>NC_091954.1:71533725-72133725 GCF_031021105.1 Erythrolamprus reginae | reverse complement strand
GCGCGTCTGCGTTCTGCACGATCTGAAGTTTCCGAACACTTTTCAGAGGTAGCCCCATGTAGAGAGCGTTGCAGTAATCGAACCTCGAGGTGATGACGGCATCAGTGACTGTGAGCAATGACTCCCTGTCCAAATAGGGCCGCAACTGGTGCACCAGGCGAACCTGGGCAAACGCCCTCCTCGCCACAGCCGAAAGATGATGTTCCAATGTCAGCTGTGGATCGAGGAGGACGCCCAAGTTGCGAACCCTCTCTGAGGGGGTCAGTAGTTCCCCCCCCCCATGGTAATGGACGGACAGGTGGAATTGTCCTTGGGAGGCAAGACCCACAGCCACTCCGTCTTGTCTGGGTTGAGTTTGAGTTTGTTGACACCCATCCAGGTCCCAACAGCCTCCAGCCACCGGCACATCACTTCCACTGCTTCGTTGACTGGTGCCTGCAGACACACTTTTCTATTTGGTACAAGTTTTAGATAGGAAGTTGCTTTAATGGTTTGTAAGGTACCACATTAAAAAACCAATAAATTCTGTATCAACCCAAGGAAGGGTTTTTTGTTGTTGTTCCTGCCTACAAACAAGTGTCCCCAAAGTACTAATAGAATTGGAGAGTTGCCATTCAGGCTTAAATGCCAAGGAAATTTTTCCATTTGTTAGCATGTTCATTCAGAGATATAATTGTGTAGCATGACCTAGCAGGGGAATGGTTCATACTACAGTACTTTATTGATATGAATATTCATGTTACAGAACAACAAAAGAGGAAAATTAACCCCATAAAATAACTGTAATTCAAAATCTTACCAATCAATCCTTTGGATCCCAGAAATTCTTCCCAATGTTCTTGATTATTGACAACCATCTGTGCAAAAATTAAACCATATTATTGAGAAACGAGGCAATTAAGCAAAATAGATTTTTAAAGAATAGCTTCCTGAAGAAATTTGATGGATTAATACATGAAAAAAATATATTGACAGCATGTTTGTGTCACTAAAAATTACTTGTAGAAAATGAAGTCATAATTTAGTAACATTAGATTTTTAAAAAATTCTTTAGACAAAAATGCAAACTGGTAATGAAGGGAAAAAACCATTGGAAATGTTAGAATACAAAGCAAGAATATTTGTGAATATTTTTCTTGCTGAGTGCAGGAGTGTTATTGGAAAGTGAAAAAGTCTCGAAACCTACAGTTTGGCTGCTGATAGGCTGATGAAAGATTAGCAATAGCTATGTAAAAACAAAAGATTAGTGCTGAATCGATCAAAATTTAAACTAGCGAATACTGTACTACATTTGACTTTATAAAATATTATTTAAGGTACTAGTATTTCTGTTGCATTAAGCAGCAACTTGACAATTAAAATATAAAATATGTATTTTAATCTGTTTCCGGAACATTGCATGGGATGTAATGGAATTCATCATAAATAATAATAAAACATTTATTGTTTTACAAAGTTTACATTGCACAGATACATAACTCTGCCTATGGAACTTTTAATAAATGCTTGTTTTTCAATGAACACTAAATTGATGAAATAGTATTTATCTCTGAAGTATGAATATTACTAAGGAAATGCTTAGTAAACTCAAATAATAGAAAAAAACTCAAAATCAAAACATGCTAATGAAATACACATTGGGAAGAAGAATCTGAACTCCAAATACCAACTGAATAATCAAATTATCACAGATAATCCCCACTCGGTTAAAGACCTTGGTATACTAATAACAAAAGATTTAAGTGCCAAAGCCCACTGCAACAACATAGCCAAGAAGGCTTCAAGAGTTGTAAACCTAATCCTATGTAGCTTCTGCTCTGGCAATCTCACACTACTTACCAGAGCTTACAAAACCTTTGCCAGAGCCATCCTCGAATACAGCTCATCTGTTTGGAACCCATATCGCATCTCAGACATTAACACCCTTGAAAATGTCCAAAGAAACTTCACCAGAAGAGCCCTTCACTCCTCCACTCGAAATTGAATACCCTATGAGATTAGACTTTCAATCCTGGGCTTAGAAAGTTTAGAACTAAGACTCCTTAAACAAGATCTAAGTATTGCCCACAAGATCATATGCTGCAACGTCCTGCCTGTCAGCGACTACTTCAGCTTCAACCACAACAACACAAGAGCACACAACAGATTTAAACTTATATTAACCACTCCAAACTTGACTGTAAAAAAATATGACTTCAGTAACCGAGTTGTCGAAGCGTGGAACTCATTACCGGACTCCATAGTGTCATCCCCAAACCCCCAACACTTTACCCTTAGATTATCTATGGTTGACCTATCCAGATTCCTAAGAGGTCAGTAAGGGGCGAGTACAAGTGCACTAGAGTGCCTTCCGTCCCCTGTCCTATTGCTCTCCTATATCTCCTATACCTTTCTTCTATTCCTATATCTCTTCTTCTATTCCTTCATTGATATGTTCTATTACTATATCTTCTTTTCTATTATTTCTTAGATATATTTTACTATGAGTATCTCCTCTATAACCTTCATCATGTATTTTACTATGTGTATATAAATATATACCCACTAAAACCCTCATTGTGTATTGGACAAAAATAAATAAATACAAAATAAATAAATTATATGATACTGAAATTTATAACTTACTTTAAATTATCAAAACAAATTATGCATTAACTTGTATTGCTATCGGAAACACAACATGTATGATAGGGTTGTACAGAATTGTCACTGTCTTGGGAATTTAATCCTATTCCAAAAGATTTTGACTTTTTCTCAATTTTTTCTTAATAATTGACAAGATTAAGCTAAGCATGTCATGAAAAGAGCAAAGCAGTTCGACCAGTTTTCAATAACCTATCAGAAAAACAGAACCGAAAGAGTGACTGGAAGGGTAGAAAACACTTCCCCTTGCCAAAAGCATTGCTTTCCATCCAGCAGCTAACCATCTCCTCCTGCTGTCTGCCTAACTTTTGTGATAGGACAGAAGGCATAGAAAAAGTAGGAAATGAGTGGTGCTTCTATGTTCCAATAAAATGGAGAGTTTTGAGCAAGTTACTGTTGTTTTATGCTGCCAAACATCACTAAGGAAATGTGGGTTAAGCACATTATGGGAATACTATGTTACTTACAAACTGATCTATAGAAAAACACAATAAAAGCAATTTAGATTTGAGCAGTCTGGATATAGTGTGGCAAAATAATTTGTGAAGAATCAAAGGCAGAGATGATTTTGCATAGTTATATTATTGGATGATGTAGGTTTACACATTGCTATAGTTCTCACCAAGAAGGAACTTTTTTCTTCAATTAATTTTGTTCTGAATAAAAAAAAGTTGAGTCTTAGAACAGCACATCTCAAACAATCTGAATATTGCCTTCTGCATATAGCAGATCACTTTTAAGGTCACTTTCTAAGTAGCTGGCTCAGCGTCACTTGGAAAAATTCCACACAAGCCAACAGGTCTTCTTGGAAAGAAATAGTTGGCAGAGTTGAAAAATAATCAATTTCTTCTTCTGGCCACATGATGGCAGGATTTATAGAGATTATATCCCTTATGGGATTATTTATATAAATAAAGGAACTCCAAATATATTCCTATAATTCCATACTTAAATATTTCCAGAAGAATAGCCCTCTTAATTCTGCTGAAGCAAAGCCAACAGAGAGATGTACATCTTAAAAAAAATGGTACATTGTATCATTACTTGTATAGACCATAATTTATAAGAATAAGAGGACTGTAATGTATGGATGTTTATGCCACAGTCGACTTTTAATTTTCAAGCTTCTGTGTCACAAATCAGTTTTTAAGCAGCTGAACAACGGCTGGGGAAAGCTATTGAAGCTTTAAGGAGCTACTGACTGATACAAGAAAACTGATGCATTAAGGTCAACCTTGATGTGTACAGTGTTTCCTCGATTTTCAAAGGTTCGAACTCCGCGAAAAGTCTATACCACGGTTTTTCAAAAATATTAATTAAAAAATACTTTGCGGTTTCCCCCCCTATACCACGGTTTTTCCTGCCCGATGATGTCATATATCATCACTAAACTTTCGTCCACCTTTAATAAATATTTTTTTAAATAAACTTTAACAAACAAACATGGTGAGTAATAATCTAAAAGGTTGCTGAGGGAATGGGAAATTGCAATTTAGGGGTTTAAAGTGTTAAGAGATGGCTTGTGATACTGTTCATAGCCTAAAATAGGGTATTTACTTCCGCATCTCTACTTCGCAGAAATTCAACTTTCGCGGGCGGTCTCGGAACGCATCCCCCGCGAAAATCGAGGGAACATTGTATATCACTTCGGATACAAATGTACTAAATGCCACCAGCATGTTTCAAATATACTGTGGTACATGTGGAAACAAGCATTCAGAGTTATAAACCGCTTTTGGATTATATCACAACATTCTCTAAAAGCCACTGATGGCACCATCACACTACTAGCTCTGAAAGGTTTGTTCATCCTCTTAGCCTTCTCTAAGTTAGTTCATCTGCTCTGGACTTGATAACAAAAGACATTAGCAGATGGCAAAGCAAATACACCTGGTTTCTCTTTGGAGAGGATTTTGGGGATGGGGCTTGGAAAAACCCACAATATTTGTGGGAAGGAGGAATAAGGCATAATCAAACCTATATCAAGAGCATTTTACCTAAAGGGTTTGCAATAACTAAAGCAAACCAGCAGAGTTTTCTTCAAAAGTAGCTATAATACTTTGGCTGACATTATTTTCATGAATCTCTCAGATGAATATCAGAATGCCTATACATTGCACTGATGCTGAATGATTGACAGGTGGGCCAGGTTCACCCATATGTGCTAAAACACAATATGGCTTGTTTGGGTTTGGTTTAGTAAGTTGTGTGAACCCAGGCCAGTATGGTTTATTCGGTGCATCATCATGGCTAAGCAAGCCATGGCTTAACAAGCTATATATAGCAGACAAAACTCTCTAAATAAGTGTCTAGAACAGTGGTGGTGAAGCTTTTTGTCCCTTGGGTGCCAAAAGCGTGCACAAGCTATTGTGCCCGTGCGAGTGCCCACACCCATAATTCAATGCCCCCCGCCCTCCTGCGCATGCACATGTGATTCCTCTGTGATGCCCTCCCCTTTGTGCATGCATGCACGATCCCCCTGCTCTCATGTCTTTCGACATCGTGTGGACCTGGTAGGCCCATTTTTCACTCTCCCTAGGCTCCAAACGCATTCTTGAAGCCTGGGGATGACAAAAATGGTTTCCCTGGCCCCCTGGAGGCCCTCCGGAGGCTGAAAACACCTTCCCAGAGCTCTGCTAGCCAAAAATCAGCTGGCTGGCATGCACACGTGCACAGCAGATTATTATTATTATTATTATTATTTTTTTATTTTTTATTAGATTTGTATGCCGCCCCTCTCTGCAGACTCGCAGATTAATTAGGGCAATAGCTCATGTGCCAGCAGATAAGGCTTTGCGTGCCACCTGTGGCATGTGTGCTATAGGTTCGCCATCACTGGTCTAGAACACTGAAGACAAACCTATGGCACGGGTGCCACAAGTGACACGCAGAGACATATCTCCTAGCACGTGAGCCGTTGCCCTAGCTCAGCTCCAATGTGCATGTGTGTGCTGGCCAGCTGATTTTTGGCTCGCACAGAGGCTCTGGGAGGGCATTTTTGGCTTGAGAGCCTCCATGGGAGTGGGGGAAGGCGTTTTTACCCTCTCCGGCTCCAGGGAACCCTTTTGAGCCTGGGAAGAGTGAAACACAAGCCGACTGGGCTCACCAGAAGTTGGGAAACAGTTCGTTTTTGGCCCCCAAAGGGCCTCCGGGGGAGAGGGGAAGCTGTTTTCGCCTTCCTCAGACATTGAATTATGGGTGTGGGCACTCGCGCATGCGCAACAGCCCACACCCGTGCTCCTTCGGTACCTGAGGAAAAAAAGGTTCGCCATCACTGGTCTAGAACTATCCCCCTCAATGACAGAGGAGTTTAAAAGACAATTTCTTTTTCATGAACATTAAACTGAGCAAGGGGTTATGTCTACATTGAAATGAGAACGTTAAATTACAATACTCTGTTTAGAATAATATCTACTTTTGGTCTGAAAATTAAATAGACGTTTGTCAGCAATTTTTGGACTGCCATGATTAACATTAGTTCTTGCATTTCTTTTCTGAATCATCACATTAAATTGAAAACAAAAACTTAGTGTTTGGGAGACTGGTGATTTAGAAATCTATAACTTTCCATTTTACAGCTACTGTCATAACGGTCACTCCCAACTGTCATAACGGTCACTCCCAACTGTCATAACGGTCACCCCCAACTGTCATAATGGTCATCCCCAACTGTCATAACGGTCATCCCCAACTGTCATAACGGTCATCCCCAACTGTCATAATGGTCATCCCCAACTGTCATAAGGGTCAAACTTCAGTTTGTGCAGAATGCGGCCGCAAGAGCTATCGTGGGGCTTCCCAGATTCGCCCACGTCTCTCCAACACTCTGTGGCTTGCACTGGCTGCCGGTCAGTTTCTGGTCGCAATTCAAAGTGTTGGTAATGACCTTTAAAGCCCTACATGGCATCGGACCAGAATACCTCTGGAATCATCTTCTGCTGCATGAATCCCAGGGACTGATAAGGTCCCATAGAGTTGGCCTTCTCTGGGTCCCGTCGACTAAACAATTGTTTGTTGGACCACAGGGGAAGAGCCTTCTCTGTGGCGGCCCTGGCCCTCTGGAATCAACTCCCCCCAGAGATTAGAACTTCCGCCACCCTCGTCTTTCCCAAATTACTTAAGACCCACCTGTATCGCCAGGCATGGGGGAATTGAGACATCTCCCCCAGGCTTTTATAGTTTTATGTATGGTATGCATGTGTTGCATGGTTTTTAAATGATGGAGGTTTTAGATATTTTTTTAATATTAGATTTGTTTACATTGTAACACTGTTATTTTAATGTTGTGAGCCCCCCCGAGTCTTTAGAGAGGGGCAGCATAGAAATCTCATTAATAATAATAATAATAATTTATTTGTGGGTTTCATTGACAAAATATAGAAGTACTGGGGTATTTTTGTCCTCTCCATACAAGCAGAAAATGCAGAACTGCACTGGGTGACTAATATCTCATACTAACCTGCAAGGCTAATTTCCTTTTTCTGCTGGCCATTATGCTGAGAAACAAACAAACAAAGAACAGGCATTAGATTACGTACTACTACTTTGCAAGCTAAAATATCATTAATATTCACTATTAATAAATGCAACCACATAAACAAATACTGTATATACTTTATTACAGGTAGTCCTTGACTTATCATTCATTGATCATGCTTCTCTGAATTAAGTGTTCACTTCCATCTGGAAATCTCATAATCACTTATTTTTTGCAGATACTGTATATATTTAGCATGAAGCTATCAAAGAATTTGTGAACCGTCTGGCAGCTCATACTTCACTATTTTTTTATTCTATTATATAGTAACTTGCTGAAAAACCCTCAGCCATTATTAGAAGAAGTAAATTGGGAGGAAAGAACTGGAATTTAGTTAGGAGTTTAGCATCGTTCTTGATGCTAGCCTCAATTTTGTTTCCAACCTGAAAGAGATATTTAGTATTCTCTCGAAGCAATAAATTTGGATTTCTGAAATTTGTTAAATGTAAACATTGGTGCAAAACATCCACAGCGACATGTACAGTGTAATGCTGTGAATACTTGCTTAGAATTATTTTTCACTCCATTAAAGGGATTTTTCTCTCTTTTAGGTATACTTTGACCTGGCAGTGTTTTTATTTAAATGGTGTAGCAATAGCCAATGAGTAATAGGCCTGCCACATTTACAGTCTGATTTATTTATTTTCTTATGTATTTCTTATGACATTTATCCCTTTCAAGCTAATCAAATCTAGGCAGTTTACAAGTCAAAATGCAATAAATAATAACTATAAAATAGCATAATAACAATATCAGAATATCGCTACAAACCTCAAGAGCATGCTGGTTTTTTACCCAGTCAACAAAATATGTACTCTTTAACCCCGAAGGGCTTTTGAAATAGTCAGAATAATCAAAGGGGCTACACGTTTGCCTCTGGGCAACTTGTTCTACATGGGGATAAGAATGCCTATGCTCCATCACAGCAGAATTCCTAAGAGGTGGGGGCCTTCAATTGGAGCTTTCTTTTCAGACATTGGTAAGGTAGATTCTATTTTGATAATATCCAAATCAATTGTGTATGAGTGAAGGGAGAGTGTCACCAAATATATTAGAACTTACACACAAATATGTATGCATTAGATTGCAGCTTTAATGAATTAGTGAAAGTTCCTTTAACCAGTTTTTAAAAGATTTCCTCTGTTAACCAACTTAAGCATTTATTTTTGATTGTAAAATCTGTATAATCTGTCATAATAGAAAACACATTTATTCAGAGTCTCTTTTAAGATAGCCAAGTGGCTTTAATAGTGGAACTGTTCCCATCAGTTTATAAACAGACTGAGTTTTAGGTAGTTATTGATATATATATATTTTGTTAGTATAAAAAAAAGTATCCTGAAACATCAGTTAAGACATCAAAAGCTCCTCAGGTTTTGTGAGTTCCGTATTATTTTTGGATGCATACTGCTCATTCTTATCATTTGCTTACCACAATTCTAGTTTATTGACTGACCCAGGATATATGAGTGGGCTGGATCATCCAGAGCGAGTGAGCAAGAAAAAAAAGGGAACTATTTTAATAGGTACCAGTGTTGCTTGCTATCTCATTTTCTATATGTAGAATTAGGCAAATTACAGTCCTATAGTAACCACTGTATTAAATGCATTTTAGACCTATTCGCCTTCTTAAGACTCTACTACTGTAATTAGTTCAGATCCTCAAATTTCAAATAAAAAATAGCAAATCTCTAGCCATTATAAAACTAGAGATACAAACTATATAGTACGAAGCTGTCACAGTTTTATAATACTGCAGCAACTGTTACTGCTCCTATTTTTCAGTGCCTCTGTTTGTATGATATATTATATATATCCAGGGACTTAATCCCTGGATAGTTCAATGGATTTGCAGCTGGCTGAAGCGTAGACATCAGAGAGTTATTGTTAATGGTGAGTATTCTGAGCAGAGACAGGTTACAAGCGGTGTGCCACAAGGGTCTGTTCTGGGTCCTATTCTTTTTAATACGTTTGTGAGTGACATAGGGGAAGGTTTGGTAGGGAAGGTTTGCCTATTTGCCGATGACTCTAAAGTGTGCAATAGGGTTGATATTCCTGGAGGCGTCTGTAATATGGTAAATGATTTAGGTTTACTAAATAAATGGTCAAAGCAATGGAAACTGCAGTTTAATGTTTCCAAATGTAAAATAATGCACTTGGGGAAAAGGAATCCTCAATCTG
This sequence comes from Erythrolamprus reginae, assembly GCF_031021105.1. Lineage (NCBI taxonomy): Eukaryota > Metazoa > Chordata > Lepidosauria > Squamata > Dipsadidae > Erythrolamprus > Erythrolamprus reginae. The sequence goes on along the minus strand of NC_091954.1, from coordinate 72,124,364 downwards.
AGTATTGTATTGGCAGTTCTGTGTTAGCAAAAACTTCAGAAGAAAAGGATTTAGGGGTAGTGATTTCTGACAGTCTCAAAATGGGTGAACAGTGCAGTCAGGTGGTAGGGAAAGCAAGTAGGATGCTTGGCTGCATAGCTAGAGGTATAACAGGCAGGAAGAGGGAGGTTGTGATCCCGCTATATAGAGTGCTGGTGAGACCACATTTGGAATACTGTGTTCAGTTCTGGAGACCTCACCTACAAAAAGATATTGACAAAATTGAACGGGTCCAAAGATGGGCTACAAGAATGGTGGAAGGTCTTAAGCATAAAACATTTCAGGAAAGACTTAATGAACTCAATCTGTATAGTCTGGAGGACAGAAGGAAAAGGGGGGACATGATCGAAACGTTTAAATATGTTAAAGGGTTAAATAAGGTCCAGGAGAGAAGTGTTTTTAATAGGAAAGTGAACACAAGAACAAGGGGACACAATCTGAAGTTAGTTGGGGGAAAGATCAAAAGCAACATGAGAAAATATTATTTTGCTGAAAGAGTAGTAGATCCTTGGAACAAACTTCCAGCAGACATGGTAGATAAATCCACAGTAACTGAATTTAAACATGCCTGGGATAAACATATATCCATCCTAAGATAAAATACAGAAAATAGTATAAGGGCAGACTAGATGAACCATGAGGTCTTTTTCTGCCGTCAAACTTCTATGTTTCTATGTTTCTATATTTACTCACAATTTATTTTATTTTATTTCACAACTGAGCCATAGTTGGCTTAACAGTTTCCGGAAGAAACTACAATTGGCTAAGTTTATACAATATGCTGAGCCACAAATAATGATTTTCCAATCACGAGGGTTGAATTTAATCTCCATATTAAATCAAAATAAGCAATCGCTTTAGCTGAATCCAACTACCCTACCACCCATGTCTGCATCAGTGATGGGCTCCTACGGGTACAGTCAGGTACGCAGAACCAGTAGCCAATTTTGAATTTTTTTTTCTTTTTTTCCCTTCTGGGCTCTAGGTATGTATTTCCTATTGCAGTAAAGGAGGTTAAATATGTATAATTTTAGAAGAGCTGTGTGCACGTGCATGTACATACATTTTATATAGTAGATAATGTATATTTGTGGGTGCCTGTAATACGTATGCACACATATGGCATACATATATAGAATTAAATAGTATATTTTGGATGTTCAGAAATAATAAGGGAAACTGTATCTCTTTGAGGCGAGAAGAGGCCAGGCACCCTAACCCAAACCCCTGATGTGAGTGGTGTCAAGTTGGCCACCTTTAAGCCAGTCACATGACCTTTAAGTCAACTCTGGTTGCATGATCGTCAAGCCACTCCCACCTGGTCACATGGCCAGCAATCCACATGCACAAAATAAGCTACGCCCACAGCGTGGTAGTAAAACTTTTTGCAGCCCTTCACTGGTCTGCATGTTATGATGACGCATCAAGTAGCTGGCCATTCAGTGTGCTGCACAAACTTAAAAGGTAGATGAATCAATCAAACCATGGATAACTGTCATGTGAATACACGTCCCAGAAAAATTGAGAAGCAGAGTGAATGCCTAGAGAGACAAAAACGGATCTTTGCAAATAATGACTGGAGATATCCTCAATAAATTTCATCTCCTTCTTTTCTATAGTTTTACCAAAGATGAGGATATAAACCAGGGGTGTCATACTGGTGGTCGCGGGCCGGATGCGTCATGTGCAGGCCACGCCCACCCCAGCTCTGTAAAGGGGGAAAATGTCACGAAACATCATGGCAACGTGACACCGCAAGTTTGACATCCGTGATATCACTCCACTTCTATAGGTAAATATATTAGGTGAGTAAGTGGACCATAAAGCTTAGGTGAAATGAAAAATGGAAGAAATTCATTCAGAAATTCAGGAAGAACAAATTAAGTCTGGATTGATTTGACATACTGACTAAATAGACTGCCTAGCCACTTTATGCCTAGCACATTATCCGAATATATTTCACAAAACCAGAAAATTGGGTTGAACAAATTGTGGATATGTTGATCATCGTGAGTTTGAAGAATTAACAGAGAGCAAAAAGTTTTCCTCCCTAGCAATAATATAACTCAGCCTTTATTGTTTCCTCTTACTCTAGTCTGGATGCTAACAAAAATGCTCTGGCCTCACTACTTTGTGTTTGTTAGGAAGAGAATATTGTGTGGTTCTGACAAACCAGTGAGGAGGACCCTGGAATATATTTCCCACTCTCCACCTTAAGGCACCAATAATTGACCAAGATTGAACTGATCAAATAAATGCAGGAGAGAAGTCTCAATATAGTTAATTTGTAAAGCATCAAAAATCTACCGAAAAAAGTATTCTCAAGAATGGGGCAGATTTATATAGTTTGCTTAAAATATGGGTGAGAAATGAGCCAGGGCTAATTCTCCCTGATCAAGGATGATCAACTCATTCTAATATAAAATCCTGCTGGTGAAAAGCTAGCTCTAAAACATGACTAAAAACAAAGGTTGTGGGGTTTTACAGAATAAGTAGCTATGTTCTGTTTTTCCAATGCTAACTACAGTATACTAAGAAAGGCACAGATGATTAAGAAGCAAAAGCATAAAAAGGAAAGGTGGATTTGAAATATCAGTTCTTAGAATGGCAAGAATTCAGCATAATGTACCTGTTCAAGGGTTCGGCAACAGCTCCCAGGCAAACAACAGCGTCCCTTGTCACCATAGCAACAGGGGAAACAATGGAGAATTAGCTCTGACAAATATGTCAGTTCTTTTCCCTGCCTGCTGTCACTATCTCTTCCGTTCCCCAACTGGATGGAAGAACTGAAGATCAGGAACAAATCTTACAACTTGAACTACGTTTTGGGAGTACAAGCTTGGCTAGATAACTAATGTATTGACATTAAATGTGTGCTTTCTAAAATGGCAAGACTGGTGAAGATAATGAAATTGATCAGTGGTCCTCACATTTTCCAGTTTAACTGCATCAAGATGGGTAAGGTGATTGATCCCTTTGGACATTGATTGCTTCTCTGTTTTAGATCATTATTCTTTAAAGATTATCCTTTGAAAGTTGCTAAACGTCTGAAGGTTTATTTGATTTTGGAAATTAATGCCCAGAGCATTTAAAATATAATGGTAAGAAGAGAGAAGAATCTTGTATTCTATCATTATTTGTCAGTTTCTAATTAACATTGTTAATTGTACTTTTACCAAGGAAGTAGTATATTACAATTTATTAGACTGTATGTACATAGGATTGTGGTATAAATAGGTCATGAAGGAAAGAAGAACCTAAGCAATTTAATATAGTACATCACATAACTCTGTTAATAGTCCACCAATGGAAATGGACACTCAATTTATGAATTTCAGATCAAATTATTGGCAATCAAAAATGCCACATGCACTTGAACTTTGATTCTGTTGGTGTATAAATTACACATGGTGTTCAAATTCACCTCTACAGATTTTACTGGCTCCTTCATAAATGTATTTATTTATTTATTAGATTTGTATGCTGCTCCACTCCATAGACTCGGGGCAGCTAACAACAATAATGAAATAGCATATGACAAATCTAATATTTAAAATAACTAAAAACCCTTATTAAAAACCAAACATACACCAAAACATACCATGCATAAATTGTATAGGCCTAGGGGGAAAGGAATATCTCAATTCCCCCATGCCTGACGACAGTGGTGGGTTTTAAGGAGCTTATGAAAGGCGAGGAGGATGGGGGCAATTCTGATCTCTGGGGGGGGGCTGATTCCAGAGGGTCGGGGCCACCACAGTGAAGGCTCTTTCCCTGGGTCCCACCAAACGACATTGTTTAGTTGACGGGACCCGGAGAAGGCCCACTCTGTGGGACCTAACTGGTCGCTGGGATTTGTGCGGCAGAAGGCAGTCCTGGAGATATTCTGGTCCGATTCCCTGAATTGTGCTGGCTCACCTAGACCAGAATTCTGATTTTACAGAGCTAAGAGAGGCTTGTGGGAAGATCACACACAAGGCAGGAACAATACACTCACTGTTGTGTTCCATTCCTAGCTGATAATTGATTTTAGGAACTATAAATAGAATAATATGCACTCAGCACCTAGTTCAGCCTAGATTATTATAGACTTACCTTCTTCTGATAGCAGTATTGTTTCAACTGATTTAAAGATGATACCACTAGTGAATTATCATTATCGTAATAAGATATAAGATAATCTTTATTGCCCCTTTTGTCTGTGAACACACTGGCACACATTTTAAAAAATGAAATTCTGATGCCCAATCTTAAACGTGAGTGCATACACACACACACACCACATATATGTGTGCGCACACACATTAATCATAGTCTATTTCGAATACTTAGCAGAAAAAGAGTTTTGAGAGTTCATCAGGTCAATACCATAGGTTATAAAGCTATTACAGAATCAAGTTATTCTGCTTCGTATACCACAAAGCCTCCTCCCAGATGTTAAGAAAGAAAACTGGTCATGTAGAGATTGTGTAATGTCCTTGACAATACTATGGATCCTGGTCAAGAATTACTGGTATATACTTATATGCGATGCCCTGGATACAAGAAAGTGAACTTCCAATCACCTTTTCTGCCATCCTCACCATTTTCTTCACAGCCTTTCTGTCCAAAATAGTAATGCTGTACTTCCAAACCAGTACAATGCGGCAGGATGCTTTCAATTGTCCATCTATAGAAAGTGGTAAGGATAAGGGAAGAAAGATGTATTCATCTCATACGATGTAAAAAATGAAAGGCCTGTCTAATGTTCCCGCTTAACCTGTCTCACTGTTGAGCGACTAAGCTAACCTGCTCATCAGCTGAACCCCCAAAAAGTTGATACTACTAACCACCTCCACAGTTGAATTGTATGATTGCCTGCCATTTCTGAAATTGACAAAGATCTTTGTATCTTTTTGTATTCATTTAATAATACCTGTGATTTTTGGAACATTACCTAATCTAGAACACAGTCTAATCCTTTTGAACTGGTGATAGTCCATGTCAAACTGTTTTAATAATTAATATTAATAATTTATTAGATTTGTATGCCGCCCCTCTCCGAAGACTCACTTGATGGATATTGTATCCTGCAAAAAGAAAATTACAGTATTTAATTACTGGACTAATCCAGTTCTTGCACTAATGAACTTCATACAGTTATGTTACAAATATGTCTGATATTTCACGTTAAGTCTTAACTTAAAATATAAAATATAAAAACTAAATAAAAGTGTTAACATTGTAATTAATGTAAATTCTTTAAAGGCCAGGTTGCCATACCTTCTGAACATATGGTTTACAATTTTTAGAATTTTGGAGCAATTTCTCATCATTAGATATATGAGAATATATTTTGGCTTTTTCCATCTGAAGCTTGTGAGAAAATCTTTCCAAGGTTCTTTTTAAAGATTGAAAAGTGATGCAGTTAAATTCAGTCTGCATAAGGCTGCTATTCAAGATGGGCTGTACTAAGAAAAAAATATACAGCCTTGTTAGTATTTATTACAAAACCAAATAAACAGATCTGATAAAAACTCTTACAATACTGTATACATTAATTAAAGCTTCATAAATTTTATAATCTACTAGAAATTACTTTTTAAAAAAATAATCATTTATTTTTTTAAAAAATCCAGATTTATATAATTTTCTGGATACTCCATTTTGATACTTTTAGAATTGGCATTTCAGTGGAAATTTGTTTCAAGTACCTTAGGAAACTTAGTCTCAGTATTAGTTCCCATGTCAAATATTTGATCAGTCTTTTGTATGTACTGTATTTGTAATTCTTAACACACAAACATTTTAAAAATAAAATATTACATGTTAGAAAGATTACATGGTTTTCATTAACAACATCAATCGTCTTTGGACTACATATTCATTTTTTCCTTTGCAATTATAATTTTTCTGGTCTTGAATCAAGTCCTAAAATGGTAACTTAATTTTATCAGGTCAAATACCAAATTGCTCATTATTATTACATTTTATTTAAAAGAAGAACTGCAGTACACAATTCAGATGTTACTTTTAACAATGAACCACATGCTAAAGATCAAAGACAAATTCTACACAATTGTTTCTGTAACCAGTAAAGGAGTAAGATTGCTATGATTTACTTCTATTCCACACCAAGATTAATGTGTTATTTTAAACACAGAATAAAATTATTTTCTAGATTCTGAAGATAAAAAAATAAAGACTCCATTGAACTGAGATTAGTTATTGATGATTACATAGACATATCAAAAACTGCCTATATTAATCTTTGGCACTTTCTGTATGCTATCTAAGAATATGGTTTTTGATAATTTTCACATTTTTAAACAATTTTCACATATCTGAAAAATACATTTTCATACAACTCTACTGAACTGTATTAGGGCTGACTTGATGTCATGTACCTGAACAACAAATCATGGTATGCTGTTAATATCAGTATACACATACACACAGTCATATTAATTGCACACTGCACTACATAAAAATACAATAATTTTGTATTCATTTAATAGAAGAATCTAATATTTCCTGGTAATCTTGTTTTTTAAAGTTTTTCCAAAATAGCTTATAACACGCAAGGAAAATTATGCTAATAATGATAACAGCTCCTCCAATTATATCATAAACGCTGGGGAAGATGTGTAGTATAAGAAGCTGAAGAATCATGGCTATCACAATCTCCAAATGTTGCACTGTGCTAACCAATGCTGGATGGAATTTGCTCAAGGCATAGTAGACGCCAAGAAAAGCCACTGTGGAACATATACAGATGCCAATGAGATAGCTCCAGCTTTCTCCATTCAATGGAATTATTGGCTCTTGAAGGAAAAACATAGTTGAGGCTCCCCATATTGTTCCAGTCCAACCAAAAGTAAATAATGCTGTCCACATGCTGACATTATCCTTAAGGGACCTATATACTATCATGGACAGAGCTGTGGTTAAGCCTGCCATAACTGTCATTGTATATCCAAAGGCTTCCTTCCAGATATTCAACAGAGAATTTTCTTCATCAACAATATTTGGGATCATGACCAAACAAACACCAAAGATACTACTCACTACAGTAATTACATCAATATAAGCCATGCGCTCATCCACTAGTAAAAATGCTAAAATCGCACTGAAAACAGTGGTGGTAGCTCTCCACATAATAGTCCCATTGCTTGGGGGGACAATTGCAAAGGAAGTATAAGCACAGGTAATAGAAATAACATTACACACTCCATAAAAGAATAGCCGCAATCTATGGCCTTTTGGTCCAAAAGGATCTTCGTGATAGTAGCATACTACTAAAACAGAAAACACTTGTAAAACAGAACGAATGAAAATCAATTCAAGAGATGGCACTTTAGAACGGTCGGCAGCAAGTCTGGTTATCACAGCTACACAACCATGGGCCAAGGCAGATCCAAAAAGAACAGCCCAAGTTTTTCTGGACTGAAAAATGTTTCCCTCTATATGGCCTTGTTCATTCTTTTTGACTTCTAGCTTCTGTCCTGTCTGCAATGGAATGTCAATTGTTCCAAAGAAAGACTTTCCTGTTCGTTGTCCATTACTCAACAATCTTCTTTTTGGATTATCTTCTGTAAAATTCTCATTATCTTCACTAAGTCCTTCATATCCTTCTTCTCCAGGCTGTGGATAATAAGAACTATATTTCACTGTCACAGTGTTGGGATGAATTTTCACACGTTTTTTCACTGGATATTGCTTGGAAGAATCCATTTCATCAGATAAGAAGGACTGATTGCAAAGAAAAGCAAATACATATTTATATATTTCATAAAATTGTTGTGCATTTTAACTATTTAGAATACAGTAATCCTAATTCATTAGTGTTCTATTACCATATTAGATATATTGATATATTTTCAAAAGGAATGAAATGTCTTGTTATAAAATCCAATATAGTAAATCAATTGTAAGGGAAAAGTCTGTCTCATCATAATAAATGCATTTGCTATTTTGGGGCGGGGGGGAGAAGGGGGCTCCCTTCATGTCAGTATTGACCTCTGGTAACTGTTTTTTTGGCAAGATTTGGCAGTTTTTTTGGCAAGATTTTAGGAGTGGCTTGCTAGTGCTTGCTTTATAGGCCTGAGAGAGAGTGATTGGCCAACTAGAACTAGGTCAATTAGAACTCATGATCTCCCAATTTCTAGCCTGGTGCCTTAACCACTTCACCAAACTGTTAATTTAGACAATTTAAAACATATGCTTGATATTTATCTTTGCTACATCTACATTTACTTTTATGCTTTCAAATATTTTTAGAAATGATTGGATCCGATGGGTTTTTAAAATCTAAATAGAATTAGTTTTGCTTTGACTCTGAATATAAATTTGTTTTTATACCTGTATATAACACCTCGGTGCCACCAATGGTGCGTTGTTTGGCCCAGTTCTGTGAACCAGTAATGGCAGCAGGAGAGACTGCCCACCCGCCTGGGACATTTTTGTACATGCACAGAAGCATTGCATGCATGTGAGTGTGTGCACACACAAAAGGGAACCAGTAGTGACGGGATTTACAACCCACTACTGGGTGCCATTCAACATATTTTGACATAGTTAGGATTGCTAAATATGTGTAATTGCATTGAGGGCGAGTAACAAATAATATTGTATATTTACAATGGCTCCTGAAAAGAATGTGGATTATTCTTTATGGTTCCATAGACTCTCCATAGACATTATTCTTTACATTTAAACATGAAAAATTTGTATCAAACTAAAGCATTAATCAATGCTGGATCTTATTTCCCATCAGAAGCCCGTGGTAAACATAAAACAAATAGTTTTCATTGCTTTTCCAAGATCTGATGTTCAAAAGCATGCTGTTTTATACTCCAAGAGGCAGCATAAGCATAATAGTCATTGATAAGCGGGATACATCTAAAAATGTCCATTGTGCTCCAATATCATAGGTTATTTAAAATGTTATACTATGTTGTTGCTGCTATGTTAATACTGTCATCTGTTTACATCACATTCTAAAAATGTGAAATATATAAGTCAATAGGTTCCATTCTTTCTCCACTTGTTTTTACACGAGGCTATAGCTTTAGCAGTGATAGCTTTTCCAATATTTGTGGTCCTGATCTGTGCTTCCAACTACTATACTATCAGTTTGAAATGCTAATACAAATAACAAATTGTGATTTAAATGATTTCCTTTCAATCTACTCAAATTCAAGCATGACTGTTTATAATTATGAAACATTTAACAGAAATAATGTTATTACATTATTATGAAATGCTAACGGAGTAAGAATTAGGAAAATATACAAATCTCTCTATCAACTGAAAATGAAGGGAAAAAGATACATTCCAAGCTATGCTGATTTACGTATCATTGCTTCCTCAAATAACAGAAACATGTCATTCCTTGTATCATATGGAACATAATTCTAGGCTATATTAGCTGATTACTGCAATTTATTTAAATTATGAATTTGAAAGATACCACATTAAAATTGCGTGCACATTAACAGAAAGATTTTGCTTAAATAAACATCTAGGAATTAAATCTGTAAAGCAAGAAGAGAAAGGAGAATACAATCAAAATTAGAAAAATAGTCCTTTACCTTTTGTTAGAGGGTGTTGTATAACAAAATAATCAAAAGCCAAGTATATTAAAGATAAGAGGCTGCTCTGCAACATTCAGCTGTGTATCCATTTCTGCCTTCTAAATTCATAGAAAATACCTGGATATTGTTGCCTTTGAACTGGAAAGTCAAAAATAGAGCAAATGGTGTCCGCTCTGCATATATATTGAAGCAGATTTTGTTTTGTGACTGTGCCTTCACAGAAAAAGAGAGGAGAATACAACTAAAGAATCAAATGCACTTGAGACATTAGATGAAAGTGAGCATGCTCAGCAGAGCTCAAGGGCATTTGACAACACCTTCATTTTGGACTGCGGAGTGGAATCAGTCATGCTTTGACTAGTTATTCTGGCAGTGAAACACATGTTTAGCTGAGATGTTACCTATTCATCAATAGCAGGACTTTCCTGAATTAAACATTGCTGAGAATGAAAACAAAAGTGCTTAAGAGAGTTACTGATTTATCCCTTCTGATCTGTTGGTTAATAAAAGAATAGGATTATTAAATAGTCTTTTCACTTGCTAGAGCTTTACCAAAAGCAACAGGATTATAACAAAGTGCTATGAGGTAATTAATCTGAATTCTGCAAAAAAGCATAATCTTAAAGATTGACATAACCTTCAAAATAGTGTACATGAAAAAAAATCACCTACCCTTGATTTTCATTTGCTTCATTCATATAATTATTCATAAATTTTTAACAGTCTTATCCATATAAGTCAATGCAAAAGTACCACTGAATTCAGTGGGGTTACTCTTCCATATACAGTATATACATTTTAACCTCTCAGTACAATGCAAACCAGTGATTTGGAAATTGGTAAAATCAAACACTTTTTAAAATTATTTGTTGAAAACATTTCTCTACTACTTTTTGTTGAAATAAATATCAGAATGGTTTGCTATCAAAATTACAAATATAACAATAAACTAAAAGAAAGCACTAAAACATACAGAAAAACATTTTATTAAATAAACATGGATAACCAGTAACATAATAGAAAAATGTAAACACTGTAGAAAAAAAAGTCACAATGGCAATTAGCACATTAGGTGGGCTTGAAGAACAAGAATTCAAGGCCTGGCGTTGTAAGACAACAAGAATGGCTCCAAACTTACTGGGAGGAAATTTCAAAGTTGGGGTGGTACCGCCCATAAAAAAGCCTGATTCCGAAAAGCCACTAATTGCGATTCTCTGAAGATGATCTTAAATTATGAGTTTGAAAATATAGCAAAAAAAACCAAACACAGCTTTCCTTCCAAGATTGTGGCCCAAAGCCATTAGGACACAATAGGATGGGAATGCAAAGTGATTACAACACAAATCCTGAAATTTAAGTACTTACATTCAGATATTAGAGCTGGAGTACAACACTGGCAAAGTACAGTGTTCACATCTTCCCATCACTGTGACTTGATTTGCTTGACATATGCAATGCAAACCCAGAAACTGTCATCTGTGAGTCAAATGGTGCAGTGGTTAGAGTGCAGCACTGCAGACTATTTCAGTTATAGCTGTGGTTCAGCAGTTCAAATCTCACCACCGGCTCAAGGTTGACTCAGCCTTCCATCTTCCAAGATGGGTAAAATAAGGACCCATATTGTTGGGTGCAATATGCTGATTCTGTAAACCACTTAGGGAGGGCTGTAAAAAGCACTATGAAGCTGTCTAAATGCTATTGTTCAATAAGCTGAGTGAAAACAGGGCCTATTTGAAGAAAACACAAACAGCTTAATTATTATTTCTTCTTCCTTCTTTTAAACCTCTAGCCCACATCTAAAGTCACAAATATAACAAGACTGGAGAGCAACCCTGGACTAGGAACTGCTATACTTCTCCCAATACGGTGTCTCAGTAGCCTTTATTTTATTTTTTACAAGTTAATACACAATATTTCTCCCAACACACAGTCTGGATTCAGATTCCCCCCCCCCCCCCAACAGAACACCCTACGAAACTAGATTTACAATCCTGGGACTAGAAAGCTTAGAACTAAGACGCCTCAAACATGATCTAAGTATTGCCCACAAGATCATATGCTGCAACGTCCTGCCTGTCAAAGACTACTTCAGCTTCCACCATAACAACACAAGAGCCCACAAGAGATACAAGCTTAATATTAACCGCTCCAAACTTGACTGTAAAAAATACTTTAGTAATCGAGTTGTCGAAGCGTGGAACTCACTACCAGACTCTGTAGTATCATCCCCTAACCCCCAACACTTTACCCTTAGACTATCCACGGTTGACCTCTCCAAGTTCCTAAGAGGTCAGTAAGGGGCGTACATAAGTGCACCAGAGTGCCTACCATCCCGTCCTATTGTCTTTCCTATATCTTCTCTTCTATACCTTTATCTTTTTCTGCTATTCTCTCATAGTTATATTTTACTCCTTTATTTTCTCCTCCATTCCCCCTTTAATACATTCTACCTGATTATATCCTCTATAACCCTCATTGTGTATTATTGTGTATTGGACAAAATAAATAAATAAATAAATAAATAAATAAAATAAAGAATGAATCAGGTCGTCCTTCCTGCAGACAAACGGTCCTTCCGAGCGGGCAGTTGCGGCTGCCCTGCCAATTGTCAATGGCTAACCACAATCCCAGAGACGGCAGCAACGCTCCCCGCACAGCACAGAACTCTGTCACAGCCTCACGACAACGGAGGGCGGGGAAGCCCGATATCTCTGGTTGGGAAGAATATATCAGAATGAAGCCCCCTCGTTGGAAAAGCTACGCTCTTCTGAGGTGTCAACCCGTCGTCTTTTCTAGCTAATCCCCAAATTCAGAGGACGGGAAGCAAACCAATTGCCGGCCGCACCGTCAGGGAGCGAGGCGGGGTCGAGGAGGCGGCGGCGGCCGTCGTCTGGTGTGGAAAGGGCGCATGCGCCTCTTCCCAGGCCTCTCCGTCATGGCTGCTCTGCGGGCGGTTACCGCCTTCCTTCTCTCGAGGGCTCTGCCGAGAGGTTGCCGCTCGTTTAGCGGCAGCGCCCCCCGGACCCGAGCCGTCACCGTGCCCGAGCGTATCGAAGAGAAGCGTCGCGCTGCGTTGCTAGGAGGCGGCCAAGCTCGCATAGAGGCGCAGCACAAGCGGGTGAGCGAGCGCCTCCTTTCCTCTCGCTGCAGGGGAGCGAAGCCCTTGCGTGGGGTGGGGGCAGCTGGCTTGTTCCCTGGCGTACCGTCCCACCTGTTTCCGAGACGAGGGCTGGCCAGGGTTAAGAGGATGCCGCTTAGAGCAGTGTTTCCCAACCTTGGCCACTTGAAGATATCTGGACTTCAACTCCCAGAATTCCCCAGCCAGCATTCGCTGGCTGGGGAATTCTGGGAGTTGAAGTCCAGATATCTTCAAGTGGCCAAGGTTGAGAAACACTGGCTTAGAGCATTTACACTTAGATACCGCTTCATAGTACTTTTACAGCACTTTCTAAGCAGGTTACAGGATCAGCCTATTGCCCCCAACAATCTGGGTCCCCGTTTGACCCACCTCGAAGGATGGAAGGCTGAGTCAACCTTGAGCCGGTGGTGAGATTTGAACTGCTGAACCAGTGAAGGGCCACTTGTCTTCGGCACTACAGGTGTGCCTTCCAAGGCTGGTGCGGGCGTGGGTGCACCTGCCCCTGTCCATGTGAAATTTGGCTTCTGTGCATGCGCAGCAAGCGAAATCTTGCGTGAGGAAGCATGTGCAAGTGAGATTTCGGCAATTTTTGATATTTTTGTTTCTGCACATGTGCAGAAGAAAAAAATTGATGAAAATAACCGGAATCTTGCTCGCACAAGTGTCCTCATGTGAGATTTTGCTTGCTGTGCATGCGCAGAAGTCAAATCTCATGCAGAGGTGCATATGCGCTCATCGGGGACGCGCAGCTTGAGCCTACAGCGCTGCACTCTAACCACTGCCCCACCCTGACACTTGGGGGAACATTGAAGTCATGACCCATATTCGTCCACCCCCCCACTGTACTTCTTCCTGCCATCCAGCCGAGGTAGAAAACCATCCGACACCTTTGATCGCCGCAGCCGCAGATGTCACCACCACGGTGCCAGGGTCGTCTCTCTTGGGGTTTTTCGTATTGTTTTTTCCCTATTTAATGAAAACTACAGATGCAAGAAAGCAGATCGCCCCCATCTATTCCTTCGCTGCACTTAAGCAGTTTGTGGAGCTAGTTGTGGCGAGATCAGGAAGAGGTCTGAAGAGGCCACCTTCCACCTTTCTCATGCTGGCTTTACAAAATTCCGATCTCTAAATTATTATTATTATTATTATTATTATTATTATTATTATTATTATTTATTAGATTTGTATGCCGCCCCTCTCCGTAGACTCGGGGTGGCTCACAACAGTGATAAAAAACAATACATGGTAACAAATCTAATAGTAATTAAAATCTAAAATAACAGTTTTACATTAAAAAGTCTAAAAAGAAAAAGAAAAAAACCCCAATAGATAAAATACATACACACAGTCATATCATGCACAAAATTACATAGGCAAGGGGGGGATGTCTCAGTTCCCCCAAACCTGACGACAGAGGTGGGTTTTAAGGAGTTTACGAAAGGCAAGGAGGGTGGGGGCAGTCCTAATCTCTGGGGGGGGGGTTGATTCCAGAAATCCAGTAGTTATGGAGGTGTTGGTAATCTTAACTGAATAGAACTTAAGTTATTCATTTTCAGACTTCATCTTTCCTTTCTCAGAATTAATGCAACACAGACAACCGATGGTTTGCTTAATAAGGCTAGCTAGAGAGTCTTGCAGAATCTTCTGAACACTTGGTATTATGCCTCTAGTTTACTTTAGAACAGGAGACACATAAGATTATTTAATCATTTTAGCTAAACAAAATTTTGTTCATTGAAGAAAAAACCTTTCTGATTAGCAGTGCTGGGCCACAGCCTGGCTATTGTGATCAGATGTTCCTGGCAGATCATTCCTTGAGATAGAATCTCTCCCTACATAAAAGTGCTATTGCTAACATGTTGTAAGCCGCCCTGAGTCTAAGGAGAAGGGTGGCATAAAAATCGAATAAACAAATAAACAAATAAACAAACAAACAAATAAATAAATAAATAAACACCTTTTGGGCCTACCTGTTTCCTCAACTAATGCCTCTCTTTTGAACGTGAATGAGAAGTATCTGAGTAAGGCAAATTGTTTACTACTCTTAATACACAAGGTTACCTTACTTAATTTGTCATCTCTTTTCTTCCCTCCTGTGAGGGATGCAAAAGGACAGAAGCTGTAGGATTCTCCAGGAGCCTATGTGACTCCTTTTTGTAAACCTATTGCAAATGAAGCTGGTTAAAGAAAAATGCCTTCCCAAATGTTAACTACTTCTTTGAGCATAATAGGTATGCCGCCCCGAGTCTTCAGAGAAGGGCGGTATACAAATTGTAATAAATACAAATACAAATAATAACATTGTAACTTTCTGTCTGGGTTATCTTTACTATGTTATCTTTACTATGATCAATAGATTTCCTGTTTCTTTACTTTTGTCATTAGTGTTGGAAGAACACACACCAATTGTTTTTCTTTATGTAGGACGTTCTTTGAGGAGATGTACTTATAAACATTTTGTACAGGCTCAAATAATTCCTTCAACACTGTCAAACTATTTACTAAGTCTGCACTACTATTACTACTAGTTTTTTTTCTCATCATTCTTATCACCCATTTCCTCCCACTTATGACTGACTGTATGACTGTAACTTCTTGCTTGTATCCTTAAGATTTTTTATTAATAATTTCTCCATTGCTTATTTGACCCCTATGACAATCATTAAGTGTTGTACATTGATTGTTGACAAATGTATATTTTTTAATGAACACTGGCAGCATATGCACCAAAGACAAATTCCTTGTGTGTCCAATCACACTTGGCCAATAAAGTATTCTATTCTATTCTCTTTTTATTTGCTGTTGTGAGGTCACATCTTTCTGTCTGATGTATCCATTGATAGGTAAACAAACCCCCCCCCCCAATAATTTTATTGTTGTTATTTTAGCTAAAAAGAAAACAAGCAAAAAAAAATTGTGTTGGTTTCACCTGGTCAAAATGAAAGAAAAGCCTTGATTTCACTGTTCCATCAGTAAACATGTAATAAATAAATCTGGCCTTTTATTCTTACAGGCTTTTATTCTTTTTCTACCAAACAAATAATTAGTTGGTAGAAATGAAAATAACAAAACACAACTGGGAGCAAAAATGAAGGGGAGAAGTGAGTAGGAAAAAACTTGAAAGGTTCACTTTAACCACTCCACCTAATACACGAAGAAAAATAAATCAAGTTACTAGTCAAGGTCTCTTCAGAAGGGCACAGCAGCCTGTGAAAAGTTGTGGTGAAAGGCACTGACCAGTGATTGGAGGGGAGGAGTCATTCCTGCCAATAGCTTCCGGTAGCCAGTTAGAGTGGAAATGCTTGCCTATGGGGAAATGAAGTGCATTGCATGAAATGCACAGCAATCTTGGGGAGGTACAAACTCTGTGTACCAGGAAAAGACAGATGGAATTTGCCTTTTTAGTGGATTTGGGATGATTAGAGAATGACACAATGCATTTCTGGCTTTGAGAAGTGAGTGGGGCAACTTGGTTGTGCAAATTAGCACTCTGTCTTGTGTTTTCAATGCTGGTGAGGCCAAATATTGATTTTAAAAAATTTCCTTTAAAATATTGATTTTTAAAAATGTTCTTACCTGAGAAAAGGGGGGTGGGGTGGAAAAGGGAAGTGACTTATCTTCAAGATATGGCAAAAGAGTCTAGGACAGGTAGGCAAAGTTGGCTCTTCTATGACTTATGGACTTCAAATCCCAGAATTCCTGAGCCAATTATGCTAGGTCAGGAATTCTGGGAGTTGAAGTCCACATGTCACAGAAGAGCCAACTTTGCCTACCCTTCGTCTAGGATGTTGCCAATAATTGCTGTTCCTGGTGCAACATCTCTACTGTGCTGGATTTTTTTAAAAAAATGTTCAAAAAGAGTAAGTCAATTCTTCTTTGAATTACTTTTAACTTTAAGAGGCTACATAGACACATCAATGTTATATCTTGGCAATAACAAATTGGCTTTGTATTTCACCTTCTGGGATGCTTCTTTAAACCTTTTAAATCAGGCTTATAACTCTGGAATTTATTGATGGATTGCCATCTCAACCCTGTTTGGGGTTTTCAAGATTAGTAAGAGTTGGTTAGGAGGTGACACCATTCACTGTAACATGGAGCTTACAAGAGGATGGGAAGATGGGAAGGTGTAGTTTTTGCATTAATTTTAACTTCGACACATCTGATTTCTTTTCCCCCAGCATATTTAAAGAAACTATATGAGTTGTCTTACTGGATATTATCCAATGTGGAGGGCAACCAATACTTTGCCATGTGTCTAGTACAGTGTTTCCCAACCTTGGCAACTTGAAGATATCTGGACTTCAACTCCCAGAATTCCCCAGCAAGCGAATGATGGCTGGGGAATTCTGGGAGTTGAAGTCCAGATATCTTTAAGTTGCCAAGGTTGGGAAACACTGGTCTAGTATGTCATGAATGGATCAGCATAAGAACATTAAAATACTTTGTACACATTCTTTCTGTATTCCTCAGATTTACTCTGCCACATAATACATTATCTAAGATAGCAACATCACATAGACCTATATATTGCTTCACTGTGCTTTACAACTCTTAAAATTAGTGATATTTCTTATTTTGGCTGGCTTTTTGTACTTAACCATTCTATTGCATCGTGTGAGAAAAGGTCTAACTATCATGTTTTTCACAGAACAAATTGAATGAGACCTTAAATTGAGGGACACTAGTGAGTGCATATTTATTAGTATGCTTAGCTTTGAGTTTCAATGTGGAAAACATTTCTATAAATTTGCTATTATGTTAAGAACAGGGCTGTTTAATGTTTTCTCTTTTTCTTTTTTTAGGGAAAGTTGACAGCCAGAGAACGTGTACTATTGTTATTGGATCCTGACAGTTTTGTAGAATATGACATGTTTGTGGAACACAGATGTGCAGATTTTGGGATGGAGTCTGAGAAAAACAAGGTATTGAATATTTTGTTTGTTTAAATTCCAGGACTCTTTGTGAGTGGGAAACAAATGGAGCTATCTCCTCTCTATTCATTTGAAATAATTCTATAAATACTTTACGAATGCCGCACGAATCCCAGTGACCGGTTAGGTCCCACAGAGTTGGCCTTCTCCGGGTCCCATCGACTAAACAATGTCGTTTGGCAGGACCCAGGGGAAGAGCCTTCTCTGTGGTGGCCCCGACCCTCTGGAACCAGCTCCCCCTGGAGATTAGAACTGCCCCTACCCTCCTCGCCTTTCGTAAACTCCCCCAGGCCTATACAGTTTATGCATGGTATGTTTGTGTGTATGTTTGCTTTTAATAATGGGGTTTTATTGTTTTTTAAATTATTAGATTTGTTGTACATTGTTTTATTGTTGCTGTGAGCCGCCCCGAGTCTACGGAGAGGGGCGGCATACAAATCTAATAAATAAATAAATAATTTTCATAGATTTATTGAGAGATATTTAGAAGAATAATTTTCCCTACCACTAAACATTCTGTTTTACTCATTTCATAATTTTCAGGGTTCATGATAGACTAGAATTGTTAAAGCATCAAGGTGTATATACATTATATAGTTGCTTACTTTGCTTTGCATAAGTTATGTCAGTTTATTAATTATACTTTGTTTTGTTTTGCAGTTTCCTGGGGACAGTGTGGTTACTGGCCAGGGTAGAATAAATGGCAGACTGACTTATGTCTTCAGTCAGGTATTATTGTTTGATTTCGGAATTATGAATATATTGAAGTGTTGTATTTGTGATTTTTTCCATTTTGACTAGTAAAGTATTGCTTTTGCCCCAAATGTATTGCTTTTGTTCCCACATCTTATGCAGAATGCTATAAGAAGGAATAATCTTACAGTTTCAACTGTTTGATCTAGCTTTGTCTAATGGAATTAGCATGTCTCTTCTGTCTAAACATATTTACATATAGGCTATTTTGATATTTGTATTTTAAAACATTTTACTTTGATTTTAATTTTTTAGGACTTTACTGTGTTTGGAGGAAGTTTATCTGGAGCACATGCTCAAAAGATCTGCAAGGTAAGTTTACAGGCAGTGCAGGTTGCCTGTCAAAGATCTCAGTCAGTTATTATATGGTTTAAATGTATAACCATTCTAATATTATTATATAAATATTTTGCTCAACCGTTGCAGTTTACAGTAATTCAGCTGTTAAAACAGGGTGTTCCACGTACGGGATGTTTGCTAAGTAGCTCTTTTATTGGGTGGGAGAGACGAATCAAAGACCTTTTGGGGGTTTTTAAGGTTTGAAAATACAGTGGTACCTCATCTTATCACCGCCTTTTCTAATGAACTTTTCAAGATATGAACCCGGTGTTTAAGATTTTTTTGCCTCTTCTTCCGAACTATTTTCAGCTTACGAACCCAAGCTGCTGCCGCTGGGATGCCCCACCTCTGGACTTCCGTTGCCAGCCGAATCGCTGGGATTCCCCTGAGCCTCCTTTCACTGGGAATCTCCGCCTCCGGACTTCCATTGCCAGCCGAAGCGCCCGTTCTTGCGCTGCTGGGATTCCCTTCATTTTTGCTGGCGCTGCTTTGAATTCCAGCGAGGGGAGCCTCAGGGAAATCCCAGCAGCACAAGAACAGGTGCTTCACCTGGCAACGGAAGTCTGGAGGTGGGGTTTCCCAGAGAGGGGAGACTCAGGGAAATCCCAGCAGCGCAAGAACTCGCAATGGAAGTCCGGAGGCAGGGATTCTCAGCGGCGCAAGGCAAAAGGGGTTAGTTTTGGGATTGCACGCATTATTTGCTTTTACATTGATTCCTATGGGAAACATTGTTTCATCTTACGAACTTTTCTACTTACGAACCTCATCACAAAACGAATTAAGTTCGTAAGACGAGGTACCACTGTATCATTTTAATTTATAGATGGTTGTAATCCTGTGATCTTTTATTTTACTATACTGTGTAGTGCTTATTAATAGCTTAACAAAACATAACATTAAAACGCAATGCAAAAATATCATTATTGAATTAATTGAATTGATATAACCCCTTTTTCCTCCAAATCTATCAGTTTACATGGGGAAATCATTTCTAGAGTTATTTCTGTCCCATTCCTGATAAGTGTTTAAATTTGTTAAAATTACTGTCAAAACACAGTTTTTGTAGTTTTTGTTGTGGTGGAGCTTGCTGTTTGCCTCATTGTTTAAGATTAATGGGATAGAAAGTTGTTTAATGCAGATGTACTAGATTTAACTATGATGTCAAAATTATTTTTCTTATAAACCGCAGAGAATAAGATTGAAGAAAAAAATCCTGTAATAATGAATCATATAGATATTATTTATTTGTAATATTAGTTAATACATATTAATTGAACTTAATTGCTTGCATTATAGAACTCCCAATACCTGTTACGTATTCACATATTTAGAAATATATGTATTATATGTCAAAAGCTAACTTAATATTTTAAAAATTATGAATCTCCTTTGACTCAAGTTTGAATATATCCACATAATATTCTTGGCAACATAGATGCAGTAGCACAGTTTAGTAATTTAGAAGTTGGACAAGTTCATGTTCAACCATCAAATTCAGTGGATGACTTTGAACATGGCAAGTTGTTATGTCTCAGTACAACCTATTTTACAGGAGTGCTGTGAGGATAATAATACTCACATTACCAAGATGGACAAACCAGTAGTTAATAGGAAAGAGAGACTCAATTTAGATTCTGATTATAATTAAAAGGTTATTTTACACGAAGATTGACTATGTAATTGGATAAGCAATGTGGATGATTTATCTACATTCTCTGTAGTGATGTATCACTCATGCTTCTCTTTTCCTAGATTATGGATCAAGCTGTTATGGTTGGTGCTCCTGTAATTGGGCTGAATGATTCAGGAGGGGCCCGTATTCAAGAAGGAGTGGAATCCTTGGCTGGTTATGCTGACATTTTTTTAGTGAGAAATCTTTCAGTTAAATATATGATGACTCAACAAATCTTTATATAGAGAGAGCATTTTCACCATATGGTTTAGTAAGCGATGGGTTGCTCCCGGTTTGGCCCAGTTCTGCGAATTGGTAGCGATGGTGGCGGGAGGCTCCATCCACCTACCCGGGATGCTTCTGTGCATGAGCAAAAGCATCGTGTGCACACAAACCGGTAGCAACAGGATTTATAACCCACTACTGAGTTTAGTAACCACTTTAAATATTCAGAAAAAAGGCCACTTAAAGGAAGCATCATTAATTCACTCTTTCCTCCTGTTTTCAGATTTTATACAAAGAGGAAGGGTTGATGTCATGATCCAGGGACAAGATGTATATCTTCTTCATGATTTACTATTAGGGAGAGGTAAGCAGCTTAATGTCCTCCAAATGTTTTGTGCTACAACTCCCATAATAATTTACTGTTACCTGTAGCACTTGGCACCTATGGTGGTTCAAAACATCTGCAGGCATCAAGCTGCCTAACTTTAATGTTACAAAGTTTCAAGTGGCATTGTTAGAAGTGACAAAAGAAGTCTTCTGAAATAAGTATGTTACATCTAGTTTTGAGAAAGATAAAGTTATAAAGTATTCTTGGCGATATTGTCTCACTCAGTTGTTTTAATAATAGTTAAAAATTATTTCCCCCTTCATCAATACTGTTTTATATGTGAGAGTACATTTACATTTATGTTTTCTTTATCATTTTTAAAACACAGAAAGAAAACAAGAAAATATAATATAGAAATACAGTATCAAGTGGACAAAGAAATTATTGGAATTATATAGTTAGTGCTCAATATATTGTTGATTGAAAATTAACCATAATGCAGGGTACATTGAATTATTTTTACAATAAGAAAAATGATTTTTGAATCTTCGTGTTGAGTGCCAAAGTCAACTCTTGTTATTTTGTTATTATTCACTGTTTTATTAAGACTACAAAAAAAGTAGAATGAAGAAAAACTATAAAAGCAGGGAAATGTTTTTATTTCCAATTTCCCCTTTGTTGTATTCTGTTGTACAATGTTTACATGTACATGAACTGGCTCATAAGTGTGGATTCTTAAAATAGGGGATGAAAATTTATGATCATGATTAGGGATGGAATCAAAAGTCCAGATTTATTTATTATTTTTTTTCTTTCTATAGAAATTATCTTCCTTTATGCTCATTGTTTTATCTCTACTTGTTTATTGTAATATTGTTAGAATCTAGTAGCATGATTTTCTGCATTATGAAATTTAGAGAGATGGTTGGCAAATCTAGAAGATGCTTGGAAACTTTGTAACATAAAGATATAAAAATGGTTTATTTTCTTTTACAGAGAAATGTTTTATGTTCTGGAGTGGTGCCACAGATTTCTCTTATTATGGGTCCTTGTGCAGGAGGTGCTGTGTACTCTCCTGCTTTAACAGATTTCACATTTATGGTAAAGGTAAGGATGCAGTGTTAATTGCCATTAGCTGTATTCTAAAACATATTAAGCCATAAGCTTCAGCAAGCATATTGAAGTTTGATTCTTAACAGTTATAATGATTCTGCTGTTCAAGTTGGCTGATTGAGACTTCTAGGCAAATCATGCTGAATATGAATGAATAGGAGAACTATAAAATGAAACAAGCTTGGCTTTTTACATTTTAAAATCAAGGAAAACTAGAAACAGGAGACTTAAAATGAAATCTTAAAATGAAAGTCAGGTGAGTGACTTGAGTCATTTACTAAACCATATAATTTTCCTTCTCTTATTTTCCTTTAACAAACCTGGAAACAGGGCTGTTAAGGGAAGGAGAAGGAAGGAATATTATGTATTATTGTCACATTGAGTTGCTTATAAAGTAAAAAATAGTGGGAGAAGAAAAAAAATCTAAAAATAATACTTTGAAAATTTCCAAATTGTGTTACTGCTTGCTCTCCTATATTTTAGAAACATAAAATAATTGATGGCAGAAAAAGACCTGGTTGTCCATTGGTTGGGCACAGATTACCCACCTATATTGTATGGCATGAAATGGGTACCAATGTTCCTTTGGTCGTTTCCTAGGGAACGGAACGGAAAAAGATGAGGCTGCAGACTGAATGGGCCTAATTTTGTTCAAAAGCTATCAGTTCTCACTAGTGCCTCTAAATATCCAGCATAAACAAAATAGGACATTTTAGGCTGCAGCTGTATTCAGCTTCACAGACTGTATTCTTA
This sequence comes from Erythrolamprus reginae, assembly GCF_031021105.1. Classification (NCBI taxonomy): domain Eukaryota; kingdom Metazoa; phylum Chordata; class Lepidosauria; order Squamata; family Dipsadidae; genus Erythrolamprus; species Erythrolamprus reginae. The sequence continues at coordinate 72,101,494 of NC_091954.1, read as the reverse complement.
TTGAATTTTTCTTTAGTGCTAGGATACATTTGCTTGGAGCTATAAATTACCTTTGATTAGAAATTATAGGCAGGGTGTTCAGAATAGGAAGCATTTAGAAGTAACATCTTACCTAAAAACCTTTTTGTAGTTTTCAAATATTTTGAGTAATATTTGTTAAAAATTAGAGATAATGTAAACTTATGTTATTTGAATATACATTTTTTTTCATTTGTCCTTTTTTGTAGATACTTGGAATATTGGATTTTGCACCTCATTCTTTTCCATTTGTTTTTGTTTTTCTAGGATACCTCCTATCTATTTATAACTGGTCCTGATGTAGTCAAATCAGTTACCAATGAAGATGTAACTCAGGAACAACTTGGGGGTGCGAAGACACATACTGCAGTATCAGGTCAGAACTGGCTAATTTACCATTACAAATTCTGTGATGTTGTGACATTATAAATTCATTAGTTCTTGAAAAGTAAATTTATTCAGGATAAGCAAAGATTAAGTGAAGATTCTTCAGAATGTTTGCTTTTTTTATTTTTATTTAGGCCACTGTAGGAATTTTGCTTTGATTATATATTCATGAATTGCAGCCTTATATATGGAAGGAAGTCCACTTTTTTCTCTGTGCCATGGCTACGTTCTTCAGAGTCCTCGGAGAGGGACGGCATATAAATCCAATTAATAAAATAAATAAATAGATTCATATGTTTTTAGCTATTTATGTCACACCATTACTAGTTAAAAAGTAATTTTCAAATTTCCCATTTTCCATGAGGGAGAGGATTCCTGTTCAAAAATGATAAATATTATTTTCATGTTTGTTCTTTATGAACAGAGAATAATTAAAATGGAAGAATTCAAAACATAGGAAAACATTTTTTCTGTGTTGTAGAATCCATTTGAGGCATTTAGAATATTCTTGATGGTATTCTTTTATTAGACAATAATAATATCCATTCATCATGCAATTCATGCTACAACATACGACCTGTGTCCCCCAGGTTCTGGTAAACATCATTTGGAATTCTATTGGAATTCAAATTCAATTTTTTTTGGAGTAGTTGAAGAACCTTTGAAGTAATTTGCTTTCAAAATTTGTCAAAAGAAATCATGTTTCATGTTTTAGATTAATTTTTGTTGCACACTCCTCTTTAGTCACTAGAGATATTTTTAAAATAGTATTGTAATTGATTGATTGATTGATTTTATTTATTTATTTATTTATTTGTTTGTTTGTTTGATTTGTATGCTGCCCCTCTCCGCAGACTCGGGACGGCTAACAACAGTAATAAAACAGCATATAATAATAATCCAATACTAAAAACAGTTAAAAACCCATTATTATAAAAACCAAACATACATACAGATATACCATGCATAAAATTGTAAAGGCCTAGGGGGAAAGAGTATCTCAATTCCCCCATGCCTGGTGGCAGAGGTGGGTTTTAAGCAGCTTATGAAAGGCAAGGAGGGTGGGGGCAATTCTAATCTCTGGGGGGAGTTGGTTCCAGAGGGCTGGGGCCGCCACAGAGAAGGCTCTTCCCCTGGGTCCCGCCAAGCGACATTGTTTAGTTGACGGGACCCGGAGAAGACCCACTCTGTGGGACCTAACTGGTTGCTGGGATTCGTGCAGCAGAAGGCGGTCCCTGAGATAATCTGGTCCGGTGCCATGAAGGGCTTTTGAATTTTGTTCTTTTTCTTTATTACAGGGGTTGCACATTGTGCTTTTGAAAATGACATAGATGCTTTGCTCAACCTTAGGGAATTTTTTAATTTCCTACCACTTAGTAACAAGGAGCCAGCTCCTGTTAGAGAATGCCATGACTCTAGGTAAGTACATTTTGCATAAGTAAAAATATTCTGAAACTTAGAGAAGTGTTGTTTCTTTGGCAGTTTCATTATCTTAAGTGGTGGGATGGGTAACTACCACATATTGTAGGAACTGTTTCAAAGGGATAATGGCCATAAAGCTAAAAATAAAAACTCATTTTAATAGCAATAGAACAGTGTGTTTATCACCCTGTTGTTGATATGTGCCTAACTACTTAAATTTTTTGTCTTAATTCTAGGCTTTTGTTGATAGTTTTTTTTAATTGATTTTGTTGGAAACCTATTGTTAGATTGGAAATATAAATATCCAGATTCTCAGTAATATTGAGAGGATGAGTATGTACTAATTTAATATTCCACATTGAATTTTGTGGAATGATAGCTGAATAGTTACTTCATCATCTCAATAGTTTGAATCAATGACTAAATGTATGGAAATTATCCTTGATTATACTTATGAATTACAAGAATACTTTTTTCTCATGGTATATTATAAATGTCTTGCTTTTCATTCCATTTCTTTAAAGTAACCGTTTGGTACATGAGCTGGATACAATTGTCCCAATGGAATCAACCAAAGCTTATGACATGTTGGATATTGTACATGCGGTAAGATTTGTGAATCATAATGTGACAGTAATTAGTAATTTTATAATATCAAGTGATCCAGTAGTATAAATCATAGCTGTACTGTGTGATATAAATTATGTTTCTGTCTTGATTTTACTGCATGTATTATAGCAAAAGCTGTCTTAAAGTGCATATGAAGATTTAGTAATTTCCATGGTATTCCTTGGGTTAAATAAGGTTCAGGAGGGAAGTGTTTTTAATAGGAAAGTGAACACAAGAACAAGGGGACACAATCTGAAGTTAGTTGGGGGAAAGATCAAAAGCAACATGAGAAAATATTATTTTACTGAAAGAGTAGTAGATCCTTGGAACAAACTTCCAGCAGACGTGGTAGATAAATCCACAATAACTGAATTTAAACATGCCTGGGATAAACATATATCCATCCTAAGATAAAATACAGAAAATAGTATAAGGGCAGACTAGATGGACCATGAGGTCTTTTTCTGCCGTCAGACTTCTATGTTTCTATGTTTCTATGTATTTAAATTATAACACATTAAATGAACATACCGCTTTTGAGGGATGGAATCTAAGGTAGTGTGTTGACTTTCCTTCAATGCTTTTTAAAAAAAAAATTAAAACATTTTAATGAAAATGTAACTGAAGAGTACATGCTTCAGGCATGGTTAGTGACAAAGGGATGAGAGAACTTTTCGTTTTTCTCTTAGAACAATTAGACTAGGAATCATCCTTTAATGCCGATTTGAGAAAAAATTATAATAGACAAAATGCTGCCTGACACAGCTTAGAGTGGCTTCCAAGTTTGCCTGGCAGTAAGTGGATCCTGTTGACTTTCAGTCAGTCAACTGTATCTCATAATTTGCTCTCTTTGAAATTATTCTCCTTTGTCTAATTGTTACTTTTGGACTGTATAAACCAGTGTTTCCCAACCGTGGCAACTTGAAGATATCTGGACTTCAACTCCCAGAATTCCCTAGCCAGCATTTGCTGGCTGGGGAATTCTGGGAGTTGAAGTCCAAATATCTTCAAGTTGCCATGGTTAGTAATCACTGGTATAAACATCCAAATAATAAGCCTGTTGCTAAAAATTGACTTTTCTGTGTCCTTGACTGATTCAGGCTCTTTTATCAGTGAACTGATAAGTAGAATGGCAAGTTTGATACCAATGAAAATGTTTATCAGTGTCTTTGGATCTCTGCCCAAGTGTGAGGAACAGGTTATTTTACAAAAGCTATACAGACTTATGGGGACTTTGCTAGCAGTTGTTGGCACAACTGAACCACTTTGACCTTGCATCACCTAAAACATTGTCAACTTTTCTCATGAGATGACTTGAATGGAATAATCCATGTTATATGGAATCTCTTAAATCTTGTTGGGCCGCCTGTACTGTGCCTTATTCTTCAATGTTGGATGTTCCTGTAGAAATACACTAGGCTACTTCCAAATTCAGAGAGGGTCAATCTCTACAATAATTGACCCGGTTCCATTTGTAAGTTCATGCTTTTTTCAGCTCTGTTGCTGCAAAGGAAATTCCTGATATAGCATTACCTGCCATAATTGGGGATCCCAGAGGTTTAACAAGGTTATTAGTTTATTTCTCACACGTAAAAACCAATAAATATATAAATCATTATAAAATATTTTTAAAATCATTAAAATAAAACTATTAAAATCTGAAATATGCAAACTACAGAGAGTGTAAATATTTACTACAATGGAGCTATGTATGAATGTCTCCAGTTCCCTGAGACCCCTAGGCCTGATGACCTTGTTGGTATTCTAGGTTTCATTTGTATCATCTAAGACAGTGTTTCCCAACCTTGGCAACTTGAAGATACTTGGACTTCAACTCCCAGAATTCCCCAGCCAGCAAATGCTGGCTGGGGAATTCTGGGAATTGAAGTCCAAATATCTTCAAGTTGCCAAGGTTGGGAAACACTGATCTAAGATAATAATTCAGTGTCCATTCTTTCTTGCAATAATATTGGCTGTAAAATGAAGAATTTAATTGCGTCCATTTTGGAATATATTAGTATTGTAGGGTTGTGGTTTTTTGGCCCAAGAAATGTGGGCTATAGATGACATATTTCTAGCTGAGTAATTTCACTATATATTTAAAGCATTACTCGGTGTAAAAAATGGAAGCATAATGATCTCCACAAAATTTAAATTTAACAACTCTGCAATTCCCGCATTTTTTCCTCTGCTTGCTATTCAGATTTGCTAAAGCTCACTTTTATTCCTTGAATACTCTCTCAAAAATTCATGAAATTTGGTGTTGGAGAAGACTCTTTTGAGAATATCATGGAATGGCCAAGAAAACAAACAAATGGATCCTAGAAAAATCAGTCCAGAGTTCTCAAGGTTGCCAATCACAAGGATCAAATTATTGCATTTTGGACACATTATGTGAAGACTTAGCTCTCTTGAGAAGTCTATAATACTGGGGAATGTGGAGAGAAAAGGAAAAAAAAGGATCACCAGCAGGAAGGTGAATGAACTCAATTATAGTGACAGTGGAAAAATCTAAGACTAGTTGAAGACAAATTAGCGGTTGCTAAGAGCTGGCTCTATCATATTTTTCAAAATAGAACTCTGTTAGTATGGAGGGATAAGGTAATTTTAACCTACTGCTGTTTTTCAGTATTTAAAAAATACAAAAATTTTAAATTGCTAGAAAGATTTTGAAATAGAGATGATAAAATATATTTTGAAATATGTAATTATCAAAGTAATAGCTGCCAGAAATTTAAGGATTGGTCTTTATAAATTTTTGCTTGTAATGTGTAGAGGAACACTAATGTGTAGAGAACAATATGTTGGAAAATATATTTTAAATCTGATATCAAGAAAATCACATATTATTATTTTGAATATTTGAATCTAATTTATGCAGGTTGTTGATGAGAGGGAATTCTTTGAAATCATGCCTTCCTATGCCAGAAACCTGATTGTTGGATTTGCTAGAATGAATGGGAGAACTGTTGGAATAGTTGGTAACCAGCCTAAAGTAGCTTCAGGTATGAATGATTATGGCAGCTCTGTGTTTCTAAGAAATGAAAATTTTAAAAAATCCAATTTCTGAAAGTTAGATGGGAAATTGCTCTCAAAATATGTTGGGAGTTGTGCTCAGCTTCTATTCTTTCTTCATATAGGCAAGGAGTCAAGATGGGATCTTCTTTAACCAGGTCTTTAAAAAAAATGATAAGGTTAACTTCTGTCATATTTTCATTAATTACGTTTTAGCTGTCTTGAATTCCTTGTAACAGGAATTATCCTTAGAATAATCCTCAGCCAAAGGTTTTTTTTTGCCATAGCTCAGAGTTGGTTCAATATTTTCCACATGGCTGTTCAGCATACAGAAATTGCTTTATATCTCCATTTAATGATAATCCAATTATTTCTTTGGATGTGTATGCTATTAATATAATATTGAATTATAGGTAATCCTGATTTAGTGAATACACTTGAGACAAGCAGCTCAGTGATTTAGTGAAATAGCAACTGTACTTATGACTTTACTATAGCTTTCTTTGCTTGTGAAGGTTATAAATGCAACCTAATAGTCCTAAAATTACTTTTTTTATATATCTGTCATAACTGTGAACATTGCCAAAAAGGCAGATGCTAAATGAGGGCTACCAATATATTAATAATTGAAGCAGACAAACAGTGACACTTTGGCACAGACGTTTAGCACGTTTGAGTTTCCTAACAAATTGTTTAATTCATATACTATACTATGAATAGTAATAGCTATCTCCTTCTTCTGCCAAATGTATTTTATTGGTTTAACTTTGGTAGCAAAGAATGTGTGTTTGGAACCCAGACACTGATAAACCTAATTATTTGGAAATGAATCATAGGACTAGCCTCCAATTATATTAGGGTCAACATTTCAGTCATTTCATCTGAGTACATAGTAATGGCTAAAACTACCAACAAAAACATACAAAATAAACTTACAAAGCTGAACTAGATCCAGAAAGCTGACAAAGTATCTGATAGCAGGAAATATTGATAATACCAAATCCATTGAAATTGGGCAGTTATAACAAATTTGAACAAATGAATATATAATTAAAATTCCTGGATAAAAGATAACAATAGCAATTAGACTTATACATGGTATGCTTGTATGTATGAGTGGTTCTTTAAATTGGGGTTTTTTAGCTTATTTTTAATATTAGATTTGTTTACATTGTCTTTTTATATTGTTGTTAGCCGCCCCGAGTCTTCGGAGAGGGGTGGCATACAAATCTAATAAATAAAATAAATAAATAAAAATAAATAGACATATACTGCTTCACAGTGCTTTACAGCCCTCTATAAGTGGTTGAGTCAGCATATTGCCTCAACAACTAGGTCTTCATTTTACTGACCTCCGAATGATGGAAGGCTGAATCAACCTTGAGCCGGGTGAAATTTGAACTGTCAAATTGCAGGCAACCAGCCATTAGCAGAAGTAGCGTACAATACTGCATTCTAACAATGGTTCAAAGACCAATACTACTTAGGGTTTGTTACTGAAATAGAGGATATCTGTTTATATGTTATACACCTAAAATTTAACAGGCTATGTGTAAAAGTTTGTTTATTCAAATAATTGGTGATAAAAAATGTGTATGCTACTCATCAAGCTCTTTGCTTAAGCATTTTTGTAAACAAGCAATTTTGTGTCATGATCACTGTCATATGACATTTTAAAAACAACTCTGAAATGATATTTTACAATATTTCTCTTCTTTTTTGAAAATTAGGCTGCTTGGACATAAATTCTTCTGTGAAAGGAGCCCGTTTTGTCCGCTTCTGTGATGCGTTCAATATTCCTATAATCACATTTGTAGATGTGCCTGGATTTTTACCAGGTAAATTGTTTTGCATCCCCCTTGTTATCTAATTGATTTAATTGAAAGAGTCTTGTATTTAAGATTTATCTTTTCTTGTAGTTACAGAGATAAACACATCATAAACACAGCTCACATTAGAGAAACATCTTTCAGCTGTGGCGAAGGGGGCGTTTGGCCAGGTTCGCCTGGTGGACCAGGCTGCTCACAGTCACTCATGCCCTCATCACCTCGAGGCTCAACTACTGTAACGTTCTCTATATGGGGCTACCTTTGAAAAGTGTTCGGAAACTTCAGATCGTGCAGAATGCAGCTGCGAGAGAAATCATGGGCTTCCCTAAATATGCCCATATCACACCAACACTCCGCAGTCTGCATTGGTTGCCGATCAGTTTCCGGTCACAATTCCAAGTGTTGGTTATGACCTATAAAGCCTTTCATGGCACCGGACCAGATTATCTCAGGGACCGCCTTCTGCCGCACAAATCCCAGCGACCAGTTAGGTCCCACAGAGTGGGCCTTCTCCGGGTCCCGTCAACTAAACAATGTCAGTTGGCGGGGCCCAGGGGAAGAGCCTTCTCTGTGGCGGCCCCGACCCTCTGGAACCAACTCCCCCCAGAGATTAGAATAGCCCCCACCCTCCTTGCCTTTCGTAAGCTCCTCAAAACCCACCTCTGCTTGTCAAGCATGGGGGAATTAAGATAATCTTTCCCCTTAGGCTTCTACAATTTATGCATGATATGTTTGTATGTACGATTGGTTTTATAACAAGGGTTTTTAGCTGTTGTAGTATTGGATTTTTACATTCTGGTTTTTGTCACTGTTGTTAGCCGCCCCGAGTCCACAGAGAGGGGCGGCATACAAATCCAATCAATCAATCAATCAATCAATATTTTAAAATTTATAAGAAGCATATTGATTCTTTGCTGGAACAATGCAAAATTTTCTACATGAATCAAAAGGATTTGCCTCTTCATTCTTCTGAACTGTCATTTTTTATTATTCCATAAGGAAAGAATTTAATATTTATTATGTCAAAGATGATCTGTTTACTGTATTTATTTCTATGAAGGCCATTATATGCAGAATTCTGTTCTTACTTTACAAACTAGTAAATAATGAGCACTTGCATATAACTTTTCAATGTATTATTGTTATGTTTTTACTAAAGCAGAAGAAACTGGTTCCATCTCTTTTTATGAAGCAGTGGAAATAAGTATTTTTGTCATGGGGAGTTAGGTGACAAGGGCCTTTATTTAATCAATTTTGGCAGAGGAAAAAGTCCCAGGGCATCCTATGGAGAAGGACTAAAGTGGATGGAACAAAGACATACCCACAGCTAAGGTCAAAAGTTGCTAACTGTAATGGCTGGAAGTTTGAATACTGGAGAGGGATTGGGCAAGAAAGACCAAAATAAAAACAATTATGAAAGCTCTTAAAATAATTCTGGATATTTACATGGGAGAGTTCTCTTGCTCACCAGTGTACAAGAAGGAACTGCTATGTAAATATCCGGAATTATTTAATAAAGCCTTGCTAATTGCTTTTATTTTTGCCGCTCATTCAGTTCTTCACCAGAATCCTAATTTATATTGTAACCAGCAACACTAAGAATTTTACTGACATTAATTGAGTTATGTTAATTTTCCATGCATTCTAATTCAAAAAAGTAGGGCATTGAAATAATAAAGCTGCAAAAAATAATTTAGGAGGGCAGCAAGTACCCATCCCAGATTTTTAATAACAATATTTATTGAACAAACATGTTACTGTTGAATCCTAGATTTAAAAAGCTGCCCCAAAACTTTCCTTTTTAGATCTGTTAATCTTATGTAAAAGTGTAGAAATGCAATTATGCATTAAATTTATGTTATAGTGACCTTAATAATAGATGTGACTTCAACTTCTGTTGTTTCTAGGGACTGCTCAAGAATATGGGGGAATTATTCGTCATGGTGCAAAGTTGCTTTTTGCTTTTGCAGAAGCAACTGTGCCAAAAATCACTGTTATCACGAGGAAGGTAGGTTATTTATATATTTGACTGTTCAACTCACTATAAGGCTAGGTGGTACAGAGGTTAAAAACATCCAATAAAATGTGATTTAAAGTTTTATTTTATTTATTGCTACATGCTGTATCTTTGTCAGAATATGTTAACTCAGAGTCTTTGGAGAGGGGTGGCATTGTAAATCCAATCAATCAATCAATCAATCAATCAATCAAGGCAGGTTGTTCTTTGGTTATCTGTCTACTTGCATATATTATTGTTGTGCCTAGTAGTTTTACTAGAACATTCTATAAGTGACCTCTTAGGTAGGGTCTGGAATATTCACCCCCATCATTGCACATTTTGAAATCTACAGGAACTTCAGTTCTTTCACATGACACCATGGTCCATCTCCAAGAGAGTATACTAGGCCTGTATTGGGAATAAGTACTTGCAAATGAACAGATAATTTCTGGTAGTATGACAGAAAAATTAAGATCTTACAAAAGACTATTGGGAAATAGTATTTTGGGCCGGAGAGATCAGAAGTGAATAAACTGAGACGTGCCTGGTAGTTGTTGAACACATTCATTTAAATCCTAATGCTACAATGTACAAATAAGAACAAATAAAAAGCTGGCTCAGGTATAAAAGCTGCAAGGAATAAAAGATTAGACAAAAATAAGGCTACCAAAATATTTAACTGTAAAACCAGCATTTACTTATTCATACCTGTTATGTATAGAAACCAGTATATACAGTATATTCTACTGTAATAAAAGTATTTAACCTATCTCAAAAATATTATCTACTGCTATGTGGGAGCATTAGAAAAAAATGTTCCTTGTGGCCTTTCTATTTCAAGGTTCTGTTGTGTCAAATAGTGCATTGGGATACAAAACTTCTGCTTCCTAGTTATAATTCAAGGGATCCATGCAACAGGATTTTAAACGTAGTAAATATTTTACTGTTGACTTATTTTATGACTAGTGTAGCCATTGTTCTGAGTATTGTTCTGCATACTGTTTCCTTCATATCTACAGTATATCAAATGTATGTGAAATTTCTCCTTTATGAATGGAAAATGAATGCATTTCAGAAAATTGGAAATGAGAGATATTAACTTAAGTATTATTTGAAGAGATATTATTGAAAACAGTCTCATATTATTTATTTATTTATTTATTTATGTATGTATGTTCATTATTTATTTGTACCTGCCATAAAACTTAAGGGTTGAATTATGGCTGCTTGTGACTATTACAGTACTCTATTTCTTGTTCTAGGCTTATGGTGGGGCCTATGATGTCATGAGTTCAAAGCACCTACGAGGAGATGCAAATTATGCTTGGCCAACGGCAGAGGTAGCAGTAATGGGTGCTAAGGTAGATATGTTTTCCTGCAGTCTTACAGCAAATTGTCTCCCTTCCCTTTCCTACTTAGATGACTTATCTACTTTGCATGTGGAAATTAATTGTTCCTGCTGAAGACTTCAAGAATCTGAATTTTAGTAATTTTATATTATTGTCTGTTACCTTAGGGAGCTGTCCAGATTATTTTTAGAGGAAAGGGAGCACATGCAGAAGCAGAATACGTAGAAAAGTTTGCAAATCCATTTCCTGCTGCAATCAGAGGTATGCATCTTTAAGAATTTTACTGAAAATTTAAAATGTTTGACGTTGATTTTGCACTCAAATTTATTAACCATCTTTTTCTTTCGTGAACAAGATCTAATTCTTATAATGGCTGCTTTTCAACTACCTTTTCTTAACTTAACATTTATCATTTGACAATCTTCTATTGAAGGTTTGTGATGGTTTCTTCTTTCTTAATAAGAATCCTTTGAATATTAATCTGGATGCAGAAATCCCAGGGAACTTAATCACCAGCTTAATCCTGGATGAGGAGGCCGACCTGGCATGTATTACTGAAACCTGGCTGGGCCCGGAGGGAGGTGTTCCTCTCTCTGAAATTTGCCCAGCCGGGTTTCAGATATGGCATCAACCGCGACCCCAGGGGAGGGGGGGAGGAGTGGCTATTGTAGCCAGGGAGAGCCTTTGCCTGCGTAGACTCATTGCTCCGGAAATAGCGGGTTGCGAGTCTCTCTTGATGAAGTTGGACTTAGGAGTTCAGGTGGGCTTATTTCTCACGTACCTGCCTCCCAGCTGCGTGTCAAAAGCCCTGCCTGTGCTACTCGAGGAGGTAGCCGGGTTGGCGGTAGAGTTCCCCAGACTTATTGTCTTGGGGGACTTCAATCTGCCGTCACTCGGCGAAACCTCTGGGTTGGCACAGGAGTTCATGGCCACCATGACAGCCGTGGACCTGACTCAAGTAGTTCAGGGTCCGACTCACGAGGGAGGGCACGCACCTGACATGGTATTCCTCTCCGAGCAATTGAGTAATGGTCTGAGACTAAGGGGCTTAGAAGTGTTGCCTTTGTCATGGTCAGACCATTTTCTACTACGGCTTGACTTCCTGGCTCCAATCCTCCCCCGCAGGGAGGCGGAACCAATGAAGATGTTCCGCCCCAGGCGCCTGATGGACCCAGAGGGCTTTCAGACGGCGCTTGGGGTTATTCCAGAGGCACTCGTCCACAGTTCGGCGGAGTCTCTCGCGGAGGCCTGGAACAGGGCTGCAGCGGGGGCTCTTGACCGGATTGCGCCTTTGCGACCTCTCCATGGCGCTAGACCCCGTAGAGCCCCATGGTTCAACGAGGAGCTCCGGGAGTTGAAACGCCAAAAGAGACGTCTAGAGAAGCGATGGAGGAAGAGTAGGTCTGAATCCGATCGAACACTTGTAAGAGCTTTTATTAAGACTTACAAAGTGGCGCTCAAGGCGGCAAGATGCGCGTACCATGCCGCCTTGATTGCATCAGCGGAATCCCGCCCGGCCGCTCTGTTTAGGGTGACCCGCTCCCTTCTCAACCAGGGGGGAGTTGGGGAGCCCTTACAGAGTAGTGCCGAGGATTTTAACACGTTTTTCGCTGATAAAGTCGCTCGGATCCGGGCCGATCTCGACTCCAATTGTGTAACAGAGTCGACTGACAACGAGTCAGTCGAGGTGACTGGGGCACGTACTTGTCCACCTGTCTGGGAAGAGTTTGATCTGGTGACACCTGATGAAGTGGACAAGGCCATCGGAGCTGTGAGTTCCGCCACCTGTTTACTGGATCCGTGTCCCTCCTGGTTGGTTTCGGCCAGCAGGGAGGTGACACGGAGCTGGGCCCAGGAGATTACCAACGCTTCCTTGGGGAGGGGAGTTTTTCCATCACTCTATAAAGAAGCGCTTGTGCGCCCCCTCCTCAAGAAGCCCTCTCTGGACCCAGCCGTACTTAACAACTATCGTCCAGTCTCCAACCTTCCCTTTATGGGGAAGGTTGTCGAGAAGGTGGTGGCACTCCAGCTCCAGCGGTCCTTGGAAGAAGCCGATTATCTAGGTCCCCAGCAGTCGGGTTTCAGGGCCGGTTACAGCACGGAAACCGCTTTGGTCGCGTTGATGGATGATCTCTGGCGGGCCCGGGACAGGGGTTTATCCTCTGTCCTGGTGCTCCTTGACCTCTCAGCGGCTTTCGATACCATCGACCATGGTATCCTTCTGCACCGGCTGGAGGGGTTGGGAGTGGGAGGCACTGTCCTTCAGTGGTTCTCCTCCTACCTCTCTGGCCGGTCGCAGTCGGTGTTAGTGGGGGGCCAGAGGTCGACTCCTAGGTTTCTCCCTTGTGGGGTGCCTCAGGGGTCGGTCCTCTCCCCCCTGCTATTCAACATCTACATGAAACCGCTGGGCGAGATCATCCAAGGACATGGGGTGAGGTATCATCAATATGCGGATGATACCCAGCTTTACATCTCCACCCCATGCCCAGTCAACGAAGCGGTGGAAGTGATGTGCCGGTGCCTGGAGGCTGTTGGGGCCTGGATGGGTGTCAACAGACTCAAGCTCAACCCGGATAAGACGGAGTGGCTGTGGGTTCTGCCTCCCAAGGACAATCCCATCTGTCCATCCATCACCCTGGGGGGGGAATTATTGACCCCCTCAGAGAGGGTCCGCAACTTGGGCGTCCTCCTCGATCCACAGCTCACATTAGAACAACATCTTTCAGCTGTGGCGAGGGGGGCGTTTGCCCAGGTTCGCCTGGTGCACCAGTTGCGGCCCTATCTGGACCGGGACTCATTGCTCACAGTCACTCATGCCCTCATCACCTCGAGATTCGACTACTGTAATGCTCTCTACATGGGGCTACCTTTGAAAAGTGTTCGGAAACTTCAGATCGTGCAAAATGCAGCTGCGAGAGCAGTCATGGGCCTACCTAGGTATGCCCATGTTTCACCATCACTCCGCAGTCTGCATTGGTTGCCGATCAATTTCCGGTCACAATTCAAAGTGTTGGTTATGACCTTTAAAGCCCTTCATGGCATCGGACCAGAATATCTCCGAGACCGCCTCCTGCCGCACGAATCCCAGCGACCGATTAGGTCCCACAGAGTGGGCCTTCTCCGGGTCCCGTCAACTAAACAATGTCGGTTGGCGGGCCCCAGGGGAAGAGCCTTCTCTGTGGCGGCCCCGGCCCTCTGGAACCAACTCCCCCCGGAGATTAGAACTGCCCCTACTCTTCCTGCCTTCCGTAAACTCCTTAAAACCCACCTTTGCCGTCAGGCATGGGGGAACTGAAACATCTCCCCCGGGCACGTTTAATTTATGCATGGTATGTCTGTGTGTGTGACTGTTAGCATATGGGGTTTTTAAATATTTAAATATTTTAAATCTGTCTGATTGCTTATGATTTGTTTTTTACATGTTGTGAGCCGCCCCGAGTCTTCGGAGAGGGGCGGCATACAAATCTAAGTAATAAATAAAATAAATAAATAATAAATATTTCATTCTGGGATTGACCTATATTAGTTATTCCATGTGTTACATGATATTGGGTGTCTATAATATTCACTATGCTGAATATTGTCTGCTTTGGCAGCCTTAATATGCAGAAAACAAAATATGACCAAAAACCCACTGCTTCTGAATGACACATATCTCAAATTTATTTTGCTGATTGTAACATTGTACTTAAGTTAAATAATGCTGATATTGCTTTTGAATTCTGACTCTGGAGAACAGAGACAGACCATACTGGTCTGATAATAGCAGCTGAATATAGTCAGTCAATATTGCTTTGATAGTTATTAAGTAAGAAGTTGTAAGATAGAACCCTAGGCTTTCAAAAAAAATGTACAGTAATATGACTAGTCATGGGCTATATATTCAACAGACCCTTTTCCCCAGGGGCATAATCTTAGCCCATGAGCAATTTTTATACCTTCAAAAGCTGTTGTAGGGAGAATGGTGTTAATTAATACTCTGGTTTATATGCTGCTTCAATATTTGGATGTATAAATTAGTCAGCATATGGAGAGGAACAGATCTTTAAACCCATAGGATTATTCAGAAATTTGATTTAGTAAATGTGTTCAGAGATTATAAGTACCATAACAATTACACACTTATAAGGAATAATGGTTCCTGATTCCAAAGTCTGCTTAGACTGATCTGTTAGTAAAACAGACAATATAGCCCAAATTGAATTGGGATTCATGTCCTTTTTAGAAGTTTGAAAAAGTTGTACATATTTACTGTATAAAGAAAAAACTGTTTTCAGTGTTGCTCTTTCAGATATGGAGAGAAAAGAAATTGAATAGTTTAAACGATCTCTCTTCCAGTTACAGAAAGTAATTATCCAGTTATACTTTTAGGGAGGAAATGATAAGTCCTATGCCCCTATGCATGTTATTTAATTAAAATTATTTTTTAAATTAAAAATTAAAACTCCAGGCACATTAAACCATTTTCTTATCTATTCTTATGACACACAGTACCAAATAATTGAGGAATAACCTCTTTTCTCTCTCCCCAGTTATAAAGATATTCTTTATATTTATTAATCCATAATTACAAAGGATTGATCCCTGTAGATTAAGATCAAAAATCTGTAGACTTAAAATTGCAACTGAAATAAACTATTCTGAAATGTGTTAACAGGATTTGTAGATGACATAATTCAACCTTCAACAACCCGACTTCGCATTTGCCGTGATTTGGAAGTGCTGGCAAGCAAACGACAATCCAATCCTTGGAAAAAGCATGCCAACATGCCTCTCTGAATTGGCTTCAAGTTAACCTAAAATCAATGGAAGGAAATCAATGCACTCCTGCCATATTTATTGATTCAAATTCTGTGATATTTTAAGATATTTCTCTGGGAAAGAATCTATGGAGAATGAGGTGTTATTTTAGTCCATTAGAAGGACTTATATTTAAGTTGACATGATTAAGGCTGAACACGCATTTACAAATTCACTAACACAGAAGTATAATGTGCAATAAAACATAATACTTTAAGCAAAATATCAGGAATTATTCTAAAAAATAATTGTGAAAAGCAAGATATAAATGAGAAAGAAAACACAGGCCTTGCCTTCATCACAGGCTTTTAAAGTACAGTGGTACCTCTACTTAAGAACTTAATTCGTTCTGTGACTAGGTTCTTAAATAGAAAAGTTTGTAAGCAGAAGCAATTTTTTTCCATAGGACTCAATGTAAAAGCAAATAATGTGTGCAAACCCATTAGAAAAGAAATAAAAGCTTGGAATTTGGGTGGGAGGAGGAAGAGGAGGAGGAGGACAGTCGCTGTCCAGAGCGAAGGGACCATTTCTTTTCTCTGGGTGCTGGCAGAGGTTTATTCCTTCTCCAAATGTCCAGAGAAAGGAAAATGCTTTGTTTGCTCTTAACTGCTAAATCCTCAAGAGCCACCGAAAGGTTCCTCTGGCAGCTCAGAAAAGCTCGACATGGCCAGGATTAAAGGGGGGAATGGCAGGAAACTGGCCGGGCCTTTGTGCCGCTCTCAAATTTCCTGGGAATTTTTTCCGGGCTCAGGTTCTTAAGTAGAAAATGGTTCTTAAGAAGAGGCAAAGAAATCTTGAGCACCCGGTTCTTATCTAGAAAAGTTAAGTAGAGGCGTTCTTAAGTATAGGTACCACTCAACATAAATCTCCAAATATGTCTCTGATTTCAGTGTAGAAGTCTGATGGAAGATTCTTTGCTTCTCTGGAATATGCTTATGTCTGAGAAATCTGATACATCACAGGTCAAGATAGTTCTCAGCTGGGAGAACAGACAATATATAATTTTACTGAGCTGTTATCTACTGTAGTAAATAGAAATAGCTCGTAATTTTCTACAGCCTCAGATTGGATTCTTACCCATTTAAGCTGAATTGCACTCCGAAGCTTAATGGGAGCCAGTGTGGATCGTGTAAGAGCAGTGTTATGTGAGTGTACTATGGTGCCACTGCATTTTGGAGCACTGTTGCAGCTGTACAATTGGGAGGAAAGGCATGTGCGATGGTGAGCAGTGCTTACTAACCTAGGAATGGGTGCAGCTGATAAAATTATATTTGTGAAGTCTCTCATGATCACAGCTGCAACCTTTTCCTTGAATAGGAGACCTGTCCTCCAGATTGTGTACCCAATTCATACTGAGGGGAATATAACAACTAGCACGAAAGATGGCAAATCACTAGATAATAGAAATACCGTATAAACTCGAGTATAAGTCGCCCCGATTATAAGTCGAAGCACCTACTTTTGCAATAAAAACTGGGAAATTTATTGACTCCAGTATAAGTCGAGGGTGGAAAATGCAGTGGCTACTGGTAACAATGGAAACCAATAAAATTGCATTAATTGAGACATCAGTAAATTACATGTTTTAGAATATTTATTTTAAAGAAAACCAGTAAACTAGCTCTGTAAATTTTAAAGAGGGTAAACAAAAGCAATCTGGTATTAACAATAAATTAAAAAGTAAAAAAGTAGCTCAATCAGCAACAAAGCTAAAACCTAAGAGTTAAAATCCTTCAAAACTGGATTCCTTCTCATCATCTGTATGTCCAAACAGAGCTTCAGCATTAGCTGCTGTGAGGTTATCAGCATAGAAAACCAAACAGATAGAAAGATAGATGATAGAAAGATAGAAAGAAAGATAGATATGGATGGATGGATAGATATAGAAACATAGGTAGGTAGGCAGACAGACAGACAGATGTGGCTAAAAATAAAAGTAAAATAAATCGGCCAGACCCCTTTCTCCCCATCATGCCCAGCCCAAAAGCAAGCCACCACAATCCCTGCCCGGGGACCGGGCAAATGGGGAGAGAAATAGAGAAGCCCGGCTGCTGTTGCGGATTCTGCATTCCCCCAAGCTCTATCCCCCCCACACACACCTACACTGACCCATTCTGAGATTCAAGCCTAAGAGGCAGAGAGGGCTGCCAAGAGCGCGCAGACTTTCCACGGAGCTTCTTCTCACCAAGATAATCTGCCTCTCCGAGATGCTCCGTTCCCGGCAGGCCAGCCTCTCTCTCTCTCTCTCGGATCAGAAGGGCTTGCTGGGCGAGCAGGGTGCTCTGCAGCAGCCTTTTGCAAAGCTGCTCCTTATCGAGGTAAAGCAGCCAGACGCTGCATGGGAGAAGCTGGCCGGGCGGAGCAGCCATGGACGAATGAAGTGCTTTAGCAAGCAGGCATTTCTTTAGTCACTCGCTAGGATGCAAACGCGAAGTAGCTGGTTATGCGTGGTGGTGACGTCATGATGTGGCGACCCGGGGGCAGCAAGGCCCTTTAAACGTGCGAAGTGGAAGAAGATCAAGAAGCCATTCTCAACAACTATCGTCCAGTACCCAACCTTCCTTTTATGGGGAAGTTTGTTGAGAAGGCGGTGGCTCTCTAGCTCCAGCGGTCCTTGGAAGAAGCCGATTATCTAGGCCCTCAATAGTCGGGTTTCAGGCCCGGCTACAGCACGGAAGCTGCTTTGGTTGCGTTGATGGATGATCTCTGGTGGGCCCAGGATAGGGGTTTATCTTCTGTCCTGGTGCTTCTTGACCTCTCAGCGGCTTTCGATACAATTGACCATTGTATCCTTCTGCACAGGCTGGAGGGGTTGGGAGTGGGAGGCACTGTCCTTCAGTGGTTCTCCTGCTACCTCTCCGATCGGTCGCAGTCGGTGTTAATGGGAGGTCAGAGGTCGACCTCTAGGCTTCTCCTTTGTGGGGTGCCTCAGGGGTCGGTCCTCTCCCCCTGCTATTTAATATCTGCACGAAACCGCTGGGTGAGATCATTCAAAGGCATGGGGTGAGGTATCATCAGTATTCTGATGATACTCAGCTTTACATCTCCAGTGGAAGTGATGTGCCGGTGCCTGGAGGCTGTTGGGGTCAGACTCAAACTCAATCCTGATAAGACGGAGTGGCTGTGGGTTTTGCCTCCCAAGGACAACTCCATCTGCCCGTCCATTACCCTGGGGGGGGAATTATTGACCCCCTCAGAGAGGGTCTGCAACTTGGGCGTCCTCGATCCACAGAGTTGGCCTTATCCAGGTCCCGTTGACGAAACAATGTCGCCTGGCGAGACCCAGGGGAAGAGCCTTCTCTGTGGCGGGCCCAACCCTGTGGAATCAACTCCCCCCAGAGATTAGGACTGCCCCCACCCTCCCTGCCTTTCGCAAACTCCTTAAAACCCACCTCTGTCGTCAGGCATGGGGAAATTGATTCCTCTATGCCGTTTCCGCTTTAAGTATGGTTTGTATGAGATGTATGATTGTTTTTTATATTAAGGTTTTTAAATTGTTTTAATCATTGGATTTGTACTGTTCTGTTGTGAGCCGCTCCGAGTCTTCGGAGAGGGGCGGCATACAAATCAAATTAAATTCAATCCAATCCAGTCCAATCCAAACAAACAAACAAGATCATGAATGTTCTTACACCGAAAATCTGCTTACGACGCGACCTAGGAACGGATCCATGTTGTAAGTTGGGGACCCCCTGTAACTAATAACAATGGACAGCTAAGTTTTTGTTCCCTGAACACTGGGCTATATCTTACAGGTTTTGGGCTGCTAATCACAAAAATAGAGAATACTGTTGGCAACTGCCAAGCAACAAAATATATTCAGCTGATTGGCAAACTTCTTAAAACATATAAGACTATGAAATGCAACATGTCACCGAAGATTAATTGTCTGCATTCACACTTGGACTTCTTTCCCACAAATCTAGGTGCAGACAGTGACGAACATGGTAAAAGGTTTCACCAAGGCATTTCCACAATAGAAAAATGGTATCCCGGACAACTGGAATCAATCAGTGCCGGCTATTGTTGGATACTGCAGTGAGATGCATCTAACACAGAGTACAAATGAAAATTAGTAACAAAACACTTAGCTCTGCTGAATATAGTGAGTCTGTGATTACATTATAGTTAATTCACATTGCTCAAGATTCATGTGCAATAGAGTCATTCTAAAAATATCTGTGTGTTCAATTTGAAAGGGTCCATCATATTCATCAAACATTTTTCAAAAAGCAACTTTTGAAAAAATGTTTTGGAAAAATGTCGAAAGATGACCTCACTCAGTGAATACATATTGTTATATGGGAGCAAGCAAAAAGCTGAACCTTTAGGCAGCCTGCAAAACAAAAGCCTAGGGCTGAATCTCTACTTGCCTTTTCAACAACAAAGGAAACTTAACATAGAGGAAGAGAAACATTAGACACCATGTCTCTTGCTCCCAACCTCCTCAGCTAGTCCAAAAACACCATGGTCAATGGGGATCAGCCACAGAAAACACCAAAGCTAACAGATTTTAAGATGTCTGTGACAGACAGACTAATGGCATCCCCCAAGTCTAAATTGTGTCACCACTGCATGGAGACAAAAACCAGGGCTAATGTATGACCTTTTTGTGAGTCAGGCTGCCAACAATCTGGGACAGATCTATGGTTGCCATGACCTCCCTATGTACCTTCACCTCCAGGCAAAACAAAAGCAGGGTGACATTCCCCTAAAGGAACACCACTAACAGGCCTGCCAGAATCAAGGAATTCAGACAGGGAAGCTGCTGCATAATAAGGCTAATACACAAGTGACAATCTCATCAGATTCCAATGGCCCATTTTTACAAATTGTGTGTCACCCCTGGAAGCCACCAAGTCAGATGTTAAAATTATGTTCAAGAATGGATAGAACAGATGATCTCTTAAGGCAACAAAATATGTTCAAAAAAAGAATAATACGGAGCAAAGTGCTTTGCATACACAGAAGATAAAGCCCACTATTACAGTAATTGCTTCTAAGCAATAGAAGAACTATAGTGAATGTCCATTATAAACATTTTAGAGAAGAAGTATACAAATTGATATTTACTATGGCTATCTAAAAGAGAGAGGTTTTTTTTACACATATTGCAAAAAAAACAATATCTGAATTAATCCAAGATGTGTGTGAATATTTTAATGTAGCATTAACATTTTAATGCTATATTAAAATATTAATGCTAATATGTAATTGGCATTTTAAGGCCCAGCTTATCAATGTCTTCACTGATACTGTTTGAATGGGACTTTTTGCCGCCTCCTGTTGGCCATGCCTGATTGGTCTCCAGCCTTCTGCCTCTCATTATTGGGCTCTGCCTTTTCTCCTTCGCTGAAAGGGTTCTAGCTGTTTGGCCCAGCCCTTCCGGCACATCCCCTCCCATCACAACCGTTTAGTCACAGGCCTTTTTCCAAACGGGCGCAAAACCCCATTCACCCCGGGGTTTTGGATGCACGGAACACTTTGCCGGTAAGTTATAGAATTTTCAATTTTGGCAAAACTCCTGAACTAGGGCAGTGGAATGTCAGATCTTTAGGACACCGGGCAGACCTGAAGAATAATTACAGAATATCAGAACCCTTTTGTAAAAACACATACAGTGTTACCTCATCATACGAACTTAATTGGTTCCAGGAGGAGGTTCGTAAGGTGAAAAGTTCGTAAGATGAAACAATGTTTCCCATAAGAAACATTGTAAAAGCAAATAATGCCTGCAAATCCTTCAGGAAAATCCCAAACTTTAGAAGGGAGGTGAACAGAGGGCAGGGAGGAGCAGCTAAAGGGGGCGGGTGGAAGAAGCAAGGCTAGGCTAAAGGGTGAGTGGGAAGGAAGAAAGGCAAGGGGGGCGCCCCTCCCTTTTCTTTCTTCAAAAGACACCCTTTCAGATCCTTTGCAAGCACGTTGTTCTCTGCAAAAATTTTCCTCCCCCAAGCTGCCCCTCCCTCCTCCCTTTTCTTTCTTAAAAAAACACCCTTTCAGTTCCTTTGCAAGCACGTTGTTCTCTGCAAAATGTTTCCTACTCCAAGCAGCCCCTCCAGAAATCCCTTCATCCCAGCAGCAGCTGTTTGGATTCGTAAGGTGAAAATAGTTCGGAAGAAGAGGCAAAAAAATCTTAAACACCGGGTTCGTATCTTGAAAAGTTCGTTAGAAGAGGCGTTCGTAAGATGAGGTACCACTGTATATCTTACACCATAAAAGCCATAGGTTTGCTCCTCTAATGAAAACAATCATTGTTTTCTACGTACTAGCTCAATAAATGTGTAGTTTGAACATATTTCAAATGACAATTCCACTTGATTTCACTTTCACATAATCATTGAAATGCTACTTATTTCAACATGCGCGCAATGGGAAATCTTATCTTTCAAAAGGGTAACGAGGGAACGGAACAAGAAATTGCTTATTTGTAACTAGTTACTGAACAGCTCTTTATAAATTGATACTGTAATAAATGTGTGTATGCAAACTAATGCTGCAGAAATTTTGGCAGAATGTCAATTTCCTGAAAAGCTAGATCACACTGATGACTCAATTCTTGGACTATCACTGCGGTTCTAGGAAACAAAAACCAAGAGCTGGAAAGTTGGTGCTTCATATGGATGTACAGATAGCCAGGTTACAAGTAAGCAATTTACCGTATTATTTTTATCATTATTTCTCTGCCTCAGAAATATGGGAGAGTAAATAGAGTAGAGAAAAGGAGAAGTTCAAATAAGATATCATGAACAATAAGGCAGCATTCCTAAACTCTGCATTTAGTTTGAACATCTAGTTGGTTTTAGTTTGCAAAATTGCAGGTATCTGAATAGGGGATACTTCCGATGAATGCAGTCATCTTTAACTATTGCTCTAGTCCAGTGATGGCAAACCTTTTTTTTTCCTCTGGTGCCAAAAGAGTGTGCATGCGCACTTTTGTGCATGCACGAGTGCCCGCATTCATAATTCAATGCCTGGGTAGGGCAGAAACAGCTTTCCCTGCCCTCCAGAGATCCTCTGCAGGCTGGAAATGGCCTGTTTCCCAACTTCTGGTGGGCCCAGTAGGCTTGTATTTCACCCTTCCCTGGCTCCAAAGGCTTTCCTGGAACCAGGGGAGGGTAAAAACACCCTCCCCATCCCACCCATAGGCTCTCTGGAAGCCAAAAACGCCCTCCTAGAGCCTCTGTGCAAGCCAAAAATCAGCTGGCCAACACACACACACACACACACACTGAAGCTGTTCTAGGGCAACTGCTCACGTGCCAATAGATTTGGCTCCATGTGCCACCTGTGGCACCCGTACCATAGGTTCACCATCATTGCTCTAGTCAGTGGAACAGGCATGGACATGGGTGATACTGGGAACTATGCTGATAAAACACATTGTAACAATAGTAATAGTAGCAACAATCTAATGAGAAACATGGTAACGGAATCCACAACAACACCTATAAAATTAAAAAGTCCCGTCCTAGCTAACATGGAAAAAGGAAAATAAGCTAAAATAACCTCATTTTCATGCCATAAAGATATATAATTCACTATCACATCATATAAATATATAAGTGTTAGTTACCACTTTCGAAGATAAAAAATGAAACATTACCTGAGGATTTGAAAGATGTGGCATTAGAACTCTTCCACTGTGCAGCAACTTTTGTTCAATTATATACACAATCATTTGTAGAAAAAAAATCAATTTTTAGAAAAGATGACAATTCTAAAATCAAATCAATTGACTGATGAAACTGGAACTTTTCTTTTAATGGCAGAGAGGCCATTTGCTATACAAAAAAAATATTGAATACATACAATGCTGGCTGAATCAAAGTTTAAATACGGGATGGGAGGAATTTTACTTGGCAACAGTATGCATGAAGAATATCTACAGATAGTGGAAAATCAGCCGAATGTAATCCAACATTGTGATGCTACTCCTGCTATTCTTCTCTCACTCTCTCAAAAAAGGAAACGCAACCCCAGGCACTATCAACAAAAATATAATGAGGAGCGTGAAAATCATTCTTCTATATGCTGCATCAGAATCTTCCAAGCACATTGTATCTAGTTTGGGACACCATAAAGTCCATAAACAAGCCACAGTACCTTTAGAGGAAAATAATTATTATAACCTAACTGAGGGTGAAAAGACCGAAAGATAAAAATGTAGTCAATAATTCAATTAAAAACTAATGAAGGGAATGAACAAAATAACTTAAAAGATGGGATAAATATGGAAAACTCTGGAAGAACAATGGCCTATTTATTACCTAAAAGAGATTTCTTACAATGTTGCTATGTGATCTGGCTTTTAATCAGGGAAGACTTCCTGTGAAAACTGAACTACAAAAAGTTCCAGAGCAATACTATGCCCAAATTCCACAACTGTGATTCTAAGGATCATAAACATCTTTTGTTTTCACTGAGAAAGAAAATAATATTATATTTTCCTAGAAATGGGCATGCAGTAACTTAAGTAATCATGACAAGTGCAATAAATCCAGCTTTCACTATAAGATTTTTTTTTTTAATGGAAGGCAAACGGAAGAAAAAGCATTCGTTTGAAATGCTTTTGTGGAAAGGACTCTACTGGACATATGATTTTGAGGAGTTTATTAAAGGAAAAGTGAAGCATCAGTTTTAAATTGTACAAAAGGAAAAAAAACCCTCATGTTGTAAATGTACAATTTACAGAATTACTAGCAAAACCAATCAAGGAGACACATTTAAAAAAACCCTACTGACTGAAAACTAAACTGGAAACCCATTGGAGGTAACTTGCTTGCAAACAGCTTTTGTTTCACAGAATTCTGTAATGATTAATGACATTTCTGTTTTTCGTCTGAAGGGTGATGGGGCGCAAGACTTGTCTATGTTGGGTTCAAACCAAGGACAGTATGATTCTGCCCATCAAATTGAAAGGCTACTTGCAATAATTTTTACCACTTTTTCAAGAGAACTTGCACTTTGTCCTGAAACACCAGCCCAGTGACTTTAGCAACTTTAAAATTTCTAAACAGCTACGTAAAAGGAATGGCTGAATTAGTGGGTCAAATGTTTTTGGTAAACATATTTTTGAGACAAGTACAAATATTAGAGGTAAAAGTCTCAACTGCTAAATTAAAGTATCATTATTTGATCTTAAAATTTTAAATTTCAACAGATATGCATTAAATATAATTTAAATTCATTAAAGGACCTTTTAAAAAGAGAGACTACAGTCATTTTGCACTTGTTATATAAAAGCACTTCTACAGTGGATGTATCAAATATGAGTTAAGATCGGCTTCTGAGTTTCTTACATTCAAATTCCCCCAAAAGAGGAAAAAAGAGATTATTAGTTTGGCTTCATTTTATCAGATGTTCTTATTAGCTGGAGCTACTCTCACAACAAGTGAAGAAAAAAATCCTTTAACTACATTAGCAGCTACCAGGAAGAATTGTAATATTTAAGCAGAATAAAAGACCAGATCACTGAACACCATGGAAAATTTCTTAGACTTAGAACAATGATTCAGCTTATTACTTTTTGGATTGAACTGCTTAAAGATCATATAGTAATTACTCTTAATAATGCACAGTTAACACTGAGACTGTAGCTGTATTCCATTGTAAGCTTTAAACATCACCATCTAAATACAATTTCTATGCAGCACATACAATAAATCTAATTGGCAAAATTAATTTACAAAAATAGCACAAAAGGATATTTACGGCATGGAAAGATAAACACTTCTGTATGGTACAGTTAAAATTGCTTTGAAAATGTTTTGTCCCGTTCTTGTCCCACCCGCACCTCCCTTTTCCCTTTGTGGTTTATGCTTCATAAGAAACTTGCTGCTTTTGTACCTCAGGTCTGATGGGGAGTGAAATAGGTAGTAGAAACAGCAAATAGATTACTGTAGAACCACTGGTTTATTTTACTGAGAATATTTTATTTGCTGGTATAAGTTGCTAAAAATGCACAGAACAAGTACCAATAGAAAATGTGCTGTTTGTGTGTTCCCCTAGTGCTATATAAAATGAATGTTACACAGTATCTGTTGGAAAAGTGGCTTCATGGACATCTCTTATTCTTATGCCCCATTATAAATAAAAATAAATCTTCTCAGAAGTATAAAATCTGTTTTTTTTTCTTTTCAGAATCTGACTTTTTGGCAGAGATGCACACATCTGACTTCCAGCATCTTTTATAAGACTGTTCCGCTCTTAATGGTCAGAGAAGATCTAGAAGTGTACCATACTGCTAGTCATATTCAGTGTGTTTAACAACATTTCTCCAACCAGGATGGCTTGCTGATTAGCATTGCTGCTGGTCAATGGCTGACAGGCATAAATTTAATAAAAATGGCTAGCTTCTAAAACATAAAAAGGCAAATGTTAAAACATTTTGAAGTTGTACAGCAGAAAAATAAAGTTAAAAAGTTTTGTTTTCATTCAATGTTTTCTGAAAACATATGTAGAACTGTATAGTCTTAATTTAAAAGCTTCTCTCTATCCAAGAAAAAAAACCTGTATTAGGACTGTCAAGGACAGAGAAAATAAATGATTTGTAGGTCAGTCTTTCTGAGTTGACTGATTGGCCAATATTTGTTTCATTCAGAAGCTCCTCTTCTCTGTCATTACAAAAAGGAAATGACCATAATCATTTGGTTAAAAATCAAACCAAATCACATCAAAATGTGGTTTTAATATTAGCTATCACAGTATATAGGCCTTGAGCTCTAAAGAACAGAGTTCCAGATTTGTATAATGTCTTCACCAGATTTTAGAACATTGGCATTCCAAATCCCTAGAAAATACAATGGAAAATAAAGTTAGGCTGAAGAAAATTATTCGTTAAATCACAAATAATATTGTTCAAAAGCTTACTGAATCATCTTCAATGATAGCTGCAGAATCAAAAAAGTCTGGCCTCAATTCAGCTCTTTCCCGTCGATTTCTTGAAGGAGGCTGCAAAGAATGTCTTTGTCAGTTGAGTTTAGGCATATACATTTATATTTGTACAAATCCTTTATACAGATCATTTTAAACTAAAAAAGATGAAAGAAGTTGTGGCCATTAAAATCCATGATTTAATATTATTAAGCTTTAGTGATTCCAAGGCTGAAGTAACAACATGAAAAACACCTATGCATTGGTTGACATACCCATAAGAAAAATAATTTTAAATAATCATTTTTCACCCACTTTCCATTATAGCAGGCAGTGCTGTTTATATGACTTTATATGATTTTAAGTTGTTTAGTTGTTGTTGTTGTTTAGTTTTAGTGGTAGCCACATTGTTAACAAAAAAAATAGTAATGATAAAATTACTGACCAAATCAATAACCATGGTATCTTCGAATTCTTCATTCATATCCTCAAGCTGACCTCGAGAAGACATCATTACATCTTCAAAGATGGGCTCAGCATCATCCTCCATGAGACCCCGCCTTTTTTGGGAGACAGGAGAAATAAAAAAAAATCAATAATGAATAACAAAATCTGACATACCATTTACTTATGCAAAGGGAAATTCCTTTCTATCCTTCCTTTCATACTGGTTTTCAAATTTGTTATAGAGGGTATTTGACTCCCTGAAAGAAATCTAGTATGGATAGATATGTAAAAGGAAAATAGACAGCTCATCCATCAGCGATGTTTATTTTGCTGAGAAACTACTGAACATAATACTCTTGAATACTTTTAAATATATGAGTAGATATTGATTGAAGGACAATATTAGAAATCTTGTTACTGTCACTGTCCCCATAAGCTACTTTTAGTTTAGTGGTTAAGGTTCTCGATTGTAAACTGGGAGACTGTAGGTTCTAGTCATCCATTATACAGTGAACCCTCGAGTTTCGCGTCCTCAAGGATCGCGAAAGGGCTATTTCGCTAGTTTTCAACCCGGAAGTAAACTCCACCATCTGCGCATGCGTGCCCTTCCACGCATGCGTAGATGGTGGAGTTTCCCCGCCGGGCAGAGGCTTCCCTGGGTCTTCCCCCTCTTGCCCCGGTAAGACCCCAGCGGCGGTGGGCTGGAGCGCGAGCTTGGGGCAGCCTAGCTCCGCTTCCCAGCTGGGAAGCGGAGCCGGCAACAGCGTGGGCGGGCGGGCGGCGCGCGCGAGCTTGGGGCAGCCTAGCTCCGCTTCCCAGCTGGGAAGCGGAGCCGGCAACAGCGTGGGCGGGCGGGCGGCGCGCGCGAGCTTGGGGCAGCCTAGCTCCGCTTCCCAGCTGGGAAGCGGAGCCGGCAACAGCGTGGGCGGGCGGGCGGCGCGCGCGAGCTTGGGGCAGCCTAGCTCCGCTTCCCAGCTGGGAAGCGGAGCCGGCAACAGCGTGGGCGGGCGGGCGGCGCGCGCGAGCTTGGGGCAGCCTAGCTCCGCTTCCCAGCTGGGAAGCGGAGCTAGGGTTTCCCCAAGCGCGCGCGCACCCCAGGCGCGAGCAACGGGGTGGGCGGGCGAAGGGCGGGCGGCAGTGGAAGTAAAAACACCATCTGCGCACGCGCAGATGGTGTTTTTACTTCCGCACCGCTACTTCGCGAAAAATCGATCATCGCTTGGGGTCCTGGAACGGAACCCTCGCAATGATCGAGGGTTCACTGTATATGAAAGAAAATGATTTGTACCAGTCACATTTTCAGCCCAATCCAATTGTTAAATGGGTGCATTATATGCTGCCTTGAGCACAAAATTAATTCTTGTTCTCAAAAATTCCTGGATGTATTTGGAGTGGTTTTTTCCTTTAAAGTAGAACTCTACAAAATATTCTTAATATGTATTGTTCTGCACAAAGAAGAACTGGTTTGGGATAGCTTGTGCTTGATTATAACACGTTTAATAGAAACATAAAAACATAGAAGATTGATGGCAGAAAAAAGACCTCATGGTCCATCTAACCTGCCCTTATACTATTTCCTGTATTTTATCTTAGGATGGATATATGTTCATCCCAGGCATTGTTACATTAG
Organism: Erythrolamprus reginae; assembly: GCF_031021105.1. Classification (NCBI taxonomy): domain Eukaryota; kingdom Metazoa; phylum Chordata; class Lepidosauria; order Squamata; family Dipsadidae; genus Erythrolamprus; species Erythrolamprus reginae. Next base: position 72,073,117 of record NC_091954.1, on the reverse strand, counting down.
GTTACTGTGGATTTACCAACCACATCTGCTGGAAGTTTGTTCCAAGCATCTACTACTCTTTCAGTAAAATAATATTTTCTCACGTTGCTTCTGATCTTTCCCCTAGCTAACCTCAGATTGTGCCCCCTTGTTCTTGTGTTCACTTTCCTATTAAAAACACTTCCCTCCTGAACATTAATTTTATTTACTTTAAATATTTTTAGCAACTGCAAACATTTCTTTACCGCTAATATAAAAAATTGAGAGGTTTGGATAGCTCAAATGGACTTAATACTTTATCAGCTTTTAAAATAACTGTCACATAGTTTTTACTGGAGGATCTTGTAGAAAAAAAAACATACAGTACAAATTAGAGAAATTATTAAAATAATCAGATACTTAAATGTATTCCTGGCTCCTACTGTATACAGTACTTACACTGTATGTCTCACACCACTTCGTCCTTTCATGTAGTTCATTCCCGTCCTGTCCTTTCGACTTAAATCTTCCAATTTCTGCTGATTCAACCAAGATATTTGCATCTGAGGACTTAAGAATGAATTTAGAAAGTCATAATATGAATGTTTAATTTTAACATTATTTTACTGTTACCTCATGAAATTGGAACTATGTGATTCCAAAGAGTTATATTTACTGATATCCTCACTCTGATTTTCATGTCTGTATGTATTAGTCTGTTGTTTGACCACCTCTCTATCCAAGAAAAAAAACCTGTATTAGGACTGTCAAGGACAGAGAAAATAAATGATTTGTAGGTCAGTCTTTCTGAGTTGACTGATTGGCCAATATTTGTTTCATTCATTCGGCTTCTTCCAAGGACTGCTGGAGTTGGAGCGCTACCACCTTCTCAACAACCTTCCCCTTAAAGGGGAGGTTGGAGACTGGATGGTAGTTATTAAGCAAGGCTGGGTCCAGGGAAGGCTTCTTGAGGAGGGGGCACACGACTGCCTCCTTGTAGGGAGCCGGGAAGGACCCCCTCCCCAAAGAAGAGTTGACAATCTCCTGGACCCAGCTCCGTGTCACCTCTCGGCTGGCCGAAACCAACCAATTTTTAATTTTTATCTGTGCAGTATGAGACTCTCATTATGCCCATTCTATCTCTTCCTTATTTACAGAGACTAAGTGTGAGATTTTCTTGGGATTTTGCTAGCTCCATAATGCTGGAATTTGCTACCAGATGGGGACCAACTATTTACACTAATCTCTAACATGATAAAAAGTTTCAATGATATAGAGATGGTTCATTAAACATTAGCCAACTGAAAAGTACAGGCATAATAAACATATAAAGCAAGATCCTGCAGTTCCTGATTACCTATAGTCAGACATATTAGCTAGATGAACTCCTAGCTTCACTTACTAGAGAAGCTGTAAAGAACCTTTTGAAACAAAGTATGAGATGTCAGATTCATAATCCCTCTCACTGAAGAATTTCTACTAATTGATACCAGTAGTTAGCTGAGAAATATCCTTATGGGAACAGGGAATTAAGATAGTTGTAAGCATGTATGAAAAAAATCTGTCTTTGGTTCAACTTTAGAATGCCTTCTAGAATACAAGTGACATATGGAAGAGATATAGTCTTATCTTAGTCTGGGCCTCCTCTGATTAGTGGGAGAAAGAAACATGTAGTGGGAAAAAGAAATATGGCAACTATGATATCAACAGATAGCACTTATTGGTGGTTGTTGTTGTTAAGTTGTATCCAACTCTTCAGATCTCAACCTCATAGACCATAACACACTAAGCTCCCATGTCCTCCCTGTCTCCTGGAATTAATTACAATGGAAAGAAAGGTTGTTTCTTTTCTTTTAGTGTTCTTGAAGGTGATAATAGGTACTAGTAGTAGCTAAAAGGGGATGCTTTCAACTAGTGGTGACTCTGGAAAATGAAGTGATATCTAATTGCTTCAGAAGATCTCTAGTTTTATGTTTTAAAATAACAGTCCCCAACATTTGTGGGCTGCGGCCTGGGGATCCCGTTTTAAAACTTTCTGAGCTTCACCGAATGACTGCATTTGAATAATTACATTTTTCTAAATCTAAGATATTTTTGTTGAAATCCTAATTTCAGCAGTATTTTAACATTAATTTCCTATTATTGCAGAAATATTTCATTGGTACATACTTGTTTAAAAAATCTTGTTCAGATCCAGGTTCTGACTCATGCTCTGGTATTTGTTCCCCAATTTGTCGAGTGTTTTCTCTCAACACTGTTGATGTGAGCTGAGGTGTCTGTAGAGCACCTGGGGTCTGGATGCTGTCATTTCTATTCAGCCACGAGCCTTCAAGATTCTCATCTAATAAATAACAACAAATTATTATAGTAAGCAGTGGTTTTTGCAATTATGTGGCTAATAATAATATACATATTGGAACAGATTTTGTTAAAATGTCAAAATCTAATTTTATATATTATTTAACGTTAAGATGAATTTATGTAGCAACTTTTCCAGATTTTATTCCAATAAACACATCAAACTTAAATTATTATTGGTTAATTAATAAAGCAAGCAACTAATGAAATGCAACCCCAACAGGAAAAAGTAGTTAAACCATCATTTCCTTGAAGGTTTATTAAATATAATGCAACATACACACACTCACATGACTTTAGTCTATTTTCGTATGTTGTAGTCTGATTCTACAGTTTTTGAAATTCATTTTTCCTCATTAATTTACACTCAGTACCCCATAATGACAAAGTGAAAACAGAATTGTAGAAATGGGGGGTGGAGGTGGGTTATTTTGTATATTTCCTGAATGCAGTGTAGGTGTGGTATGTATGTATACAGTGATCCCCCGCTCGTTGCGAGGGTTCCGTTCCAGGACCCCCCGCAACGAGCGGGTTTTCGCGAAGTAGCGCTGCGGAAGTAAAAACACCATCTGCGCATGTGCAGATGGTGTTTTTACTCCCACAGCGCTAGCGAGGAACCGAAGATTGGGGGCGGCGCGGCTGTTTGCCGCCGGCATGGGGGGCTTCCTAGAAGCCCCCCAAACCCGGGTTGGGGGTCCGGGGGGTGCTGGCAAGCCCCCCATGCCGGCGGCGACATTTTAAAATAGCCGCGCCGCCCCCAATCTTCGGCTCCTCCGCGCTGGATCTCGGCGCTTTCGAGCTGAGTCCGGGAGCGAATTCTCTTCCGGACTCAGCTCAAAAGCGCCGAGAGCCAGCGCTAGCGAACGGCTCCTCCGCGCTGGCTCTCGGCGCTTTCGAGCTGAGTCCGGGAGCAAATTCTCTTCCGGACTCAGCTCAAAAGCGGCGAGAATGAACCGCGTGGGCGGGCGAAGGGCGGGCGGCAGCGAGGAGTTTGCGTGGGCGGTGGGGAAACTCTTCGCTGACGCCAGCAAGAGGGGGAAGACCCAAGGAAGCCGGTTGCCATCTACGCATGCGTGCCCATAGAAAAAACGGGCACGCATGCGTAGATGGTATTTTGACTTCCGGGTTGAAAAATAGCGAAGTACCCTGTTCGCAATGGTTGGGGACGCAATAAACGGGGGATCACTGTACAGTAAGACCTCACCTATCGCGGGTGTTACGTTCCAGACCCGGCCGCGATAGGTGAAATCCACGATGGGGAATTTATCCTCCTTCCCACCAGCTCCGGATGCCTGGAGGCGAGCAACGGCTAACCTTTGCAGCAGTTCGGCCAAACGTTGTCTTTTTTGCCTTGCCCCGGCTGGAAAGTCCCTGGTGAGCTGCCCCGGCTGGTTCATTTTTTCTCTCTCTCTCTTTTCTTTTTTTTTCCCCCTCCACCTACCCAGCACTTCCTCTTCCGCCCTCGAGCCCAGTCTGGAAATCCCTGCCATGTCGCGTTCCTTTCTTTGCTCGCGCTCGCTCGTTTGCGCGCTGCCGGGAGTTCTTTCTACAACCCCAAGCACACCGCCGCCGCCAACCACTAAGCGCGCCTCTAAAGACTGCCTTCTCGGCACTGGCGAGGCGGGTTGAACGAGGGGACGGGCCTCCACCCGAGCTCAGTCCCCGCCCCGCTCATCATTCGGGAGTCCCGCTGGAATTATTCTAGCGCTTGTTTGTGTGGTGAAATGATTCAAATGAAGCTTCTCTCTGAGCATGAGCTGAGCGCTTGTCCTGCCCTTCCAAACTTCTAAGCGCCGTATCTGTGCCAACGCTGACTTCAAAACCCGCGATGAAGTGAAGCCGAGGGACTACTGTATATGTAGGTATGTGTATGTATATATATAGAGAATATAATCTCCCAACAAAATAAATGAGAGTTAATGTGATGAAAAAGAAAGTGGAAGTTGCTTGGACAGACTGAAGTATGTGGAGTTACACTAGAGGGAAATACGGTGCTTGATGGAATATTAGTGAATGTGGATGTGAATAAATGTATACAACAGGATGACAGCTGCAGAGATGAGAGAATGATATTATACAACAAAAGAAAAATAAGTTTCAAGAATATAAAAGAACGCATTAAGGGACAATTAATATTAAAAGAGATGTAACAACATGGAATGATTTTATTAGAAATGGATGAAGAAGGCTGAAGAAGAGTTCCAGCAAATGAAAAAGAATTAAAAATAAAACTATGGAAGAATTGATTCATTACACAGGCCTGGAAAAATATTTATCAGCATTCTGAATGAAAGCATGTTGAAGATACATAGGAAGTGCTCCAAGTAATTGAGAAACGTATCAATGTGAGAAGCAAAGTTTATTGTATATTTCTTTATTTTACAAAATATGAAAAAAATGAAAAGATCTGAATTATGCAATGTTTTGCATGCATATGGAATTGAAGTTTGATTGCTTGTGTGAAAATGCAGAGTATCATGGAAATCAATCACATTTTAAAGTTAATATAATGCTTAACAAATAATTCAGCAGACAGCATTAAGAGAAAGATCTGGGATGTTACACCTTGGGCTGTTTAATATTGTTTTGAATAAATATTTAAGAAATGCTTGTGATGACATCAGGCCATCTTAGTTGGAGATGTGAATATGGGTGTATTTCTGCATGCAGATGTTGTATGAGATGTTGTCCCTTGTTGTATGAGAACCTGAATGGTTTGTATTGAATGTTAAAACATATTTTACCTAAAGAGTGAATAATTGGTGTAAATGGATTAATTTGTGTACCTTTGTCAACATTTTATAAAGTATGAGAAAATCTATGCAGAAATGTTGTGCAATGATCTGTGTGGATTATGTAGTATATAATCTATTATGAATATGTGGTATATCGTCTATTGTGAAGAATAAATATTATTTAAAATAAATACACACTGTTGAATAAAAAAGCGTATGTCTGCCCACCTTGGAATGATGAAAGAAGAATTGGTATTATACGAGAAAAATAACTGCAACAGGAATGGGTTAATTAAAAACTATGTGAGATCAAGAAGAGCTAAGATCTCCAATAAATAAATAAATAAATCAGGTGATGAATGAATGTGGATTGAATGAGGTGGGTTTGGTTACATGGGCTGACGAGATTAAGATCAAATTGGGAAATCCCAAAATTCCAGACATGGCTAGATAGAATTTACAAGATACTCAAAGAAAAAAAAGTGAAAAGTTTTAAGAACAGAAGGCAATATATGAGTCTGTATATGCATGTGGTAGAAACAAGGGTGGTTTTCAAGGCTAGAAAAGAATGAAGAATAAACACTACTGGTAGTAAATTACTTGTACTTAGGTTTTCTTTTCTTTTCCAATTTTAATTGCTTTTACTTCTTATTCCTTTTCCATATTCTGAATTACAGAGTTTATGATGAAAGGCAATATCCTAAAGTATCTTCTGCATAATTTAAGTGCAAAGGACTCCTAAGACCACAAACCTGTCTATAGTCCTTGACTTGCAACCATTTGTTTATTGACTGCTCAAAGCTGCAACAGCACTGAAAAAATGATTTGTGACACACTTACGACTGTTGCATCTCCATTATGCTGCAGGATGAACATTCAAATGCTTGGCAAAGGGCTCATATTTATGATGTGACCTTCTAACAAGCAAAGTCAATGGGGAAGCCAGATTCACTTTACAATGATATTACTAGCTTAACGGCTACAACGATTCACTTAACAACTGTGGCAAGAAAGGTTCTAAATTGGTGCAAAACTCATTTAACAACCATCTCACTTAACAACAAAAATTTGGGCTTGATTGTGGTCACAAGTCAAGGACTTATGTATTGCTTTAATGAAATATTTCACTCTTGTTAAGATATACTGATTTAAAAAAATTAGCTTAATTTACAGAAACCATTTAAACCAAATAAAATAATGAATAAATCAAATTTTTATTTAGCATTCTGACTACAATACGTAATCTTAAAATCCACATTTACCTTCAACTCTTTTCTTATGAAGTGGAGGTCGACCTTTCTTATTTCGGACAGAAGAAGTTTTGCTACTGCTGCTTCCACTGTTCACAGACATTCTATCGTCCTCACCACCTGTCACTAATGAATTTCTATAGGAAATCAATGGAAGCCATACATCTTCCCTCCTTTCCATCATCTGTTCTGTTAGGAATTTCTCCAAATATGAGTGACTGGGTTGGAGAAGAGAAAGAGAAAAGAGTATAAACAAAGGACTAAAATAGCTAGTTATAGCTACAATGTAACCTCTATTTCAAATAGTTATTAGTTGCTTGCATTAGGATTATTTATAATCTATACTCCTGATTTAAGAGTTAGCTCTGCTCTGATTTTCTAGGGGGCTAGAAATACAGTTCAATTATTTGTGGATAAAAATATATCAGACACTACATATACGGCATTTATTTTCAGAGCTAATACTTCAGAGCTACACTTAGTGAAACATATTAAATTATATAAGAATTGATTGAATAAAGCTATTAAATAATCTAAATGGCCAAGGACTATGAAATTAAATGGACATGTATGTATTAAAAGATGTATTCATAATTGCAAATGACTCTATTTCAAGACCACAGAAGTGAAATCTCAGATTTTTTTAAAAAGGTCCTCCAGGTCTTTTTTTAACCCCACAAATTAAATAAGATAACTCTGAGAAAATAACACCACACATATTGCACTGCATGCTCTCATAACATATAATGAATTTAGATTAATAAATAAATAGTGATATAACAAGGAATATCACATATCTTTCTATTTTTGGGAGGGGGAGGGAATGAAAAAGAAATGGCAGAACTTTTACAACTATATTCAGACTAAGATGAAAAATGCTTTGGAAAGGACGGTACATTCTTCTCAGCAGTCACAGAGTGACTTTAGACACTTCCTTTTCTCATACATCTGGAGAAATTATAACAATAGAAATTACCGTATTTTTCTTAATTTGCTAATTTTGAAACTAAAACTGAATTTTTTTTATTACTTTGATTTGTAAAACTAAAACCAAAAAAAGGGAGGGATTGAGAGGGATAGGAAGAGGGAAAGGGAGTGGGAGAGAGAGGGAGGAGAGAAAGATATATATCTACCATAATTTTTAGAGAATAAGACCTTTTTCCTCCTTAAAAGAGGCTGATAATTTGGTGCGTTTTATACTTCGAATGTTTTTTTCCAGCCCTAACAAGGTATTAATGATCTTCCCAGCTCTTACCTTGCAGGCTCTTTCATTGTTTCTCTCTGCGAATAATGTTTTCCAAGCCCTAAGTCTGTGCGGGGGTTTTTTCATTGCTCTAACTTACTCTGAATAAGTTTCTTTCCAGCCTTAACCAGGTACTAACTATGTTCCCAGCTCCTACCAGCTTGCAAGCTCTTTCATTGTTACTCTCTGCCAAGAATGTTTTCCAAACCTTGTCTCTGTAGGGTTTTTTTCATTGCTTTATTATTATTTATTATTTATTTATTGGACTTTTATACCGCCCCTCTCCAAGGACTTGTTCCAAATGTTTCTTTCCAGCCCTAACCAGGTGTTATCAATGTTCCCAAGCTCTTTCATTGTTACTCTCTGCAAATAATATTTTCCAAGCCCTAAGTCTTTGCAGATTTTTTCCCCCCTATTGGTCTAACTTGCTTCAAATTTTCCTTTCCAGTCCTAACTAGGTGCTAACAATGTTCCCAGCTCTTACTGGCTTACAAACTCTTTCACTGTTACTCTCTGCGAAGAAGAATGTTTTCCAAGCCCAGTGTTTGCAGTTTTTTTTCCATTGCTCTACTTGCTCTGAATGTTTCTTTACAGGTGCTAATGATGTACCCATCTCTTACTGACTTGCAAGCTCTTTCATTGTCACTCTCTCAGAATAAAGGTTTTTTTAAGCCCTAACCAGGGAATAAAATAATGTGCAGAAGCTGACCAGACTAAGGACCCTAGCCAGATGAATACCTGGTAAGCAGATTCTTTTCCGTATTTTCCTCCCCCCAAACTAAGGCGCGTCTTGTACTCAGAAATATACGGTATAACAAGCATAATTATTTTCTTCTAATAATTATTGTTTTATATGGTCTCTAAATTGATTGATTGTTTTATTATATTTATATGGCTGCCCATCTCACAACAGATATATTGAATACTACAAGGTTTGACAAAATTTTGCTCTGAAAATATCAGAATTCTCTCGAATTACAAGACAATCCTTGATGCCAACAATTTCTTAAATAAATTCATAAAAATTGTAATTAAATGTACAATTAAACCAGACTTTTTACTTCATATCACTTATCAATAAAGTTGCTTACAATCAGCAAAATGTATTACTTACACAGTTTTCTTGTCCTGCCGTAATAATTTAGATGAAAATTCACTTAGTACTTCCAGGAAAGCAAGGTTAGGAGGTGGATATTCCTGTCCTTTTTGATTTTGATATTTAAATGCAAATTCTATTCCATCCCTGTAATAAGATATTAAGAATTAAATAACTTTGTCAAATGTGATAAACTCTATATAAACTTCTAATAAAATACTAGATGCAGTGAAAAAGAAAGGATGATTCAATGCATCACTATCCATACTCAATATAGCATCTATATGTTTCTTAACATGCTATTTACAAAGATCAGGAAAGTTTCAAGATGCAAATGGATTTTAAAAGCTAAGATTTTATGAAAAATTATGGATTTATCAGCAAGCAAACGGTTGTCTTCAAAATTAGAAATGTGGTATGACCACACATTTACAATCCTAGATTAAATTTCACTTGATGAACTGGCTTTCCTTAGATATAAATGGACAGACTATTTAACATTATTTTTTTTGTAATCATGGTTAAACTACATGTTTAAGTATTAGGAGGAAATTATTTTCATTAAATGTAATATATATTTTCATTGTACAGTGGTCCCTCGAGTTTCGCGATCTCGATCTTCGCTAAACTCTATATCGCGAGTTTTCAACCCGGAAGTAAACTCCACCATCTGCGCATGCGTGCCCTTCCACGCATGCGTAGATGGTGGAGTTTCCCCGCCGGGCAGAGGCTTCCCTGGGTCTTCCCCCTCTTGCCCCGGTAAGGCGCGAGCAACGGCGTGGGCGGGTGGGCGGCACACTCGCAGGGAAACCCCAGGGCCGCTTCTCAGCTGAGAAGCGGCCCTAGCAACAGCGCGGGGGGGGCGCGCGGCGCGCGCGGCGCGCGGGGAAACCCCAGGGCCGCTTCTCAGCTGAGAAGCGGCCCCAGCAACAGCGCGGGGGGGGCGGGCGGCGCGCGCGCGCGCGCGGGGAAACCCCAGGGCTGCTTCTCAGCTGAGAAGCGGCCCCAGCAACAGCGCGGGGGGCGGGCGGCGCGCGCGCGGGGAAACCCCAGGGCTGCTTCTCAGCTGAGAAGCGGCCCCAGCAACAGCGCGGGGGGGGCGGGCGGCGCGCGCGCGCGCGCGGGGAAACCCCAGGGCCGCTTCTCAGCTGAGAAGCGGCCCCAGCAACAGCGCGGGGGGGGCGGGCGGCGCGCGCGCGCGCGCGGGGAAACCCCAGGGCTGCTTCTCAGCTGAGAAGCGGCCCCAGCAACAGCGCGGGGGGGGCGGGGGGAAACCCCCAGGGAGCCGCTTCTCAGCTGAGAAGTGGCCCCCAGCAACAGCGCGGGGGGGGCGGGGCGGCGCGCAGCGTTGCGCGGGGGAAACCCCAGGGCCGCTTCTCAGCTGAGAAGCGGCCCCAGCAACAGCGCGGGGGGGGGCGCGGGCGGCAGCGCCGCGCAGCGCGGCGGGGAAACCCCAGGGCCGCTTCTCAGCTGAGAAGCGGGCCCCAGCAACAGCGCGGGGGGGGCGGGCGGCGCGCGCGCGCGCGCGGGGAAACCCCAGGGCTGCTTCTCAGCTGAGAAGCGGCCCCAGCAACAGCGCGGGGGGGCGGGCGGCGCGCGCGCGCGGGGAAACCCCAGGGCTGCTTCTCAGCTGAGAAGCGGCCCCAGCAACAGCGCGGGGGGGGCGGGCGGCGCGCGCGCGCGCGCGGGGAAACCCCAGGGCCGCTTCTCAGCTGAGAAGCGGCCCCAGCAACAGCGCGGGGGGGCGGGCGGCGCGCGCGCGGGGAAACCCCAGGGCCGCTTCTCAGCTGAGAAGCGGCCCCAGCAACAGCGCGGGGGGGCGGGCGGCGCGCGCGCGCGCGCGGGGAAACCCCAGGGCCGCTTCTCAGCTGAGAAGCGGCCCCAGCAACAGCGCGGGGGGGGGGGCGGGCGGCACGCGCGCGGACAAGCAGCAGCAGCGAGGCGGCGGGGAAACCCAATCTTCGGCTCCTCGCTGCTGCGGTGGAAATAAAAATACCATCTGCGCATGCGCAGATGGTGTTTTTACTTCCGCACCGCTACTTCGCGACAAATCGATCATCGCGAGGGGTCCTGGAACGGAACCCTCGCGATGATCGAGGGACCACTGTATACACCTCCTGTTCTTGATTTTTTTCTTTTTAAACTTGTTTTCTACAACTTTTCTTTTTATACAATTTTAAAGCATTTATTACTTACACTAGAGGTCATACACACAGTGATAAATAATATGCAGTGATTGCTATTTATGAATCATTTCTACAAATTGCTTAGAACAAATATAATACAATATAGAATGCAGTTTATAAAATGTGACTAGTATTTAAACAATCAATTTTTATAACTATTACAAAAGCCTTATTATTTTTTTAAGCACCAATGCAAATCCCCCCCACCCCACCCAATAAAACGTGTAGTGCTATGACATATTTATACACTATTTTTAAAAAGGCATCATTTGACATTCCTTGCCACTCACTTGTGTAACGTAGCTACGGCTTCTCTTGTCTTTATCTGGTCCAGACCAAAGGTAAGAGCAAAACGACGGGCCAGCTCCTTAATACCACTGACATGGGCAGATGTCCTGTCCAAGTTAGGACCTTGCTCTTGAACAAGCTCATTAAACAGCTGTAGAAAGAACTGAAAGTTAAAATCTTTAAAGATATAGTGGCACATTGTATATCAATAATTAAGGCTCACAGCTGTTTTCCAACAGATCTTAGAAAAGAAACAAATGAATGTAAACTATCTGATAAACTTACTATATATGTATGTATGTATGTATGTATGTATGTATGTATGTATGTATGTATGTAAGTTGCAGTATACCATTTTATGTGGAGATCAGTATGTAGGGCAGAGCATTATGTTTGATTGCAATAATAATAATGTGTGATTTTTAGATTTTTCTTAATTAGGAGGCTTTGAGATATTCTCTCAATATCATTTGTAAAATATGGACATACATTTCAGTAAATGTTTGCCAAGATTTCGATTGCCTTTGTTTTGTTAAAGGAACCTCTCTACCTTTTTTCTCTGATTCAATTTCAGCAATAGGATTTTGCCATACTACCAAATAAGTTACAGAAGTATTTCCGTCTTTCTCCCCTATGTGAAAGAGTAGTAATAACACTACTTGTAATGTTTAAATTCATAACACTGATTCAAGTATTATATAATAAAATTTTTGAAATTCGATACTAAATATACATACTAAAGTTAATAATTGGGAAACACTGTTTTTCTATTTTAACTGTATTGTATGAATTGTACAGCCTTTGTGTTCATATATATTTTATCAAAAGTAATCTATCATTGATTAAATTAATGTATTCTGAATTAGTAGAATAAAGTAATTAAAAAAATGAGCTAGCATTGGAGAGATGCAGGTTATAATTTCGTTCTAGGCGATACTGGGCCAGCCATTCTTAGCCCAGCCTACCTCACAGGGTGGTTGATACGGAGAAAAATAGCAGAATGTTGCCTTGAGCTCCTATGCAGAAGGGCCCCCCTCTAAATTAACAAATAAAATAATTTTATTATGTAGTCCTGAGCTTGATTGTTGATGACAATTTTTAACTGCTTCAGATTATCCAAATCAGAAATTCTGTAATAGTTTATAAATATTCATATTAAACTTTATCCTATGGTCATATGATACGGTAGCAACAGAATATATGAAGAAAGTTATTTGTACACAAGACACATTTAAGAATTAGTGGGGACTAAAGAGTTTTACCTGTTGTAAACTGAGAATGAGAGTTTTTGCACATTGAATTTTATCAATTTGTCTTGTTTTACTCAATGTCTCCTTAATGATATCGCCATAGTCATTGTAGTACTAAAAGCAAGAAAAGAGCATGTTTTAATTAACAATGCATTTATTTTTTATTGACTATCTTTTTAATAAACTGTTGTTGTGGGATTTCAGATTGTCTTATCTAATTAACCATCCTTCCTACACTAGAATTAATTAATAAATGTTAATTTCTAATAGTGTTAAGCTAAATAGTTTTATACTGCCAACTGAATTTTTCTTTATGCATAAGGAGGTTTTGTGTATAGAAAAAATATCTATTTCATTATACTTCCATGCAAAGACCTAGGATCCAACCCAAAGTCAAGATAACTGCCATGCAGAAATAGTGTTGTGGAATTCTAGTTTTAAAAAATAATGATCACTAAGATAAATAAATAAATCCAGTTATATCCAGTAGTATCATATTTAAGGCTGCATGTTTGAAACAATCTTTGGCACAAAGCCAGTTGGGCAACTTTGGACCAATTTTTTTCAACTCTAAGAAGAAGGCAATGGCAAATAATTTCTGATGATCTTTTCAGAAAAGGATTGTTTAGGCCAGGGGTAGGCAAAGTTGGCTCTCCTATGACTTGTGGACTTCAACTCCCAGAATTCCTGAGCCAATCATGCTAGCTCAGGAATACTGGGAGTTCATAGAAGAGCCAACTTTGCCTACCCCTGGTTTAGGCAGTTGTCAGGAGTGAAGGTTGACACAAAAAAAAGGAATATTTTTCATTTGTAGTGTCACAAAAATAATTTAATTGCAAATATTTTGGACAAAGTACTCAAGAATGTTTAATAGGGAAAACATTATTCACTGGAAAAATTAAAATTATAAGACATATTTATAATGCAAGTTTTGCATTGGAAACTTTTCAATGATTCCTTCCTATTTAGTGCAGCCTTCAATACTTTATCTTATTTTGTTCAAGAGGATCTCTTCAACTGCCAGCAGACCTAAGGAGATGGAGGATCATTTAAAAATGTATGCCTAACTTTTCACCAAAATGAAGTTAGCCTTAGAAATATCTATACATACTGCTCAAAAAAATAAAGGGAACACTTAAACAACAGAATATAACTCCAAGTAAATCAAACTTCTGTGAAATCAAACTGTCCACTTAGGAAGCAACGCTGATTGACAATCAATTTCATTTTGTTGTCAGCACATTCTACTTTGCACAGAACAAAGTATTCAATGAGAATATTTCATTCATTCAGATCTAGGATGTGTTATTTGAGTGTCCCCTTTATTTTTTTGAGCAGTATATTTTGGCAAATGTGATTACAACAAAGTACCAGGGCAAAGAATCATACCTTCATGTAATGCTTGAAGATATCAGCTGCCGCATGCATATCTACAATATCATAAATTATAAGTTTGCTAAAGGCAGCCAAAAGATTTCTTCTCTTGTGTAAAGCTTCAATTTTATTAGCTTCATCTTCTTCATCTCCCTCTAAACAATAAATGAAATAAAATACAGTTGCTTTTTAATATCATTATTTCTCATTTACCTAATTGAAACATTCTACAGTTCTCTAAAATATGATGGGATAGTTATGTTGTGACAGTTGTTATCCAGCAACAAGAGAAAGTTGCTAAAAATACCATACAGGCCAAGATTTGTAAAAGGCGAAAGATTTATACGATCTGAAGAGAAACCAGAGTATTTGATTAGCAATCTTCTTTCTAGATACTCAATTACATTTCCCTGCCCTCTTTTCCCCTCTGCTCCTGAAACGACAGGTAGTTCTTGAGATACAAACCTAATGGAGCTTGCCCATTAGGTTCATAGGTAAAAAAGTCCGTTAAATGAATCAGACTCAATTTTACGAACGTTTAAAATGAAATTCATTAATTGAATCAAATGGCTCATTAAATGAAGATCTGAATTACTATTGTCCTCTGATTCATTAATTGATCACTGCCATTGTTAACTCAACTGAGAGGCTTTTTTCCTACCACCACCTATCAGCTGTTTCCAGTTCCGCAGAGGAACTAAATTGCGTCCAAGCAGGCTCTCAGAGGCCTCAGTTTGCAGTTGCTTTAAAAAGAAACATTTGCTGCTATGCAGCTCAAACTTCTTTAGACAGCTACCCAGAGGTGGGTGAGACTGTAATTTACCCAACTCTCTGATTGTAGTTGCTTTAAAAAAACCCCCACCATTTGCCACTAATTAGCTTAAGAGTCTCCAGCTGGGCACCCAGAGGGAGCTAGAGGAAGGATTTACAGACCTTTAGGCTTGAAACAGTAACAAGACATGCAAGGAACCTTGAGGGCATCTAGTCTAACCCACTGCTCTCACAACAGAGTACAGTGATACCTTTACTTACAAACTTAATTCGTTCCGTGACCAGGTTCTTAAGTAGAAAAGTTTGTAAGAAGAAGCAATTTTCCCCATAGGAATCAATGTAAAAGCAAATAATGGGTGCGATTGGGGAAACCACGGGGAGGCTGGAGGCCCTGTTTCCTCCCAGGAGATTCCTAGAGAGGCCCGACGGAGGCTTCTCCCTGCCTTTTCTGCTTACAGTTTCGGAAGCTCGGGTTTGTAAGTAGAAAATGGTTCTTGAGAAAAAAACCAAAAAAATCTTGAACACCCGGTTCTTATCTAGAAAAGTTCATAAATAGATGTATTCTTAAATAGAGGTACCACTGTATTTCTAATAAATGCCTATCCAGTCTCTTCTTAAAAGTTTCCAGTGATGGAGCACCCACAACCTCTAGAGGCAATTTAAATTTAAAACCTACAAATTACAATAATATACACTAATCTCCAAGTCACAACAGTACTGAGTTCTGAATTAGTTTGCTACTGGTTCATGTGTGCGCTTATCTGCATGATGCTTTTGCGCATGTGTAGAAGTGTCCCATGCAGTGGGGTGGAGCCTCCCACCACTGCCACTACCAGTTCTAAGAACCACTCTGAACTGGGAGCAGCCCACTGCTGAGACAGAGAGTTAAAAATGTCCATCATTGCCGTAGTGACTGAATCCAAATCACATGGTTACAGAGGCCCTTTATGACTGTAGATGTAAGTACCCTTTCTGAAAAAAGTTGTTGTTGTGAAAATTCACAAAATGAATCTGTACCAACCACTTCTATAGTTACTAGCAACACTTGGGTTTCACAAGGTGTTGGGGAGGGAGAAGAGAGATGTTATCATTGATTGCTATTTTTCTCCTAAACATTTATTATCTTTCAGAAATGCTATGAACTTACTTTAATTATGTTACTGTTTCTCTTTTGTGCATGAAATAATATCATTTGAAGAGATCAGCTTATTATTGCTATTTGTATCATGGTTGGTCACACAGTCAGCCAGATGTTTGGCATTTTTATCCATCTATCAAGTCTCCTTTCTAAGGACTTGAGTTAGGCAAGTGTTGTTGTCTGAAGGTGTTACAGGTATAGTCCCAGGACTGTAAGCTGCCTTCTGCAATTAATTGAGATTTTTGTCAAGTGCTCCGGTTTTTTTAGGATTGCAACCAAAGCACCTATTACTATTGGTACTATCTTTGCTTTCTTTTGCCACAGTCACTCAATTTCTATCCGCAGGTCTTTGTATTTTGTGATTTTCTCTAGTTCTTTCAACTTATTAAAAAAGTTGGCATGTTTTCCTAACCATTTGGGACTATTTATAAATACACATCAAAAATACTTGCCCATGCTCTGGTTCTCCTCATCCTGGTCAATGAAGACATGGTCCATTACAAAGCTAAGGAGTTCAGTCTGGAGACCCAAATCTGGATTAAACACCAAAGGCTGAAGACCCTCTCTGCCTCCACTCATCAGCTGATGGCTAAAAATCATCAAGAGATCACAGAGCAGCATAAAAGCCTGAAATACAAAAACAATTTAAGCGATTATGTTACAGATTACAAAGGCTCAGGTATATAACATTCTAATGTAAACACTTATATTTTTAGAACTTAAAAACTTTAGGAAGTTATGAATAATTTGTAATAGGTTGTGCATAGTTGAACTCTTCTCTGTTAGGTGCAGACAGCTGGACTGGTGAAGCTGGAAATGTCAGAGAGGCAAAGCTATTTATGGGTTTGGAGGAGGTGAGAGCTGGTTTGGTCTATGAACTGGAAGCTGCTGCTTTTATCTGAGCAGCAGAAGCTTTGGGTGAGGCAGCCTTGTAAGTGGCTTATTGGCTGTTTAGTGATGGCCACAACTCTGCTTGTCATCTGCCGAGGGGTTTTTTGCAATGCAGCAGCAGCAATTCTGGCCTGTTTTTCCTAGGTAGCAATTCCAGTGACAATGATAGGACTGCGCTAAAACTGCACTTGTGGGTTGTTATTATATAATATTAATATTATGTAGAGCTAAAAGGTTGCTCCGATGATGGATGACTGAGAATCTCTACAGACTTTTAGCTATAAATTTGGGATGAACACCCTTTGAATGGTGTGGAAGTAGGAATGGATTTCCAGAAGAAAAATTGCAGACTACAAAAACCAGGAACACTACTCAGGTGACTCTTAGAAGACAGATAAACCTTCAAGTGCTTCAAGGACCCTCTAAAATGATGCAGCTTACCAGCTGTCTGCAAGGAATATAAATCCTTCCATCCCCCACTATCCTATCAGAGTGAGAGTTCAACTATGCACAACCTGAAGAAGCTTCTTGGATGACAAGCAAAACGTTTTCAAAAGAAGAAACAAGTAAGTTCAGTTGCTTCCTGAAAAAGCACTTTTCTGACAACATAAATTCTCTATGACTGAGAATCTCTACAGACCTTTTTGTTCATGTCCCCCCCTCCTCAAAAATGCTTAATTAAAACATAATTTTAAAAAATAGAGATACTGATGGTACAATTATTAAATTAAAGGATCTTGACCTGTATGTTACATCCTGCAGTAATATTCCCAGGAATAATTATTGAAGTAGTCTGGACCAAAATTAAAAACAGTAAAAGATAAATTACTGAATTCATTACATTCTAATCAGCTTCTTGGTATTCCTTTTCCTTCCCCAGAAAGGTCACTGGGACCAAGAAATGTCTAGGAAAAGCAGCAATGCTTTTTTATACTATTCATATCGTCATTCAATGACAACAACAAAGCAATGCAGTATATTCTGGAAATGAATGTTATCTCTTTAAAGAGTTCATTTATATCTTAGTTCATAATTGTAATAAAGATGAATTAAAAAACAAAAGCATTTGCATCTTTTCTTCCTCATAATGTTTGCTCCATGTCTTTTCAAATAGGTATCTTAAGCTATTATTACAACCACTATGGCAGCACTCATGCAATAGTATTTCAAAACCAGTTTTAGTAATAATACTAATAATAATAATACTAACACTAATTATTATTATTAGTAGTAGTAGTATTGAAGAATATTTTCATAACTAAGGGAAACACTTCAGAAAGTATACTTGTAGAGGTAGATTTATTTAAAAAACTATAAATTTTAAAAAGTATGGTGAGCAAATTATTGCAAGTTTTAATACCAGTAATGTTTAAAATCTCATACAGCAAAGTATAAACACAAACACATTATATACTCAAAAGAATGCTTATGGAAGTTAAGGGGAAAGTAAATGATCGCTACCCTGAAATTAGAAAGAGATAGCATTAGTAGTTATTAGCAAAAAGTTTTAATTAAATTTTTGTTTGCATGCTTCATTAGTAATAGAAACCAGAAATAAAATATAGGAAAACTAATATGAAAACATAATTAGAAATGAATTTTGAAGATCTATTGACTTTTAATATCTAGCCAGACTTCAATTTTAATTCACAATAAAGCCTTCATAAAAGGTTCCCAAAGTAGACAAAATGAAATTAGAAGAAATATTAAAAATTTACAAATTATTCAAATTGATCAAAAAGGCTTAGTATTTAATTTTTGTACGAAATAAGATATATAACAGTTTATAAAATGCTGTCATCATGTTTTATATATTTAACTGATTACTATTACCTGCTCTTTTACTGGATTGTTGATATTTGACAGACACTGTTGGCAGACAGCCAGAAATGATTTGACTGTTTTCCTTAATACCAATAAATCTTCCTAGAGGAAACATGAAAAATTATCTAATTTTCAGTATCAGTCAACATTTTCAGGAAAAAAATATTCAGAATAGAGAGAAAAAGAAACTGTGGAATAATAGCTGCAGATGGCGCCTCTAAATTGGCTCACAATATCACAATTTAAATAATAAAATCCAAGAATAAAATAGATCTGCAGTAAGCAGATTTGGAAAGTGATCGGACAGAGTTACTGCAATACATAGTTTTAAAGTTGTGTTTCAGGGCCTAACAAGGGAATATTTAAGATTTGTTTTCCTAATATGAAATGATAATAGCAAGCAAAAGATATAAAATAAGAAATAAAATAAAAGACATATAAACCTAAACAATATGCTATACTAATTCAAATCACTCCAATAAATCATATAGTCAATTACAATTTATAAAAATATAAAATGTCTATTATTATAAGACATAACTATATTATGGTCACATGACTGCAATTTTCAATCTTCTCAGCTGGCTTTTGACAAGCTAACTCAATAGGGAAGCCAATAGCGAAGATCATAAGTCATGATTATGTGATGTCTCACTTAATAACAACTGTAGCTAAAAGGTCATAAATAATAATAAATAATAATACATATTCAATATAAACAACCTTCCTCAAAAACAGCCATTAACAACTTGAAAAGTCTACCTATATATTTATTAATGTATCTTACAATATAATTTCAAAATGAAACCAAAACCAGACATGACCAAATCATATTATTCAATGAACAGGTAGTCCTCGACTCATATTGTTAGTAATTGTTCAAAGTTACGATGGTGCTGAAAAAATGGACTTATGACTGATCACCAAAGTTATGGCCATTGCAGTGCCCCCATTGTCATGTAAACAAAACTTGAGCACATGGCAGCCTGCCTATACTGTACTATCTTCTCCCATCTCTGCTCTTTCTGGTGGCCTACCAGAAAACATCAAAAGGAGGAGGGGGGAGAAAGTAAACATACAGGTAGCCCTCAACTTACAGCTATTCATTTATTTACCATTTAAAGTTGCAACAACATTTTAAAAAGTGACTTATAACCAGTGTTCACAACAACAGTCATTGTAGTGATCCGTCAATCACATGATCCGGGTGGTTGGAAAGTGGCTCTCGGTAGCAGAATCTAGGGTCACATGACTGCAATTTTCAATCTTCTCAGCTGGCTTTTGACAAGCTAACTCAATAGGGAAGCCAATAGGGAAGATCATAAGTCATGATTATGTGATGTCTCACTTAATAACAACTGTAGCTAAAAGGTAATAAAAACAGGTATGGTTGCACCACTTAACAAATTTTCTGGTCGCAATTATGATCGGACTATCTACTTTTTAATAATATTTAAGAAAGCAGTAAAAGCATTTGAGAAAACAGAATGGATTTTGTGAGTACAGTATAGGGAAAAACAATATTTCTGGAAAAAGGTTTTCCAGAATTTGTGAGAGTCAAGCATTTTTCTACATATTTTTATTCACATGAAGATGTAATTTCAAAATCTATATCTAAAAATGTAATTCTGCCATGGCAATTGTTTTTCATTTCCAGAGTTACACCATGAGGAAACTTCATATGATATAAGAACTTCAGCTAATGAATCATGTACATACTATTAAGGTTTCACAATAAAATGTTTTTCAAATGATTATTTTTCTATTCTAGTTATGTTAATTATATATTTGTACAATTTATTTATTTATTTATTAGATTTGTATGCAGCCCCTCTCAGGGTATACGCTCTTAAGAGCAGATATACAAATGCATATATGCAGGTTGGAGGAAGAAAACTTTTCCCATTGTATGTACGTGAGAACTGTGATTATATGGTTCCCACTTACATAAATATATGTATATAAATATATATACTATATTTACATCAGCACGAAGCTTACAACTTCAGCCTGATGATGGTGAATGTGATTTCACCGAAATGTCGCATAGACATGCAAAATATTACACGGGGCAAAACCCGAACTCAGAACAATCTACAAATATATATACATATTTACAGTGATATCTCTACTTACGAACTTTTTCTAGAGAAGAACTGAGTGTTCAAGATTTTTTTGCCTCTTCTTAAGAACCATTTTCTACTTAAGAACCCAAGCCCAGAAAAATTTCCCAGAAAATTTGAGAGAGGCATGAAAGCCCAACCAGTTTCCTGCCATTCCCCCTGGCGCAGTGTATCGGAGGCAGCCTCACGCCAGATGTATTGGAGGCGCATGCTCCTCCTCACCGCCTCAGAGTCCCTCTTTTTTTTTTTTAAGCCTTAAAGTTTTGGATTTTTTTGATTCCCCTCACCTCACCTTCTTCCTTCGGCGGCGACTGTCCTCCTAATCTTCCCACCCAAATTCCGAGCTTTTATTTCTTTCCTAATGGGTTTGCACACATTATTTGCTTTTACATTGATTCTTATGGGAAAAATTACTTCTACTTAAGAACGTTTCTACTTAAGAACATGGTCACAGAAGGAATTAAGTTCTTAAGTAGAGGTACTACTGTATTTACACACAAACACAGAGAGAGAGAGAGAGAGAGAGAGAGAGACAGACAGACACACACACACACACACACATTTTTTCTGTCGAATCACTCTGGTATATTTATTTATTTATTTATTAGATTTGTATGCCACCCCTCTCCGTAGATTCGGGGCAGCTCACAACAGCAATAGAACAATTCATAACAAATCTAATAATTTAAAAACATTTTAAAACCCCATTATTAATCATATTCAAATATGGGAGGAGCTGAACGCTTCCTTTTGCCTCTCGGCTCAATCCAGGGCCATTTCCAAGGCAGTTAGTTAATTTTTTCATAGCCGACAAATTATATTCTGTATGTGTAACATATTTTTGCTAAATTTGAAAATGAAGGGAGACTAGCATAGATCTATTTCAGCCTTGTTGTGGCCTCATCAGCTAGCTATACTCTCAACTGGGATTTGGATATAACACTTCCCTGGTACAAAGCTGAAAGAATGAGATCCTGTGGCCTAGATCCTGATGAGGCCACAACAAGGCTGAAATAGATATATACTAGTCTCCCTTCATTTTCAAATTCAGCAAAAATTTTACACACACACACTCTCACACATACATACATATATTTATGACCTATAAAGCTCTACATGTCATTGTACCAGATTACTTGTGGGAAAGCCTCCTGCTGCATGAGCCCCAGCGACCAGTCAGGTCCCACAAAGTCGGCCTTCTCCAGGTCCTGTCAACTACACAATGTCATCTGGTGAGGCCTAGGGGAAGAGCATGCTCTGGGGAGCTCCAACCCTCTGGAATCAACTCTCCCCCAGAGATTCGCACTGCACCCACCCTCCTCACCTTCCACAAGAGTTTGAAGACTCATTTGTACCATCAGGCTTGGGGCCATTAGATTCTAGCCCCCTGGCTGATGAATTAAATGTATGTTTGCTTGTTTTAATGGGAATGATTGATTTTTAAGGTACTTGGGTTTTAGATTACCGTATATACTCGAGTATAAGCCGACCCGAGTATAAGCCGAGGCACCAATTTTTGCCACAAAAACTGGGAAAACGTATTGACCCGAGTATAAGCCGAGGTTAGAAAATGCAGTGGCTACTGGTAACTTATAAAAATGGAAAACAATAAAATTACATTAATTGAGACATGTTTTAGAATATTTATTTTAAAGAAAACCAGTAAACTAGCTCTGTAAATTTAAAAGAGGGTAAACAAATTAACAATATTAACAATAAATTAAAAAGTAAAAAAAGTAGCTCGATCAGGAACAAAGCTAAAACCTAAGAGTTAAAATCCTTCAAAACTGGATTCCTTCTCATCATTAATTGGATTTACATTATTGTTCTGTTTTTATATATTCTGTGAGCCACCCTGAGTCCTTGGAGAGGGATTGCATACAAATCCAATTAAATAAACAAACAAACAAACAAACAAACAAATAAGTGTATCCAAAGAAGAGCTTCAGCATTAGCTGCTGTGAGGTTATCAGCATAGAAAACCAAATAGATAGATAGATAGATAGATAGATAGATAGATAGATAGATAAGATAGATAGATAGATATAGATAGAAAGATAGACAGACAGACAGAAAAATAGATAGATAGATAGATATAGATAGATAGAAATAGATAGATAGATAGATAGATATAGATAGAAAGATAGATAGACAGACAGAAAAATAGATAGATAGATAGATAGATATAGATAGATAGATAGATATAGATAGAAAGATAGATAGACAGACAGACAGACAGACAGAAAAATAGATAGATAGATAGATAGAAATAGATACAGATAGATAGATAGATAGATAGATAGATAGAAAGAAAAATAGTTAGATAGAAAAATAGATAGATAGAAATAGATACAGATAGATAGATAGATGATAGATAGACAGATAGATATAAAGATAGACAGACAGATAGAAAAATAGATAGATAGATAGATAGATAGATAGATAGAAAGAAATAGATACAGATAGATAGATAGATAGAAAAATAGATAGATAGAAAAATAGATAGATAGAAAGATAGACAGATAGAAAAAGAATTCCTGTCTAGCTCTGCCTCATAACACATTATTAGATCCTATCCAAGCAAGGACAGCAACTACCACAAAATACCATTTTTTAAACAGTTTAAATCCTTTCAAAGGAGGGGGAGGAGAATCTGACAGCAGGGGGCCTTTTTAATCCGACTCACCATTGCAAATGGCTGCCTTCTTTGCTTGAGCTAGGGAGAGGAACTACGGCGTGCCAGAGGGGACAAAAGCTGGTGCCTCCTCGCTCTGGCTCAAGCAATGGCGCCCTCGTGTGGTGACTTTGTCAATGACCCGAGTATAAGCCGAGGCTGTGTTTTTCAGCCCATTTTTGGGGCGAAAAAACTCGGCTTATACTCGAGTATATACGGTAGCTAGTTTTAAATTTAATTGGATTTAGGATATTTTATATATATATATTTAAAATATGTTATAAGTCACTCCAAGTCTACAGAGAGGGGCGGCATATAAATCCAATAAATAAATAAATAAATGGTGCCAGAGCTAGACATGAGGGCTGTAATCTTATAGCAGACTTAAGTCGAAATGCCTTATATTCAGTTAAAGTGAAGAAAAATCCCAGCTTAAATTATATAGAATAATAATTCTCAACAGGAGCCATATGACCTACTGAAATCTCTACTGAAAAATATGTAATATGCCTTGAAATGTATTACAGAGAGTCTTGACTTATGGCATTTGAGACCAATGGTTCTCTTGCTAAGCAACATGGTTGCTCCATGAATCACTTCAGTTATTAAGTGAGTCATGCAGTCATTAAGTGAATCCAAATTCCCTCATTCACTTTGCTTTTGGGAAGCTGGCTTGGAAGGTTGCAAATGGGCCACGTGATCCTGGAATGCTGCAAATGTTGTAAAAAACATGATGGTTGCCAAGCAATCCAAATTTGATCATGTAACCATGGGAATGCTGTGACAGTTCCAAGTGCAAGAATTGGTCGTAAGTCACTTTTTTCAGTGTTGTTGTAACTTTGAACAGTTGATTGCAAATTGAGCATTACCTGTATACAGTAAAAATTGTCTTGATGCCAGAAGTAGGGAATTTATGAAAGAATGTAGGACAATCAATTCAACTATCTCCCAGTGTTAGAAGTACTATGATCCATAGTATCTTACTTTTGAAGGAGATCCTTCTGTAATTTTTACCAGTTGCCAGAGAATAGAATAATGGGAACACTGAAGAGCCTGAACCACTATCTGAAACAAAATTCACAGAAGACAAATTAAGTATGAAGTTTGTACAGTTTGCAGCAATTACGTATTTAGAGGATTTTTAAGACTATGCAAAGCACCAGTTTATTAATATTTGAGATGGAGGACAAATAATAGCTAAAATAAATGAAATTTCAATTGCATAGTTTAAAGCCAGGAAAGCTCAAATACAGCCTGAGCATCTCAAATTTAAAAATGTATGGTATGGTTTAAAGTAGCTTGTTCCAAACTTGAAATTATTTATTTTGATGGCATGCTTCTAATTTGCTACAGTACATTAAAATGAAACATATGAAACTGACATTTTGCATAACTGTATGACCATTTCTCTTTATTTTTATCCTTATTTTTCAAACATAAAAAAAACCTTTAAAAATAAAAGACAAGAAATCTTATCAGGTGCCAAGGGAACTGTATGTAAGCACCAAGTTGCTAATGAAAATTACAGTTTTCCATGGATTAAAGTAGTCACATTTACATTTAGCAATAAAATTAATTTGAAGGATTATGGGGCACATTTTATCATTTAGCCTAACCCACTCATATAACTGTTGTGAAGGTAAAATTATGGGTGAGATAAAGAACTTTATACTTTTGCAGCCCTCAAATGAAGATAGGTTATGAATGTAAAGAATATTAATTAAAAACATCTTGCCTTTATTACTTTTATAAATAACTCAAAGCAGTGAACATACCTAATACTCCTTCCTCCTCTTATTTTCCTCACAATAACCCTGTGAAGTGGTTTGGGCTGAGACAGAGAGAGAGAGAGAGTGTGGGTGGCTCAAAGTCACCCATCTGGCTTTTATGCCTAACGTAGGACTAGAACGCACAGTCTCTTGGTTTCTAGCCTAGTACCTTAATCTCTTAAGTCCAACTCAATTTAATGGACTTTTGGTAACCATGAAATTCATCCACCCATCCATCCATTCATTCATTCACTCACTCACTCATTCATCTGCTGAGCTATCTCACTTGTCAAAGCAAATTTAATAATATTGTAGTGCTATTAAAAATAACATTAAAAAGAAGAAAAGCAGCAATATATATATATTTTTAATTGGGGAACAGCCAAATCCATTTCATTTTGTATTATATGAATATAACAGCACACATTACTTATTATTTACCTGTTCTGGCATAGCTCCATGTTCTATTCCAGTTCTCAATAACCTGTAGCAGTTACTGAACAAATCCCATTTTGTAAGGTCATGAGCACTTCGAGAGAAATTAAAAATGCATTAAACAAACAAACAAACAAACATGTATAGTAAAGATTGAACAAATGCAATAATAAAATCACTGTTATAATTAGGAATTTAAGTACAACATATACACTAGATGATTTCTTTCCTACATCTTGCATAAAGTAGCTATTTTAAGTTTATCTCTGTCTCTCTATCAATTCTAACAATAGAAACCTTCCAATCTTGCTTAATTCTTTGCTTATTTTTTCATGGGACTATTTTTAAATAACTATAAAACTTCATAAAGCCACATACTTGTGAAATGATGTTAATCTCTTTAAAGTAGAAAGAACATTGTATACATCATCATCATCAGCTTCTTCTCCCTGGAAACAGAACAAACCGGATCACGGGCTGAGCAATTTATATATTGCACTTATGTTTAAGAGTATAGATTCCTACTTATGCATAGCAATGGCTGTTGGGAATTTGTATCAATTTGTATTTCAGAAACTAAACTTAAAGAGTTTACAAAATCTCAAACTGATTCTGAAATCCAGGCCTTGCTGGAGAAGTGGCCTAGCATGACACCTTGCCATTTTTAAAAATTTCACCATTACCATTTCCAAATATTCCAATATTATACAAATCCTAATGATCAATAGGATTTTGGAACTACATGTCTCATATTGATTGATTGATTGATTGATTGTATTTATATGCTACTAATTCTGAAGCGGCTAACAAGTTGGATAAATATAACAGTTATAAAATACAATTGAAATACACAATAAAATCAGTAATATAATAAAACAATAAAATAATATCCTAAAAAGAACCATATATACACAGCAGTCAATCTAATTCCAGACCTGCCGGAAAAGCCAGATCTTAACGGCTTTCCGGAAGACCAGTAGGGAGAAATCTCTGGGGGCAGTTGATTCCATAAGGTCGGAGCTAACACAGAGAGGGCCCTTCCCCATTATTTGGCAGACAGGACCACTAGAAGGCCAACTCTGTGGGCCCTTACTGGCCGCAATGAGGTATAAGGTCGGAGGCAGTCCCGTAAATAGTCTGGCCCTGAGCCATACCTTCAGGATTAAGCACTGAATCCCAAGTGATAGATTGTTACATGACTGACCAATTTAAATATAAATCTGATCTGCCTAATACAAGTATGCATGAAAAAACTGTATATGCCTGACAGGAATTAAGGAACTAGATTATATACAACAATACATATATTACTATCTAATAGCAATAGCAGTTATTAACCACTTCACAGTGGTTTACAGCCAGCGGTGGGCTACTAGCCAGAATGCTAAATTGCGCTCACCGCCACGGCTCGTAAGTGCTTGCGGGGCCAGCGCAATTTTGCTTCCACACCTATGGAGGTAGCAAAATCGCGCACAGAGCCGCAGATGTGCCCGTGTTTTGGCATGCACGGAAGCAAAAAAAACCTCGCTGAAACACGAGTGCACCTGCGGCTCCATGCGCAATTTTGCTACCCCCACAGGTGCAGAAGCAAAATCACGCTGGTCCCGCAAACACTTATGAGCCGCCACGGCAAGCACAATTTAGTGTTCCGGCTAGTAGCCCACCACTATTTACAGCCCTTTCTAAGTGGTTTAGAGTCAGCATATTGCCCCCAACAATCTGGGTCCTCATTTTACCGACCTCGGGAGGATGGAAGGCTGAGTCAACCTTGAGCCTGGTGAGATTCGATCTGCCAAACTACTGTCAGTGTGTGATCAGCAGAAGTAGCCTGCAGTACTGCACTCTAACCACTGTGCCACTATGGCTCATAGAAATGTTCCTAGAAAATAAGTTCTCGTTTTAATTCTGAGGTACACAAATTAACTCTTTCTGATTTTGAAAAATAAAATAATTTGTATCAATATGGAGTAACCTCAGGAATTATTGAAATATTGAAGAAAATAATAAATCGAATATTAATACTAGAATAGAATAAAATAGAAGCATTCACAACCTCTGGAGGCAAGTCCACTAATTAATTATTCTAAAATGGAAGATCACTATTTAAAATTGACTTTAAAAAAGGAATATGGGCTTGTTTGAAAGATTATGTATATTTGATTGATTGATTGATTGATTGATTGATTGGAGTGGACTTTTATGCTGTCCCTCTCCGAGGTCCCGGGGCGGCTTACAACATATAATGAACAATATACAATATCTTAGATCTAATTAATTAATGTAAAAGTCTAAAAAACCCCAAAACTGTAAAACAGTCATTCCACTCACTCAACATTCTCTCAACACATTTGTTGGCCAGGGGGCAAGAATTGAATGGACCCAAGCCTGGCGACATAAATGAATCTTAAGGCTCTTTCAGAAAATGAGGAGGGTAAGGGCAGTACAAATCTCTGGGGAGAGCTGATTCCAGAGGGCCAGGGCCCCCACAGAAAAGGCTCTCCCCCTAGGTCTTGCCAAGTGACATTGTCTAGTTGATGGAACTAGACAGACTCTGTGGGACCTAACCTGTCGCTGGGATTCATGTGGCAGTATGCGGTCCCACAGGTAATCTGGTCCGATGCCATGTAGGGCTTTATAGGTAATGACAAACTCTTTGAATTGAGTCCAGAAACCAATCGGCAGCCAGTGCAGACCACAGAGTGTTGGAGAGATATGTACATGTCAGGGCAAGCCCATGACTGCTCACACGGCTGCATTTTGCACAATTTGCAGTTGTGCACAATATTGTTGGAGATAAATTGCAATTTTAACATAATACTTTAATATTCTTTGTTCACTTATAAAATCGAGGTGATCAAAGGGCTAAATTATATAAACAATTTAGCATATGATTTAAATTAGATATGGTTTTACTCCTATTTCATGAGTAGAAAATTACAAAATGTACTTACAAATTAATTGAATTCTAATTCTGAAATAAAAGTTCATATTACATGAATCTTTCTCTCTCCAAACAAAGGGGTTCTATGAACAGGTAGCCTTCATTTAATAACCATTCATTTAGCAACTGTTCAAAGTTGCAATGGTGCTGAAAAAAATGAGTTATGACTGGATTTCACACAATGATTGTTGCACATCCCCAGTTATATGATCGTGATTTGGACACTTGGTATCCTTATATATATTTTTGATAGTCACAGCATCCTACAGTCATATGACTTCCATTAGCAATCTTTCCAGCTGGCTTATGAGAAGCAAATAAACAAGGAAGCTTAATGGATGAAAGTAGTGGTCATATAATGTTTCTTATAACATTGGTGATTTGCTTAACGACTGCAACAACAAAAGTTTTTAAAATCAGGTGCAGTTTGTGATGCCACACTTAACAATAGCAATCACATTTAGACTTATATACCACTTCACAGTGCTTTATAGCCCCTTCTAAGCAGTTTACAGGGTCCGCATATTGCTTCCAACAATTTGGGTCCTCACCTCGGAAGAATGAAAAGATGAGTCAATATTGAGCCTGGTGAAATTTGAACTGCCAAATTGCAGGCAGCTGGCAGTCAGCAGAAGTAGCCTGCAGTACTGCACTCTAACCACTGTACTGTTAAGATATTAATGAACTGGGAGAACCAATGGTAACAAGGTCAGCCAATGAATAGTCACAGCAACTAAGCCAACCAATGGGAGCCTGTGCAGAGAATGGAAACTCAAAGTTTAAGCTTAAAGCTGGGCATGGCTCAACCCACTCTATACTCTCTCACTTTGAACTGTTAAAATGAAACTAACTGTTCTCTGCTGTCTGTAATTGCTTGAAGAACTCTGCTAATGATATTGTAAATTCATCTGCTATTATGTTTATTAAAAAAATACTGAATCTAGTTGAATCATTCATCTGTGTGCTTCTGGTTTTGATTTTTGCAACAAATTTTAATATCTACTATCGTGGCTCATATCACTGCTTAATGACAATTTTCCCTGTCCCACTTATGGTCATAAGTTGAAAATAATGGGAACTATCCAAAATTGAAACAATGCATTTATTAGAAGCATGGTCAGAGTTCTTGACTTTACAGATGGCTTCTCTTCCACTTTCAAAACTTAGTGGAAGCAAAAACAGTGTGAGGAACTAATTTCCTTATATCACTTTAGAATCACAATACAATTAACAGCAATAGCAATAGCACTTAGATTTATATTTCACTTTATAGTGCTTTACAACACTCCAAACAGTTTACAAGTATATTGCCTCCAACAATCTGGGTCCTCATTTTACTGATTTCAGGGTGGAAGGCTGAGTCAACCTTGACCCAGTAAGGATCGAATTCCTGGCATTGGGCAGAGTTAGTCTGCAATACTGCATTCTAATCACTGTGCCATCATGGCCAACTGTCAGGAAATAATTTTCTTGCATCACTTCACTTTGTAATCACAGTATTTTTAAACAGAAAAAGATCATTTTTCTAGTTCTCATTTGATGTTCTGGGATGCAAACAATTTTTAAAAAAAGAATAATTAAAATAATGTTCTGGTACTAATGTGTAGGCAGATATTTTATTCTAGGGAAAACAGGATATAAGCATACCTCATTTAATAGATCCTCCACAGAATGGTTGAATCGGTCCACAAATTCATCAATGAGCTGGCTGTGAGCGATGTCAACCCTGTTCTGAATGGTATATTCTTCACTGCACAGAATGCTGTATGTTTTACTGCAGGCTTCAAGAACATCTGATTCCACATGCTTCTCTACAACAAATTTAATCTGTTTCAACAAAGCATCCAAATGCTGTGGAATAAAGAGAAATTTTGGTCATTTCTTGAAGCAATTACTCTAACTCAATGGTTCCCAATGTGTGACCTATGCCTCTCAGGGAGGCAATTTGATTTGTAATGGGGGCAATTGGAACCTGCTTTAAACCAAGTTAATGGTCTTTTAGGTTTCCTCTGCATGAGGAGGAGTTCACTTTTTGAATAGTAAGAATTATATGTCACGTGTGTGTGTGTGTTTTAGGATTTTAGAGTTGCTTAGGTGGGGCATAGCCAAAAAAAAGGTTAGGAACCACTCCTCTAACTTGAACATAACAACAGAGCATAGAAATATAAAATTCCAAATAATTACAAAACCTTCAACATAAATTAGTATTACTCAGATTACTTTTCCATTTTGGTGTACTATACCTTCTCCATTCTTCCTGTACTATAAATTTCTAAGTCAAAATATTGAGGAATTTGAAGAAGATTTGCCACCTTCTCTGCATCAGCAGAATACTAGCAATAGGAGAAAAAAAAAGAAAATTAATACACAAATTAGAAAAAGAATCATACAACTATGATTACTGAATCCCATTCCATTCACATACCTTTGATAGGAGCATGGGAAGTGCAATAATATAGTGTTCTGTTAGCTTGTTCCGGTCATCTATCTGAGTTTTTCTTTCTTTTGCTGTTAAAACCTGAAAAATAGGGGAACTATCACATCATAAACAGTTGTAATATAAATACTGCCAATCCAAATATAACTTGTGGCTTATTTATACAGCAGCCTAAATAATTTGTAAATTAATATGCTGGTTTTTAATAGGACACCACTTTTATAACCCAAATTGAAAGAAAAAAAATTCTCATTGAGAATGCTGCAATAAGAAAGAATATAAGTAGTCCTCAGTTAATGACAATAACTGGAATGGCAACTCCATCAGCAAGTGACATCATAAAATGTGACATCATGTGATCACACTGTGTTATGATGGCAGTTCTGGTGGCAGTTATTAAACAAATCCTATGCATAAGTTACATGTGATGTCAAGTTATCCCATTTGTAACCTTCTGTCAGCTTCGCCATTGACTTTACTTGATGGAATAATAATAATAATAATAATAATAATAATAATAATAATAATAATAACAACAACAACAATAACAATAACCATAATAAAATTAGATTTGTATGCCGCCCCTATCCGAAGACTCGGAGCGGAATCCAGCAGTGAAGTTTACAAATGGCAATCACATGACCATGGGACACTGCAACTATCATAATTGTGAGCCAATTGCCAAGCTCCCAAATTGTAATAGCATGGCTTGGGATTCTGCTATAGTTGCAACTTTGAGAACTAGTCATAAGCCTTCTTTATTTAACATTATTGTTACTTTGAACAGTCATTGAATGAATGGTATTAGCCTAGGACTACTTGTACAGTTATTTAAGTATTTAACTTTTTTGACAAATTTTCTAGCATCTTAAGCCATTTTGTTACAAAGATGTGTGCCTCCCAAAATTCCTTTTTTTTTTGTCCTTTGAGTATATCTCCAAATGTTTGAGATGTACACTTTCACATTCTCATTATGAATATTCATCAAGGCAAATATTTTATGTTCTGGAAATGATTACAAAAAACATCCGAATTGTCACTGTTTTAGAAAACAATCCTAATAATTTGCATTTTATTAAAAAAAAGCCCTTACAAAATAGAATACTGAATTCAAATATCATTTGTTATAAATGTTTTTCAATCACTTTTTTCCTATTGAGGTATTATTAAAAACTATTGAAAAAACATGCGTTCAAAAAGTCCAAAAGATAAGTAATGAAAAAAACTTACTCTCTTGCCAGTTCCTCTGCCCACTGGAGGGTGTGCTTCTGCAGCTTGTCGAATTGTACATACCATTAACTCTATAAGTGCACTTTCCTGACGATCAGACATCGCTACAGAGAAAAAGAACATAGATGGACTAATAAATGTGGCAATTAATCTATGCAAATAATACTACAATTTTTGGCTCAATATCCTAAACAACGAATCATTTTATCTTCTAAATCCTGTAGCAGTAATAGTAGCAGCCATGTCACTGAAAATAAGAAAACCACAATTTGTGTTTAGAAAAGCGATTGTTCCAAGTCACTAAAGCACTGAATACATTGACTTCACATTTATGACTGCCATGATTTCATCATGATTTGGGTGCTTGGCAACCGGATGTATTTACCATGGTTGCAGCATCCCTGGGACACATGATCACCATTTGCAACCTTCTCAACCAGTTTCAGACACGGAAACTCAAGGGGGGAAGCCAGATTTCACTTAACCCTGTGATTCGCTTATCCATGACAAAAGACTTGGTGATGACTTTACAGGGTAAAATGCTATCTATGAATTGTTTTGTTAATTAATTAATTTTATCTGAGTTACACAAAATTTACATATTACTGAAATATTTTTAAACATGCCCATGATGTTTGACAGAAGTTGTTTCCAAAATGCTTATCTTTTATGTAAATAATACAATTCTTTGTACACAATGATTCTTTCTTTTAACTTATCATCCAATGGAATTTACCAGAGACTTTTAATAAAGCTGCAGACCAGATCTTAGTATGCCATCAAGCCACTGAAATGTTATCCATTTATTTCCATTGCTTAGCAATGACTAATTGAGCTAAATAAACTGAATACATTGTGTATACATTTTAATTTATCAATGGCTTACCACTACATGTTTTTTTTAATTCAGTTCCAAGCCGACTTAATTAAATTGAAATCTCAAGTCCTTTTCCAACATTTTAAAGATTTTTAAGAGTCTATTTTATTTGGCTTTATTTAAATCTCCATGTAATATGTACAAAATTGTTATGTGTTTTATATTTATTTCATTTATAATTAAATTTGTTTGCTGCCCATCTCACTTTGAAATGACTCTGAAAGGCTTACATTAAATCAATAAAACCTTAAAAGATAAATATTTCTAAATACAAAGATAGCATTAAAAATACAAGTACAATGGATCATATCTATTTCAAGATAACTCTAACTGCATATATAATACTTAAGTGGTTACTTTGATTTTAAATAATATGAACTTATATAATTCTTCAACTTCTGATGAGATGACAATGTGCTAAGATGTCGTGCAATCCTACAAAGTAGTATCTCCCTTTTTCTTTTTCTCCTTCAATTGATCACACTCCCCTCAGATGTCAAACTTTCATTCTTGGCTCAACTTCTGGTAAAGCTACTTTAGAGGGTTCTATCTGAGGTTTAGAATGGGAAATTATCCGCCTTCCCTTTTCAGGTATAGTTATTATTGGCTGAAAATCAAATTTAAACATGAAATATATAATAAGGTTCTTTCATATTCTGAAATTCTGTATGTAATTGTGTGAGATATTAAAGTTTAGAGATTCTGGTAACATTATAAGTAATACTGTATGTCATATTTCAGAATATGCTGATAAAAATTTGTAAGTTAAAAGACTGGAGTTTTAGCTCAAGATATAACATGATTTCTCTTTTCTATAATATAAGCATAAACAATGACAAAATGCTTTAAGGACCTGTTTACATTAAATGCTAAATTAAATGCTAAGGCAGCTTAGTGTAAACTTTTAAGATATAAATATTTACAATATTTGAAACCTGATCTAAATGGATTTACACTGAAGTTTGATACTGATAAATACAAAATATAAGCAGCCAGGAATGTAAATGCTTTGCAATGTGAGGGAAAGAATCTTATAATGCTGACTTTCAAGGTGTTTCTTTTTGATAGTTGCCTCTATTCTTGATCCAACTTGTTCCAATTATGTGATGGCCTCAATGCTGCTTGCCCTTAGACAACCCATTAAGATTTGGCTTTTTCTTCCGGCATTTGGATTTAGCTGAGTGGAATTTGTTTCTGGTTATTTTAATTAACGTTATAATTTATTAAATTTTGGTTTATCATTTTATATATTAGAAGAGGGGTTTTTTTTAAAGATAATGTATGGTTATTTTTTGCCAATGTTTATTTTTGTTGTTATACGCTGTATAGAGTCACATTGATTGATTTGGATGGATGCCAGTAAATGCAATAAATACATGATTGTGGGTTTGGACATAAGTAAAAAGCTAAATTCTGACTAAGACTCTTAATTACAATTACTATGCATTGTTGATTTTAATGGGACCAAACATTATAAACTGAAAGCAGAGATTAAATACAACAGTCCACTATAATTCATTGCTTTAAATGGAAGAGACTAGATAGTGCTATGTTGTTTTAATCAAATACGTAAGCCTGATGAGTACCTTCTTCCCCTTGGACAGGTTCTTCTAGTAGCAATTCTGTCATGCATTCCCAGTCTTTTAACAATTCTTGAGAGCTTTCCCATAAACTGTCTACCAGGTAAGCAGCATGTTCATGTAACTAAAAATTTAAACAAGCAAAACTCTTTATAGACATTTTCACAGATTCTACTTGTAGTATTATTTGCAGCATTATGTAAGAATATGAAAAAAACCCAGG
Organism: Erythrolamprus reginae; assembly: GCF_031021105.1. Lineage (NCBI taxonomy): Eukaryota > Metazoa > Chordata > Lepidosauria > Squamata > Dipsadidae > Erythrolamprus > Erythrolamprus reginae. The sequence continues at coordinate 72,038,466 of NC_091954.1, read as the reverse complement.
AAGGAATTTGAATCTTATTCAGAGAGGGTAAAATGCTGAGCTGTTACAGAAAAGATATTTGAGCCTTGGGAAGGTACAAAACATTAAAATGATGTCAAAACAATCTGCCTTGATTGGATTAGTTGTAAATTAAAATGGAGAGAGGTTGTGACATCTTTTTAATATTCTATTATTGTTCCCTAACCACATTAAAATACATTTCAAGTATCATTCTCATGCTTACTGACAAGTACAGTTTGATATTCATCTGTTTGTAGACTAATAATACAATTTTAATTTCAGTTTGTCTCGGTTTTGCAAAACATACAATACTCCACTTTCAGATGAAATGCTAGTCTACTTTAGTTTTCAATCCATGAAGAGGTTTTTTTTCTTTAAAAAATGTGGTAATTGAATTCAACAATCATTACAATACAAATTAAAGAAAATTTTGTTTGCATAGTTCAGCAGTTGCAATATAGTACTGAAATCCTATCCTAAGATAATTTTTAAAAAATATTCATATCTGCTACTTTTGTGATTTAGCATCTTGTCATATTTTGTAACTGCATAAATTTAAGTAAGATATCTGAAAATGCATCTGATGCTGCACTAAAGAATACATCAGTGGGTAATATAATACCAGAAAGTGAATTGGCTTATAATAAAAGGCTGTAAAAAGTAACAGAAAAACATATTCAGTTTTAAAATCGTAGGATGTGCATTATATTAGAAAAAAAATACAGATTTAATTGTAAAAGTCTAAAGCAAGATCATTTCCTCTCTTGCTTTTTATACTATTTAACATGATTTTGCATAACCCTGTTACACACATGCACAGTTCTAATTTATAATATTTTTCCAATGGCATTATAATTAATAAGGTGATTTACCATAGTTCAGTGACCCATTCAAGTTTGTAATACATTCATTATATCAAAAACCCCTTGTTTATTTCAAGTTACAAAGTAAGAAAAATCTTAAGATTATTTAAGATTTAGAACCAAGTTGCAAACAAAAAGTTTTATTTAAAGATTTTCACTTGTAGTTTTGACCATTTTTATCAACATACAATATGATGTTATTCTATAATAATGAAATTAAACTGGTGACTTTTAATACTTGTAGTAATTCTGAAGATCAAAATATATTCAAATTTTACCATAAGGCTTATTCTCTGGTAACAGATTTTTAGCCACAATAAATATTATTATTATTATTATTATTATTATTATTATTATTAATTATGCCGCCCCTCTCCGTAGACTCGGATATAAATATAAATAGAACTAGATATATATATATAAATAGAACTAGAACTAGAAATAGGAATGGGAAGGAGGGGAGGGGGAGGGGAAGGGAAGAGACTAGCAAGTGTGATGGAATAGACAAGGAATTTATCTAAAATAATGCTAATTGAAAAAAGTTGTTAAAACTGATCAGTTTAAATAAAATTAGTTTTACCTCGCTTTCAAGAAAGAAAAGAACCAGCATCCTAATAAGATTCCCGTTTGGACTATTCCGTCCTCTCCTTTTGGCTAGTGCTTCCTCTGCTTGAGGATCGTGCCGACTAAAGAGTCTATAACAAGATAACACCTTTTAAAAAATATTTTTGTCCATTTTTAATGCAATGCTCTTGCAACAAATGTATTTCTTCATTGAGTCAACAAAGGGAGGTATTTACTAGCACATAAAGATTTTTCTTCAGTCAAATAGAAATAATATGCAAATATCACCCAAACCAAACCACTTATTTTGTTGTTGTTGTTTAAAATTGAATGGGTCCAAAGACGGGCTACAAGAATGGTGGAAGGTTTTATGCATAAAACGTATCAGGAAAGACTTAATGAACTCAATCTGTATAGTCTGGAGAACAGAGGGAAAAGGGGGGACATGATCGAAACATTTAAATATGTTAAAGGGTTAAATAAGGTTCAGGAGGGGAGTGTTTTTAATAGGAAAGTGAACACAAGAACAAGGGAGCACAATCTGAGGTTAGTTGGGGGAAAGATCAGAAGCAATGTGAGGAAATATTATTTTACTGAAAGAATAGTAGATCCTTGGAACAAACTTTCAGCAGACGTGGTTGGTAAATCCACAGTAACTGAATTTAAACATGCCTGGGATAAACATATATCCATCATAAGATAAAAGACAGGAAATAGTATGAGGGCAGACTAGATGGACCATGAGGTCTTTTTCTGCCGTCAATCTTCTATGTTTCTATGTTTCTTGGAGTCATAACCAGCATTTCAAATAGCAAGCATTTCACTTTCATAATCTAGTATAAAGGTACAACATTAAGGCTGTGGAACTGTTAGTAGTTAATAATGCTTTTTTAAGACTGAAAGATAAGTAACAAAATGAAATGTTTTATATCTTTTTATTTCTTATGTTTTATTTATATGGGAAAAGTGCTGCAAAGTGTGACTCTAATTTTCCAATTTATAAATGATAAATACAAACAAATGTCTTGTTGACTGGATATAGTGTCCCAGATCAAAGACTACTTTAAAAAAAGCCCAACACTCTGAATTTACATTAAAAAAGATGTTCAGACCTTGGAAAAAGTTCAGAGAAGAGCAACTAAGATAATTAAAGGCCTGGAGACTAAAACATATGAAGAATGGCTACAAGATTTGAGTTTGGCTAATCTGAAGAAAAGAGGAATTGGGGTGACATGATAGTGATATTTGATAGACATGATAGTATTTGACGGGCTGCCACAAAGAAACATAGAAACATAGAAGACTGACGGCAGAAAAAGACCTCATGGTCCATCTAGTCTGCCCTTAATCTATTTCCTGTATTTTATCTTACAATGGATATATGTTTATCCCAGGCATGTTTAAATTCAGTTACTGTGGATTTACCAACCACGTCTGCTGGAAGTTTGTTCCAAGGATCTACTACTCTTTCAGTAAAATAATATTTTCTCATGTTGCCTTTGATCATTCCCCCAACTAACTTCAGATTGTGTCCCCTTGTTCTTGTGTTCACTTTCCTATTAAAAACACTTCCTTCCTGAACCTTATTTAACCCTTTAACATATTTAAATGTTTCGATCATGTCAAATCATTCTACAAAGCACCAGGGGGCAGGCAAGAAACAATGGCTGGAAACTAAGCAAAGAGAGAAGCAACCTGGACTTAAGGAAAAACTTCCTAACAGTGAGGACAATTAAGCAGTGGAATATCTTGCCTTCAGAAGCCGTGGGCACTCCATCACTGGAGGTTTTTAAGAAGAAACTATACAGTCACTTCCTCCTGAACAGGGGGCTCGACTAAAAGACCTCCAAATTTCCTTCCAGCTCTATCCTATCCTATCCTGTCCTACTCTATTAATTTCTCTTGGAAATCTATAACCAATTCAGAGACTGGAATATCTTTATTATTACAATTGTGGAAATCACATTGTACATCAATTGCAATTTCTAATCAGCCATATGTGAAGCAAGTTACAATCATCTCAACATTTACTGATATGGCATAGGTCACTCTTAACAGAGTGTTAATAGTCTGGATATCACTACAACTGGTGCTGCATCCTAGTTAGTGTAAATAACCTGAATTAAACCATTCTGGAATGAGTCCAGGACAACTCCCAAGTTCTAGATCCACTTTCCAGAAAGAGAGCAATCTACCCAGGGCTATCACTAGGACTGTTGATGAGTCAAGAGAGTTCAACTGTGCACATAAAGGGTCTCACTTAAAACTAACTATTTAATACAAAGCAACATCTCACAGTAAATTGCATCTCTAAAGCAACACGTTAAAAAAACCCCTAACCTGAAAACAGCTTTAAAAAATGGTTAGTCACTGAAACATTAATATTTGAATAGTAAACATAGGCTTACTTTTTGTGAAGGAATTCTCCTGCTGCTACAGCAACAGGCCGATGTGCCGAATATACCAAATGATAAACATTCTCACAGTCTTCATTGGACAAAGCTTCTTCACTTCCACTGAATAAAGAAATAACACATTAAGTTCAAGAAAACTACTCAATGTTACCATCCTAGCTAAGTTACCTTTAGAATAAATGGTATCTACAAAATTAAAGTAGGCCTCATGAAAAATTAACTGGCTTTAAGTCCAAGTTTTTATATGGACTTATAATAGCAGGCATTGAAATATGCCATGTGTATTACACTAAAAGTATATTCCAAGCTTAAATCAAACTTAAATCACCCTAGCATTAATATACATGGGTCTTTTTAAAAGTAGTTACCGGTATTTAATATTTCAATATTCCATTTTAATGTCAATAATGTACGCATACATGGTTAATACCATCTTGCCCCCTCTAATCTTTTCCATCAAATTATTTCTTATATTCTATTATATAAAAAGTGTGTCCAATCACACGGCCAATAAAAATTCTATTCTATTCTATTCTATTCTATTCTATATATATTTGTAATATCCCCCCTATTTCTTATTTCTATCTCTATTCTAACATCTAATCAGATTACTATTACTCATCCTAATATTAATACACGTATATATGCCAACCCTTCATTTAGTTGTTCAAAGTCACAATACGCCATTCAAGTACCTTATAATACCCTTTTTCAACTTCCAATCTTTCCATCTAACTATTGCTTCATATAAAGATGTATATTTGTATTTCTATCTCTATTCAAATTTCTAATCAGAACATCTTTCACCCGTTTTAATACTTCAATTCTTATTTATTAGTTGGTTTGCCTGCATACTCCTCTCTTGGATCTTTATTTCTATTAATATCTGTATTTTCACCATTCAGCCTGAATATTTCTTCCATCTCTATCCTCCTAAGTTGCCAGGTCTCCAGAATATCTATCCAAGCCCCTATCTCCTCTTCAAAATTATCTTCCCAATTAACTGATTCCATTTTTAAATCTCTTAAAAGTGCACTCCCCTTGGTTTATTTCATCAGTCTTTATCATCTTCCTCACATCTTCTTATTTTGTTTGTTTATCCATTCTGTTTTCTGCTATCTCCTCTCTTTCCTGGACACTTTGATTTTCATTCATCATCAGTCGTAGCATATTTTTTATTTTCTCACATATGCCTTGCATTAGATACTTTATGATTCTTTTCGATAGTACCTCTAATGCTTTGAAATATCAATGCCATTTCTCTTGATATCTAATTCCTTTCTCCCTGATGAAGTATCTTGTCTTAATTTAATAAGTCTCGCTCTTACTCAAGTTCAAAAGGAATTTTAGTCCTCAGAAAGTTCATTAATCATCTTTACATCTCAGGATTATTAATCAATTCTATTTAAGTAGTCCAAGAAGCTTCAGCAGGTAAAAAATCGTTTTCCATATTGTCATAATAGTCTCCAGTAATCATAAAGTACCAAGTTATAGAACGGTGTCACCAAAATTCTCCAGATGAATGTTATTTATTTCTCCCATCAAAATGTTTTTCTAAACTTGTAGGGTTCCATTCACCAGTAGATGGCACTCTCAACTTGTTTCAGCATTTGTTCAAGTCTTATAGATTTAATTAATCCAAATTTAGTCATGTTTATGGAAGCAATCACCTATTCAACAATTCCTGTAGGTAGTTCACCATTTTTAAATGCCTTTCCCAAACAATACCTGCCCAATTTAAAAGTCCAATTTTTAATGTTTTAAAAGGTATTTACCTTTTCTCCTTTTTTTCCAGGTCTTAGTAGATTACTGTTTTAAAAAATAGTTCTAAGAGTCTCTTTTCCTGGATTCCGCCCCCCCCCCCCTTAAAGTTAGGGTCTAAATGAAAAGGAATCTTCTCATCCAGCTCCAATCACTCCAATCACTTTTCATCTGTACTGCTCCTGCATTTTCTTTGTTGCTTTGGCTGTCCCAGATTCATGGCAGCCATGAAGGCTGCCTCTTTGCCTCATCGAGGGAGAGGGAAGAATCCCTGAATCCAGCAGGAGAGTTGCTGCTCTCCCTGAATTACAGGGTGCTCCTTTTTTCCTCACCACCCCTACAGAGTGGCTTTAGCTCCTTTCAGAGCCCTCCAATAGGGAGAACTCAGCATGGGAGTCCAGTTCTTACATCTGATACTGCCGCAACATCAGCCGGAAGTCTGGGAATATTTTTGTCAGGTTACCTGGAATCCCCAAATATGGGAAGGAGCATAGGGCTTTCAAATCCTAGAAGGGTATGGCTAGCTGATGAGAGCCCAAAAGCTCAAATTAGATCTATACTAGTCTTCCTTTATTTCTTTATCGTTCTTTGAAAGTTTGGAATCTATCTATCTATCTATCTATCTATCTATCTATCTATCTACCTACCTACCTACCTACCTATCTACCTATCTACCTACCTACCCATCCATCTATCCCCAATGTTCTCAGCGATCCTTAATTATGCTAAATGAACAAATAGAATTGAAAAATTAGTGTAGTACAAGTATAATTCAAGAAGTGCATCAATGTGTAAATAAAGCAATGAACCATCTTTGACCACATGATGGAGAACATAATGTTAGCATACAATACTGCTGCTGAATGGAAATTCTACTACCTTAAAACATACTTACTGAAGTATAAGTGTGACTAATCGAATGGCTTCTACTGCAACATCATATTCTTTATCAAGTGTCATTGATACAATGCGATCCTGAAATGATAGAATGATAGAATATAGAAAGATAGAAGATTGACGGCAGAAAAAGACCTCATGGTCCATCTAGTCTGCCCTTATAGTTTATTCCAGGCATGTTTAAATTCAGTTACTGTGGATTTACCAACCATGTCTGCTGGAAGTTTGTTCCAAGCATCTACTACTCTTTCAGTAAAATAATATTTTCTTACGTTGCTTCTGATCTTTCCCCCAACTAACCTCAGATTGTGCCCTCTTGTTCTCGTGTTCACTTTCCTATTAAAAACACTTTCCCCGTACCTTATTTAACCATTTAACCTATTTAAATGTTTCGATCATGTCCCCCCTTTTCCTCTGTCCTCCAGACTATACAGATTGAGTTCATTAAGTCTTTCTTGATAAGTTTTATGCTTAAGACCTTCCACCATTTTTGTAGCCCGTCTTTGGACCCGTTCAATTTTATTAATATCTTTCTGTAGATGAGGTCTCCAGAAATGAACACAGTATTCCAAATGTGGTCTCACCAGCGCTCTATACAGCGGGAACACAATCTCCCTCTTCCTGCTTATTACCTCTAGCTATGCAGCCAAGCATTCTACTTGCTTTCCCTATCGCTTGACTGCACTGTTCACCCATTTTGAGACTGTCAGAAATCACTACCCCTAAATCCTTCTCTTCTGAAGTTTTTGCTAGCACAGAATTGCCAATACAATACTCAGATTGAGGATTCCTTTTGCCCAAGTGCATTATTTTACACTTGGAAACATTAAACTGCAGTTTCCATTGCTTTGACCACTTATCTAGTAATGCTAAATCATTTGCCATATTACAGACGCCTCCAGGAATATCAACCCTATTGCACACTTTAGAATCATGGGCGAATAAGCAAACCTTGCCTACCAAACTTTCCTCTATGTCACTCACAAACATATTAAAAAGAATAGGACCCAGAAAAGACCCTTGTAACACACCTCTTGTAACCAGGCTCTGCTCAGAATACTTGCCATTAACAACAACCCTCTGATATCTATGCTTCAGCCAGCTATATATATATAACATGTTTCCAGAAGAAACTGGAATATAATATACACACATTTAATAAGCAACCCATCAATTTATTGTATGTCACATTACTTCTTCCAAAACAATGCATTTATGATATACAACATGAAATAATGCTAAACAAAACCTTATATACAGCAGAAGAAAGTTTAAAAAATCATAGGTGATGTCCACATAATCAAAGGTGTACGTTAATATAATATCAATATAGATATGTTTTAATTACATTACATTTTAATTTGCAATGTATTATGCTTTAGTTCCAAGCCTGAAATAATGCTTCGAGGCTATACTGCATGTATGTACCTGGCTGACTTGTGGGCATCTCCCTAAATGAACTTCATCTTTTCTTGGTTTTACATAATTGCCACTTAGTTCCAGGACAATAAATATATAAATTGGTTCCATCAATTCACCAATGTATGTTACAAAACACCCTTATTATATGATGTCAATGTGAATATTAATTCAAAAATGTATTTTTCTAGATTTCAGATCCCTACTTTTTATTATGTTGATTTTTAAATTAATTCTTATATATACTGCTGTTGTCACTATATTGAGTATTCCTCTCATCTGGAGATACAAGATACACCCGGTAGTACTAATATTATAATATTATATCACTTTTAAAAAACCAGAATATTTTAAAAGATAACATATACATTATAAATTTATCATTAAAAGTTTTCTAATACAAATAAAGTGAGCAGTTAAAATCTTTCTATGTAAATTTAGAATATAATCCCACATTAATCAAAAGTTAATTAGAATTTTTTTTGTCTTTTAACTCAATGTAAAAACAGATAACAAGGGTTTGGTAGTTATTGCCCTTATCCAGAGATTACCTTGCCAATTATGTGAACAAGATCTCTTTGAGCTAAACAGTGTTATTTATATTGAAAGAGAAATTTAAACCAACGTAGTTCTTTCAAAGTAATGAGCTGTGTTTTTGAACAAGGTAGCCATTTGCTTTATGCTACAGTACTATAGATATAAATAGATATAAAAATGTTAGGACAGAAGTGCAATCTAATATGGAACATAAATAATGAACCAACCAAGCACTTTTGGACAAGAAAAATGTTTGTTTCCATAATTCAGGGTAACATGAATGCAATTCCACCCAATTGTTTCTTTTTTAGAATTGTAGGTTGTGCCACATGAAGCACATCTGTCTTATCTGAATCAATACTAGGCTGTTTTTATTTCAAATGAAATTACACAAACTACATTAAAAAGCTGCTAATTTAAATTATTCATGATTATAAGACATATAATAACTACTATTTCCTCTTCAGAATGAATACATAAAAGCATTATCAAGGGAGCATAAGTAGATATAGGTATATTCTACATGTATATAGAATATTAAGCCACAAAAAAAGAGTATACCCTGTTTTCCCCAAAATAAGACATCTCCTGATAATAAGCCCAATCGGGTTTTTGAGTGCATGACATTAAGGCCAAGAGCTTATTTCAAGGCTCAAAAAATATAACATCTTATTTTCAAGAAAACATGGTACTTTTATTAGGGTATTATAAGTATACAAAATTTTCTACAAGTTTTTAAGCCCTACTATGGAAATGTTAGGTTGTACCAGGACTCTTCCAAAACTTACTAAAATGAACCTTTTTTCTATGGAATAAATGGTTTTCAGATACTCAGTGCAAGTGTGAGTTTGTAAATTTTACAAATTTTCATGGTCCTGAATCATTATAGAGGACAGAAATTCATAAATTGGTGGAAAACAAATACAAATGATTATATAAAATCTGCGGAGAGGGACGGCATAAATAAATAAATAAATAAATAAATAAATAAATAAATAAATAAATAAATACATACATACATACATACATACATACATACATACATACATAAATAAATAAATAAATAAATAAAATTACTTACTGTCTCCACAAGTTCAAATAAAAGAATCTGCACAATTTCAGATAAGGAGTTGATTTAGCAGCTCAATACAAATTAACACTTTTGCAGATGGCTGGCTCACTTAAATGTTGTTACACCCAGTTATGTGGGAACTACTCATAGAAGAGGTTTATATTGTGGGTAATGTTTACGTTTAAAACTATGGTCTAATCTGAAAAATGAAGAAAACCTAGAAATCCCCATCTATACATTAAGAGAAATATTTCTCCCAGGCCAATCCTATTATCGAAACCAACTAATTCTCCCAATAAAGAGATTTGTTCCTACTGGATGAAATGAAAAGTATTCTGGATCATTATATAGTGGGAAGTACACACACAAATGGGATAAAGAATATTAAATATAATAGGATTACTCCATAAATGATCATCTAAACAGGTAATTTCTGAGATAGTGATTAAGGAACAGCAAATCCATGAAGGCTGCATATTCAGTGTCCAGTGATTCAGTGAAAAGTCAATCTCTGCCCATCTGGTTGGGTCATTTAAATTATATGCCTAGCTGCCATTCAGCCATTCAGAGAAAAGAAGCTGCCATGCAGCTAGAAATGATACAGTTCAATTTTGAGACTGTGGTAATAAATACTGTTGTGCTAAGATTATAACAGAGTTCCCCAACCTTTCTGGATTGATAGCCCAGAACAGTGAGGAGGAGGCGGGAGGAAAGAGGGGGTAGTTTTGTGGGAGGGTCAGGTGCGTGCATGTGCATGCGTGACTGTTGCAAGTGCCTGCAGTGCTCGTGCAAGTGAGGCTGGAATAATAATAATAATAATAATAATAATAATAATAATAATAACAACAACAACAACAACAACAACAACAACAACACCACACCAGACATTGTGATTGTGGAGAAAAAGAAAGTATGGATCATCGACATTGCAATCCCAGGAGACAGCAGAATTGAGGAGAAGCAGCTAGAGAAATTAGTGAAATACAAAGATCTAAAAATCGAGCTGCAACGACTCTGGCATAAGCCAGTGAAAGTAGTCCCAGTGGTACTTGGCACGCTGGGCGCAGTACCAAAGGATCTCAGCGGACATTTGAAAACCATTGGAATTGACAAAATCTCCATCTGTCAATTGCAAAAGGCTGCTTTACTGGGATCGGCAAACATAATTCGCCGCTACATCACGCAGTCCTAGGTGCTTGGGAAGCACCCGACTGGTGATAAAATATGAAATCCAGCATAGTGATCTCATTTGCTGTGTTGTACTGACATAATAATGATAACAATGATAATAATGATAACAATGATAATAATAATTTATTAGATTTGTATACCGTCCCTCTCCGCAGACTTGGGGCGGCTCACAGCAATAAGCCCCCACTATGTTTGCATGAATGGGCTGTGAGCCCTGTGATGCTTGCACCAATGAGCCCCTGTAATGCTCATGCAAGTGGGGCCATGAATGCTCATGTGAGAGGTGCTGTGAATGCTTGTGATGCTGATGCGAATGGGACTGCGAACCCTGCAACGAGCATGCGAACCCACATGCACCAACCTGCCATTCATCCCGCCCAATTGTGAGCCACGGCCCAGTAGTGAGCTGTGGCCCACAGATTGGGGATCCCTGCTGTAGATGGTTTCTTGGTAGAGTTAGAGTTAATGACAAAAACAAACAAACAAAGGAAAGGGTAGGGAATGACAGGCCAAAAGTACAATCTCAACCGTTTACATCTTCTACTAATTTATTTTTCAGACTTGCGCCTGGGTAGTCCCAGCAAAGCCAGATAGTTTAGTTGATGCCATCAGAGCAATTCATATCTATACTTATGATCACTGATAATTATTATTTATATGGTTCATAAGGTTTAGAAATGTATCAATGTATCAATATATCAAATAAATTTTCTCAAAGAAACATATTCTACATTTGTAGCACTGCACATTATGCCATGTATTTGTCAAAAAATATTGGTTACATTGTAAAAGATTTGCTGCCGTAAAATGTTATTTTCAGCAACCAGAATTATCACTTATATTTAAATTACGTTCTTGGCATTTTATCTCTTACCTTAAATCTATTTGTAAATAGCTCCAATTTGGGGAACAATTCTCTGTTGGTATATAAACTCTGCAAAGCTTTCAGACATTTCAACCTCACTTCACCTTGCTAAATTAAAAATATATATATTAAAATTTATTCTGTATAATAAAATACAGAAGAAAAGTATGTATCAACATTTTAATAAATCATTTTCAATAATATTTTGTAACACAAAAATATCTTTTATATTTATTAGTTGTTTTTTATTAAATATTTGAAATGATTTGCAATAGTAGAACATAAACCTTTAAAGTGACAGCATGTGTCTGAAAATAACAACATTACCAATAACACTTTGGCTTGGATTCAGAAAAGATTTTGCTCCCAGTACATTGGCTTTCCAATTTTTGTATTTTAGTATAAAGAAGTAAACCTTTGAACAAAATGTTCCTTGCATACTTCTGTCAACTGCTAAAGTCATAATTTTAAAACAACAAGGATAAGTAATAGGGATAAAAAGACAGCAATATTACTTTCCAAACAGCTGATTTGGTATATAGTATGATAAGCTACTTATTTTGAATGAATAGAAATAAACTCCTCTTTCTGATTTTGGAGTTTAAAAGGAGACAAAATCTTCAATGAGATCCCACTCTCCTCTCCCCCCCCTCCCCCACACAAAAGATCTGAATCTTCTAGGAAAAGTGATTTGACACACAAAGATAGTACTGTCCAAATTATCTGCTGATCAAGATTTAGGACTTTAATTTAACTACAAATAACCACAGCAGAAAGCAACATTGTTAGGCTTTTAGATCAGTATAATCTAAAAGAAAAATATTATTTAAGTTCTTGCAAAAAGTATTACACCTTTTATAAAGAACAAATTATAAACAAGAACAAATTTTAGTTGCACTGGCAATTAAATATTTTTATGTTTCTGTTTATCAAGGACTGTTGTAGCACACCACTAATTACAGACAGGAATAATCTAGTTCCTTTTAATTTAGCAACATTGGTACTTTGTTTAAATCAGATGAATAGATATACGCAAAATGCATTTCTTCAGATGTATGAAGATATGTTTCCATACATTGAATAGTGGGGGGAAAAGCAAACAGAAATATTAGCAGCAGATATAAGCTTATCAATAATGGTTATATATAAATGAACCAAAAATGGATTTGATATATATCTTGTTGAAAAAGTGGGAGAAAGCAATGTTCTCTTTCGCATCAAAAATGAAAATAGCATATTTACAGCAATGCAGCACTTACTCTGTCATGAAGTGTCCAACCAACATATTTTAAATAACTATCATTCAGGAAGGCATCACTGTACATTTTCATCCACACTCCAATTTCTTCAATACAAACAGCTCTAATCTCAGCAATAGCATCACTATAAAAAAACAATGGTAAAAATGTATTGTTTAATTTTGTGCATAAAATTACAGTAATGTGATGCTTATTTTTTTCTTAGCATTTTTCTCCTTTAAATGATCCTGGTATTTGTCCTTTATTGTCTCTAATACTAATGAGCAAGGATGGTTTAAAATCAGTTATTTCACATAGGTGATTTAAAGCATACAAGAATGAAAAATTTACAGTTCTATAAAGTACTTGCCCCCTTTTCTTGAATGCATAGCAAGCAATTCATAAGTCCCATGTCAGACCCATTTCCCCCACCCCAAAAATCCCTTTTTCCCATGAAGTTTTAAGAATATCCCTTACTCTCCATATCCTGCTGTTTCAGGAGCCCTATAGATAATATTTCCTGCTCAAACTTTCTCCACAATAGCAACTTGAGATGTGTGTGCTGGGTTAAGAGGAAATGACTGGCCCAAAGCCATCATGAGGTGGGTGACAATGGGTGGGTTTGAATCTGAGCCTCCCTGACTATAATCCAACAATTTTAAAACATAGTTTATATGATCAATCAAAAATGTAGCTAAACTTTTGATCACTTATTGACTCTTACTGAAATACCAATTCACAGTCATTGGAAACACTACAATCCAGAAAGAGAAATACAGTGGTACCTCTACTTACGAACGCCTATATTTGCAAACTTTTCGAGATACGAACCAGGTGTTTAAGATTTTTTTGCATCTACTCAAGAACCATTTTCTACTTATGAACCTGAGCTGGCGCCGCTGGGTTGCTCCGCCTCCAGACTTCCGTTACTGGCTGAAGCGTCTGTCATTGCCTCGCTGGGACGGCCACTGGGATACCCCTTTGCTTCCCCCCGCTAGGATTCTCTTCATTTCCTGCTTCCGGCCAGCCGGGGAGCAAAGGGCAATCCCAGCTGCGCAATGCCGGCAATGGAAGTCTGGAGGGGCATCTCAGCAGTGCTGGCAAGCACAGAGAGAATCCCAGGAGGGAAGCAAAGGGGAACCTCCTCACAAGCTGAGGGAAATGGAGTGGAGACAGTGGCAGTGAGGAGAAGCAGTGAGTGGGGACAGGGGAAGCGACGGTTTGCATGCATTATTCACTTTTACATTGATTCCTATTGGAAAAATTGCTTCTACTTACAAACATTTCTACTTAAGAACCCGGTCACGGAACACATTAAGTTCCTAAGTAAAGACACCACTGTACAATGAAATGTAAATTATGTAAATTACAAAATGTATATTATAAGAAAGTTTGAAAATGAAATCGAACAGGGGCGTACATAAGTGCACTGGTGTGCCTTTCGTCCCCTGTCCAATTGTCTTTCCTTTCTCTCACTTATCATATATATTTTCTTTCTTTCATATATCCTCTCCTCTAAGTTCACTTTACCCTTATATATATTACTACATGTCTATTTTTCTTCCTATGTATTTGTGTATTGGACAAATGAATTAAATATATATATATATATAAATAGGCTGTAAGGAATAAGGAGCAGGAGGATAGCTGGCATATATGTTAACTATTAGATGCTTAAATTCTGATACCAAAATAATCTATATACAGTAGTACCCCATGATACGAACCCCTCACCATGCGAACAATCCGAGATATGAACCCGGGGTTCGGAAATTTTTTGCCTCTTCTTCCGAACTTTTTCCATCTTACAAATACGCTGCTGCCGCCGCGAAGCCCCGCCACCCGGCTGTCGCTTTTTGAAACAGCCGGGGGGCTTCTCGGCGTCCTCCCGAACCAGAACGCCATACCCGAACTTTTGCCGAACTTCCAGGTTCAGCATTTGGGAGACCGCCGAGAAGCCCCACTGCCCGGCTGTCGCTTTTTGGAACAGCCAGGGGGCTTCTCGGCGTTCTCCCGAACACCGAACCCGGAAGTTCGGCAAAAATTTGGGGTCGGCGTTCAGGTTCAGGAGGACGCTGAGAAGCCCCACCGCCCGGCTGCTAGCTTTTCAAAACAGCCACGGAGCTGTCGGGCCGGTCAGGAGGCTGAAAAGGAGGTGGGGAATCCCAATAGGGAATTCCATGGGCAGAGCTTTGACGTCACAAAGACTTCCTTCCTGGCCGGCCGAAACGTGGACTCCAGGAAGAACGCCAAACCTGAGCTTCCGGATTCGGCATTCGGGAGGCCGCAGAGAAACCCCCCGGCTGTTTCAAAAGACGACAGCCGGGCGGCGGGGCTTCTCGGCGGCCTCCCGAACGCCGAACCCGGAAGTTCGGCAAAAGTTTGGTGTTCGGGAGGCTGCCGAGAAGCCTCCCGGCTGTTTCAAAAGACTACAGCCAGTCGGTGGAGCTTCTCAGCGGCCTCCCGAACGCCGAACCCGGAAGTTCGGGTTTGGGAAGATGCCGAGAAGCCCCCCGGCTGTTTCAAAAGGTGACAGCCGGGCGGCGGGGCTTCTTGGCAGCCACTCGAACCCGAACTTTTGCCGAACTTCCGGGCTCGGCATTGGGAGAACGCTGAGAAGCACCCGGCTGTTTCAAAAGGTGACAGCCGGGCGGTGGCGGTTTTTTGTGGGGGGGTTTTCTTTCACGCATTAATTCATTTTACATTGTTTCCTATGGGAAACAATGTTTTGTCTTACGAACTTTTCGCCTTATGAACCTTCCTGGGGAACCAATTAGGTTCGTAAGACGAGGTATTACTGTACTACAAATCTGTAGATTTTTGTATGTTTTTTTCTGCTGTTTCTATGTTTTTCTGTTTTGTTTATTTTTAAATGTAAATATTCAATAAAGATATTTTTAAAAAATATAGTTTAAACTATTTTACTACACAAAGTCTCATAAAATGTCAGTTCCTGGAGTTTTTATTCCATGTATTTGATAAATTTCGAGCAGGACAGGGGGAAATATTATTTTTTACTGCTAATAAGGATTCACAATGTCTTTCTCACCCACTTACCGATATCTATGGACAAATATTCCCTTGAAAATGGAATTCATCATATTTTCAATTTCATCCTGATTTTCTTGCAACTGAAAAACAATTAAATATGCTTACTCTAATTATTTTATTTAATCACATAAATTACTGCCCTGGCATATTAACACAGTTAATAACATTTTTTTCATAATTAAGACTGACTCTAAACATGGAATATTTCTTATTATTCATCACCTAAATATCACGGCTACAGTAGATTAAATTCATTTTAAAAATATTTTATTGAAAATGTTAATTACAGTAGTAAAAAAACCGAGCTAACCTCAAAAAGTAGAGAGAGTAAAACAAAAGGGAGAAAAGTTATGTAGAAAGAAAAAGAAAAGAAAAAAGAAATATTTTAAAAAGTAACTTGCAATTTTCATCGTAAACTTGATAATTCATCACTCCTCTATAAAGTATATATTTTTCCCATATGCATATTTATCCATGTACAAGTCTATAAATCATCATGCCCAGCTCTGAATTATATACAGTATTTTGACTACTTACATCTTTTTTTCTGTCTGCATCTATCACTTGATGTCCTCCCCACCCCTCCCAGTAAAAAAAAAAAATCAGTGAACAAAATCAATAATTTTGAAATAACGACCTCTATAGCTTATTTATAAAATAATTTTAAATATTCAAATAATTTTTAAGATTCAAGAGAGCATAAAACTTCAAACAAAAATTTTAACTAAATATTATTTTAAAGAAAATGCAAGTATATTTCACTACAAAAAGTCATTTTTGTTTAATCTATCAAAATTGGAAAAAGTTAATATGCCTTATTTTATATATGGCATTTTATAATATTGCCGCATTGAAAGTCAAGTGTTTTCAGCAATGTTAATAGCATTTTATTTTATGACTATTGAACCTGCCTTCTATTGAATTTCTGAAATGGAATTTTCTAGATGATAGATACAATGCTTTTTCTGTTAAATTTGCAGATTAAAGATTATATCTTCCATTTCATAACATTCTTTATTCCAGATTTTTTTTTTTAAAGGTTTTTCCATATATGACAGAAAACATTCAATTTTTATGGAAATCAAACCTTTTTTGTGCATGGCGCCTTTTCAGTAAAACTTCCAGTGGGGACATTGTAATTCAACAGAAAATTACCAATGCAACTTTTTTTTCTTTCATTTTTTGGCTAGAAACTAAAAACAATATTGGGCAGAATTAAATAACTGATTAATAATTGGGCAAATATCTCAAAATGGAAAAAGAGATACTTAGATCCTACCCAATTATATCATTATACTTTTTGACATTTTATTGATAGTTACCTATATCCTAGATAACTTTATAGAATATTTAACTTAATTTGAGAAATGCATTCTACAAGCTCACTCAAATTAATCTATTTGATATAATCTTGCATTCCATCAATGACATACTGTGTAGCAGTGTTTTTCAACCGGTGTGCCGTGGCACACTGGTGTGCCGCGAGACATCATCAGGTGTGCCGCGAAGCTCAGCTTCTGAGACCGGAAGCTGAGCTTTATTCTTCGTGCCCAGCTGGAGCTTCCCAGTGGAGGCGGCAACAAGTGTCCTTTCGGGCCCGGCAGGAGGGCAATGGCAGCAGGAACAAGAGGCTGCCGGCTGCAGTGGCCCCGGGCAGATGCTGGGGGATGGCAGCGGCGAGCAAGAGCTCCAGGGCGGAGCCACCGGCAGCACCCCGCCCAGCTGGAGCTTTCCTGGCGGGGGTGGCAACAATTGTCCTTTGGGGCCCGGCGGGAGGGCAATGGCAGCGGAAACAGGAGGCTGCCGGCTGCAGCGGCCCCAGGCACCGTTCCCTGTAGGCTGGGCACGCCTGCACCAGCGCACCCCAAAATGCCCCCCGCGTACCCTTTTCCAGGGGCGTGCAGGGAGCCGCGGCCACCCGCCCGCCTGCCCGATTTCCCTCCGCGCGGCTGGGGACGCGGATCCACCGCCCTCGCCAGCCCGATCTCCCTCCACCCGGCTGGGGAGGTGGATTCGCCGCCCCCGCCAGCCCGATTTCCCTCCGCCCGGCTGGGGAGGTGGATTCGCCGCCCCCGCCAGCCCGATTTCCCTCCAGTGGCTGGGGACGCAGATCTACCGCCCTCGCCAGCCTGATCTCTCTCCGTGTGGGGGGGCCCCACGAACCGACGACCGGGGGCTGTCCGTCCATGTTGGGTGGTGCAGGGCAGGCACAGGCAGCCCCAGGGGAGAACAAGGGAGGGAGAGAAAGGAAAGAGAGAGAAAGGGAGGGAGGGAGAGAAAATTGAATGAAGGAGGGAGAGAAAGAAAGAGTAAGAGGTAGAAAGGACAGAGAAAAAGGAAGAGAAAGGGAGGGGGAGAAATGAAAGAGGAGGAAGGGGGGAGAAAAAGAAGATATGAAGGAGGGAGAAAAAGAAAGAGATAGAAAGGAAAGAGGGAGAGAAAGGAATGAGAGAGAAAGGGAGGGAGAGAAAGGGAATGAAAGAGGGAGGAGTGAGAGATAGAAAGGATAGACAGAAAGGGAGAGAAAGGAAAGAGAGAAAGGGAGGGAGAGGAAGGAAAGAGAGATGAGAGAGGAAGGAGGAGACAGAAAGAGAGGAAGGAAGGAAGAGAGAAAGAAAGAGGGATGGAGAGAGAAAGGAAGGAAGAGAGAGAAAGAGGGAGGGAGAGAGAAATAGAGCGAAAGGAAGGAAGAGAGATTTTTTTGTCCAAACTTTTTTAGGGCCCCCCCCCCAATGTTCCCCAGGATTTTGAAAATATGAAAAATGTGCCGCGGCTCCAAAAAGATTGGGAAACACTGCTGTGTAGTATTTGAAAGGTCAACTCAAGGGCTGTAGACAAATGATTGTGTGATCCCCCCCCCCTCCTGTTCAATAGTGCCTGCTTCTTGGAGATTGCAAGGACAAGTCCTAGCAGTTGGATCTCATGGATTTGGCAAATCCATAAGTGATTTGTCATTTCCTCCTAGGACTTAGAGAAACTTATTTCCCAAGGCCGCCCTAATGGCTTTGTGCTTAAGGGACCCCAAATTTCTAGCCTGATTCCTGAAATACTACACCATACTGACTATCATCATGTGGGTAGGAACCTGGTAATGGTTGTGATAAATATTTGAAATGAAATGATTGCTTAACAATTTCACTGTGCCTGTCCGTTCTATCAAATCAATCCAAAACTTTGGGATAGTAACATTTGGGAGACTATTCCAATGCTAGAGTCTAGCATAGTTATGTGAATTCATAGTTATGTGAACCAGCCAAAATATAATTCACAATGACTTGAAGAAAGGTAATCAATAACACTCTCCAATATCCCTGCATTCTCCTCCTCTCTTGCATGATCTACGCACACATATTTGTGCACTGTTCATGTAAAATATTTAACAAAAATGTAAATGAGTGAAGGATAATATTTTGATAACCCACATAGACTATAATTAATTAATATTTTATCCTTAAAGACCTGGCAGTTCTCCTAGGCCTTGAGATTGAGTGGATGGAATCTTTTATTAGATATATTTGTCACATGCAGCATATGTTTTGACGTTAGGTCTCTGTATTTGCTTATTTGTTTATTTTCCTTGCTGCACTTTTTATTTATCTTATTGTATGCTCACTGTCTAGGGATGGTTTGGAATTGGGCACTGCCCAAGTCCAATTAAATACATAAATTTCTCCCTCAACTAGACAAAATCAGAGAAAAAAATACAATATTCAATGTAATTTTGCTGAGTGAATAAACAAGATTTTTTTTTAAAAAAAAAATAGTTTTAATTCTTATTCACTACAAAAAGGCTGCTGTATTTCTGTTAAATATTAACCAATATGGAATGATACAAGAATCATTTATTTCAATGATGCTTAAAATCTGATCAAATCTCATTTATATTAAAAGGACAGTTTATATGCAAGAATCAATTGCAGTTTCATAGTTTGGGGCCTGCTTATCTGAATTGTAAAGATACCGTGAATTGTATCTTTTGTGAATTGTTTTTTAAAGGTGAAATACTATGATGGTCACTCTGAACAGTCATTTACCTCTTTCCGTTTTTGAAGTAGCAGCTCCAGTCTTTCATTAGCTCTTTTACCAATCATTTTGTTTCTTTCAGCTTCATACTGTCTTTGTGTATTATCCTGATGAATACTCAGGTTTAAGGCAACATTCACAAGAGCAGTCATAAGCTTCATAGCTAGGAAAAATACAAACACAAATCGGTTCTTCTTTTCCATGCTCAAATGCATTTTTGAAACAATCATCTGCTCAATGCTAACTAGAAGCTGAACATTTTGATCTACTTGGGTTGTGGAAAAATATGGATATTACTTTCAGAACCTGTAATTATGCCTTACTCATAGTAGTATATCAATGAACTTAAAATCAAGAGAAAACCTCTTGGTAAATCCTATGTATAATATTAGAAGCGTTGCAGTTTTCCACAGATCCATTATGGAAATCAGAGATCACTTATTTACTGTCTGTGAAGTAGTAATCTTGAAAGCTTATATTCAATAGTTCTGATGGCAAAAAAATTCACATAATTTTCTATTATAGATCACATTAAAATATAATCATTAGTAACAAATAAAGTTATCATTACTGTTCAGGATTTATCCGAATCTATGCAGAGCTTTAGTTTACGCCAGTCCTAATTGCATCTACATAAACTGCATTTTTGCTTTATCCTAGGTTTTGACACAGAGCTATACTCAAATTGAAGGAAATATGAGTACTGTACAACATCCTAACGCCTCTGATTGCCATGCATGGATGAGAGAGAAAAAAGGGGTGGGGCTACATGTACAACTTTCTTCTCTATTCTATCTCCCTAACTAAATATGGCTATTGTTATTATACATTTTGATTATTAGTAATTATTTTCCAGAATAAATCTAACCATTAATTTTAATGGATATAACTAACATTAGGAAAATTTCAGAGCAATTATTTTATTGGAAGAAAATAAATATATTTTTTTGAATACAATGGAGCAAATTTTCATTTAAACTTCCTCACAAAATAAAGGACTTCATCCAAACTACCTAAATTTAAAATTTGAGTTAAATTTACATTATTTAACATTTTACATTAATTTCATGCGATCCAATCCAATTGTCATTTGTAGTAATGACTAATCCTCTACCAAATTAAAACAGAATATGTTTGTATATTAAAAGGCTTCCTCAGTTCATATCAAAAAATGTAATACAGAATATATTTATAAAGAAAGGTATTATGTTTTATGTCTTTTGTAATTGTTCATAGGAAAATGGATTAAAAACAAATTACATGCAATTTTTTTACAACACCTTGTTTTCTCCAAAACCAGTTAATCCAAACATTTGTGCAAGCATATTGTTTCAAACCAGAACAAGTATACATTCTTTCTGAACAATTCATATGAAAACATATTCATATCCTATAAATAAATTGTTCCAAAAATAATAAAACATCAATAACACAGAGATTTAGCATAATGTAATTATTATTTTGCATGTTTTATCTTTAAAATATACCTACCAGCAAGTGTACTGGTATGTCTGAAAGCTCGAACCTGCGAATCTGACAAACCAGTCAGCAATGAGATCACTGTGTCCATCATATATTCATCATAGATGATGCTATATTGACATTGTCGTATTAGTACTCCTATGAATTCACAAAAATTTGATCGGAATTTTTTCCATTGTGGCCCAGGCATTGTAAGAGGATAATCGCCACTGTCCTGCAGGAAGACCAAGCACATACTATCTTTTAGAAAAACATGCTCAAAGTTCTGACAACTTCTTTATTAATGAAAATATAAAGTTTTAGTTCAGCTTAAATTTTATCTGAATTATCAGAAACAAGGTAATTTCAAATAAAGCTACATTGTGCTGATAATCAGGAAAATAATAGTGATGATTATGAGGCTTATTTTTTTAAAAAATAACAGAGATGAATTGAGAGATGTGCAAAATATCATATACGAAAAAATCTCTGGTGTTTTGTGTCCAAAACGCAACATGCTTCTCTGGGTGTGAAATTAATATTGCAAATAGAAGTATTCCAGTAGGGGGGGAAATAGAAAATGGCACTGTAATCAACAACAGCAAAGGAAACACAGAATAATAACTTTATTGTCATTTTGAATGTACACTGATCGGCATACAATGAAATTTTGTTACATACAGCTCTCAAAAATCTTTATTTCTTCAAAATAATGCTTGAATTTTCTTTCCCACTCCTAAGTTTTGTTCCTGTTTTAATATTCTACAAAAAAGTATTTGTATTGTGGGTGCAATTTCAAAAAATCTACTGAAATTTAAGTTTAAATATTTGTCACTGAAATTAGTCTGACTTTAAAGTTCTGTGCCAGTCAATAAGCTGGATTACAATTACTCACTTCTCTTTAAGAACTTGTACCTATTTCTTTTCTTGTTTTTTACTTACAAGGATGCATAATTATATTTTCATACAATATAAATAATTAATAAATTATTTATTAATAATTTAAATAATTGGATCACACAATAACATTATGCATCCAATTTTAGTGAAGCTTAAAACATATTGTGTGTATGCCCGGTACTATACCTCATCAAATTCTTCAGTCATTTTCCTGATAATCTCTGCATTTTGCATGTTTCTAAACATTTCAATCCGCACAGTTCCTGAAATAAAGTATAAACATATTTTATAATATTTAAACATATTTTTATTTTGAACATACACTAACATGTTAAAAAACATAATGGCAAATAAGTAAACATATAGGATTTTCTTTCTCTATTTACATTTAGTAGTTGATTATAAAATTTGATGTTATTGCTGTTTTTCTAGAACAGATTGATAGCTCCTGACCAAAGAGCAGATGGCAATTGTGGACAGAAGGCCTTTGTAAATCTATTTTTGTGTGCTAATTACACTCATTCCTGAACCATGCCTTAATAACAGTACCCATGAAGACTACCTGCAAACTTTATTTGATCCAGAATGTAGCAATGTGGATATGACAAAAAAAATTGCTTGAGTTAACACTTTTGTTACAGAGTGCAATAAATTCTATTGTGGAGTTATTTGTTTTATTTAGTAAAATGGATACAAATAAAACACGATAAAAAGTATAAAAATAAGACTAAAATCATGTTAATGATATGTACAAAAAAGGAATTTTGGTGCAATGATGGAATGAAAGGCTGTGGATGAGAAAAAATGTGTAAAATGTATAAAAATGTATTAAATGGATAAAAATGAATGTAGGAATGAAATTATCCATTGTTTATAAGGATTTTAATATAAGAACTTTCTTACTGGTATGCAGAGGATGCTGTTTGTTTGGTTTTTTTTACTAAGAATGAATTGTAGGGAATTTCTATATGCCTTACCCAACAATGATGTGGATTGAATATGTATGCCCTGCAAAAAGGAATGGTTATTTCCATTTTATTTTCTCTATCAAACATGATTGCAAATTATGAGAAATTAGAAAAAGTAGACAAATATATGTTGCTGGTATAATGTTTACTAATGATGGGGAAATGAATGAATATTAAAATGTGAAAATACTGGCAGAAAGGTGATAAATCTGTTCTATTTGTCAAGAGAAGCAAAAATAACTGCATGTGATTCCAGCCAATCTGTCATATTGTTGTGGAAGATAAAAATGTCAGGAAAAGTACAGTGAGGATAAATTGCTTAAGAATATTTAATAATAAAATCAAAACTATAGTTAGGACTAAATGGTTCTACAAATCACTCTTGACTTATTTAATGACTGCTTGAAGTTACGATGGCACTGGAAAAAGGGGTTTATGACTGTTTTTTACATTTATGATCATTATAGCATCCTCGTAGTCATGAGCTTATGACAGTTGTAGTCCTAGAGTCATGTGATCACCTTTTTCAACCTTCTGACAAGCAAAGTCAATGAGGAAGCCAGACTCACTTAACAACCATATTACTAACTTAACAAATGCAGTGATTCATTTACCAACTGTGGCAAGAATTTTACAGAGGCAAAGCTCACTTAACTCTCTTGCATAGCAATGGCGATTTTGTAAATAAATGTGGAAAAGAAACTAAAGCTTGGGAAAACCACAAGTTGGGGTTAACTTTTTTTTGCCTATATCAACCGGGGATAAAGATGAAACGTGATATGGTTTAACTGCTAACAGAGGAAGGATAATCATGGTAAGATTGAAACAGCTGATAAAAGGAGACAGAACTAAGTGTCAAAATTATGTAACAAATTATTTTAAAAAAATAGTTTTGTGAACAAAATGTCTAATTTAGGAAATCAGTCATGCTAGATCATTGCTTTTATGGAATGACCAATTTAGTTGATTATGAAAATGTAAGAGACATAACATATCTTGATTTCAGTATAAATGTTTGACAGTTTTCATGAAAGTTTAGTAGGTTGGATCATACTACCATTAGATGGACGCAGAGCTGGCTGAACAATTATACCATCAAATGACTGTCCATCAATGGCTCTTCAACATCCAAACAGAAACAGAAAATTGCATGGTTCCATTTTATGCAATATGCTGTTAAACATAGTTTTACATGATCTGGGTTAGGGATAATACAATAGAATTATATAATTTGTAGGTGACAGAGTGGCAAGGGAATAGCCTATGTCTAAAAGAACAGATCACAAAGCCACTAGGTACCAGGATAAGATGGTCATAGCATTGCTTAATTTGCAAATGGTAGAGATTTACAACTGGTTATCATCAGCATGCTTCACCCCAAGGAAACAAAAGTGTATATTCTATAGGCTCATGTAGATGTTACCATAGACAATGTCTACCCTGTTACCAGAAGGATACCATAGTCAATGTCTACCCTGAAGAAGTCAATGGTATTGAAAGTCACCAAAAGGGCAAGTTTAGCTTTGTCCAAGATCGTAAAGTCTAGCAAAAGCTTTTTAAGAAGGCAAATCACAGTCTCTTTAAGAGGCAAAGGAATAACTCAGTCAAAAAAGAATTAACACTACCAGAACCCACTAACATTCCTCAGGCTACTTTAGCCAGGAGCGACATGGATATAAAAAGCAGGTGGTTGCAGTCACAGTCCTAAGAACCCTGTTCACTTCCTCAGGTCCAACAGGTGCAAAACAGATAACCAGGCAAGACCCTTCCCTAGGCATCTCCTCTGGACCTGTGACAAAGCCAATGTCCAACTCGGAATGAAACTGAGTGACAGATGTTGCATAGATATTATGCAAATTCTTCTGCATACCCCCGTAAAAGGTCCCTTATCCAGAGGGCCTACATCACCTAAAACAGAACTGTGGATGCATTAAGGATGAAATACTGGTGTTTCATCACCCTTGCTGCCACAAGATAGGCCTTGATAGCAGCTCTAACCTGAACTTGATTGAGTTTGTTGAGCACCAATGGCACTCAAAGACGTCTCTTCTCCCATTTTATCTCTCTCCTCTGTAAACCACAGAGGGTGACAGGATCCTCAAGTAGAAATAATTTACACAATCTAAAGTCTCAGCTGCCCCATTATTCCAAGTGGCAACCAAAGCCTCAGATGGACCATACATCAAACCAAAAATGGATAATGGCCAACTCCCTCTGAAACAGCTCAGGGTCCATCAGTCGCTGAAGGTGGATCAATCTAATGATCCAGCATCAATGCAATAGGAGGTGACATGAGAGGAACCCATGGCAATCAAGGAGAGAACTGACCATGACAAAAGAAGCACCAAAAGACCCCCCAGTTTCAGATCACATTGCCAATAATTCATAAAGACTATTAAATCTGGAGTGTGAATAGTATTTGGAATTGAGTTTGAATGACCTAAGACAGGACCATGGCTAAGATAGGACCATAAATTCCCAAGCTACCTCAGGTCCTACTCAGAAGCAAAGCAGCCTCGCCCCCCAAAAAACCTATAAACTGGGGTAACTCTACTGCCAATCTAGAAATTGTGTCAAGGAGCTCAGGCAGGCAGGTAGATTACAACATGGAGGTTGGTACAAGAGCGATAATCTGTACTGATCCCTATAGCCCAACTTAAGAAACAGGATCTCATAACTGGGGTCTTGCAAAGCAGGGCTCTGAAACGCCTTAAGAATTTCCTTAATAACAAACAACATACCCTGACTCTTGCCCTGGAATATGGTTGAAACTCAGCTGGGTAGATTTTGGAAAGAGCAATCTCCACTTTCAGATCTCAGCCAGGTCTTGGTAATATACGATAAGTCAGCCTGTGTCCACAATCAAATCACAGAGAGGGGGCAGCCTAATTACAAACCAACCTGACATTCAGTAGGAGCAATCAGAGGCAAAGGTTGAATAAAAGTGGCAAGAAAGCTTTTAAGTAATATTATGTGATTTTTAAAACAAAATCTATTTGCATTATGATTTCCCAAACTCTTCCCCTCCCCAGGTCCATTTCTTTTTCAATTATTACAGGTACAATCTCTATATAATAAAAGTTAAGTGTGACATCTTTCTGCAAATTGGAATGCATAATACATAATTTTCTGGAGATTTAAAAAAGGAAAATAGCAAAATGATAGGTACAAAAATTTAGATACACTTTCTGTCAATATTTTTTAATTATCTTTGGCAGAAGTAACAGTTTCCAAGCATTGCTTATAAGTCTAGTTGTGACTGACTCTAGAGAGTGCTGCTCATTTCCAGTTCTCAGCCAAAGTGTCCTTGTACATAACTAACTTTGTGGCTTAGTCAATACACACGTAAATCATAGTTTATTTTAAAGTAGTATATTATAATTGAAACCACAGATACCACTAGCTCACTGAATGCAATGGATACACACGTGGCAAAAATTAGGAGAAGTAGTTGTACTTGTTTATTGGCTTGTTCCTGATTTCTTTAAGAATCATACCAAAACTAATAAGCCAGAGAGGAGGAATCCCCAAAATTCTCTTGTACAGATAAAAGTTACTGAGTATATGATTATATGACAACTAGGGTTTTTTTTGTTTGCTTTTATATATTTAAAAATTAGATTTATTTAATTTCAATATTATCCTATGCATTAGATTGGAACTGGTGAATGAAACTTTTTCAAAGTTATTTTCTTTGCACTTAGATAAAAGTATACTCTGAACAAACTTGCCTGGAACCTAGGCTGAGAGGTATATCTAGATAATTGTCATTTCTGGAGACAATATTTATTAATATTATTTTCTGAGTAGGTTTACTGAGCTACTTGTGAGGCTAATTTAGTTCAGTGAAATGACTTTTATTGTATATTATATTAGGTAATATTATGATAGTTGTTAAGATACTGTAAGAAGCAAGAAAACCAGAAATAAGGAAGTGAAAAAAGGGACCACAAAACTAAAACTACATTGATTTGTTTCTAACAAAAAAGATTTAAGGATCAAGTTTAAATGCCAAAGCAGAAATGCCAAAGGCACTGTAAAGAGGTTAAGATGATTTTATGCAAAAATTTGTAAAAACAAATACAGATTTTCTATATTTGGTCTTATTTTGATCTTACCATGTTTATACCTACTTTGTTTATAAAGTCCTATCTCCTGAATTTAACTGAAGAACTTTTGATAATTATCATTTCAAATACTGAATATCAATTAACATATTTAGATTAATCCAGGCTCATTATTTAGAGTCAAATGCTGCAACATTTTAACAAACATTTTTTGCATTTCAAAGCTACAACACCACAGTGATCTTTTCTTACATTTAAAAAGTGTCCTAATTTTACTTGTAACAAATGCATCCTTCATATCAGGATAAATAACATGATTCCAGAATACAACGTGAAAGGATATGTTGGCTGTTATATTAGAAATTACTAGTCCATAATTTCTGTAAAAATAATAGTACTGTATGTTACTTTTTAAAAAGTCTTTCATTTTAGAAAGTAGGGATGACATCACAGAAGTATTTCTTTTCCCTAATGTTCTTCAAATACTGTCATTTTATTTATTTTATTGCACATATAATTTTTAGTCTTTTGAAGCAGTCATTTTTTTTAAAAATGTAAACAAGTTTTCTAATTCACATTATACATGTAAGGAATACATAGAACCAGAGTAGTTTTATAATACTTTTATGCCTTTTACCTCGGCATCCTGAACAGTGGATGAAGAAGTTGATTAAATCCAGCAATGCTACATCCCTGTCTTGCTTATACAATTCAATCCAGTCATCTACCACGGACTGTCAATAAAAGAGAAAGAACAGTCAAATATTCAAGACAGAATTCAATGCTCCATCATACTATGTATAAAACAAAACTCAATTTTCACCAGTGATTTCAACTATATGTTGAATCTCATCCTGTGATTTATTAAATATATCATAGACAAACAGCCAAGAATAAAACAGGAGTTTATTACCACAATTTCTGAAAAATTCTGACTGAATAGGAAAATAAATGCCATAAAACAGTACCTTCAACACTCCATGTGTTTCAAAAAGATGACATAATTAATTGAGGTAAATGGTTCTTTTAAAATCATAATAAAAAATTGCACAGATAGTCCTCAACTTACAATCATTTGTTCAGTAATCATTTGAAATTATAGTGCTGAACGAAAGGACTTATGACCTATGCTCAAATTATGACTGTTGCAGTTTATGCAGGTTATGTCTCCCTGCAGACATGATAAAATTTGAATGCTTGGAAACCTGCTCACACTTATAACTAATATATTCCTCCATCTGGCTGTCTCCCTCCCCAATCTATGCCTATTTGGGCCTTATCATTTGGGCTTTGCTGGGCGGCAAAGAAACCCAAACTTTACTCATGTGTTGCAAGAGAAGCTGGGCCCTAAAAGGAGTCAGACAAATAGCAAAGGAGCAAAAGGGAGAAGCTGGCTTACTGGGGTTGATAGCCAACCAACCTTCTTAAACCCTTGCAACCAGAAGAGGGAGAGACAACTAGCATTGACCAGGGAGGAAGCTTAGTGTTCTATCCACTGAAGGTATTTGCAAAAGAATGAAGCCAGCTGGAAATCAAGAGACTGCAGGCCTCTCCTAGTTCTTGTTTGACTTTGAAAATGAAGGAAGTCAAAAGGGAAAGAAAAGACTTTGCAAAGGCAGCACGGGCTCAGCATGTGTAGACATGGCAGATGCTGAGTCCTAAAAGGAGTAGGTATTCATAAGAGAACATAGCCTGGTCTCTTTAACGTCATACTATAGCCACCAGGAAGATAACCTTAAAGGTCAGTAACCAGAAACTAATAGATTGCAATGGTTCAAACAGTGGTCCAGTCAGGGCCTGCAAGACCAGAATGAGGTCCCAGGACAGATATCAGTGTGCCATTGGTGGTTTCAGATTAGCAGCTCCCTTGAGGAAACTATGCACTCTAGGACGAAGAGACAAGGACTGAAGACCTTCAAATACCAATACAGTAGACAATGAAGCTGCCTGTCTACAAAGAGTGTTAGGCGCTAGGCCTCTGTTCAACCCTTCCTGTAAAAAACTCAAAACTTGTAGCATTGATGCTGATATTGAGATATATCGTGATTATCACAGAAGTAACAAGAAGCATTTTGTCACTTCTGTGATAATCACGATATACAGTGTTCCCTCGATTTTCGCGGGTTCGAACTTCGCGAATAGCCTATACCACGGTTTTTCAAAAAATATTAATTAAAAAATACTTCGCGGGTTTTTTTCTATACCACGGTTTTTCCCGCCTGATGACGTCATACGTCATTGCCAAACTTTCGTCTGCCATTGCTGATTGGCCGAAATCTCGGCTAATCAGCGTTATTATTGCAGAAAAATAATTATTGTTAATAAATAATTATGTTTATAAATATCAGGATCACTAAGTGTTTTATTCAATGGTGAATATCAGTAATAATGGTGAGTAAATGGTTGTTAAGGGAATCGGAAATGGTAATTTAGGGGTTTAAAGTGTTAAGGGATGGCTTGTGAGACTGTTCATAGCCAAAAATAGTGTATTTACTTCCGCATCTCTACTTCGCGGAAATTCAACTTTCGCGGGTGGTCTTGGAACATATCCCCCGCGAAAATCGAGGGAACACTGTATCTCAATAGGTAGCGTCATAAAGACAATTGCTGGAAGCTCTCCTCATATTTAGTTTTATTTGATATGAGATATGGCAATTTTTAATACAAAATTACACCTTTTTGCTTAATTGTGGGAAGATCCTTTTCAAATCCAAGTATGAAATATTTTCTGATATGAGTAAATATTTCTGTACATACTGATCTTTTTCAGAAGGTCCATGTCAGCACAAGGTTCTTGTCAAATATGTATTATAGTGATTCTGTAAACATAGATTTTTTGCTAAATTGGAAAAGTGATATTGTTTTGTCTCTTACTGGATTTCTACAGAAGGAAAACAAATGGATTTAATTGAAAGCACCTATAAATTAAGGCTGTCTAGCATTTCTGAGCTTCACAAATTCTTATAAGAAGCTCATCCCTAATTTTCATTAAGAAGCATCCTTGTTCAGGGCACAAGGATTTTTGTCTCAAAGAATGAACACATGTTCAAATGATCTAAGAGCAAGCAGTTTCAGAAAGTGAAAGTCCTTTTCTATTCAGTTGTTGCTTAAACATGGAGATCACTCCCCACCTTTTGTGATGCAAGCAGATGCTTTAGATTTTGGGTTTTGCATTAGGAACAGTTCTCCTTGCAGCAAAAGAGATCTCCTGCTGTGTGTATTGTATTCCTAATTGCTTCTCCCAGCTGAACAGAACTAAGATAATAAAAGAGTTGCTTCCAATAAAAATTGTCTTCTAGCTGTGGCAGCACAGATTGCAAGAAATTGGAAATTTTGCAAAAGGCATATTCTTTGCAAAATATCTCATGAGATCAGGTCGGCACAATTGGTCTTCCGTTTCAGTTTTTAGATCATTTATATGCATGCTTCACCAAATAAATTTTCAAGTGTACTATAACATAAGCTGAACATCAATTTCCATACTTATCCCTCCCTATATAATCCTGCAGCCGAGCAACTGGGCCCTCCCCAGAATTACATTCTCCAAAAGACTTAAGGATGGAGAGACAGGTTGTAGATCTGTTATATTGAATTAGAGTGAAAGACTAGGAAGAATATGTCAAGGCTTAGATGGATGACCTTCAATGAAGTCACTGAGTTTTCACCTTTCTATATAAATGATGGATGGTTGTTCCATAATGAACATTTATCTATTCCCTTTTCTTTAAAGGGACACATACTGTATCTATGTCATGAAAGATGTTTCATGTTGTCATATATGTTGTTATTTTTTTTGCTCTCCCCAAGCATCAGAGCCTTTCTAGGAACCTGGAGAGAGAGAAAACAACTCCCACCCCCAAGAGGCCACATGAAGGCCAGAAAAGGGCCATTTCCCAACTTGAAATGCACCATTTTTGGCCTAGGGAGGGGGAGGCTATTTTTATCCTCCCTAGGCTCCTAGAAAGGCTCTGAAACCTGGGGAGAGCAAAATAAAAATAAATAAATAATAAATAAATGAAATGAAATGAAATAAATAAAATAAATAAATATAATAAAATAATAAAATAAATAAAATAAATAAAATAAATAAAATAAATAAAATAAATAAAATAAATAAAATAAATAAAATAAAATAAATAAAATAAATAAAATAAAATAAAATATAAAATAAATGAAATGAAATGAAATAAATAAAATAAATAAAATAATAAAATAATAAAATAAATAAAATAAATGAAATGAAATAAATGAAATGAAATAAATGAAATAAATAAATAAATATAATAAAATAATAAAATAAATACAATAAATAAAATAAAATATAAAATAAATGAAATGAAATGAAATAAATAAAATAAATAAATATAATAAAATAATAAAATAAATAAAATAATAAAACAAATAAAATAAATAAAACAAATAAAATAAATAAAACAAATAAAACAAATAAAACAAATAAAATAAATAAAATAAATAAAATAAATAAATTAAAATAAATAAATAAAATAAATAAAATAAATAAATAAAATATAAATAAAACATGGAACCTCCAGTTCAACCAGAAGTTGGCAAGTGGGTTGTTTTCTGCCTCCAAAGGCCTCTGGGGAGGGGGAGGCTGTTTTTGCCCCAACCCCACTCCTAGAAAGGCTCTAAAGCTTGGGGTGACTGAAAAATGGGCGTGCCATTGCATGCCAGGAGTGGGAGGTGGGTTTACGTGCACATTCATGGGGAAGCCATGGAATTAGGGCATGGGCACACCCATGCACCACCCACCCCCCGCATCCACCCTTTTTGGAACATGAACCCAAAAATGTTTGCCATCACTGATATAGGCCTTCTTTTGCCTCAGGTAGCTGCAACTTTATTTTAGACCATGCTTTCATTTAAAAGAACTTTTACAGAAAGTGAATTAATTATGATATGCAGGGGATTAATTATGGAATAGATAAAACCTACTAATCAATCGTAATTGGCTATTGAGTGGTTCACATTTTCTTTGAGTCAGAAAATAACATACTTTTGAAAACATAAAAAGCTGAGTTGGAAGACACTGCAGATATAGTGATAAAGAATCTTCTTTGCCACCATTAACACTCCAGAGTTGGATTGCAAATAGGCTTCTTGAGTGATTATTTTCAGTCAGATCTGTTTGCAATCACATTTCTTTCATTCATCATCACACTCGTTTCACCACCCAAGCTTTTGGTAAAACAGGAGTTTTAGTTTCATTCTGCTAAAACAAAAAATAATGCTAAAAGCATTTCTATCAACTATCCAGCCAATTTTTCCAAGCAGGAACAAAACATATTCAAAGAAATCACCATCAAAATGACAAGGAAAAAACCTGATGAGAATGAAACCATTTCAACCCTTTAATCTTCCAGCAGATCACTTTGTCTAAAATAATACCTGTGTGTGTGTGCGCGCGCGCACGCAGATACAGATGCTGAATTTTATTATGCAATTCAATTTTTCATCTGACATTTATAGCTTGTTCATTTGTTGAATTTTGATGGCATCACACCAAGAAATCTTTTTCATGCAACTTAGCATTAAAGTGGTAGGATATTAAATACAGTTAACATGTTCCCAGAGGCAACAATGATTTTACCTGCATAGCACTTTTGCCCATCTTCACAACATCAAACAACGTAGCAGGATCCCCTTCTCCATTCTGCTGAGGATGGCCATTAGCTCTTCCTCGACCTGTTCCTCTAATTCCAGTTTCAGAGCGAAACTTCTCTCCTGGAGTCTTTCGAGGCTTCTTGTTGGCAGACTGGGAGATAGAAGATCAGGAGAGGCAGCCTTGAGACCCTTGCGTCATATTTAATATATTATGCTTTTACAATTGCTAGTTTTAAAGAAAGAGTAAAAAGTTCTATTTCAAGTCTCAAATGTAAGTCGACAGATTTCAATACAATTTTTACAATCTCTAAAGGGCAGAAGACTTCAATAAATTTTCAATGTACTTTATATTTTATTCCCTAAAATATAAAAAAATAGTTTAAAAAAAGAAATCCAAAGCATTCAACAAAATGGTGTTATTCAAATAAGTAATGCAGAGGGATATCATTTTTATTAGGGGGGGGTATTACAGTTTACAAGATTTACTTAACATATAATTAAAAGTTTCTAATGTTAGCTTGCATACATAAACACATGTGCGTGCACGCGCACACAACTGCATACTGCAACTACAACATTCTTTGAGGAAGAAAACCTTATAGCCATGCCTAGTCCAAGTGAGCAGGTTTTAGTTTTAAGCTCTGTAATCAACTGCCGACTCATATCCAGAACAACAAATCACATTAACAAATTGATAGCAAGTAGGCAACTACAAAGGGATTCATGGCAGTCCTCTCCTTTATATTTCATACAATAGTATAAACAATATCAGTTTACAATTTCTTCTGTCCTGCCTATATTTGTATCAAAGTTATCACTTTTATTTTTTTTATTTGTTTGAATTTTATTTTTTATTTTCATTTTGTGTTTTGTACATGCTTTTATCTCCACCAATCCCAATTAAGGAGATTCACAAATACTATAAACAAATGAATTAACTGTCTAGTAAAATCAATAAGAACATGAATATATGATTGATCCCGAGTCAGATACTTAATTACTGTAATTACTGTACATCTCACATTTCTTGCACCTGTAGCAGCAACAAAATAAAAAATACAAGACATGTAAAATAACAGTTGTAAATTGTAGTTGTAATGGACAGTTGTAATGTAACATTAAAATTTCATCATAAGACAGCAGAGAAATAACTTGTTTATACCAAATACTACTAGTAGGTTTTATTAAAAACCTATTTACATTTACATATTTAAGCTTCCTCTTATTTATTTATTATGCTGCTCTGTATAACCAGGTATGGACTTCATTCTGAATCAGTGAATTTTTCAAACATTTTTCAAAAGCAACTTCATGTATGAAATGCAACTACTATATCACTGCCGACTATGATCTCCCTGATTCAGTGTTTAACAAAAAAATATTCTGACCTGCATTAAGTTAAAGATTGTGAGTATCATAAGAACAGTTCATATACAATACAAATACTGTAAAATGGCTACTATGATCATGCCTCCAAACTAGCCAATGAAGAGCCGTCAAGTTCCATCAGAAATCTACAGCCAAGTCAGTTCTAGACAAGAGAGCAAACATCAGTGTTCTGATCCTATCAAGTAATTTCTACACCAGCTAATCCTTTCAAGCAATCATAATTCAGGGTGCATAATACTAACCAATCACATGTTCACAGAAATAAGGTAATCTCAAGCAGACTAGCGAAAAGTCTGTAAAGTACTGTAAAGTATTGTTTCATGCCACCATTCCCATTCTGTTTGCAGGAGTGCTCTGCTTTAAGGTACTGTATGACTCAATATACAAAAGCAAAATACTGTCTCAATGTCTTCAATGAAAGTCTTAATGAAAATAAGCTGATTGCACAAAACACCACTCTATCAGCAATGAAAGACAAGTCCCCAGAATATAAAATGACAGTAAACTGCATTCCTTACTAGCATTCATGATATTACTTCCTGTATTTTTCGGAGTATAAGACACAGCAGAGTATAAGACGCATCTAGATTTTAGAGGAGGAAAACAAGGAAAAATATACTCTGAACCAAATGGTGTAAAAATATATTTAATAAAATACCAGTATAGCAGAATAATTTTTACAACCATGTATACTTTTTACAACCATGTATATATTTACAATGCAAAGTCAACAGCGGTATTAAGAACCGTCATCACTGTCATTAACAAATGAGGAGAGACTTTAAGGTTCAAGCATTCCTCTAATTTTCTGGAAACCCCAAGAACTCATCGTCGCTGGTGTCAGAGTTTAGGAAGCTCAGTTACTCAAAATCACTGATATCACTTTCTTTGGTACCTTCATAAATCATATCATCTTCAGTTCCACCTAACACATTACTAATGCCACATTTTTTAAAAGAACCATGCCACAATTTTGTCCTTCACTGAGTTCTATGATGTTTTCATCATTCACAAACTTGAGTGATAGTGGGCCTCCTCATTAGTCCAGTGAGTGTCAGATGATGACTACCAGCAGCCGTCCACTTGTTCCACTCTTCTCGCATGTAGCCTTTGAATGGCTTGTTGATGGAAGCTTCAAGAGGTTGCAACAGGCACACAAAACCCACAGGAATGACAGCTAGATGAGTCTTCACTTCTTTGAATAATTTCTTTCTGGTTTCACTAATATGTGCTCTAAAATGGTCAAGCACTAATAAAGCTGTTTTTTTCAGAAGCCCTCCAGGACATTTGGACAACACTTTTTCAAGCCATACTTTCCTGCCATGTTCGTCCGTCCATCCTTTCTCATGGGCACGAACAACAACATCTCTTGGAATCACTTCTTTTGGGAAGCTTTTCCTTTTAAATATTAACATTGGTGGCAATTTGGTACTGTCTACACAGCAGGACAACACAACCATGTAATGTGTTTTCTCATGTCCTGAGGTTTTTGCTGTTACGTTTTTGGCACCTTTCACATCACCAGTCCTATTTGATGGGACATCAAAAGTTAGAGGGACTTCATCCATATTGCCAGTTTGGCCAATTTCAAAATTATTTTTCTTCCTGGAGTCTATCACAACAAGTAAGAAAAGACAGCATCTCAGATTCATACTCTTTTGGCATTCTTTACACAAATCTAGTTTTGATGCACATAGCAAGGACATATTGCTTCATAAATCCGAAGCACCATGATGGTAGCCCAGGGAAATCCTGAATGCCTTTCTGTGTAGCAACGTGTTTGGTTTCATACAACACCATTTTTGTGGTGACTGTGAAGCCACTGTTCCAGTGACGTGTTATCCAGTCTCTCATGTCCTCCTCTAACTGTGGCCACTTTGCGGGAAGCCCACGAAAGTTGTGTTTGCTTTTATCCTTTACATTTTGCAGCTGATCCATCTGTTTCAATCCACTCTCTTATCATTTTTTCAGTTGGAGGTAGTCCAAAATGTTTCTCTGCTGTTCTGTTCCCATGTTCCTCAGCATATTTCACAACTTGCAGCTTGAAAGAGATTTTGTATGCTTGCCATTTTGGCTTTGACATTTTTCTGCAAGAAAGAGTAATAATGTGTCCTTTATAACAATGCAGAGCACTGTAGCTGAAACCATGTTCGTACATTCATATGCACACACTAGCTCATTATGCCCTCGTCCTAAACTACAGTAACAATAGCAAGCTGATAATTTTAGGGCATTGGTGATACATTTCCTCGCTAACCCTAAACCTCTGTCTTTATAAAGACAAAGAGGCACTAAGTCTAAGTGATTATAAGCAAGATCCACAAACTCTCTGTTTGTCTATCAATGCCTGTTCCAATATGAAGTGGAATTGCAGACACAAGAGAGGAAAAACAAAACATTGGATTCATTGGAAAGGCTATTCTGACTGTTCCTGGGAAGTTGTTGCATTCCAAATTTCCATCAGTTTCATCTATAGTTTCCTCCTAAACCTAATATTTCAAACCTGCTGGATGGACACAGACTCATCTGACTTGGGACAAGGGCTAATCTCTGCTTCTTCTCCTCTTCTACATCAGTCTGCATCATCTCATTTATAAACATTATGAGGAAGAGGCAACAGGCATATTGTGCTAACCTTAAGTGTAATCCAAGCTGTCAACTCAAACTTGACAGCTTTAAGACTTGTGGACCTCAACTCCCAAAGCTCCTCCTCCAGTCATGTTATTGTACCTTAGGAATTCTGGGAGTTGAAGTCCACAAGTCTTAAACTTGCCAATTTTGAAGACCTTTGTAACAAACAGATGCTAACCTGGCAGCGGCGGTCCAGGAAAAGGTGAGGATTCAATGAGTGGCGGTGATGGGGTGGTGGCTGAGGTGGGAGCAGGCAGCAATGGTCCAAGAAGTGAGGCTTCAGCGAGGGGTGGAAATGGGGTGGCGGCTCAGGAGGGAACGGGCAGTAGAGGATAAGGTGAGGCTTCAGCGACTGGCGGCTCAGGCAGCAGCGATGAAGCAACGGCTCAGTCAGCAGCAGGCAGTGATAGGGCAACAGCTCAGGCAGCAGTAATGGGGTGACTGCTCAGAGGGGGAGGCAGGTCCGGCAGCAGGTCCTCATCTCACAGCTCAACTCCTCAATTTATAGGAAACGGTTTCCAGAACCGTTTGAATTTCACCCCTCTGACTGGCAGTTGGTTCAGCCTCCCAGAATACCACCAATCAGCTGCCTGTTGCCAACCACTGCACCAACTCCCTCCCCCCAGGTATGGCTGATTTTACATTTGATGTAAAGACGCACCCAGATTTTTACCCTCTTTTGGGGGGTAAACTGGTGCGTCTTATACTCTGAAAGATATGGTAGTATTTTACACCTGCAAGAAAATTAACAAGCTGTGAGCACCAAGGACCCCTCATATCCAGCTCCAGCGGTCCTTGGAAGAAGTCGATTATCTAGGTCCTCAACAGTCAGGATTCAGGCCCGGCTACAGCACAGAAACTGCTTTAGTCGCTCTGATGGATGATCTCTGGCGGGCCCGGGACAGGGGTTTATCCTCTGTTCTGCTGCTTCTTGACCTCTCAGCGGCTTTCGATACCATCGGCCATGGTATCCTTCTGCGCTGGCTGGAGGGGTTGGGAGTGGGAGGCACTGTTCTTCAGTGGTTCTCCTCCTACCTCTCCGGTCGGTCGTAGTCGATGTTAGTGGGGGGTCAGAGGTCAACCTCTAGGTTGCTCCCTTGTGGGGTGCCTCAGGGGTCGGTCCTCTCCCCTCTGCTATTTAATATCTATATGAAACCGCTGGGTGAGAGCATCCAAGGGCATGGGGTGAGGTATCATCAATATGCAGATGATACCCAGCTTTACATCTCCACCCCTTGTCCAGTCAGTGAAGCAGTGGAAGTGATGTGCCGGTGCCTGGATGGGTGTCAACAGACTCAAACTCAACCCTGATAAGACGGAGTGGCTGTGGGTTTTGCCTCCCAAGGACAATTCCATCTGTCCGTCCATAACCCGGGTGGGGGATTTCTAACCCCCTCAGAGAGGGTCCGCAACTTGGGGTCCTCCTCGATCCTTGGCGGGACCCAGGGGAAGAGCCTTCTCTGTGGGAGCCTTCTCTGTGGCGGGTCCAGGGCCTCTGGAACCAACTCCCCACAGAGATCAGAATTGCCCCCACCATCCTCACCTTTCGTAAGCTCCTTAAAACCCACCTCTGCCGTCAGGCATGGAGGAACTGAGATATTCTTTCCCCCTGGGCCTCTACAGTTTATGCATGGTATGTCTGTATGTATGTCTAGTTTTTATAATAAGGGTTTTTTAGTTGTTTTATTATTGGATTGCTACATGCTGTTTTTATCACTGTTGTTAGCTGCCCCCAGTCCACAGAGAGGGGCGGCATACAAATCCAATAAATAAATAAATAAATAAATAAATAAATATCAACCCTGAGCTACAAATATTCTCCTTTATTAGTACTACTAGAAGAATATTATACAGGGCAATATATTTTGCCTTGATTGGTACACAGTTGTCTGCAGGATCACATTCTCCCAATAGAATTAACCCTAATTAAATTAACCTAGAGAAAAATGCTGCACTTTAATGGTTTACTTAACTGCATCCCACTAAGGAATAGCTATTGATAATTAAGTACAGCCTACCAATGACATGCTAAATCTTCTGTATGTTATTTGTCAAAGACAACAAAACCATGGATTTTACCAATAATCTGATATAATACACTACTGATAATCTTCTTTTATTTAGTTGGGTCACAAGTGATGTATTGGAATATGGAAATCTGATGTTACAGACTTCTAAACATGGAGAGATGTATAATTTATGAAACCAGATTAAAAAAAACTAAAGCATTACTTGCAAGAGACAGAAGATAGTCCTCACTTATCAACTGCCCCATTCAGCAATTATTTAAAATTATGATAGTTCTGAAAAAGTAAGCTTATGGCTGAACTAGCAACCATCCCAGAATCCCCAAAGTAATGTGTTCACCATTTGCAATCTTCATAGCTGGCTTCCAACAAGCAAAGTCAATAGGGAAGCTGGCAGGAAATTGCAAATCACACGATGTTGCATTTAATGACCTGTGAATTCCTTAATGATTACAGCAAAACTGGTGTTGTAAGTGGTCAGATGACATTTCATTCATTCACTTAGGGTTGTTGGTTCTGATAGTGATTGATTTGTAAAATCTACCTGTACAAACAATATTTTTTCTGTACAAAGGTAAACATTAGAGTCATTAAGAATAATTATTATAAGTCCATGGATTTAGATGGAATACATTTCCCACCCAGCTGCTAAAATTATAGAGTTCTTGGTGCAGAGTTTGGTTCTTCGCTTTTATTACCCAATTGGGTAACATTGTCAGTGCAAGTGAATGAAGCTTGCTGCCCATTTATTTACAGTAGCTTGCCCTGCCAGTTTAGTGGCAGTGTGGTTTCTTCCTAATGGTTCCTTGATTGGAATATTATTTTCTGCCTGGTTGCCTCATTTTGATCCCTGCTTATTAGTCTTGGCAGGTGGAAG
Organism: Erythrolamprus reginae; assembly: GCF_031021105.1. NCBI lineage: Eukaryota > Metazoa > Chordata > Lepidosauria > Squamata > Dipsadidae > Erythrolamprus > Erythrolamprus reginae. The sequence goes on along the minus strand of NC_091954.1, from coordinate 71,998,626 downwards.
GAATTTATTCTAGTCTTTTTATTTCCTTCCTAAGTTTTTTATTGTCTCTTTTGAATATTGTGCAAATGTGGTTTGTCGCTATGTACCTATTCTTCTACTCTTTAAAATTTTTACTTCAATACAGGAAAACATCTCACATTTTAATGCATCTAGCAATACTGCTGAGTTTCTGTACATATAAAGTACAAATATTTATCTAGTAAGGTGATTGTGTGTATTTGATTTGACAACAATGAGTACTGTGCGCTATCATAGGAAAGAAGGGCATGATAAATTATTTTTTTCTAAATAAGGAATTTCTGTTCTTTATACGATTTAAAGATTAAGGAGCAAGATGGGGAAGCAATGACTTTGAAACTGCTCATTGACAATTGGATGTCTGATCTTTGGACTATGTATGCATTTGATCAGACTACTTTCAACTAAAGTAACAAATAATATATTTCTCTTCTGGTTACAATACAGCAACAATTTGATTTAAAAGACCCATGCAGCGCTGTAAATGCAATAAAAACCTGTCCACAATTCCTCTTGGAATAAGAGAAGTCTACTGTATCCAAAATAATTCAGATAGGGCAATAACATTCTTCTTAATTTATCACATTCATACTTTATACAACTACAAGTGACCCAAGCATTTAAATAAAATATCCATGCCATGAACTACCACCATAAAACAAATGAATAATTAAAAACAACAATCAACTGTGTTGTCCTTTCTCAATAAGCCATCTGGGATTATTCATTTTTGAGTGTTTCTGGAAGGCTAGGACACAGGGGCATAATTTAATTTGTAAGGAGAAAGATATTGTTACTGGCAAACAACTCTTTTATGGAAAGGACCTATGAGCTTCAATCTGAGCCCTAACCCAATACCTTGCTGAGATGACAGATTGTTAACAATTTCTCCTGACATGCACAGCCAAATTGGTCCTGTAAGTATGTCAGTATCAAGTGATGCAGGGATTTATAACAAAACAACCAGTATTTTATTGCAGCTGGAAGCCAACAAGTAGCCAATGCAAGACTTGGACCACAGGTGTAATGTCTTCATAGTAACGAGTGCCAGGTACTAGTTGGATTGCTGTATTCTGGGCCAGATGAAATTTTTCAGGGGTTTTCAAACACGGTGGTTTTCAGCAGAACACACTATAGCAGATACAGGGGAAGGATTGATTTCTCTTTTGTTTAGGTGTGTGCGACATGCAAGCAGAGTCAAGGCTATTTCCAAACTTTTAACATGGCAAACTCACTGTTCTGGTTTATGGCTATATGCAGTAAAAGCTACTAAAAAACACACAATGTGACAAAACTAGGGAAACTTTTTTTATTGCAGTTTAGCTATTTGAAGCAATTGATTGCTGTTTACCAATGTAAAGGTACTAACTCCTCAAAATAACTCTTCTTGTAGCAAAACCCTAGAGCAGTGATGGCGAACCTTTTTTCCCTCGGGTGCCCAAAGCATGTGCACACATATTATTGCACCTGCACGAGTGCCCACATCCATAATTCAATGCTCGGTGAGAGCAAAAATTGTATCCCCTGCCCCCTTGGAGGCCAGAAACAGCCTGTTTCCCAACTTCTAGTGGCCCCAGTCAGTGATGGCCCCCTTTTTCACTCTCCCCAGGCTCCAAAGGCTTGCCTGGAAAGGGCAAAAACACTCTCCCCCATTCTCCCAGAGGCCCTCCAGAAGCTGAAAATGCCTTCCCAGAGCCTCCGTCCAAGCTGAAAATCAGCTGGATAGAAAGAAGACGAAGGGAAGATGTTTTGCAAGAGGAACGAGCCACCACGAGTCCTGCTGGATCGCAGGACCCAGCGAATTCTGAGGAAGGGGCGGATCTAGCAGGCTTTTTAAAGACTAGGCTCGGTCCTCGACGGATTGGACAGCAAGCAACCTACGTGATTGCTGCACCCGCTCTCTCAGTACGGAGAAGTTAGATTAGATTACATTTATTGGATTTATATGCCGCCCCTCTCCGCAAACTCAAATCTAAAATAACTGAAAACATTTTCTACCTGTTTCTATGCATAATTACTTCCACATTAGCATCTGTTACTACAATCTTAGTTCCAATCTTATTCTCAAAGAGTAATCCCTCATTTAATTTTACTTAAGAGGTGCTTAAAATCCCCTATGTTTGCAATTTTAGCTGCAAAATAATCCTAAATAAACATGACGGTGGTATACAATTTTGAAAAGCTGGCAACATATAAACAGAATTTGTTCTCTAAACAAGGACTTGAAGAAATTAAGATAGCATATCCTGTTATATTCTAATAATGAAATAGTAGCTGTATACTCCTATCTTAAGTAGTAATGTATAAATTAAACTGCTGCCAACTTAAATGAGCCAACAGGTAATAAACTGGTACCGGAAGTAAGTAATTCATGCTATGGAAAATACCATAGTAAAAATAGTAAAAGCAAACTTCACCAATTCTGAAGTCACCATATATCGCTTATCTTACCATCTTCTGAAATGCTGGCAGAATTTAATAAAATACAAGCAACATACAAAGGTTGAGATTACAAATTATGGATTATAGGAATCCTTAGACTGTGAATGGAATGAAGAGGATTGATTTGCAGCAAATTGATTTGCACCCTCATATTTCAATGAAAATGAACAGTACTATTAACATTGTGTACAAAATACAATAAAAGCATAATAATAATAGTATGAATCATTGGCAAATAGTATATGTCAATAATATATTAAAATCTTTGAAAGAGAATATATTCTCCATCCCAACAGCTAAACTAGCTAGATTTTCCTCAAATCGCCAATATGCACCACTTTTTCCACAAGGTGGGCACTTTTGTACAAGGGATGAAAGGATCACCATGCATGTACTCAATTTACTAATTTGAAAGCAACATTATCAATTTGCAAAGAACTTCCAGTATATGAACTGTAAATCTGAGATGCGTACCAATCCACTATGGTTAGATTCTTTAAGATCACTATATTTCAAAATCATTTAATGTAAGCTGGCACAGAGAGAAGTAGACCAGGCATTTTTCACTTGGGCAATCAATCCATTTAGGCTATCACTAAATATGTTTATTTTTATTATAATTTACTAGCTGTCAACTCTGGTGTATTCTGGGGAATGTCCAAAACTGGGGAAATGTAAAACCAACCAAAAACATTGAATCAAACAGCCCAGACTAAAGTAATAGACAGCAAATATAACAAAACAAGGGCTATTCAGCAAATAATTAATATCAACCATAGGCTTAGGACCAGAGCCAGTTTTCAAAACTTTCCAGAATCCCCAAGAGAGAGGATACTAACCTCAAGCCTGGGGTTTTGCTATTACAGAGAGTGGGAGCCACAACAAATACCTGTGCTTTCTAGGTTCTACAAGATGACAATGTTTAATTGTAAGCTGCCTAGTCATATAAAAGTGAGATGGGTAGCTATGCAACTATTTAAGTATATCTTTTCATGTGACAACACTGAAGAAATGGCACTTGGCTACAAAGTAAAATAGAGAGTATTCAGCTTGTGTAAATGTAGTGTCACCTCAAAACAATGCAACATCCAGGCATTAAGGTCTAAACTGCTGGCAACAAAAGTGAGTACTGTACACCCCTAAGTGATAATGTCCAAATGGGGCCCAAAATGTCAATATTTTGTGTGGCCAGCATTATTTTACAGCAATGTGTTAACCCTCTTGGGCATAGAGTTGAAAGAGGGTGGAAATGACGGTGCATCTTATACACTGAATGACATTTTTGCTGTCCCGAAGCCCCGCCCCCACGTTCCAATTTTGGACAGAGGGTCTGGGAAGCCTGCAGAGAGCTCCTGGATCCTGGCAAAAATGGCCCTGGTTTTGTGAAAAACAGGACATTTTTTGCCTGTTTTTTTTTACAAAAATCAGGTGGGAAAAGAGTCTGGGAGGCCTGCAGAGAACTCCTGGTAACTGGGGAAAAGCAAAAATACAGTGATCCCTCGAGTTTCGCGAGCTCGATCTTCGCGAAACGCTATATCGCGATTTTTAAAAAAATATTAATTAAAAAAAAACCACTTCCGCGTTTGGCTTCAGGACTCAGCTGGGAAGCGGCGCGGCTGTTTTAAAAGGTCGCAGCCGGCCTGGGGGGCTTCCCAGCACCCCCCCGAACCCCCAACCCGGGTTCGGGGGGGTGCTGGGAAGCCCCCCAGGCCGGCTGCGACCTTTTAAAACAGCCGCGCCGCTTCCCAGCTGAGTCCTGAAGCCAAACACCAAAGGCGAACTTCCGCGTTTGGCTTCAGGACTCAGCTGGGAAGCGGCGCAGCTGTTTTAAAAGGTCGCAGCCGGCCTGGGGGGCTTCCCAGCACCCCCCCGAACCCCCAACCTGGTTCTTCCCCCGCCCACGCAAAGGGGAAACCCCGGCTCTTCGCTGATGCCCGCCACTCGCCCGCCCGCCAGCAAGAGGGGGAAGACCCAGGGAAGGTTCCTTCGGCCGCCCAGCAGCTGATCTGCTCGGTAGCGCAGCAGCAGCGAGGAGCCAAATTGGGGTTTCCCCTTTGCGTGGGCGGCGGGGAACGCAAACTCCACCATCTACGCATGCGCGGCCATAGAAAAAAGGGCACGCATGCGCAGATGGTGTTTTTACTTCCGCAACCCTACATCGCGAAAAATCGATTATCGCGAGGGGTCTTGGAACGGAACCCTCACGATAATAGAGGGATCACTGTACCTCCATTTCTGTGAAAAATGGCCTGTATATATGTTCTATATATTCTAATTCTTTCCTTAAACTTCCCCCCCCCACTAATAATAATAATAATAATAATAATAATAACAACAACAACAACAACAATAACAATAATTTATTAGATTTGTATGACACCTCTCTCCAAGGACTTATAAAACATTCATCCATTTTCTTGAAGTTTCCACTCTACTTTTCTAAGTTTGTCGTTTTCTTCTTTTTTACCTTTGTACCCCACTTCCTTCCCTCTTTTTTCCTTCTTTCTACATATTAATATCAATCAATCTTCTTTCTGCTGCTTTTAATCCCTACTTCCTATTTTTCCCTTCATTTTTAGCTTGTATTATCCAATGTTTCTATCCTTGCCCTTTTCTCTTTTTGTCACTGTTAACCTTGGTATGATCATAATAATTGTCATGAATTTCAATAAAGTCATTAATCTGTCGATTTCCAATATCTTCTTTTTTCTCACTGTGAATCTTACTGTGAATCTCCACAACTTCTTCCACCGGCATTGCCTCTTCTGCTTCTTTCTCCTCTCTGCCGGTTTCCTGTTCTGTGTTCACTCCACTTTCATTCCTCGTTATTGTATTTTCAAAGTATTTATCGTCTTTTAATAATTTGTTTCTTTTTTCAATCCATCTGCAAATTCTAGGAAGCATCTTTTTAAATCCTTACATCAATATTTAAAGAAATCTACAAAGTCCTTATAGTCCCCTACTCCATATTGTCAAAGTTGCAAGGCCACAATTCACAAGTCTTTTCAATCAGTCCAGCTATCAGCTGATTTCTATTTTACAGCCTATTATAATTATCTTCCCTTAAGTGTGACATCCATTTTAGGCCTTTAATACTTCCAAGTTCATTCTAAATTGATTCCTATCCAAACAGATAGGAATGTTCATTTAAGGCAATAACAAATTATCCACTATTTTGTATTTTCTCAGTTCCAAAACAATTCACAATTCAAGGTCAGTAGCTGTTGAAATAGCCACCAAAATCCTCCATGATTGTAATAGTTCCAGCCAGCAGGTGTCCCTCTTTGTTAATCCCACAATTCCAGCTTTCCCATTCCGCAATATACTTTAGAACAATTCCAATTGAATAGAGTCCAATCATTAAAAAAAACTTCATGAGATTTCCAAATCCAATCCTTTAAAATGTTTCCTCAGTGATCTTTTTTTTTTTTTGATCTTCTATTGATCTTCTATTCGCCAAATAGCTACTTAATCCCCTTTCAGTACTTTTGTTTCCTTTTTTTAATTTAAAAAAAAAGGCCCAAAACTTCACTTCGGCACTGTAACTCACCAACTTCAGGTTCAATTTTTCTCTCGAGCACTTATACAGTGGTACCTCGAGATACGAGTTTAATTCGTTCCGGACCTGGGCTCTTAAGTCGAGCAGCTCTTATCTCGAACGACTTTTCCCCATAGGAATTAATGTAAATAATTTTAATTGGTTCCAGCCCTCAAAAAACTCACAAAGTTAGTCTAAATTATGCAGAAAGACATGTTTTTAATGAAGAAATGTACATGTACATATAAATGAATAATGAAGTTTCTTTCACTTAACTTGTAAACTTTCTTAAACTTTTAAATTTACATATGTTCAACTTCTCTGCCACCCAATCCTGTAGGACAGAGGTCCCCAACCCTTTTTGCACCAGGGACCGGCTTTAAGCGATCAAGAGAGGAATGGGTGAATGAATGGACGGAGGGTGGGAAGGAAGGAAGGAAAGAGGGAAGGGACAGGAACAGAGGAAGGAAGCAAGGAAACTAATGAAAGGGGAGAGTAAGAGAGGAATGAGTGAAGGGAGGGAGGGAAGAAGGTGGGAAGGAGAAAGAAAAGAAGAAATAGAGGAAGGGAAGGTAAACGAGAGAAAGAAAAAGAGCAAGAAAGAAAGCTGCAAGCACCCCCCCGAGCCCCCCAGGCCGGCTGCAACCTTTTAAAACACGCGCGCCGCTTCGCAGCTGTCTCCTGAAGCCGAACGCGGAAGTTAGCGTTTGGCTTCAGGAGACAGCTCCTTGGCGCTTGTATCTCGAATTTGGGCTTGTAAGTAGAACAAAAATATCTCTCCCCTCCCAGCTCTTATCTCGAGTTGCTCTTAAGTAGAGCAGCTCTTATGTCGGGGTTCCACTGTACTTCGATCTTCTTTCCCAGGTAACATCCCATCTTTAACACCGCGGCTTGGACAACGGGTCATTTCTCAGCACTGCTGGTCAGGAACTATTTGTTAGCTCCCTGAGGCGTATGCTACCCTTCATATATCATTAAGTGTTGTACCACATGATTTTTGACAAATGTATCTTTTTCTTTTATGTACACTGAGAGCATATGCCTTGTGTGTCCAATTCACAAATTCCTTGTGTGTCCAATCATGCTTGGCCAATAAAGAATTCTATTCTATTCTATTTTCCTGGGAAACCTGACGGTGTCTCCCTTCTTCACCACCCCTCCAGTGTATTTCCAACCTGGTTCTGATCGAACCAGGTCTCCCACCCCCCTAAGCGGCATGGGTATCGGAATTCCCCATGGAGCACGGCAATCTCCATGTCGCCATGGCATTTGGCCACACCCCTCTCCTACATTTACACTGTTATACAAGCTGTATACGTACTACTTTACATTGTGGCCAAGTGTCATTTTTAAGTGTTGTTAAATGAAAAGATATACCTAAATATTTTTAAAATGTGGGGTGTACTCACTTTTGAGACATTCTGTGTGTGTGTGTGTGTGTGCATGTGCGCACGCACACACACACACACAGAGCCATATATACACAAACACACAATTTTGTTTCTGAAGAATCTAATGTTCCTGTCGGGCAAGGAAATTATAGAGACACATTTAAAGTGAGTTATCTGCAGGAAAAATCCACTAGGTTTCATATGCCCATAAACTGTGTAGCAGTAAAACATTAATAAATATATCAGTATCTGTTTGCCCATGAAGATGCTGGGGGGAAGGGGGAATTATCATACTGGGAAACCTGCCAAAAATGTAGAAAAAAAGAAAGCGAATGATGAAAGCTAAAGAAATGGAAAAATATCTTAGGGCAAAAATTTAAAGCAGCAAGGGAAGAATAAAATTAAAGGCTTAGCTGTTTTACTGGAGTGTCAGATTCTGCACACTTTACAGATTGATTACCCAGTGGTTCTTTTTTAAACTTAGTGTTAGGGCCAAATACAGCTCCTCTGGGAATGCATTCCGCAGCACTGGAATTAGGCAGAAGATCTTCTCATGCATGTCAGATAAATAAACCTCTGGCAGTGAAGGTATTTTCAGAAAAGGCATCTCTTACGGATCTTGAGCCAATTTGTAACAGGAAAGAATTCCTCAGAATAATAACCCTCATATTTCTTAGCTTATCCTAAAGATCAACATTAAATTATGCCTGGTAAACAAGTCAATTAAGTGCAGAGCTTTTAGACATCACCATATCATAATCATCACCATTATCATAATCTGGCAAAGCATTCAGAATCCTGGTGGTTTACAAAATGATAATATATAATAGAAAATCCATACTAAATAAAAATGATTATTGCACACAATCATGATAAAAAATAAACAATCACTATAATACCACAAAATCCCCAAACTTGTTGAATCTATTAAGAGCAGCAGTTTATTTATTGATTGATTTGATTTTTTTTTAACGCCATCCTTCTCCTGAGACTCAGGGCAGCTTACAACATGTTAGCAATAGCATTTTTTAACAAAGCCAGCATTAACAGTTACAAAAAGCAAACCCAAAATTAAACATTATAGTAGTGATGGTGAACCTTTTTTGGCTCAAGTGCCAAAAGGGTGCACATGCGCGCGATGGAGTGTGCACGTACACACCCATAATGCAATTCCCTCCCCTGACGTGCATGCACGCAACCTCTTGCACATGCACACAACTTTCCGCGCTGCCCTCCGCGCATATGCACAGGCATGACTGAAGCCTCGAGATTTCCAGTCGGCCCATGGGGCCATTTTCCCCCAACCCAGAGTTCAGGAAAGCCTCCTAAAGTCTGGGGACTGTAAAAAACAGCCAGTTTAACTGGAAGTCCGGAAAATAATTTTCCAAACTTTTAGGATGCTTTCTTGAAGCCTGGGGAGAACGAAAATGGCCGAAAAGAATGCCGAAAATCAGTTGGCCAGTGGACACATGTGCGTGGGAGCTGACACAGGGCAATGTCTCGTGTGTCCTCATATGACTCCATGTGCCATAGGTGGTACACGTGCCATAGGCTCAACTATCAGTGCACTACAAATGACAAAAAAATTACATTCCAAAAGCTCGGTGGAAAAGTTCAGACTTCATTTGCTCCAAGAAGACCCTTATTGTCACTTTAGCAAAGAAGTATGATCAAAAAGTGAGGCTTTCTAATTTCATCCTTCTGGGCACTACCAGGAGCTCCTGCTAGATAGATCTTCTGAGACAGTTTGATACCTAAAATCCTGACTAAAAAAAGTACAGATAATCTACTTCCTTTAGAGCGTTTTGCTATGCTTAACCCCCACCCCACCCCCACCCACCCCAAAAAAGGAATAGGTGATAGCTGACAATTTTATTGAACTGTAGTGTCAAGACTTCTGGCACTGACATCTACAGAGAAGCATTAAGCAAATGCAGTAGATCACACAACTCATCCAAGAGCCAGGAGCATGGGCCAAATGTATAAGTGACAGGGGTCCTGGCACAGAAAAATCCTAATTCTTCAATTTATAGGCCAAAAGGAATTCCAGATAACAAAGTCTGACAACTATCTAGTCACGTGTGATGATTTCTAGGAAGAGTCAAAACTCTGCAAATCCAAATACAATCACAGAGGCTAAGCATGTGGTCTTGGTTCATGTCTCCAAGGAAATAATTTACTAACCTAAACAATCATCTGTCAACAATCCATCAACATAATTGTGAAAAGAAATAATGACATATTGCCTTCCTTATTGCCACAGCATAAACTCAGTTTTGGAACATATCCTTGTGTATATTGTCAATCAGATTTACTTCTGGATTCACCATTAACCATTTTCTAGGCTTTTTTGACACTTCATCACCTGGAGCTTTCCCTGAATGGTGATTTAGTTGTTAATTTAGAAGTTACAGTAACCTCTAGATATTTTCCAAGGGCAATTCCATGTACTGTATAGTGTTTTGCCAAACTTATGAATAATTTTCACAAGCCCTAAATAGTCACATATTGGCACACTAGCCATCCATACAGTGCCTGGCAAAGCCACCTGTGAACCTAGTAAGAGTTGAAGATCAAGAATGATTTCCATATAGTGAACTTGCTATTTTAGTAGAAGTACAACCCCATTCACAGAGATTTACATTTTCTAAATTTACATTTCTACATGCCAGAATATCTCTGTTTATCTGAATTTAATTTTGGATAGTTTTCTCCATCCAGCCCATTATTAAACTGACACATTCTTCAATGATATTGATTGCTCACAAGCATGATAAAAAGTAACAGATGACATCCCCCAACAAACTGCAAATGATATTCCTCTGTGTAGGAACCAGATGACAGAAGACAATGAATTCAGTAAATGCAAGAAGAGGCCATAAAGGAAAAGCTTAAAAAGATACCATCTTAACTGTTAGTTAGTTAGTTAGTTAGTTAGTTAGTTAGTTAGTTAGTTAGTTAGTTAGTTAGTTAGTTAGTTAGTTAGTTGTTTGTTTGTTGGATTTGTATGCCGCCTCTCTCTGGAGACTTGCCTGAGGATCTACATTTATAGTTTTTTGAGTTATGTTTTTACCTTTAGCATTAAATATACTTTTGTCTATTGCATAATGTTCTCATTATGCCTTATTATATTATAATTATATCAGATTTAATATTTGCCAGCAATTTTATGTATGTGCCAAATAACATAATGGACAAGGAGGAACAAATAGTTTCATTATATCCCATTTTAGCTAAACAATAATCCTCCAGCACATTGCTAATATGACCTTACCGGATGGATCAGGTAAGAGAAGTCAAATGATGCCACTAGCCAACAGTATTAAAAGCTCTTCAGGGAACCAAAAACTTAAAAGGTATTGTATATTGTTTTGTTCCAAATTATCCACTACTCAAGCAACTATAGTAATCTTAGTATGACATCCTGGCTGAAAACCTATTTTAAATTAATCCTAATATTGTATCATTCAAATACATCTAAAACTAAAACTTCTTTTAAATAATATTTCCAAGAAATGCATTGTTTAAGAATTGCTATTTATGTAAAAGGAACTGTCCCAGGATGGGTGGTGGCATAAAAAGTCCATGTAACTGTCTGTCCTATCCCCAACAAATACATGCACCTCTTGTATATATCTGTATGCCACATTCTACATACAATCCCAAAGAACTATTTAACTATTTAAATATTTCTTTACATATTTAAAGAAAGCAATAATTTAATAACTCATTAAAATTACCATGTTTCCCCAAAAATAAGACCGGGTCTTATTTTCTTTTGACTCCCAAAAAACTGGCTAGGTTTTCTTTTCTTTTTTTCTTTTTTTTTGGGGGGGGAGGAATCTTATTCTCCCCCATGTATCAGTATGAGGCAGGAGCAGGGCAAGCAGCCCCTCTTGCCAGCTTCTGAAAGGTTGCAGCAGGCCATCCCACCATTCATGAAACAACTGACTCATGGATGCTGCTCAGGCCGCTACCTCCAGCAAATGTGGCCACTTTTGCAGCTGATTGTGACCGCAAAAAAAGCCAGACACCAAGCAACGCGGCCATGCCTCACGCCCTCATTACCTAATGGTGACAGTCACAGCAGGCAATACCGACCGTGGAACAGCTGCCTTGTGGTTGCCCTTCCAGCTGTTGCCTCCAGCAAGTGTGGCCATTTTTGCCATCCATTGCAGATGCAAAAGCAGCAGGTCAAGCGATACACTCCACGCACCTAGCACCGACCTTCTGAAGGGTACTGTAGCAGCAGCTGTCCCCAATTTTTTTACCGTTATTTCACCCCGACCCACATAGCCCAGTGTGGTGCTAAACGTTAACATTCAGAAATGTTATCGTAGATGTGGAGATCTCTTTCTGCAACGCTCTGCCATTGCAGCTTTGGAACAAACCTCTGCCTTTCCACATTGTCCTTTTTTTCCATAGCTATGGTAACATTTGAAAAATATTAACTTTTAACCCGCACTGGGCCACGTGGTTCGTGACGAAATAATAGTAAACAAATTGTGAATAGCGGCTGCTACAGTACCCTTTAGGTGTAATCTGTTTTTTATAAGATGCTGAAGAAATTTGCTAAAATTTATAGCCCAAATCTCCTATTTTTGATAGTAGAAAACTGATTTTAAAATGTAACTTATTATCTTATCACCTTAAAAAGTGCTTAGTAAGAGTTAGTTATAATTGATTTCCTGACAGAAATGCAATTCAAGAGTAGAAACATTCATTCAGATGGTTTAGCCTTGCCTTTCCCTGCTGTTCTCACATTTGGATTAAACTCCATAAGCCAGTTACTATGAATTTAGACTACTAAGTAATATGGACAAACATATCCTTTTTGGCAATAATCTCCATTATTTGGAATCTATTGAGGAAAAGGATTGTGAAATTTTTATATAGAGAGGATGGTTTTTGTTATTATTATATAACACTTTACAGAAGAATTACAATGTAACCTTGGCAGAAAAAGAAACAACCTGATTTGGAGCATGATAATGTGTTCCTTATTAACATATGAACTGAGGAGCTGCTATATTTCGTTTCCGTTTGTTTATTTAATAAAGAGTTAAAGAAGACGGCTTTTAAGCAATTTAATCAAATACAGTATGTCTTTTTTTTAAATGATAAAAAATGTCCAGATCTTATTTATGTTCTCTTTTCCTCATTTTTTAAATTGCATATAGTATCAGATCATTAATACAATTTCATGCAAACATATTAGATTTTTTTTTTTAAAGAACCTTGACAATCAGTTACAGAGGAGGCAGCAAGGGACTGGATACAGAAATTGATCTTTCTCCATACTATTTTTGTTTACAACTCCCAAGACATGTAAATGAGTTATATATTGATATTTTAGTCCTGGCCATCTTATATACATGGGGACCTAAGACGTTGCTCACTATTGGGCAAAAACAATAACCAGTATATAATTTTTTAAAATGGAATATGAAAAGTTAATTCTTCTTACAAGTTTGTTAACTGTTGTAATAAATAATAATAATAATAATAATAATAATAATAATAATAATTTTTTAAATAAAAATGCTGGCATGCCAATTCTACAATACATAGCGCAAATCTTCAAATAGGTAGCAGCATCAAAAATCGCTAATGTGAAAATTAAGAAAATAAAATGATACAATTTTAACAGTTATTCAGAGAGAAAAAATTGCATACTGGAGGTCTCCCAGGACGACCACGTTTTCTTTTCCCCTTCAATTGTGTTTCTTCCAATTCACTAACAACATCTGAATGTGCAGTAGTTTCATTTGTAGAATCCCTGAAAGAAAATGTAGATTAGTAAGTGTAAGTACATAAACAAAATAAAATCAGTAATATCTAGTGCTAATACAAATGAGAGACTATAAATTGAAACTAATTCAGCAAATTGAGTTTACCCACTATATGAACTCAAATTTTCTCCACTAATAAAATTACTAATATGGAGACCATATTGTCAGCAGTTTTGTTTCATTATCTTGTTGAATTATAATATCCAGTAACCATCGCCACTGACCATAATGCCTTGACTTCAAGGTAACTAGAATCCAACATCTAGAGAAGTATAAATTTTCAAGACCTGAAACTAAGCGAATAAAAGATCTGTAAATGGATTATTTATTAATTGATTTAATTATTAGATTAATAATGACTTGATATAATCCTTGAGGTATTTATTTATTTATTTTTAAGACATTTATGTAGCTGACCATCTTAATAACAAACTCACATAGACCCCCATCAATAATTAAACAACATCAAATAAAAAGCATAATACATATGTCTATTAAAATCATAAATATTAAAAACCAAAATTAACCTTTTAACATCTTTGTTAAAACCTCTCATTCATTTCAGCCCTATGCAAGTGCTAAATACAATGCCCACTCAATCAGATTCGTTAGGTTGCAGTGGATGGCCTTAGGTTCTTCAGATATTCTGGCCCTGTGCCATATATGATACATGTATATGCTAGACTTCCTGTTTGAGGTTTCATTCATTTCATTTTATTAGATATAAGAATCACGCAAAAATAATATATGTAGTAGTTCTAGTAGTGATTTCCTTTTCAAATCATCATAAAAATGTGGTTCTTTTAGAGATGGGGATGGCACCTACAACTTGCTACAAGGAAATAGTTACATTCAGTTTATATAACATTCAAAAGATAACAAGCCTTTTAGCAAGAAAATAAGAATCAAGAATAAAAATGTAAAAAGGTTCAAAGCAAAAACAAACTCCATCTATAAATCCATCCATACACACAGTTTTCTGACAGATTGTGTGTGTGTGTCCCCGAATCAAAAGTTCATTAAAAATATGTAATGTGTATTGTTTTAGGATGTACTAATCACCACTTTCTCTCCCTTGTTGTTATTCCTCCCTTCCTTAGGTACCCGCATTGTCTCCTCTAGCATCCATGTGTGTATATGTGTGTGTGTGTGTGTGTGTATTTGTTTTCGTAGATTTTCATGGGTACAAGTATGAAGGTCTTGGCATATTCGGGTTTCTTCCAGTGTAAGTTTCAGAGATTACTGGCGATGTTTCAACAAGGTCCCATTCGTCATCTTCAGGCTGGTGCTTTTGGCTTTCTGCTAGGGTGAACATAACATGACCTGAGCTGCCTTCCCTCTATAAATACTGGTGGGCGGGTGTGGAGTGCTGGCTCAGCATCTGCAAGCTTGTTGAAACTTCCTAGTGAGTTAGTGGGGTAACACCTTGGGTCCTGCCTACCAGACATCTGGAAACTAGCCCTCATCAACAAACATATCCCAGCCACGAAAACTGAAACCAGACCCAGAACAACACCAGACACCACCACCAATCATCTCCACCAGACCCAAACCCAAACCCACACCCACCCTACAAACCAAATAAAACCACCACCCAAAAGCCAAACCACAGCAGCGCCTCTAACTGCTGCACCCTCCTCTGACACGCACACAAAGCAAACTGACACACCCCATAAACACATGACCAGATCACAAACTCGCAGCCAAACCAAAACCCAGGATGTTATACCACAGACACACATTACAAAATATCTAAGTAGTCTGCAGGTTCCAACTACTCAGGACATCACCCCTAATCCGCAAACACCAACTAATCAGCATACATCAATTACATCAATGACCCGAGATGATAGCCCACCAACTGGGTGTTCCCTTTAGCGCCAATTGCCTGGCTGTGCTGAAATGCCATCAACCACTGCCTCCATTTCCTTGCTTCCTTCTAATAAGCTCTATAGCACCCTTCTTTGCACTCCCTCCCAGGGCAGGTAGGCTGGCATATGGGGAGGCGGGAAAGGAAGAGAAAGGCAGGAGAGGGGTGAGGGAGAAGGTCATCTGCTAACCAGACAGGGTTCCCAATGGGAGGAAGAAAATGTCTCGGGGGGGGGGGGGGTGCTGACTCTCTCAAAAGGACAACCGAAGCAAGGAGGAAAAGCCAGCACCCTGTTCAGTAGAAGTGATCAGTTGAAGTGAGGCTCTTTCGGTGGCCCAGCCGGTAATACTATTAGGGTGGCCCTGAAAAAAGGCTACATGTATAATGCACAAGGTGGATGCATAGCTGCATTACTGAGCAACTGCAGCCCGGGGAAGAGACTTTTTCAGTGCAATTCCTGGCAGTGGACAGGAGCCCAGCTGCGAGGTAATCCAAGGGAGGTGCATTGCACGAAGGCCTCTCTCCAGAAGCTTTGGCCTTCAGCCGTGGGAAAATAAATGGTTCTTCTTGAAAAGGGAGAGAGAGAAGAAGAAAGAGGGACAGAGACAAGAAAAAAGAGAAAGAAAAAAGAGAAAGAGGGAGAGGGAGAAGCAAGCAAGCAAGCAAGCAAGATTTATGACCACAATTGAGGCCAAAACTTTGGTTGCTAAGCAAAAGTGTTGTTAAGTGAGTGTCACACAATTTATAAGCTGGCCATCCCCATGCGGTCACCTGACCACTAAGCCATGCCCACCTAAAAGCCACACCCACAAAATAAGCCATGCACACAGAACTGGAAGATTTATTTTTTTACATTTTACCACTGGGTAACCCTGTTACCCAATGTGGATAGATGGAATAATACAAACAGGGATTCTGTCCTTCTAATTGAGGCTGTTCTCCTGATACGGAGGGCTCTCCTCATGTTCAATGTATGCTATTCCTTCTCCCGCATGTGTGTTGGGCTTGGGTAGAAGTCTGGTAGGATTAATTCTTGCATCCTGAGGAATGAGGAATTCACCTTGGGAAGAAATAATGGGTCCAGCCGCATGGCCACCCTGTTGGGGGGAATATGCAAAGGTCCTCTCTTGTGGAAACATACACCAGCTTGGATATTTGTCTGGCTGAAGTGATGGCCACTAAAAAAAGTCACCTTGAAGGTGAGGAACCCTAAGCTGCTCAATTTCAATGGTTCAAATGGCTCTAAGGTAAGAGCCTTTAGCACTATAGGTAGGTCCCAGTGGGATACCTATGTATTACCAGAGGTTTCAAGTTAGTTGCACCTATGATGAAACTGCGTACCACCTGATGTCTGACCAGGCATTCTAGCTTCCTGCATGACAACAATGATGCCAGGGCAGCTACCTGTCTGCGTATGGTGTTAGGGGACATGCCTTTGTCCAATCCTTCCTGGAGGAATTCCAGGATCCTGAGTATTGAGACCCTGGTGGGATCAAATACTTTTTTTGGGAGTATCACCTACAGAAGGTCTTCCAAGTCGCACCGTAGATCTTGTTGGTTGAGGGCCTCCTAGAGGCCTCGATCTTTTGAATGACTTTACTGCAGTAATTGCGCTGGCTCAAAGCTGCTTGCTCAAATGCCAAATGGTCAGTTGAAGCCACTGTGGCTCTGGGTGAACTACGGCTCCCTAAGTGAGGGAACTTCTGTCCTGTGGTATCCTCCAAGCCGAGATGCTGACAAATTGACTAGATATGCATACCATGGCTGTCTGGGCCAATGAGGAACCAGGAGTAATATCTCAATACTTTAGAGCTCTTGAGTCGACCTGGGGTCTGGGCAGGAAGTCCCTGACCTTTTCCACTTGCCCCCGGTGTTGCTCGACCCACATGGTCAGCCATCTTTCAACCTTTGACTTGCCGGACTGGGCAGACTCATTCACTAAGGAACTCTGCTGCCTTGGCTCCAGTCATATGATCGTGTGCCCAGATATCTTCCGGGCAGTGATTCTGTTGCCCACTGCTGTCCTGGTGTTCTTGCTGGGGCCCATGACCCTGATCTGTGGCTGGGAGAAAGGCTGCTATGCCGGGCTCAGCCAGGGAGTCTGTAAACGCCTGGGAGGCTGCTATACTGGGCTAAGCCAGGGAATCAGCCAGAGCATCTGTACGCTTATGTTTTGCTGAGGAAATTTGGTCATAAAAGGAATTGGGACTACAGTGATCCCCCGCTCGTTGCGAGGGTTCCGTTCCAGGACCCCCCGCAACGAGCGGGTTTTCGCGAAGTAGCGCTGCGGAAGTAAAAACACCATCTGCGCATGTGCAGATGGTGTTTTTAACTTCCGCAGCGCTAGCGAGGAGCCGAAGATTGGGGGCGGGGCGGCTGTTTTAAAACGTCGCCGCCGGCATGGGGGGCTTCCTAGCAGCCCCCCAAACCCGGGTTGGGGGTCCGGGGGGTGCTGGCAAGCCCCCCATGCCGGTGGCGACGTTTTAAAACAGCCGCGCCCCCCCCCAATCTTCGGCTCCTTGCTAGCGGGCGGGCAGGCGGCGGACAAGCCGTTCGCTGGCGCTCGCTCTCGCCGCTTTGGAGCTGAGTCCTGAAGCGAATTCGCTTCAGGACTCAGCTCCAAAGCGGCGAGAGCTAGCGCCAGCGAACGGCTTGTCCGCGCTCGCTCTCGCCGCTTTGGAGCTGAGTCCTGAAGCGAATTCGCTTCAGGACTCAGCTCCAAAGCGGCGAGAGCTAGCGCCAGCGAACGGCTTGTCCGCGCTCGCTCTCGCCGCTTTGGAGCTGAGTCTTGAAGCGAATTCGCTTCAGGACTCAGCTCCAAAGCGGCGAGAGCTAGCGCCAGCGAACGGCTTGTCCGCGCTCGCTCTCGCCGCTTTGGAGCTGAGTCCTGAAGCGAATTCGCTTCAGGACTCAGCTCCAAAGCGGCGAGAATGAACGGTGAGGGCGGGCGAAGGGTGGGCGGCAGCGAGGAGTTTGCGTTGGCGGTGGGGAAACTCCTTGCTGATGCCCGCTGCTCGCCCTCCCACCAGCAAGAGGGGGAAGACCCAGGGAAGCCGCCCAGCAGCTGATCTGCCGGGCGCCATCTACGCATGCGTGCCCATAGAAAAAAGGGCACGCATGCATAGATGGTGTTTTGACTTCCGGGTTGAAAAATCGCAAATTACCCTGTTCGCAATGGTCGGGGACGCAATAACCGGGGGATCACTGTATATTAAAATTACAATAGTAGTAAATGAAACTGAACATATACATTCTTTATAATGTCTGCCACCCGAATAAAAAAATCCCATGTTTTTCAATTTACAAATCAGATTTGCAATTGGGTCGACCGGAATTTAATTTGTCATTAATAAGTGTGAAAGAGAAGTTTTATTTGAGAATTGTAGAGTTCCTAGAGGAGACTGAAAGAGACATATAAAAGATTTAATCACAGTGGAGCTGATGGTTGATGGACTTATCTTCTTAGGAAAGCTGAAGGAAATTGTGAGATAGACTCTATTATATGCAACCAGAAAACAACTTTTAAGGGATGCTGTGATTTGATTTGTGAGAAAAATCTATTGAACAACAAATGATGCAAAGAACTCACACTGAGGCCTATGATTTTGAGGAGTGTGATGCAACTATTTGGAAACAACCCAGTTATAATTTCAAGGGAAAGTTTTATTATCAAGAATCAATCAATGATATTTAATCCTGGACAGATCAGAGATCAGCATTGCAATGGATTCATGGTAGATTAGAAGCCATCTGTGAGTTAAGCATAACAGATTGTTAACAGAGGGCTTTGAAATTTACCTTGTTGTTGAGGTTACCTATAAATGATTTTTTTTGATAGATGGTAGGTTAAATTGATTGATAATAAACTTTAGTATTTGTAATATTTTTCATGTCATATAATAATTTCACAACTTGAAATGCAGATGTTCATGAATTGTCTTTTTTTTTTTTTTGCAAGGAGGGGAAACTGACTTAAAATATAATTATCAGTATTCAACCGAGGAGGGGGAATTTATGTGTTATCTTTGTTTCTTTGTTTTTATAATAATAATAACTAATAATAATTTATTAGACTTGTATGCCGCCCTTCTCCGAGGATTCGGGGCAGATCACAACAATAATAACAATAGAATACAAATACAAATCTGTTAAGAAAAAAACTAAATTAAAAACCCACTATCATTAAAAACGATCAAGCTACATAATCACAACACACTCAAGTCGTACTAGTCGAAGGGGGAGGGGGCATTAATTGTATGCACATTTTTCTGGCTTTATGTTGTTTTCTTTTTGTCTTTTTTCTTTCATTTCTTTTTTTAATTTTGTATTTTAACTTTGGAAATAAAATAACAAAAATAACAAAAAAATAGAAAAAAATAAATTTGGTATTAACTCTTTGCCTCTACACCACTCTTTCTACTTCTTTTGTAAGGTATTCTTTACTTAACCATATTGCTATATTGCTTACTGACAGCAGTCCTTGTTGCTACTGCTAAGTGAGGCTCACAGACTGTTATATGAGGCTGTCCTTCAATAAGGAAAGAAAATGGGGAAGCCAATAGTAAGTCACAGGTCCTGGGCAGTTGCAAGCAAGCCAGTTAATGGGTAAGCAGCTTCTGCAGCACAACATGAACATGGCCAGGCAGAGGATCGCTGCTGTTCCCAGTGAGGGATGGCTGCTATGACCCTGCACAAACATAGCCAGTCTGGCTGCTGCCAGGTTCAGGAGCGTACATCAGAATCTGTTACAGCACTCCGTTAAGAACTGCTGGGAAATTGTGGGTGCTGTGACAACTTGTACTCCAAAGTTCTTGTGAGAAAAAGTTGTTGGAATGGCAAAAACTTGTGGACTTGCCTGCCAGCTTACCTATTGATTTTGTTTCTGGGAAGCTAGCAGGGAAGATTGCAAATTGTGATTACGTGACCATGGGACACAGCTGTTATAAGTGCACTTTGATTGCCAAGCATTCATTCATTCATTCATTCATTCATTTCATTCATTCATTCATTCATTCATTCATTCATTCATTCATTCATTCATTAGATTTGTATGCCACCCCTCTCCGAAGACCTAGATCAAGGTTATGTGACCAAGGGGAAACTAAGTTGGCCAGAACTTTGAGGATTGGTTATAACATTCATTAACCAAAAAACTACCTACTGCATAATAATCATTCACTCTTCTTCCAAATCTATTTTTTTAATTTATTTATTTATTTATTTATTTATTAGATTTGTATGCCACCCCTCTCCGAAGACTCATTATCCATTAATTCATTATCCATTTTTTTCTTGATTCTATCCTTGTTTTATCAGATCCATTTATTACCATTACCCATTCTTAGTGTATTAAACTTGATCATACATTACATACCTAGCTCTCACTTTTATATAACAATTTGGGCAGAAGCAAACTATTATACAAGACATAACTATTTTTTATTCTTTAAACAAATACTCAATAACCACAACAAACCATATACTGCTCACTAGATTTCTATAACCATTTCTATACCATTTGCAACAATTTATAATAATCAATGTATAAATTTATTTTTCCACATGAAATAACTTCAACTCCATATTTAATAATTCACACTAACAGAAAAAGTTAACATTTGTAGATTTCTTAGTGATCTGAGGAAAAAATTTGGCCTATAGATTTCCTGTCCAGATTAAAGTCACAATATATTTTTCCAAATTTATATAACACCTCTTATATCTTTCAATTAGAATTTTACCAGTCTCCAGAATATATTTTAACAATCCCAAACACAATTAGCAGCAATTATCTCGTTAGCATTTTGTTTATACAATAGACTAACAGTAACAGCTTTTCAGTCATGAAAAATTGCAATACATTAAATAATTCATTATAAGCACTCCGTAAAATAAAATAACTATTTTCACAACTGTACACGGACACTGGATACTTAGGCAGTTTTACCATAAGTGTCTTTGCACTTACAAGTTTTCTTCAATCAATTTTTCCTGAAAATTAGCATATATATCATTTATTTCGAATTGCACCTATTTACTGTTATTATAATAACAGTGTATAAGACGCACCAAGATTTCAAAGAGGTAAGGGGGGGGAGAATTTGCTCTCCCCCAGCAGCACTCTGCAGACCTCCCAAATCCTCTGAGCACCCTGTTTGTGAAAAATGGGCCGTTTTTACCCATTTTTTTAAAAACGGGGCTGTTTTTGCCTTCCCCCAGCCCCCAGGAGCATTCGGCAAACCTCCCAAATCCTCTGCACACATGTTCTGGTGTGGGGTGGGGTTTCGGGAGGCCAAAAATGGCTGTATTCAGCGTATAAGACGCAACAACATTTTCACCCTCTTTTAGGAGGGGAAACAGTGTATCTTATACTCTGAAAGATGTAGTAATTAATTTTATTTTTTCTGTTAATTGCAGCCATTTCTTCCATTTAAACAATTATTTCATCCCCATTTTTTTGAAACAATCATTCTATGTTCTCTTTCTTCTCCATCACCATCCCTTTTAATTCATCATTCCACCGGGTATCTTTTTAATGCTTCATATTAGCATAAATCCACACACTTTAGTGATACTCTGTAACCTAATTCTTTTCATGCTATTCCATGCTGTTCCAAGAGATTGCAGCAACCTTCTTCCACATATCCATTCCTTTAGTCATTTGGCTGAAAATTAATTTTCTATTAATTTAAATATATCATATACCTTTTCTTCTTGCTATTATTCCTTTTTCACTTTTGCTTTATTTTGTGCTTCTCCCGTGTCTATTTTTTGTTAAGATTCACTCTTGACATTACCTGTCTTACATGCTTGTATTTTTCCTTAATTCTTTTCAACTTACACAATCACACACAGACTTACATTTACAATATGTAAACAAAAAGAAACAGGCATTTTTCTAAGCAGATATTGACCAAACCATCAACATTCTGACTCAGTCTTGGCGCTCCAAATCTTTTCTTCAGGCTCTCATTTGCATCTACCCATTCTTATTGCTTGACAGAATAACCTTTCCTACATGTCACATATGTTCAGAATCTTGCATAATTTCCTCCATAATTCATTAATGGTTCTTTCACTATCATGCCTCACTGAATCAGAACATGCAACTATCACAAACCTATGAATTTCTACTTCTAGACACTCACAACAATGTAATAATGATGCCAGTTGATACTGCAACCATAAACTTCAGCTTTTTGTTCATAATTAACACCTACATGTTTTTCTTGTCTGCATTTAGCATTTATTCCAACCTATTTACCTCCCTTTTCCTTTCTCTCTCACAAACATGGAACATATGTATTTTAATGTCAATGTATTTGTTAATTCTAATTTTCCCCCATTTACATAATTTATTGCAATCTCCTGTATTCATTTGCCTTTTTCAGCAGATCAAACAGGTTCTTCTGCTTCTAGGTTCCGTGTCTATAACATTATATGATTGCCATTTGATGTGACTTCAGATGAAGGCTATTTCCAATAGCTTCACTCACACTTTGGAACTACCTTCCTATAGAGATCCAGTCAGCCCCATCCTATCTAGACTTTAGGAAAGCTGTCAAACCCATCTGTTCTGTCTAGCACAGAAGGAGGAAAGGCTGACGACTGAAAATCAGATTCACAAGCACACATTTCTGGTTTTCCTTCCTGATTTATCTTTTTTTATGTACAGTGGATATAAAAAGTCTATACAACCCTGTCCAAATGCCAGGTTTTTGAGAGGTTAAAAAAAACCCAAACCAAAATAAATCACTTCAGAATTCATCCAATCTTTATCACATAAGTTGTACTACAATTGTTTGAAAATAAACTGAAATCTTGTAAGGGGAAACTAGCAATAAAAACATACAATAATGTGGTTACATTACACTCCTTTAAACTACCGTATTTTTCGGTGTATAAGATGCACCGGTATATAAGACGCACCCAGATTTTAGAGGAGGAAAACAAGAAAAAGGGTATTCTGAACCAAATGGTGTAGTTATATTGTTTAATAAAATACCAGTGTAACAGAATACTTTTTATAAACTTCAAACTTGACAGCTTCAAGACTTGTGGACTTTAGCTCCCAGAATTCCTCCACCAGTCATGCTAACTTATGAATGGGAGTTGAAGTCCACAAGCCTTAAACTTGCCAGGTTTGAAGACAAAGTCAAGTTTTACCCAAACCCAGCTTATTTGACCCCTATGACAATTATTAAGTGTTGTACCTCATGATTCTTGACAAGTGTATCTTTTTTTAATGTACACCGAGAGCATATGCACCAAAGACAAATTCCTTGTGTGTCCAACCACACTTGGCCAATAAAAAAAAATCCATTCTATTCTATTCTACATCCCACAAAGCAAAGAAAGTAGTCAGCCTAAGAAATTAAAGAAAGGAAAAGAAGCACTGTTTATATGTTTCTGCCCTTAGAACAATATGTCTATCATCCAAAAAGATGCTAAAACATCTAGATGAAATGTTTTACTATTAGGCAGTGAATACGGATAACAGAACACTAAAAATCAAACTTAAGGAATAGGGGAAAATACTGCATTAATTAATAAAAATATTTTTGGCACAGAAATTGAATTGTCAGCAGAATACTCTGGCTATTTTTATTTTGCAATTTGTATTAAGGATACATATTTACAAATAAATATTGAAAAAAAATTGAACAGCTTTTAGAATGTTTCATGTAAAAGTTCATATTCTCTGTGAACCTTGTCTATATATCTTCTGATTGTATTTTTGTTCATTGGTGCATCTGAGGGGAGATCTGCTAGTAGGCCATCTTCATTTGTGTTTATTGAGATTTGGAGAGGGCTGTTGAAGTGAAAGAGACCCCCAAACACACAAAATTTATCTTAGATCTTGGAACCAATTTGCTGATTCCTGAGGAAAACACTATGTGTAAATGCTTAGGTGAAGAAACATTGCAAACAAAACTGTAACTGGACTTTCTGGTTTTTCTTTGAAAACATTTTGTTTCTCATCCAAGAAGCTTTTTCAGCTCTGACTGAATGGTAGGGAAAGAAAGGCTTCATCTTCAAAGAAAAACCAGAAAGTAGAATTGCCTCTTGTAAAACACCATTGGGACAACCATGACCTGGATGACTGAGAATGTCTATAGACAACAGCATTTACAAATTCAAAAAGAATTTAGAAAACAAGAAATGGTGATTGTGTTTGGATTAGAGATGCACCCTAAATGTTTGGAGATATCCATCTATCCATTCTCTTTCTGAGAGAAGGTACCAGAATTAAGTTCAGCATTGCCTTATTTAGAATATATACAAATTTTAGATTATTAATACTAGGTCATGACATTATTTATAAAAAATATATGATAGTACATAAAAATAAATATTCCCAAAAATATATAAAGCCCTTCATGGCATCGGACCAGAATATCTCCGGGACCGTCTTCTGCTGCACGAATCCCAGCAACCGGTTAGGTCCCACAGAGTTGGCCTTCTCCGGGTCCCGTCGACTAAACAATGTCGTTTGGCGGGACCCAGGAGAAGAGCCTTCTCTGTGGCGGCCCCGACTCTCTGGAACCAGCTCCCCCCGGAGATCAGAACTGCCCCCACCCTCCTTGCCTTTCGTAAAGTTCTTAAGACCCATCTCTGCCGTCAGGCATGGGGGAAGTGAGACATCTCCCCCGGGCCTATACAGTTTATACATGTTATGTTTGGATGTATGCTTGCTTTTAATATTGGGGTTTTTAGTGTTTTTTAAATTATTAGATTTGTTCTTACATTGTCTTTGTTATTGTTGTGAGTCGCCCCGAGTCTATGGAGAGGGGCGGCATACAAATCTAATAAATAAATTAATAATAATAATAATAATAATAATAATAATAATAATAATAATATGATAGTACATAAAAATAAATATTCCAACAAGCTGAATTAAGCTGCTGGTGACTATATCTATGCAGTTTTCTTAGCAACATTTTGGATGCTACTCCCTTCTTTTGAGATATTTATACATATTCAGCTATTTGAGGCTCCATTTTAATAAAAATTATCATTAAAAAAAGTCAAAGCATTTACAATTATTTTTAATCTGGCCAACAGTTTTGGAATTTGAATTTGCCTCCCTTCCATGAAGTATGTAGCCCTGACTTTGGTTAGCATCTGAGATTAATCAAAGTCAGTCAGGTATTACTATTACCTTAGTTTATCTACATAGTCATAGGTTATTCACTGAAATCACTTGGTTGTCCAATATGGTGCAGAATATTTTCACTGATTTTATTTCTCTTCTTAACCAAATATCCATTGATCAATTAAAATTAAAAAGTAAAAAACAGGCATATGAAATAGATACAATAGTCTGCTTCAGCAAAATAGAGTCAAAATCAGATAATCATAAAATTTGACATTTTAAAAAGAAAAGTCCCCAAACTACCTGCAAGACAGAGAAAAACATTCCAAATATTTAATACTGCCTATTTATCTAACATGCCTCATTCTCTTTCCACCATTGTTCTGTTCAGCTGAATTATTCCATCCCATGATATAAGATACAGTGATCCCCCGCTCGTTGCGAGGGTTCCGTTCCAGGAGCCCCCGCAACGAGCGGGTTTTCGCGAAGTAGCGATGCGGAAGTAAAAACACCATCTGCGCATGTGCAGATGGTGTTTTTACTCCCACAGCGCTAGCGAGGAGCCGAAGATTGGGGGCGGCGTGGCTGTTTGCCGCCGGCATGGGGGGCTTCCTAGCAGCCCCCCAAACCCGGGTTGGGGGTCTGGGGGGCGCTGTCTCTCGGCGCTTTCGAGCTGAGTCCGGGAGCGAACTCGCTCCCGGACTCGGCTCGAAAGCGCCGAGAGACAGCGTGGACAGGCCCGTTCCTTGGCGCTGTCTCTCGGCGCTTTCGAGCCGAGTCCGGGAGCGAACTCGCTCCCGGACTCGGCTCGAAAGCGCCGAGAGACAGCGTGGACAGGCCCGTTCCTTGGCGCTGTCTCTCGGCGCTTTCGAGCCGAGTCCGGGAGCGAACTCGCTCCCGGACTCGGCTCGAAAGCGCCGAGAGACAGCGTGGACAGGCCCGTTCCTTGGCGCTGTCTCTCGGCGCTTTCGAGCCGAGTCCGGGAGAGAACTCGCTCCCGGACTCGGCTCGAAAGCGCCGAGAGACAGCGTGGACAGGCCCGTTCCTTGGCGCTGTCTCTCGGCGCTTTCGAGCCGAGTCCGGGAGAGAACTCGCTCCCGGACTCGGCTCGAAAGTGCCGAGAGACAGCGTGGACAGGCCCGTTCCTTGGCGCTGTCTCTCGGCGCTTTCGAGCCGAGTCCGGGAGCGAACTCGCTCCTGGACTCGGCTCGAAAGCGCCGAGAGACAGCGTGGACAGGCCCGTTCCTTGGCGCTGTCTCTCGGCGCTTTCGAGCCGAGTCCGGGAGCGAACTCTCTCCCGGACTCGGCTCGAAAGCGCCGAGAGACAGCGTGGACAGGCCCGTTCCTTGGCGCTGTCTCTCGGCGCTTTCGAGCCGAGTCCGGGAGCGAACTCGCTCCCGGACTCGGCTCGAAAGCGCCGAGAGACAGCGTGGACAGGCCCGTTCCTTGGCGCTGTCTCTCGGCGCTTTCGAGCCGAGTCCGGGAGCGAATTCGCTTCAGGACTCAGCTCGAAAGCGGCGAGAATGAACGGCGTGGGCGGGCGAAGGGCGGGCGGCAGCGAGGAGTTTGCGTGGGCGGTGGGGAAACTCCTCGCTGACGCCAGCAAGAGGGGGAAGACCCAGGAAAGCCACCCAGCAGCTGATCTCCCGGTTGCCATCTACGCATGCGTGCCCATAGAAAAAACGCACGCATGCGTAGATGGTATTTTGACTTCCGGGTTGAAAAATCGCAAAGTACCCTGTTCGCAATGGTTGGGGACGCAATAAACGGGGGATCACTGTACAGCCGATTATTCACACATTTATTGTACACCTCTGCAATAAAATATTTTTATATATCTTTATCCTAGGAAGAAAAGTTATAGAAATACTCCTTTCTTGAAATTCATCTTCTTGGTCATTCTGTCACATGGAGCATTCAGTCATTACTGACTGCTGCCCTGGAATTGCAAAGCTCATTTTGGCTTCATCCACAGCAATTCTGACCTCATCCAGTGGTCAAAAGGAAGAGGTATAAATGGCTATTCAACTAACAATTTCAGAAAGAGAACAGCCCTGCTTAAAATGTATATAAATGCCAGCAAAGTAATCATCACATCTTTCAAGTCTTGAAGAAACGGCATTCGGTTCTTTCTTTTTCCCTTTTAGACTACAAGGGAGGAGGGGAAAAAACCTATATTTTAATGTTATTGTGAGTCATCTGAAATTCAGTACTAGTGCAATCATGCAGACACACACACACACACACACACACACACACACACACACACTGACACAGCTTAGAGTAGAGATTTCTAATGAAAATATGAAGGAACTACAAGAAAGGCATGCAGTACTTAATTCAAGCACTGTATGCTTACGTACTTCATATTCTGCTTGTTTAGTCTACACTGAAAGAATGAGAACATTTTCACCAGCAATGCACATTATTTTATTCATATTCATTTTCTTTCTGAAGGCTAAAATTGATATAAATGATTACTGAAATAATCAAATAATTCAAAATAATAGCAATTTCAATTAACAATATCTGCAGAATTGATTAGTTTTGAATGCAATAATATTTATAGTGACAGGAAATATTTGCTTATTAAGTCTCCAGAACAACTGTTAGTTGTAGAATGTAAGTCTTAAATTCTCTCATAAAGATGACAATGTATCAAATTATAACCAAACACTGGCACAATACTGACAATGGGGAATGACCATGTCATCTGAAAGATTTTTTTTCTTTACCAAGAATCATAGATTTTAAAAAATCTCCTTCTACCTTTGAGCAAATTTCATTGTCAGTATACAGAAGAACAATGAGTTTTGCTACCCTAGATGTAATTATTAAGTAAATGTTGAATGACTTAAAAAAGTGAAAACAACTGAAAGTGACATCCTTTAGTTTGAGATATTCAAAATATTACTTATGAATAATAAAAAGAATGTTGGACTTAACTGAACGTTCGTTCTATGTGCACTGCAGGAGAGCCTAAGTGTGGGTTAATTCTGTCTAATTGGCTAGAGACTGAGTTGTAATTTCTTTGGCCATGTGGCTTCCACCCATCCAGTTTTTCGATAAAGACTTGGATCTGGAGAGGACATAGCCAGTATGATGAAACTGGCCACTCCTAAACACTGCACCATTAAGGAACCGGGGTGGGATTGGACTCTCATGCAGCACACATAGAACAAACGTACAGATAACTCCAACAATCTTTCTCCTGTCTGCGGTTTGGAAAGTCCAAGCAAGGGATATTCCCAAGCTAAATATCCATAGGGTAGGAAACAGGCTGGTCCAGGGTCCTCTCAATAGGAAGAAGCTCTGTAGCTCTCGTCTTCCAAATACTGCCTCAGCCAGGGCAAACATGTCTAATTTGTAATTCCTGATAAATGGAGAAGGAGAGGCCCAAGTCGCTGCCCTGCAAATCTCCTGAATCAAGGTTTGTGTAGCGCAAGGAGTCGTGATGGCTGCGCTTCTGTTTGAATGGGCAGTGATGCGGCGTGCTGCAGGCCTGACCTGATATTCATAGGCCAAATGCAATGCACGCTTTTAACTAGCGCCCAATGGTAGATGGAGTCACCTTCTTGCCCATGGACATGGGTTGAAATGATACAAATAAGGATTCTGTCCTCCTTAAAGCGGCAGTTTGCCTGATGTACATGTGAAGGGCTCTGTGTACATCCAAGATATGCCATTGCCGTCCTCGAAGACTATTATTATTATTATTATTATTATTATTATTATTATTATTATTATTTGGATTTGTATGCCGCCCTTCTCCGCAGACTTGGGGCAGCTAACAACAATGATAAAAACAACATGTAACAATCCAATTAATAAAACAACTAAAAACCCTTATTATAAAAACTAAACATACACACAAACATACCATGCATAACTTGTAATTGCCTAGGGGGAAGGAATATCTTAACTCCCCCATGCCTGGCGATAAAGGTGGGTCTTGAGTAATTTGCGAAAGACAAGGAGGGTGGGGGCGGTTCTAATCTCTGGGGGGAGGTTGATTCCAGAGGGCCGGGGCCGCCACAGAAAAGATGGGGATTTGGGCAAAAATCCGGAAAGATGAGAAAAACCAGGGCCCAACTCCTCCTCAGGGCAGAGCCCCAATGCTATGTGAGTGGAGGTAGCAGATGGAACAGAAGGTCTTGTAGTCGAAGGAGACTCCAATCCTGCTGATACCAGACAGGAGAGAGGAACAAAATCATTCTCGTAAGAAGTTGCCTGAAAGAATTGTGGCCTAGTGGTAACATTAGGAGACCAGTTTAATTGGCCCTCCAAAGAAATGGGAACCTCAGTCCTGCCCACTGGAATTCTTAGAGTTTTGGCTGCTTCTGCTTGTTTCTGGGCCCTAGAGAAATGTTTTTCAAGGCTTTTTTACTTCTCAGAGACTGATGAGGTTTTCCTTGAATCTTTAACCTTGGCCCTGGTAGAAGGCCCTTTAGAAACTGATCTGGCCCTTTTGGGATCAGAAACCTGATGTCTACTGTCTGGTGAAAAGAATTAGCTGAATTACTGCTGTGAGAGATGAAGCAGTCCGCCATTTTGGAAGGCTCGAACTGCTACCGTTCTCTTGCTGCTGCTAGCTTTAATTCGAATCTGGAGCAAATCCCAAGTCTGGAAAGGATCTCCATGAAATAGTAAAGTTGGTTAATGTCTGTGAAGAGATGCTGGCAACCTGAACTGAGGGAATCCACAATAGTCTCTGCAAATGCCAGTCAGGGAAATTGGAGCCAAACCGACAACACGTTTTGTGAGCACAACCAGTCAGTAGAAGACATCACGGTTGCAAACGCCTCAATTCAATATTAGTGTGAAACCAACCACAGTTTCCAAGCGCAAAGCTAAACAGTCCCTGCTTGCTGCAGAACCAAAGTCTGTCTCAGCACCGTTGCAAATGGAGTGTGCTTCAGACTGCAGGGACTAAGAATCGAGCAGCCCGACTGCTGGCTCTGCTGTCGCTCTCTTGTGACATGGAAATGGAGCCTCAACACTACCTGGTGGACACTGGCACAAATTCCAAGCTACATTCGCCGCGACGCTCCTGCAAGGCAGTGCTGAAGTGCTGTGCTCCAGTGGCAAAATTACCAGAAAAAAACAAGCCTCTGGTGCTTAGAAAAATCCCAACGTAAATAACTAAATTAAATGTCTCTCTAGGCCAGTGTTTCTGAACCTTGATAGTTGGAAGATGCGTGGACTTCAACTCCCAGAATTCCTCAGCCAGCGTTGCTGGCTGGGGAATTCTGGGAGTTGAAGTCCACACATCTTCCAACTATCAAGGTTCAGAAACATTGCTCTAGGCTGACCAAATTGAAAAACTGGAGCTCAGCCCAATCAGATGGAATTAACCCATGCTTAGTCACTCCAAGCAGTGCACAGGAGAAAGGGGGAAATAAATAAATAAATAAATGGCTTGTATACTAGATTTCATAGGAGCATAATTTAATAAAAGGCAGGTCAGAGGAAATACCTTGAAATCTAAAAGTGTAATTATCTAGGAAAGGTAGAAAATCCGGGGGTGGGTGGGGGAAAAATAAAGGTTCAATTGCAAGTAATTCATAACAGAACAAAAAAGTAGATGCATAAATGTAGTCAATTGTTGGAAAAAGAAAAGAAACAGAGGCATTTAAGCAAAGAAAGAAGTGCTAAAACTCAGAATGAGCTGAATCTTGTAATAATGCTCAAACAAGAAAAAGGATTTTTGGGGGTGTATTCGAAACAAAAGAAGAGGCAAAAAAGACTTTTATCTCTTTTGTGAGGAAAAAATGTGAACTACAATGGAGAGAAGGATGAACATCTTAACTTGTACTTTACGTCTGTCTGTTCTCAGAAAGAAAACAAAACCTTAGCTAGCTAATCATTGTGCCAGTAGTGGAAGGAGGGAGCTGGAGTTCAGCATAAACAATGAGAGGGTAAAAGAACCAAGTTAATTTTAACAGAGTACATGTCTCAGGGGTCAGATGAATGACATCCAGCACACTGAAGAAAATAATGAAAATTAAAGCAGAACAGTAATGTTTAAGACTTTCTAGAGAAGTGGTAAGATTCCTGAAAACTGTGAGGATTCAAGAAACTACAGATTTGTCACCTTGACATCTATATTGGGCATATAATCATCCTCAAGAATATTATTGTACATGTGTTTCTTAGCACTTGGATAGGAATGTAGCAATTAACAAGAACCAACATACATCATTTGAGACTAATCTTATCTTCTATTTTTATAAGAGTGAAAAGGGGTAAATGCTGAGCATATTGTACTTTGCCCTCAGCAAACCATCTGACAAAGTCTCTTAATATCTTCATTCATAAAATGATAAAATATTATCTAAGTACGGGTCCCCAACCGCCAGTTACATGCCAGAACCTGGTCCACGCAAACAAGCAAAGCCCCATCCTTGGGATGCAGGAAGCATGCGAAACCACGCCCCGTCTAAACCAGTGATTTTCAACCTTTTTTGAGCCGCGGCACATTTTTTACATTTACAAAACCATGGGGCACATTGGGGGGGGGGGTAAAAAAAGTTTGGACAAAAAAATTCTCTCTCTTCCTCCCTTTCGCTCTATTTCTCTCTCCCTCTTTCTCTCCCTTCCTCTTTTTTTCTCTCTTCCTTTCCTCTTTTTTGCTCTCTTTCTCTCTCCCTCCCCACCTCCCTCTATGTCTTTCTCTCTCCCACCTTCCCTCCCTCTCTCTCTCTCTTGCTTTCTTTCTCTCTCTTGCTTTCTTTCTGTCTTGCTCTCTCTTGCTTTTTTCTCTCTTGTTCTCTTTCTCTCTTGCTTACTTTCTCTCTCTTGCTTGCTTTCTCTCTTGTTTTCTTTCTCTCTTGCTCTTTCTTTCAATCTTTCTCTTTCTCTCTCTTGTTTTCTTTCTCTCTCTGAGCTTCGCAGCACACCTGACCATGTCTCGCGGCACACTAGTGTGCCATGGCACACTGGTTGAAAAACACTGGTCTAAACCACAGAAAGCCTGCCCATGGAACTGGTCCTTGGGGCTGAAATTGTTGGGGGCCATTGATCTAGATCAGTATTGGTGAACATTTGGGCACTAAGTGCCTAAACAGGAGCATGTGTGCGTTGGAAACCAGAAGAGCAGTTGCCTGGAGCACATGCATGTGCCAGGAAGATGATTTTCCAGTTTTCAGGACACTACCTGGTCTTCCAGTTTCTGGCATGCATGTGCATGCCAATGTGCTTCCAGTGCATACGTGCATGCCAAAAACTGGAAGATCATCTTCCTGATGTGCACATGTGCATCGGGAGGCTACTCTTCCAGTTTCCAGTGGTTCCGCACAAGTGAAGACCAGCTGGCTGGCATTCTGGAACTTGGAAGAACAATGGGTTACAGCTTGTGTGGCCAGAGATGGCACAGCCTGCCACTTCCAGCACGCCTGCCATAGGTTCACCATCATGGATCTATATGATACAACTGCTAGATAACTTTGTCTTGAGCAATAAATTGTTCAACATTTTAATGGATGAAGGGGTTGAAGATATGATTATCAATTTTTCAGATAGAAATATAAACTCCAGTGGCTAATTAATGCTCAAAGGCTAAACGTTTAGAAAGATTACAATAATAATAATAATAATAATAATAATAATAATAATAATAATAATAATAATATTTTTAATTGGATTTCTATGCCGCCCCTCTCCGCAGACTCGGGGCGGCTAACAACAATAATAAACACAAAATATAATTTAACAATGGGCCAAAATGAATTAGATAGAAATTAAATGAGTAATATAAGGCCTTGTATCCTAGGAGGAAAAACATGACAAAAAAGGCACAGGTTTCGAGTCATGGATAGTTTGGCTTTGAAAAAGTATAAATGAAAAATAATATGCTCTTTCAGTAACAAGTTCCTGCCATCAACTCTTGGCAAAATGGGTCTTCTCACTTTAGCAGCAAATCAACACCTTAATCACATTTGCTTACCATATTTTTTGAATATAAGGCGCACTGAAGTATAAGACGCACCTTAGGTTTGGGGAAGAAAAATGGGGGGGGGAGATATACTTACCAGGTATTTATCTGGCTAGCGTCCTTAGTTTGTTCAGTTTCAACACATTATTTTATTCCCTGGTTAGGGCTGAAGAAGCCATTTTCAGAGAGAGTAGGAATGAAAACAAGCCAGCAAAAATTTAGGGCTGTAAAAAAACTTTGTTCAGAAGGAGTAGGCAGCCAGGAAGATTGTTAGCACCTAGTTAGGGCTGGGGAGGAACGTCAAAAAAGCTACTTTCGGAATATAAGACACACCCAAATTTTCAGCCACTTATAGAGAGAGAAAAGGTGCATCTTATATTCAAAAAATATGGTATTTCTATGACAATAGAAAACTACTGTTTGATTTTCTTTGTAGTATGAAATTTCCTGGTTATATCCTACAACTGAAATTTATACTATCAGAAATTTGAAATATATACCGTATAATAAATTTCTGCTTGCCTAGGAAAAAAAGACACAGAAGATGAAAATGGGACCTTCAAAGAAAATAATGCGAGGACAGGATTGGAATATACATTTGCTGCCCTGAGTCTATGGAGAGGGGCAGCATACAAATCTAATAAATATTTGTTTGTTTGTTTGTTTGTTTGTTTGTTTGTTTGTTCGTTCGTTCGTTCGTTCATTCGATTTTTATGCCGCCCTTCTCCTTAGACTCAGGGCGGCTTACAACATGTTAGCAATAGCACTTTTTTAACAGAGCTAATCGATTGCCCCCACAATCTGGGTCCTCGGAAGGATGGAAGGCTGAGTCAACCTTGAGCCGGTGATGAGATTTGAACCGCTGACCTTCAGATCTACAAGTCAGCTTCAGTGGCCTGCAGTACAGCACTCTACCTGCTGCGCCACCCCTGCTGCGCTCATTTACTATTATTATTATTATTATTATTATTATTATTATTATTATTATTATTATTATTATATGTTCTAACAGCAAGGTAACTGACAATCACATTAAACAGAATACCAATACAGACTAGATTCATCAGCTTTTTTCGCTAACTAGTTCTTAGTACCTGCTTTTTTTGCCCTTAGCAATTACTTTACAAATATTATACCAGTTTTTAATTAAATTTTATGGAAATGTGTACTTAAGAAAATGAAAAATACAAGTATCTATCTGTCTAGCACTGATTTTCATTAAAATTCAACTAACTGAATATGGATTTAATTATGAAAATGTCACCTTGACAGAATTCAAAATTAACATAATGTAACTAGCCATTATCAGGCTGATACACTGTATATTTAAATTTATCAGCTGCCCATCTTATCAACAGCAACTTTGAGCAGCTTACAATATTATATTGCTCAAGTTCATTCAATTTCCTTCCTGAAACAGGATCTACTTGAAATATATAGTGGAGAATAAGAAGGTGTGGCATCCAATGTCCTGTTTGACTTTTAAACTGTTTGACTGTTTTACTTTGAAAACTTCGAGAGAAGTCTGGGAAACATAGCTGAAAGGGATCAAGACTTAGAAAGAATGGCAAAACCCAGGGACAGAGTTAAGAGGGATCAGCATACAATCCCTATGTAGCCAAAATGAACTAAATCCATCTCCCCACACACACACAGAATTCCATTGACCCTTACCTAACTCCAACTAGGTGTTGACACTTAGTTGAGAATATTCCTGTGCATAGGCTTTAACAAAAAATCAGTTTAATTAGATCTTCATGTTTGAACCCTGGTCTTACGTGCCAGACAGAAAATGCCAATGCCACATAATGATCTTTATGGTGTAAACAGACTCAGATACTATTTGGTCTAATTATGTCTGGCTG
This sequence comes from Erythrolamprus reginae, assembly GCF_031021105.1. Taxonomy (NCBI): domain Eukaryota; kingdom Metazoa; phylum Chordata; class Lepidosauria; order Squamata; family Dipsadidae; genus Erythrolamprus; species Erythrolamprus reginae. The sequence goes on along the minus strand of NC_091954.1, from coordinate 71,963,678 downwards.
TAATTCTTTAAATTGTCCCTCTAGGCATTAATCTGTTCCTTTATGTTGCTGCATAATCTTATGCAGAAATATACTTTTAACTACTAAATATTTATTTATATTTACCAAGATATAGAGATGCTTCGTAAGTAAGTTTGCCCTGCAGGTCTTTCAGTCCTGGAACAGATGGCTGGTTCTCTGGTCTGAATCCACTGGGGATTATACATGTGCAATGAGTGCATGATTAGAGAACTGCTATCTGGATTATAAGGCAAAAATTCTAAAACCTCTTCTTTGCTTTTTTTGTTGCTTTTGCTGTTGGTATTAGTTTAATCAACATTCTACATTTAGGATTCAACCTCCTCTCCTCCCATTTTCCATCTTAGCAATTTTTCTATTATTCCATTTTGGCTTTGGCGGGTTTGTTTTTAGATTAGTCAAGTTTTTATATGTTTCTCAATTACAAAATACTTATTTTTCTCCAACACAATAGAATCCTTTACTATAGGATATTATCAGTTTTACATGCCTATTTTCTCGTAATGTGGCACTGATTGTGTGATATGCTAGTAACATCTATTATTTTCTATGCTTTTATCTGTCAACAATGGAAGTAATTGTAGATCCTAACTCTTATTTTTGAGTGTTTTGGATTCCTGTTTCCAGACATCCTTGCAGTATCCACATAGACAGTATGTATGGAGTGTACTACTGTGGTTCAAGCTGCTGAAATTGAAAGCAATTTACTTTCAAACCAACTTATGTAAGAGTTCTAAATTTGTAATGCCAAATCAGGATGTCTTTAAATAATTCTTTTTATACAAGCCAGGAACAAAGCCTAATCAATATTAAGAAAGGGAAAGTAGTTGTGATTTGTTTTAATATTAGTTTTCTCCAAGTGCTCAGATGAAATGGGAAAGAAAGGAATAAACCAGGATACCAGTTTTAAAAATATTAAAATAGTTAAAATAAGTCATAATTCATTACTCACTTAACTATAGTTTTGCTGTTAAAAAACCTTTTATTCTTAATCATATAAAACATTTTATTCTTAATCATATAAAGGCACAAACAAACTACTGAATCCAGCTTCAGTAAATCATATAACTATAAGCAGAATATTTCTGAGTTTTTATACATATTTTCTACAAATCTGGAATATCGGGACCTGGGATAGGCAACTGCAGATGTTTGATGATGTTACAGATATCATTGCAAGAGGTAAGCTGTTCCAAGTAAATCTTCCTTCTGCAATTCACTGATGATGGAGTGTTGGTCTAACCTGATACACTTCTTCTCTGAAAGGTGGATGTAGCCTCCAGGCATGGAATATTACCGTCTGCTCTCTGATTGGACTGAGTCTATCAAAGCTGTTCAGGTCCCACTCTTGTTGCTATGCTTGACAGCTTGAAATGAAGAAATGAAGCGACACTCCGTTGTGTCATATATATATATATGTACATGTACATGTACATATACATATACATATGATGTTCCTTCAATACACCAGGGTGATTCGACACAAAAATATGTAACCCTTCCCTGGTGCAGAGCTGAAGGGATTGGATACTGTAGCCTAGAGGTTAATTCTCTGCCTTACAAGGCAAAGGTTGCAGGTTCAAGTCCCAGTGAGGGTATGGCTAGCTGATGAGGCCAAAATAAGGCCAAAATAGATCTATCCTAGTCTCCCTTAATTTTCAAATTCAGCAAAAAGCATGTGACACATACATGCCGGCTATCAATAAAATTAACTGCCTTGGAAATGGCCCTGGGTTGGGCCGAGAGGCAAATAAGAAGCTGCGATGTCCCAGCAAACAGGTGGCGGAACTCACAGCTCCTATGGCCTTGTCCACTTCATCAGGTGTCACCAGGTCAAACCCCTTTCAGACAGATGGGCAAAAACGGGCCCCAGTCACCTCATTGTCAGTCAACACTGCTGTTCAATTGAAATCAGGGTCCATCCGAATCTGAGCGATTTTATCAATGAAAAACAAGTTAAACTCCTCGGCACTACCCTGCAAGGGCTCCCCAACTCCCCCCTGATTAAGAAGGTAGCAGGTTACCCTGAACAGGGCATCTGGGCGGGATTCCGCTGATGCAATCAAGGCGGCATGATACGCGCATCTTGCTGCCTTGAGCACCACTTTGTAAATCTTAATATGAGCTCTTACAAATGTTCGGTCAGATTCAGATTTACTTTTCTTCCACCACTTCTCTAGATGTCTCTTCTGGCTTTTCAACACCCGGAGTTCCTTGGTAAACCAAGGAGCCCTCCGGGGTCTAGTGCCAGAGAGAGGTCACAACGGCGCAATTCGATCCAGAGCCTCCACTGCAGCCTTATTCCAGGCCACAGCAAGAGACTCCGACGATCTGTGAATGAGTGAGTCCGGTAAAACCCCAAGAGCCCTCTGGGTCCATCAGACGCCTGATGTGGAACCACCTAGTCAGTTCCGCCTCCCTGCGGGGGAGAATTGGAGCCTTGAATTTAAGCCTCAGCAGGAAATGATCTGACCATGACAAAGGCAACACATCTAAGGCCCTTAGTCTCAGACCATCACTCAGCTGCTCTGAGAAATATCATGTCGGGCGCGTGCCCCCCCTCGTGAGTTGGACCCTCAACTACTTGGGTCAGGCCCATGGCTGTTAGGGTGATCATGAACTTCTGCGCCAACCCAGAGGGTTTGCCGAGCGATGGCAGATTCATGTCCCCCAAGACAATGAGTTTGGGGAACTCTACTTCCAGCCCGGCTACCTCCTCGAGCAGCACAGGCAGGGCTGTTGACACGCAGCTGGGAGCCAGGTATGTGAGGAACAAGCCCACCTGAACCCCTAGGTCCAACTTCACAAGGAAGGACTCACAACCCACAATCTCAGGAGTGGCGAGTCTCCGTAGGCTAATAGTCTCCTTGGCTATAATAGCCCCCCCTTCCCTGGGGTCGTGGCTGATGCCATACCTGGCTGAGACCTCAAATCATCATCTGACTCCATTGCAAAATGTTAAATACCTATAGAAAGTGGTCACAATTCCCTAGAGTTAACAAACCACAGACTACTTTTTTCTATACAAGTATTCTTGTCTCTTTCTTAATCTTCTAAAGTGGGCATCTAGCAAAGGTTCCTCTAAGTCAGACTCTACTGTCATTAGCATACCTGCCATCTCTGGTTGTCCTTCGGTTTCCTCTATGTCTATTTCTCCCTCACTCTCATTCTCTGCATCAGCTGGCAACACGACTGGCCCAGAGTACCAAGATGAGCCTGGCTCATCCTCTTCAGATCATTGCCAGAAGGGAACGAGGATCTCACAACAGACAGAAGACGTTGCTCTTTCCAAAGTATAAGTTGATGAGCCTCCAGCATCAAGGTATTTGATATCATTCTGTCCTGGCGGTTCACATGTGCCTTGGCAGTGATATTGTCCATCATCACCAATACGTGATGGCCTGCTAGTATTTGTATTTGTATTTATTAGATTTGTATGCCACCCCTCTCTGTAGACTCCTAGTATCGAATGGAAGTGGTGAAGGGCTAGGTGTATTGCCCACAGCTCCAGCCAATTAATACTGCATTTGCAGTCTTGGAGATTCCACTGATCTTGAACAATGCTGGAAGATATGTGGCCATCCCAGCCTGACAAACTGGCATCTGTTGTCATGATCATGCTTTTTGGCTCCCAAAACTGGTTGTCTTGGGGTAAAGCCGGAGATCCCCCACCATTTGAGCAATGCAATGATTGTTGTTGAAAGATGCACCCTCGCCAAAGAGCTACCCTTGCCGGACTTCCAAAATTTGGGCCCAGGCAACTATTGCAAATGTTGATACCATTTTGCCCAGTAGCTTGTCTAAGACAGATATTGGTGCTCAGAGAGCTTTCTAAATAGTAGTAACCATTTTTTTAATGCTACTCTGAAGGTCCAGGGATAGATACATGCTACCCTCAACTGAGTCAATTATAGCCCCCAAATGGAGCAATCTGTGAGCTAGAGATAGGGGCTCTTCTCCAGATTAATGGAGAACCCATGTTGGTGCAGGATCTGGATGGATGTCTGTATATCTATCCCAGCCCAGTTAAGAGATAATGAATGAATGAATATATCACCCAGGTAGCACTGGACACACACAGGAAAGGCCCTTAATAGAGCTGCGATAGCTGCCAACAATTTAGTGAACAGCTGGGAGCTGATGATACACCAAACAAAGTTGATGATACAATGATAGTGAGACCCAGGGAACTGGAATCTCAGGTATTGTCTGTGATGTGGAGAAATGGGCACCTGTAAATATGCCTCCGTAAGGTCAATAGAAGAGAGGAAGTCTCTCTCCCATGGCTCCAATGCCGTATGGCCAGGCTCTGGTGGAGTGTGGCCTGCTGTTGCCTTGCTGCCCCCTTGTGAGTGTGGCCGTACTCTTTCCAGGACCATGACACTGGCTGTTGTTTTATGAAACTTGCCCTGTAGTCATGCCTTGTCCTATGCAGGAGCTTGGTGGAGCCTGCACCCTCTCCGGTGCCCTCTTGGGGTGTGGCAAGCCAATTTCTGGCATGTAATAGCTCTACTGAGACTTTTATTTAAATTGGCTGCTGAACTAGGGTCTTCTTGGGGTGAGAGAAAATCCCCACTTCCTGAGGCACAGCTATTTACAAGCTTTGAGTGATAAACCACTCCCAGAGTGTTTATTAATCCACTGTCAGGTGTTGTAAGAACTGCAGAGAAATTGCAGGTGAAATGGCTTGTGTGCAGATTTTTTCAGACTTCCAAGATGGCAGGTGGCAATTTTAAAATGGCCACCGCAGCTGCCAAAGTTATCCAAGGCATAAAAGTGAGGAAAAAATAGCCTGAACTGCTTTTAGACAGGCCAAAGCCCTTTATCAAGCTTTAAACTACAATTAAGTTATCTGAAGCAATAAAACAAACCGTGATAGTAATCAACAAAATGGAGCAAAATTACAATCCACAAAACTAAATGGGTTGAATCCAAGCCAGAAACAGCTCTCCAAGGCCAGCAGCGATAACAGGCTGCCTGAGGAGGCAAGAGCCACCCTTCAAGCCTCTAATTAAATTGCAAGACTTAAAGTTCGTAGTCTGCAGAGTGTAATGACGGTTTTATAGAAATTTAAAGCTGCACAGGTGTTATAGCTTCCAGTCACCATTCAATTGCTATAGGAGAAAACAAAAGCTCAATCATCCTGGCGGAGCAACTAAGTGAAAAAGCTGTCAAGTATAACAACAAGGGTGTGACCTGAACATTTTTGACAGACTCAATCCAATCAGAGAGCAGATGGAAATATCCCATGACTGGATACTAACAGTTTGTTTGTTTATTTATTTGATTTCTATGCCACCCTTCTCCTGAGACTCAGGGCAGCTCACAACAAAGCAAATACAAAATATACAAGAAATCTAATATAAAATACTCTAAAAACCTCAATACTAAAAGCATATAAAATCTAACTTAATTTATATTCTAAAACCCCAATTCATTTAAAAACCAATCATCCACATTACTCCTGTCATATTCAATCATAGGCCAGGGTAGATGATAAAATTCAGTGGCCCCAGGCTGTCAGCATAGGTGCGTTTTTAAGGCCTTACAGAAGGCTGGGAGTGGTACAAATGTCCAGGGGGGGGTTGATTCCAAAGGACCGGGACCGCCACAGAGAAGGCTCTTCCCCTAGCCCTGCCAGACAGCATTGCCTGGCTGACAGGACCTGGAGAAGGCCAACTCTGTGGGACAGAGGCAGAAGACGAGCCTGTAAATAATCTGGTCCGATGCCATGGAGGGCTTTATAGGTCATAACCAACACTTTGAATTGTTTTGGAGACCAATCGGCAGCCAATGGAGCTCACAGAGTGCTGGACAGACAAGGGCATATTTCGGACGGACCATGATGGCTCGTGCAACTGCGTTTTGGACTACCTGCAGTCTTTGAATGTTCTTCAAAGGTAGCCCCAAGTAAAGTGTTGTAGTAGTTGAAATTCGAGGTGATAAGGGTGTGAGTGACTGTGAGGAGAGACTTACTGTCCAGATAGGGCCACAACTAATGCCCCAGGAAAAACTGAGCAAACTTCCTCCTCACTACAGCCGAGAGATGGTGTTTTAAGCTCAGCTGTGGATCGAGGAGGAAGCCCAAATTGCGGACCCTCTGAGTGGGTCAAAAATTTCCCTCCCAGGGAAATGGACGGACAGGTAGAATTGTCCTTGGGAGGCAAAACCCACATCCACTCCATCTTGTTGGGATTTAGCTTGAGCCTGTTGACATCCATCCAAACCCTAACAGCCTCCAGACACCAGCACATCCCTTCCACTGCTTCACTGAATTGACACGGGAGTGGATATGTAGAGCTGAGTATCATCAGCTCACCCAGTGTCAACGGATGATCTCACCCTATATCCACCATGAAGGAGAATTTGTTCATGCCAATGGTGTTCAAGTGGTGCTTCAGTTTTATGGGGATTGCATTCAAGGATCCTATTAATATTCATATTATCTTTGCTTTCTTTTACAAAAGTTGTTCTATTTCTATTTGCAGGTCTTATATTTCGTTATCTTCTCCAGTTCTTTTATTTCGATTCTGCTGTTTCCAAGTACTGTCATTCTATTGTTTAGAATCGTTTTTATCTTTCTTGTTGACAACTGTTAAATCTGAGTATTATGTGGTAGATATAAATTCAGTTTGAATTCTAAAGTCCCAGAGCACTTTAGCTTCTTCATTTTCTATCACTTTCTCTATTTTCATGAACTCACCTAGCTTGCCGGCAAATGATATTTCTTGCAGGTTTTCCAATGCATCATTTTTGCTACTTTATCATGCCATTGTTGTCAGCCAACTTCCATAGCCCATTTTTCATAAGATGCCTAGACCTCCAACACCTACTGCTGTCCTTGATTATCCTCATAACTAGCAAGCCAGGATGTGTTTCTATAATTTACATCTCACCATATTTTTATGGAAGAAACACTCTTTTTGTGACTCCTCTGATGAGATCTGTCCAATATATATCATCATCCTCAGGGCACACATCTCATAACTACACCAAGATGAGATTTGTTTTTTAAAGACGGTTTTAGTCAAGGCTGTTTTATATATTAATTTTATTAATATTTTTTGGTTTTGCCCAGAGTCCATTTGAAATGGACAGCTCAGCAAATCATCATCATCATAGGCATTCCCATCAAAGCATGTATTTTACCATCTCAATAAAAATGTTTCTTCACTGAAATAATAAGCAAGTTAAAGATGTTACTATTTATTACTATTTGTCCAAATTCTTTCCAATAAGTTACACATATTCAGATTAAGGGTAAATATGCATGTAGTATTAAATATCAGATTCTATTCCTTAGGACAGTATCCCATAGATACTAATTTGAAGTTGAATTAACTCTTAATAGCGTTTGCTTCATCACAATTAAATTTGTCCATTTTTACTTCCATTTAAAACTCTTCACAAAAAAGCTATGTACAGTAGCAATATTTACTACCGGTAATTGCTACATTTTAATAAAACCTTATAAAATCAACTCACATGTCTAGTGTGATTCATAATCCTGCCAACAGTTTTGACATTTTAAGTTTCAGTCTCTCTATAATAATCTATTTAAATTAAGAGTATCTAAATATCTAAGATATGTTTAATTTATTTTGAATTTTAATACTTTATAGTAAAATCTTCAATATAAACAATAAGAATATGAATATTTCTAATGTAGCATAATAAAAATCGAGCAATGCAAAACACATTTGGTTTATTTCCATCTCACCAACCTATATATCGACAGCTACAAGAACAAATCAGGCACAACACTGGGAAAAATTAAATTTTGGCAATGATACAAGATTGGGAAACCAAACCCAGAGTATATACAGCAATGGCAAACCTGACAGTATATGCAATCTGAGAAATATGACTATTGTAAATTCAAGCAGAAATGATTCCCTTATTTATGACAGATTACTTAACAAGGCACATTCAGACAACTGGAATACAGTTTTTAGGAAAACAATACCAAATCAATAAAAAACAGTAATGAAATTAAACAAATACAACTAATAACCTCCAAAGTTTAGCATGATCAGCAGTTGGGGAAATGAATGAAGGGAATGGGAAGTATCAAAAGTTTTTTTTTCATGATATTTCTACTGATTGTTTATATTCTACAATGCTTTTCTATCTTTATCATGTCAGTATTGTACAATTTCTATTTAAATAATATTTATAAATGTTGGCTTATCTATGTGCGCTGCGGGAGAGTCCAAGCATGGGTTAACTTCTGGCTAATTGTCCAGGAACTGAGTTAAGTAAGATCTAGCTGTGCATCCTCTGCTCCACCTAGTCTAGTTTTTTTCAACAAAGACGCAGACCTCCAAAAAATCCAATACATTGGTAAGTCAGTAATCTGAAAACCCTGGACCAAAATGGTCACCAGGGTGGTTTGGACTCTCCCGCAGGGGACCTAGAAAGAATGTTCAGGTAAGCCAGCATTCCTTCTCCTGTGCACTGCTTGGAGAGTCCCAGCATGGAATGTACCCAAGCTTAATGTCTTAAGGGTGGCAAACAGCTTGATTCAGTGTTCCTGAGGTGGGAAGAACCCTTTGTAGCTGGCTCCTGCCAAAGGACGCCTCTGCAGAGGCAAAAACATCCAGGCTGTAATACTTAATAAATGGTGAAATTGAGTGACACGTTGCCACCCTACAAATTTCCCCGATTGAGGCTTGCATGTCCTGCTGTCGTCGCCACGCTTCTGGTTGAGTGTGCCATGTTCCGGCCAGGTAACGCCTTAGTCTGACAGTCATAGGCTTTGTGATGCATAGCTTCAAACAGTGGCATATAGCTGATGGTATGACTTTCCGACCCATGGAGGCCGTGTTGAATTGAGACAAATAAAGCTTCAGTACAGTAGAACCCCGACTTACGAGACTAATTGGTTCCGGAAGGAGGCTCGTAAGTCGGAACGCTCGTATGACGAAACATTGTTTCCCATAGGAAACAATGTAAAGTCAATTAATCCGTGCAACAACAAAAAAAAAACGCTGCCGCCGAACGCGGAAGTTAGCGTTCGGCTTCAGGAGACAGCTGCGAAGCGGCGCGCGTGTTTTAAAACGTGGCAGCCGGCCTGGGGGGCTCGGGGGCTTCCCCCCGAGCCCCCCAGGCCGGCTGCCCCGTTTTAAAACACGCGCGCCGCTTCGCTGCTGTCTCCTGAAGCCGAACGCTAACTTCCGCGTTTGGCTTCAGGAGACAGCTGCGAAGCGGTGCGCGTGTTTTAAAACGTGGCAGCCGGCCTGGGGGGCTCGGGGGAGAGGCTCGTAAGTCGGAACGCTCGTATGACGAAACATTGTTTCCCATAGGAAACAATGTAAAGTCAATTAATCCGTGCAACAACAAAAAAAAAACGCTGCCGCCGAACGCGGAAGTTAGCGTTCGGCTTCAGGAGACAGCTGCGAAGCGGCGCGCGTGTTTTAAAACGTGGCAGCCGGCCTGGGGGGCTCGGGGGCTTCCCCCCGAGCCCCCCAGGCCGGCTGCCCCGTTTTAAAACACGCGCGCCGCTTCGCTGCTGTCTCCTGAAGCCGAACGCTAACTTCCGCGTTTGGCTTCAGGAGACAGCTGCGAAGCGGTGCGCGTGTTTTAAAACGTGGCAGCCGGCCTGGGGGGCTCGGGGGAAAGCCCCCGAACCCCCCAGGCCGGCTGCGACGTTTTAAAACACCCGCGCCGCTTCGCAGCTGTCTCCTGAAGCCGGACGCGGAAGTTAGCGTTCGGCTTCAGGAGACAACTGCGAAGCGGCGCGCGTGTTTTAAAACGGGGCAGCCGGCCTGGGGGGCTTGCCAGCACCCCCCCGAGCCCCCCAGGCCAGCTGCAACCTTTTAAAACATGCGGGATACGAGCGCCAAGGAGCTGTCTCCTGAAGCCGAACGCGGAAGTTAGCGTTCGGCTTCAGGAGACAGCTCCTTGGCGCTCGTATCCCGAATGTGAGCTCGGGAGGCGAACAAAAATGTCGCTCCCCTCCCAGCTCTTATCTCGAGTAGCTCGTAAGTTAGAGCTGCTCGTATGTCGAGGTTCCACTGTATTTGGAAATGAGGCAGTCCTCATATTCGGAGATCCCTCCTGTTCACAGAGAAATCATGCTCTTGTATAACTTGGATCATGATTAGGAGGTCCTCATTTGCTCGTGGGGGGGATGATGATTGGATAACAATGTTGTCCAAATAACATTGAAGTCTTATTGGACACACCCTGAAGTATGCCGCCACCACTATCAAAAGTTTGGTGAAGGTTTGGGGAGCCAACGACAGGCTGAATGGCAAATCTCTGTACTAGTAATCCCTGCAACGCAAAGCCTAAGAAAACTTTTGTGTGACGGTCGTTTAGGCACATGGAGGTAGATCTCCTTGAGGTCTACGAATGTCAGAAAATCATTCTGTTTGATGCAACTCAGGATGGATTTTAGGGATTGCATTTTGAAGTGCTTGTACACTAAATGGATGTTGAACTTCTTTAAATCTAGAATAGCTCTCCACCCCATCCCACTCCCAAGACTTTTGGAATTAGGAACAGGATGGACTAAACGCCTAGTCTCTCCTGTCCTGAGGGACCCCTCTCTATGGCGGAAACCTCCAATAAATGTTGGGTTTTGGCTTCCATGATAGCCTGTTTATTGGAACAGGGCTCTGAATAGGGAACAGGGCATTGAATAAATTGTATCGGGGGTCTGGATAGAAATTCTAATATGAGACCTAACCTCACAGTCTGGAGAACCCAGGCGTGTGAGGTAGTGATCTCCCATTGGTGAATGACCTCCAATGGGAGCTTCGGCCTGGGAGTCACTTGGACTTATGAAAGGACTGGGAACCAGCGCCTCAAAATGGTTGCCTGGCTTTGTTGAACTGTCTACCTGTTTAACTCTGTCCAGCCAGAAATCCTGTCCTGTGTGCAATCTGCCCCCTTATAGTAACGGCTGAGTCTGGCCAAAAGGGTTGCCGGCAAAAATAAGGAGCCTTATTACGATTAGCACGCCGGTGCATATAAGGTAGCACCTTTCTCTTATTTCTATTCTCAACAAGAATTGAGTCTAGGGCTTCACTGAATAATTACCCCCCTTAAAGGGAGCAGCTGCTAGACGCCATTTAGAATGCATGTCCGCTTATCAATGGCATAGCCATAAGAGGCAACAAGATGCTACATTATTAGCCGCCATTGCCCTGGACATGAACTTGGCCAAATTAAGGGTCATGTAAGAGAATTTTGCTGCTGCCAGTAATTTGTTTAAATCCTTGTGCAGACGTAGGTCTTAGGGGGCACTCTGGACTACATCTGTCTGATCCATAAAATAGAGGCCCTGTTGAAAAAGTTAGAATTTTAAAACTTTTACATATGTTGCTAAATATTTTAGATGTGTTTCTATTTACCACTTTATAATTGATATTTCTAAGTATTTTATAGACGGTGTTAAATAACGACAAGATTTTTTCTTTTCACTTTTTAAAAAATGTTTAAATGTAAAGATGACTTCTACTCTGAGCGGAGCGACTGTAGCTCCATTAAGTGTTGCATGTTAAGTATGTCATGTTTGTCTATGTAATTTAATAAAAATATTTTTAAAAAAGAAAAAGAAAAAGGAAGCAGCAGTAGCTGCCTAAATAGACCAAGCAACTGCTATGAGTTTTGCATAGTCATTTCCACCTTACTGTCTTCAGACTTTAACCCTCTGAGAATTCAGCAGGAAGCACTGGTGAAGATACCAAGTTGGCTATAGGAATGTCTATTGCAGGGAGTTGTAAAAGCTCCTCAAACTCTGTTCTCAAACTATAATGTTTCCTATCTAAGGAACTGGGGGATGAGATAGAAGCTGACTGATTCCATTGTCACTGGATGGTGTCTATAAAGATCTTGGGAGAAGGAATAGTCTCTCTCTTAAGTAATGGCTCAGAGAATATTCCCTCAGCCGGATTTAGACCCTATTGAGGTTCTGCCGAGGCTTCAGTCACTCCCATGTTAACTGTCATTTTGGCCTTGAACAAAAGAGATTTGAACAGAGCTGGCTGAAAAAGGCCTCAAAAACCAGGCTGGCCAGAAACCAGACCCTCCTCATATGACAGGTCCTGGAAAGTAATATTCTCCTTCCCCATAAGTGACTCCTCACTTTGGAGAGAAGTGTGTGAACAATATGAGCTTGCAATAGTAGCAGGGGTCCTGAGCTTGTGCCTGAATCTCAGGGGGTAGATTCCTTGGGAAATGGCATTGGATATAATGTCGCACATTTCCTGTGAAAGGCCCATCTCCTGGTAATCCCCTGGGCAGAGTCCCGCTACTGTAGGGGTGAAGGTGGCGGACGAAGCCACCCTTCTGGCTGTGCAGAAGAAACTCTGCTGTCCCACACTCTTGAAGCATTGGCATTATCAAGTAACCAATGGTGAGTAATCATAATAGTTGAAGAGGATGATCAGGTGGATGATCAGCTCTCCTCCTCCATAGAGCCGGTCAATGAGTGAGTGGCTGGAGCTGTCCAGGGGTCTCTGAATCTCAACGGGGGCTGTCCCGCAGGCGCCTGTTGTTGTTGCGCCCCAGTTGCCAGGCCTTGGGAGTACGTGTTGGCAATCAAATCCTGCAGGGCCTGGGGCATACTCTGCCAGGTATCCTGAGAACTGCGCAGGCCAACGGCTGTTGGTGTGAAGGTGGCTGACTGCGCTGGGCCACACTGTGGAGGCATGGAGGCCTGAGGGGTTGGATAGATGCTGGGCCACACGGAGGGCTGTCTCCCAAAATTGTAGGCCTCAGGTATAGGAGAGGGAACTGGCTGCGAGTGTCGCTCTGGGGACCAGTCCCTTACTGTGGCCGAGCCTACTACTCCATGTGTAATCATGGGGGAGGCTGGCGGAGGCGTGGGTCCACAGGCCAGATTTGGCAAAGGAGACCCTTAATTGCAAGCCGATCTGTCTTTGCCGATCGCAGAATGAGATAGCAGGCTTTGACTAACGGCTGTGTAAGTCGCCCCAATGCGCCTGTGTGTCTCCAGGGCAGAATAGGGCTTCCAGCTGTGACGCGTGGTCTAGGGACTATGCCCTGACGTCACGCTGCTCATGCCCCTAAAAATGGCTGCCAGATGTTGCCATGGCAACCTGCTAATATTCCGTGAGGGGAACTGCCTCCCCGGCAGACTTCGGGCCTTAAATATGGCCGCCGCATTGCCTAGGAAACTGGCGGGAACTTCTTGTGGCTGCCCGCCCTTTGAACGCCCCCAAAATGGTCACTTCCCTTTGCCGGCAATCTTTATCGGCGTTTCCGAGGCAATGCAAACTGGTAAGGGCTCTCCGCTCCTGTTTGCAGGCCCGTGCGGGGGGGGGGGGGGACGGGCATCCCAGGTCTTTTCTGCATGCTCCGGAGCCGGCGTTCGGTCCTCGGTATATCCGCCAGGGGGGCGGGGGCCCACTGGCGTCAACCACCTCTGATTTCACTGGGCGCTACCGCGGAGGTGAGCAACCCTGGCACTCTCTCCAAGACCCACCAAACGGCCCTTATGTGTGGGATCTGTTTCAGGAGGAGTTGCAGACTAGAGGATTAAACCCACGGAGGGTATAAACCCTTGCTGCATGGAGGTAATCTTGCTCACGAAGTGCCTAAGGAAAATAAGGTGTTAATAACTTTCCTGTCTCATCTATAAGATTAAATCAACTTAAGTTTTGAGAGAGAAAAACTCAGAATCCCTTTACTGCGACTGAGTTTTTTAGACTGGAGGGATAAGAGGGGCGGTGCCTGCCTAATACAGTAGTCCCTCACTATACCGCGCTTCACCTACTGCGGCTTCACTTCATCGCGGGTTTCTGAGGAAGCCGGTCGGCAGATTTAAACAGCCCGCCGAACTCGATCGGCAGGTTTTTTTAAAAAAAATAAAAATCTAAAATTGTAAATACTGTATTTAAATACTGTATCTAAAATAAATACTGAGTGGGAAGGGTTTATAAACACTTAAAACAATGAAAACTTACCAAACAATTATAATATAAATACTTAAATAAGTACTATCAGTCGATAAATTCCCCATCGCGGATTTCACCTATCGCGGCCAGGTCTGGAACGTAACACCAACGATAGGTGAGGGACTACTGTATTCAAATTAAACTCAGTCCCTACCAATCAGACTGAAGAATAACCCATGTTGGACTCTCCTTGCAAGTGCATTGGAGAACAGAAGTTAACCCATGCTTGGACTTTCCAAAAAGTGCACAGGAAAATAACAAAACAGCTAATTTCAGACTAGAAAAAACCCACAACATATTTATTAAGACCTATATTTGGTGATATATTAAACATTCATTAATTTTTTCTCTCCAATAATGACATGTTTCATGTTGATACATAACCATAAAATATTTTTGCTTTTATTGTATGACCTCAGAAGATAATTGGCTTAAATCAATAAAATATTTCCAATTCTCACAACTTTGTTCTAAAAGTATACTTGAGATTCCCTAAAAACAGTTGTTCAGGATATATTTTATCATAGTATACATTTCTGCCTGTATCTGTATGATGTGATACAATTACCAAAAACATTCATTTCAAAAATCAGCATGCAGATCATGTTCATATTAAAACTGTTTTTAAAAAAAAACTGATTCCATTACTGGAATACAAAAAAGGACATTTAAAGTGAGATTTGAATATCATTTTTACATTTCCCAAGATTAAATTCAACCACATAGTGTTTATAAAACTGTGATCAAATATATAAATGTGTTTCTGCAAATCACTTATTTTTTCACGAGGATATCATTGATTACCAATAATTTACCATCTGGATTGCCGTGATTTACTTATAAAATTAATACTCACTGTAACACTGGTAACTCTGAAGTAATCATTTTGTTGCGCACTATGACCTGCTAATGTAACCAAAAAATATCTTGTAGAGGTATCTCTCTGTCAATGTCTTTGTAACTGTTTCCAAATCCAACCTATAAATAAAACAAACATTAATTAAACACAGTTCTGAAGTTGAAGATGAGATCCAAAACAACCAAAAATTTTAAAATCTGGAGAATAAATGTTTTTCAATCAGAATGATAGTGTTTGGAATATTCAAAATCAAAAAGAAGCATTCAAGACAATTTAGATTACATTCCAGTTAAACAATATAATTGTAATTTACAGTCATGCGAAAAAGAAAATGCACTCCCTTTGAGTTCTATGGTTTTACATATTAGGACATAGTAAAAATCATCTGGTCCTTAGCAGTTCTTAAAAATAGGTAAATACAACCTCAGATGAACAATACATGATGTGTTACACCATGTCATCATTTATTTTACAAAAAGAAAGACAAAATAGAAAAAAACAGAAAAACTAAGTACACTCTTACTGCTTCCACAGGTATGAAGAGGTTAAGTAGCAGCCAAGTACTGATAATTAAGTTCACTGACCATCAGCAAGTGTGACTACCTCTATAAAAGTTGAAGTTTAGAGTTGCTGATCTGCAGCACTGAGGTTTGTGTTAACACAATGCCGAAGGGTAAAGAGATCAGCAATGAACTTGGAGAAGTAATTATTGTTGACCAACAATCTGAAAAGGGTTATATGCCAATTTAAAATTTAATTTAATTTATTTGATTTATAAAAATATTATAAATCCATTATTCTACAGTGTGAAAGATTATACATAAATGGAAAACATTTAAGACAGTTGCCAATTTTTCCAGAAGTGTACATCTCAGCAAATTCATCCCAAGCTCAAACCTTGCAATGCTCAAAGAAATTGCATAACATCTAAGAGTTACTTCTCAGACTTTACAGGCCTCAGAGTTATCATGGTATATGTCAAAGTTAATGACAGTAAATCAGAAAAAGCCTAAACAGGTGTGGTTTATTTGGAAGAGCTGCCAGGAGAAATCCTCATCTAATAAGAACATGGCAGCACAGATTGCATCTGAACAAATTACAAGGTTTCTGGAAAACTGTCCTTTGGACTGATATAACCAAAGTGGAGATGTTTGGCATCCTGCATTCATTGACTCAGCCATGAACTCCTTTGTATATCAAGGTATTCTAGAGTCAAATGTGACGCCATCTGTCCGACAGCTAAAGCTTCACCAACAATGGGTCATGCAACAAGCACACCATCAAATCTACAACACAATAGCAGAAAATGAAAAAAATAGAGGAGTTGCACTGGCCCAGTCAATACCCAGAGTGCTGTGCAAATGCCACAAACCTCAACAAACCAAATCAATGTTGTAAAGAAGAATGGCTAAAATCCCCCTACAACAATGTGTAAAACTGATAAAAAGCATACAGAAAACTATTACTTTAAGTTATTGCTGCTAAAGAAGGTTCTACAAGCTATTGAATCATAAGGCGTATTTAGTTTTTCACACATGGCTTCTCCATTTTGGGGTTTTTTGGGGGGGGGTGTAAAATAAATTATGACATGGTCCAATATGTCATGCGTTGCTCATCTCAGGTTGTATTTACCTACTTTGAAAAACTGCTAGGGTCCAGATCATTATATCCTAATACTGTACATAAAATCATAGAACTCAAAAAGGGTGTACTTTTTCTTTCACCTGACTGTACATCTGAGTCTTTGGAGAGGGGCGGCATACAAATCTAATTAATAATAATAATAATAATAATAATAATAATAATAATAATAATAATAATAATAATAACAATAATAAATTATTATTATTATTATTATTAGCACCACAATATAACATAGACATAATTTCATGTGCAACCATTTAATTAATTTATTATTCCCCAGCTGTCTATTTAGTTACAGTACTCAAAATGAGTAACAGTTAGTTAAATGTAGAATCTAACACCACCACAACCTGCCAAAGAATAAGTTAAAAGCTATGCAAAAATTAAAAGTATGACAAAGAAAGGAGTCATGCTTGTTCTCCTAAAGGGGAAAAAAGACAACTGGAGTCAAACACAACCCCCAAGAGAGTCCCAACTGGAGTCAAACACAACTCCCTAGTCCAGTAATGGCGAACCTTTTTTGGTTCACATGTCAAAGGGCGGGGTTGCACACACTAGCGAGCACGCTGACACCCATTCCCTCTCCCATGCATGTGCACCCCCACACTGCCCCCTGCACATGCACGCACACAAACACACACCGCCCCCACGCATACACACAGGTCTCACTGAAGCCTGGAACGGTGAAAAAATGGGCAAACCAGAAGTTCAGAAAATAATAATAATAATAATAATAATAATAATAATTATTATTATTATTATTATTATTATTATTATTTATTAGATTTGTATGCCGCCCCTCTCCGAAGACTCGGAGGGGCATGACTTCCCGTTTGCCAATTGTGCTGCTTTTCGCACTTCAGGAAAGCCTCCAGAGGGCAAAACAGCCTTCCTCAAGGCCAAAAATCAGCTGGCTGGAGCACGCAAGTGCACTGGAACTGTCATAGGGCAGTGCCTCATGTGCCCTCTGACATGGCTACGTGTGCCAGTTGTGGCACTCGTGCCATAGGTTTGCCATCACTGCTCTAGTCAGTTTTGGAGCAAGATATGTGTATATGTGAAAAGAAAAGAGCCCAGGTGAGTCACAGAACACCTAAAAATGTGCACATTGCGGCATTCTGGTTCCGTTGCAGTTTCTGGATGGTCTTCAAAGGCAGAGCCATGTAAAGCACAGCGCAATAATCCAAACAGGAGGTGACTACGGCAGACTGACCCAACCCTTTGGGTTATGAGGCCTGGTGGGAGTGGTGGATAGTTACATGAGAGCAGCAGGCAAGCACACATGTGCGCACAGCTCTACTTGTGCAAGTTTGCGGGCAGGCACATCTACCTCTTGCGCAAATGCAGCACACACACGTTCAGCTGCTACTCATGTAAGTGGGTATGGTGTCTGTGTGTGTGTGCTCAGCCACCTCTCTGGTCTGGTTCCAAACTGCCAAGGACTAGTAGTGGGCCAAGGCCTGGGGTTTGGACTTCCTTGAATTAAGGCAAGCATGACTGTGACTAAGGCTACCCAAGTCAATGATAACCCTATCACCAGCTCTTTAAGCAAGAAAAAAATTGCACCAGATTTGTAAAGATGAATGTTACCCCAAACAGAGTAAGAGGTGTCAACACTCCTGACAACCAGTGGGACAGGGAACCACTCTGTGATAAGATGGACCATGAGGTATTTTTCTGCCGTCAATTTTCTATGTTTCTATGTTTGACTCACAATTGGTTTCTCTCCATCCAGACCCTTACAGCCTTCAGGCAATGATTATTTCTGAGGTCTGAACTTTAGGATATAGAATAGGACCAGAAGCATAATATATAAATAGAAAGAAACTATATTTTTAAAAAACAACAACAAAACATTTTTTAGAAAAAATCTAGGAGAAATAGCAAAAATCCACTCAATGATAATAGAGTACAGTTGGTGTATACAGAATGATAATTACTGGTGGGAACTAATACAGGAATTTAACGATGTACAGTGAACCCTCGAGTTCGCGTCCTCAAGGATCGCGAAAGGGCTATTTCGCTAGTTTTCAACCCGGAAGTAAACTCCACCATCTGCGCATGCGTGCCCTTCCACGCATGCGTAGATGGGTGGAGTTTCCCCGCCGGCAGAGGCTTCCCTGGGTCTTCCCCCTCTTGCCCCGGTAAGACCCCAGCGGCGGTGGGCTGGAGCGCGAGCTTGGGGCAGCCTAGCTCCACTTCCCAGCTGGGAAGCGGAGCCGGCAACAGCGTGGGCGGGCGGGCGGCGCGCGCGAGCTTGGGGCAGCCTGGCTTCGCTTCCCAGCTGGGAAGCGGAGCCGGCAACAGCGTGGGCGGGCGGGGGGCGCGCGCGAGCTTGGGGCAGCCTGGCTTTGCTTCCCAGCTGGGGAGCAGCCCCAGCAACGCGCGCGAGCTTGGGGCAGCCTAGCTTTGCTTCCCAGCTGGGAAGCGGAGCCGGCAACAGCGTGGGCGGGCGGGCGGCGCGCGCGAGCTTGGGGCAGCCTGGCTTCGCTTCCCAGCTGGGAAGCGGAGCCGGCAACAGCGTGGGCGGGGCGGGCGGCGCGCGCGAGCTTGGGGCAGCCTGGCTTCGCTTCCCAGCTGGGAAGCGGAGCCGGCAACAGCGTGGGTGGGCGGGCGGCGCGCGCGAGCTTGGGGCAGCCTGGCTTCGCTTCCCAGCTGGGAAGCGGAGCCGGCAACAGCGTGGGCGGGCGGGCGGCGCGCGCGAGCTTGGGGGCAGCCTGGCTTTGCTTCCCAGCTGGGGAGCAGCCCCCAGCAACGCGCGCGAGCTTGGGGCAGCCTAGCTTTGCTTCCCAGCTGGGAAGCAGAGCCGGCAACGCGCGCGCGCTTGGGGAAACCCCAGATCTGCTCCCCAGCTGGGAAGCGGCCCCCAGCAACTCGCGCGCGCTTGGGGAAACCCCAGATCCGCTCCCCCAGCTGGGGAGCGGCCCCAGCAACGCGCGCGCGCTCCCCAGCAACGCGCGGCGGCGGTGGAAGTAAAAACACCATCTGCACATGCGCAGATGGTGTTTTTACTTCCGCACCGCTACTTCACGAAAAATCGATCATCGCTTGGGATCCTGGAACGGAACCCTCGCGATGATCGAGGGTTCACTGTATTTGCAATTCTGAAAAAGGAGCACTCAACACCATAATATGCATAAAATATTTCTATGCTTCATATCATTGAAACAATTATAGAAGGTTCACAAATATAAATCAATTGTATTCCCCAGAACAGTAGGCTTAGGGACAGAGAAAGAATGGATTTGCTTGATTGAGGTCCTTTCTTCTCCTTGTCTAGTAATGACATCTCTCTTGCAGCAGGATAACTAAACTTTTGCCTAGCTTTTCTGCTATCTCATAAGTCCATGATGGCACGTGTGCCACAAGTGACACACAGAGCCATATCGGAGGGAACGTGAGGTGTTGCGCTATGTCAGCTCCAGGCTTCAGGAGACTTCCTGAAGCCTGGGGACAGTGAAAAATGGCTCAATAGGCCAACAGGAAGTTCGTTTCCGCATTCCGGTTGGCCCATTGGTCCATTTTCATGCTTCCATTTGGCTGTTTTTCACTGTCTCAGGCTTCATGAATCCGCTGTCAGGCCTCTGCATATGCGCGGGAGCAGTGGGGGAGAGTGCACATGTAAGTAGGGGCAGTGCAAGGGTTGCACAAAGGGGGATGGTTGAGGGCATGTACGTGCATTAGCATGCACATCCTTTTGGCATGTGAGCCAAAAGAGATTCGCCATCACTGACATAAGTTGTTCTAGGCTCTCCAGCCCCAACCAAGCTTTGTCAATCCATGGATCACTGTGACACTTCAGATGCAATGCCCACTAGACCCTTGGGGAGGGGAGATTATACTTAGAAGGAAGCACCGTTTGATGTGAGATCTCAAGAAGTGACTGCATAGTTTAACCAAGTAAGCCTTGTTGAGCTGGAACAAATTATACATATTCCAGCCTAACTGTGAGCTAGCAACTTCAGTTCCTACAAAGTATCTTTTGTGGGCTGCAGAAATTGCTTTAAAGGTGCAAGCAGCCCACTGACTGTAAATTTGAGATCTTGGTTACATCTAACTGCAGGTGCATAACTAATTTCTGCCTTATTGGAAATGAACAAGGAATGTCAGTGCCCTCATCCTCCAAACATAGCATAACTGGAACTTTTGAATTATGGATAGTCTCATTCAAAAGAGATCTTTAAGAGGATTCTTTAAAGGAAAAAAAGCATCAACAGAAATATGCAAGCTGAATGAAGATAAAATGGATTTTTAATTATTAGAATATTCAAAGACTAGGTATATGTATAATTATTATTATCTGACCTTCCAATTACAACCTATATACCATATATAGCGCTTGGGAATTTCTACGTTTAAATGAACAATTCTGCTAATCTACAATTTATCAGAAACCAACACTATCACACTGAATTTATATTAATTTCTTTTGTTTGCAGTTTGAATTCTACTTGGAACTAATAGCTTCTATATTTCTCTTTTCTTCATCAGGCATATTAGTGTGCATTAACAGCCAGATCATATATATACAACATTGCTTGTGACCTACTAGAAAGTTGCTATAGCAACCACTGCTTTCAGCAATACATGTTATGCATTTTAAGTACCATCAGAGTGAGTATAACATGCCTGTCATTAACCAGCATAGTTTATAATAGCTCAAAATGAAATACAGTATTCACCAATAGGAAGTATAGTTTGTAGATAGAAAAATCTATCTTAATATCTAACTTAAATTATCTTAAGAATATATGAGCTAGAATTAAAAATAAAACCATTTATAGACTACAAAAGCCACTTGTGACTGAATATCAACTAGTAGTGAAATTAGAAACGGCAGGTAAACAGCTTGAATTTGAACTCTTAAAAGGAAAATAACTTCAATGGTATATTACAAATAGTAGTAAATTGCATTTTAATACTTATTGACAAATATGAGTTCACACAAGGTCATTCATGTATAACAGTAAATACACACAAGGAAGAATTAGCCTCCACAAATTGTTAAAATATAACAATTATTAAACTTATTAATTAGTACTATCATAGGAGTTGGGGTGGCATTTTACTGCCACAATTAAATTTTAAAACTGTCAAATTTTTGCAATTTGACAACTGTTCAAAATGAATCTTGAGCCCCCTCTTTAGCTCCAAGGAAACTGATGCACCTAATTTTTCCCATGTCTAGGAAGAATGAGGTTCCTTGATACTCTTGAATTTGGTTGCTTTCTTACAGATGTCTCATTACCCAGACTAGATAACATCATCTGTGGGGGAATAGTGTTTGTTCTCAATTTATATTATAATGCAGGGGTGTCAAACTTGTGTCACGTGACTTATCAGGACTTTCTTCTTCTTCAATAAACTGGACATGGGTGTGGCCAACATGTGACACAGACCATGAGTTTGACAGCCCTATTAGTGGCTTGCCCTGTCAGTGTCAATAGGAGTGATGGCCACTTAATGTTTAGATTGTTTGATAGTTCCTTAATTGGGGTATTGTTTACTTATTATTGGTCTGATGTTAATCTTGGTGTTATTCTATGCCCATAAGGATGCTGATTGCTGGTGGGGAACTGTTTTGATCTTTCTGTTTTCATTTTTGTTGATTGTCTGTTTTACACAGTATGTATGTATATCTATGTGACTACTGATTGCCAATTTGTCACAATGGAATTCTCCTGTTGATTTGGTCTAGGATGTCACAGCTTCCCAGTTGAAATTATGATTAATTTGTCTCTATGTTGTGAAAATAAAGAGCTTTCATCATGTTTTCTGACAGCTATTCTGTTTGCCCCAAAATAAGACATCAAGCCCAATCAGGCTTTCAAGTGCATGGCAATAAGGCCAAGTGCTTATTTCAGGGTTCCAATAAAATATAAGACATGGTCTTATTTTCAGGATAACATAGTACTGTAGTTGGTGCTCATTAATGCATTCCCAAGGTTTCAGGTCTTTGGGCCTTCCGGTGACAAGGTTCTTCAACTTTTAGTATTGTCCCAAGATGGACCTGGTGCACAACTGGGGGTCTTTATCAGGCCCCAAAAAAACAAAAATAACACGTGGAGTTGCATCTGAGTAATTTGTTATTTGCCTACAAAAGAATCTTTTATAACACTAAAGCAATTATCTGCATGACTATAGTTATTTCTTGCAAACTGTATGTTGGTGTGTGTGTGTGTGTGTGTGTTTTCCATCTTATTTTTTTCCTGCCTACCAGACATTCTAAGCTGTGCTGTCTCTTAGCCCTCTGGGAAAGAATTCTTTCCTTTTGCCACTCCACCAAGTTTTCTTGATTTCACAACTCTTGCTAGAAGAGCAGATGGCAGCCTTGGTTAGGAGGGCCTTTGCACAGCTTCAGATGTTGCACCACTTCTACCCATTCCTGATTGGGAGGCTTTGCTCACAGTCATCATGCCCTCACGACCTCTCATTTGGATTATTGCAATGCTGTGATGGATTGTAGACTTCCGAGAGGGCAAAGAGGCAGAGGAGTTTGGAAAGTCTAGTAGGCAGGATGAAGTTGGTAAGATTATACAGTGATCCCTCGATTTTCGCGATCTCGTTCTTCGCGAAACGCTATATCGCGATTTTTCCCACCCGATGACGTCACTCTCTTCCTTCCTTTCTCATCTTTCTTTCTCTCTCTCTTTCTCTATCTTGCTTCTTCCTCTCTCACACTCTCTTCCTCCCTCTCTCATCTCTTTCTTTCCTTCTCTCTCTTTCTCTATCTCTCCCCCTCTTGCTGGCGGGCGGCGGGCGGCCGGCGGGCGGGCGGGCGAGCGGGGGCATCAGCGAGGAAGACCCAGGGAAGGTTCCTTCGGCCGCCCAGCAGCTGATCTGCTCGGCAGCGCGGCAGCAGCGAGGAGCCGAATCGGGGTTTCCCCTTTGCATGGGCGGCGGGGAAACCCCGATCTTCGTCTGCTCGCTGCTGCTGCGCTGCCGAGCAGATCAGCTGCTGGGGCGGCCGCAGCAGCAGCGAGCAGACGAAGATCGGGGTTTCCCCGCCGCCCACGCAAAGGGGAAACCCCGATCTTCGTCTGCTCGCTGCTGCTGCGCTGCCGAGCAGATCAGCTGCTGGGCGGCTGCAGCAGCAGCGAGCAGACGAAGATCGGGGTTTCCCCGCCACCCACGCAAAGGGGAAACCCCGATCTTCGTCTGCTCCCTGCTGCTGCGCTGCCGAGCAGATCAGCTGCTGGGCGGCCGAAGGAACCTTCCCTGGGTCTTCCCCGCCGCCCACGCAAACTCCACCATCTGCGCATGCACGGCCATGAAAAAAAGGGTGCGCATGCACAGATGGTGTTTTTACTTCCGCAACCCTACATCGCGAAAAATCAATTATCGCGAAGGGTCTTGGAACGGAACCCTCGCGATAATCGAGGGATCACTGTACATAGTTATGCAAATACTGGCTTTAGTCTGGAAAGATTGTCTGTAGGTATAATAATAAAGAAACTTACACAGGAGTACCTCCATGTTTTACTCCTTGGACTTTGCCATCAATCTTCTCCGCAAGGAGGAAAAGTTTAAGAATGGCAATGGATTTCCAGGAAGACCCCACCCCACCCACCCTCATTTCAGACTACATCCCACTACAGACATGGGGCTGCCCCTGAAGACCACTTGGAAGCTTCAAGTTGTACAAAGTGCCTGAGGCCTCAAGTGTACAAAGGGCCCAGTTTTCTGCTCATATTGACACTTAGGATGGCATTAGAATAAATAATGAAGTGAAACAAGGTTGCACCTTGGCCCCTACATTATTTAACATCTGTCTTTGTCATCTGGAAATGAGACTACTTCAGGTTGAGGCCATTGTCTAACACTGGGCAAAAGGAATGTTTTATATGCAGATATAGCTGTTCTTTCATTTATTATATTGGGATTGAAATACTTTCTTGAGGTACAAGCTAAGTATTGTTGAGAAAATCAATTATCCAGAGTCCTAAGCTATGTTCCAAATTCTGCTATTCTATTAGAAATTGGATAATGCCATTTGATAACAAAAATTTGGTTAGCCAATATAAAGTTTTCTTGACATATGTCTTTTAAAACAAGGAAGGAAATGCCAAATAAATCCTTTGTCGATATGTGGTTCAAACTAGTAACTCAAGATTAATCAAAACTGCACTGATCAAAATTATTCATTTTCTAGGAATATGACATTTGCAATTCATTATATCAAAACAAAATCAGTACAGGAATTAATAGCTAAAATCAAAGTATCATATTCATCTCCAACATTTAGAAATAGATGTATTTTTCAACTCCCTAAATGCCTCAATAGCTTATATTTTAGCAAATATAGAACAGCCTTTTCAAAAGTCAGATTAAATGTGTTTTGATTGAATATGCTATATGTTAATCTCAAGGATTTGCCTTTATAATGGTACTAATCCTGAAACAAATCCTATGCTATTGCACTCCGAATTTTGTAAGAATCGCCAGCAGGAAATTATCTAACCCTTTTAAAAATCTAAACCAGGATATTTTTCAGCATATAAAAATTTTACTTGCACATGAAAATCTTAAAATTACAGTGGCAGCAGCCAGATTTTTAACTATAGCTATAGAAACTATAGCGTTAATAACAAATCAATGAGCTGGGTCAATGAGTCAATTATGTAATATTTATTAATGATTTACTTGTTAAACCGTTTTATCCTGTGTCAAGTTAGATTATGTTAATAACTTGCTCTTAGGCCTTCTGAATATAAATAAAATTTATATAATTTTTCTCAGCTGCCATATATATTTATTTTTGTACTACATTTGTAATCTGTTTTGTTTTTATAACTGGTCAACAAGTGCAAGTACTGTATATAAATTAATGTAAAATATTTATTTCATATATATATACAGTGTGTGTATATATATATATGTAGATTGTTCTGAGTTCGGGTTTTGCCCTGTGTAATGTTTTGCATATATATATATATATATATATATATGTCACATGTTTAAGCTGAATTTGAAAATTAAGGGAGACTAGGATAGATCTATTTCGGCCTTATTTTGGCCTCATCAGCTAGCCATACCCACTGGGACTTGAACCTGCAACCTTTGCCTTGTAAGGCAGAGAATTATCCTCTAGGCTACAGTATCCAATCCCTTCAGCTCTGTACCAGGGAAGGGTTACATTTTGTGTCGAATCACCCTGGTATATTGAAGGAACATCACAGCTCCTTTTTTGCCTCTCGGCCCAACCCAGGGCCATATATATATATATATATATATATATATATATATATATATATATATATATATATATATATATATATATATATATATATATATATATATAATTGTATTTAGTATTTAAATATTGTACACATGCATAAAAATGAAATTATATCCAAATAATTTAGTAATATCGACTCATAAGAAGGGAAAGCAAAGAATATTGAGAAAGCATCAAGGGTTTCTTTAAGCATTTACTAGATACTATTTTATTTCCCTAATGGATAAGTGGGTTTCAAAGCTAAGTTGAATTTACTGATATTTTAATCATAATTAACCTTCTTTTAAAACATGCTTTTAATTCTAGGCCAATCTTTTTGCAAATTAACTTATGTGCCATCAAGTCAGTGGCGACTCCGAGTAATCAAATAGTTTTTCTCCCAAAAAATTTGTCCTAACTTGGTCTTTCATCAATATTCCCATCACCACTGTAATTAAATCCATGCACTTTGCTCATGCTCTTTCCCTTCTTCCCTTTCCTTCCACCTTTTCTAGCATCAAGAACATATTCCAATAGAGTTTGGTCTTTGCATAATGTATCCAACATAGGATTATCTGAGCATCATCATTTAGTCTTAAATTGGATCTGTTGATTCATTCAATGATCCATTTGTTTGCTTTACTGGTTGTTCAGGATATTCTCCAACATCAAGTTTGGTGCAAAAATCCTTATTTATATAGGAGGCATTTTGAGATGATTTGATACGTTGACAAAAGGGGCTTTGCTCTTACCTGATACACTCCTTCTCGGTGTGCTGCGAGAGAATCTAAAGAATGGGTTAATTCCACCTTTCTACCCAGAGACTGAGTCCTTTTAAACTTCGCAGCCACAGCTCTCAACTCTCCCCTAATTTTGATGAAGACGTAGCAGTTTACTTCATGCATTATTGATCCTGTTATCCACGCCTGGACTCTGGACAAGACGGTTGCCAGGGTGGGGTTGGAATCTCCCTCAGCATTTCAGGTAAGACCAACGTCCCTTCTCCAGGGTGCTGAGAGAGAATCCAAAGAATGGGACATACCAAAGCCGGCTTGTCCTAAGGGTGGGCCATGGTCTGGTCCCAAGTCTCCAGGTCTGAGTGTACCTTTTGAAGAATCCATCTACCGAAGGCCACTTCAGCCAAAGCGAAAGTGTCTAATTTCTAATGTCTGATGTGGAAGCCCTCCACGGTATGCCACCTCTTTTCCGTGAGTTAGGCCTGGACTGAAGTCTGGCAAAATGATTTCTTGTGCCTTGTGGAACAAAGAATTAATCTTGAGAAGAAAGAAGGCATCCAAGTCACAGATTCCCCCCTTATGGAGAGGGCCAACAGCTCTGAAATTTGTCTAGCCAAAATAATAGCCATAAGGAAGGCTACCTTGCAGATGAGAAAACGCAGGCTTCCCATTCGTAATGAAGGGAGCAAAGGAGAGTGCCTGCAGGATCTTGGGCAAGTCCCAGGTGGGATACTTGTGTATCACCAGAGTTTTTAAGTTGGTTGCTCCCTTAATGAAGTTGCATACAATAGGGTGATGTGTGAAGGACTCCAAATCCCCACATGACAACATCAATGACAGAGCTGACACCTGTCTGCACATGGTGTTGGGAGAAATTCAAACATCAGGCCTTTAGGACCCAGGTGTCTGTTGTGGTTGTCTCCCACTGATTTGCAAACAGCCCTATGCGGCCACTAATGGGAGGGATGGACCTGGGGTCACTTATAGCGATGGAAGGGTCAACTTCAAGAGCCACAAAATAGTCTCTTCTTCTGGAATTGTCTGTTTCTATCCTGAAATCCAGTTTTATCCATCTGGCGATCAGCTCTGTGGCATACGTCCTCTGGGAGAAGCCCAATCCTGTTTCTGTTGGCCAAAAGGAAGGCCTGCAAAAGAATTGCCTGTATAGGGCAATCTTTCTCCTGCCTTTGGTTTCCACCAACAGGGCTCCATGGCCTCTCCAAACATTCTGCCCCCGTGAAGGGTGCAGAGGCTAACCTCCATTTGTATCTTGTATTTGCATACAAATCCAATTAAACCATAAACCAATTTGTGTCCGCCTGCCAGTGGTAAAGGCACAGCAGACAGCGGGCCATTACCTACGATGCAATAACCCTGGAAGCAAAGTTGGCTGCATCTAGGATTCTGTCGCCGCTATCAACTTATTGATGTACTGCTGGAGGCATTGGTCAACAAGTGAAGATCTCATTTGCATCTGGCAAAGCCAGAGTAAGGACACTCTATTGACGAAGGAAGCGGTAGTTGCTTCCTTTACTACCCAGGCCACCTCCTGATAAGCCCTGCAAAGGGTCAGTTCAGTGCTTCTATTCTCTGTTTTCAGAGCATCTGCCATGTGTTGAGGCAGAAGAGCAGAGGATATTAAGGTTGCCACAGGTCTGTCTACTGTTGGTAATTGTAACTCCTCAGTGAATTCTGGAGCTACATTGCCATTCCCATTTGGGTTGGTATAGGTACTTGGATGAACCCATTGTCTCCAGACCAGGTCATGGGGTGAAGGAATCTCCTCACTCCCCATGGTTGGCTCTGTAAAGAGGTAATTTGGGTTTGGTAAAACCAATGCTGGCTCTGATGTATTTGGCTCAGATCCCATGTGGGCTGTGGGCTTGGCTTTAAACAGGAGGGATTTACAGAAGAAGAGGACCGGGTGAAAAAGCCTTGTGAAAAGGGGGGGGGTTGATCAGGAACTAACCATCCTCTGAGAGTATTAGCTCTCTCTGGTCCTCCTCTCCTGGAAGCCAATCCTTACTCTGTAGGGAGAGTGAGGTTCCCTAAGGTTCATAAAGTCTGAATGAACCTGAGATGTCAGGTGTTGACTATGCTCTAGGGATGAGTCTGATGCCACAGAATCAGCTTGGTTTCCTTGCTAAAATGCTGCAGAAATCCCCTGCATTATGGAGATAAGGAGTTACATTTGCCTAGAAATCTCTGGTCCTTGGTTCTATCCTGTGTTGTGAGGGTAAATACTGCCACTGGGGCAGATTGCCTCTGTTTTAAAATAGGCTCCCAATTTATCTAACTATCTATCAACATACCTTCCTCCCTATCTACCTACCTACCAATCAAATTTCTAGCCCATCCTCATTACAGGAGATTCCTAGAGAGGCCCCATGGAGGCTTCTCCTCTCCTTTTCCGGCCCTGTTTCCTCCCAGGAGATTCCTAGAGAGGCCCTACAGAGGCTTCTCCCCACCTTTTCCGGCCCTGTTTCCTCCCAGGAGATTCCTAGAGAGGCCCTACAGAGGCTTCTCCCCACCTTTTCTGGCCCTGTTTCCTCCCAGGAGATTCCTAGAGAGGCCCCACGGAGGTTTCTCCCTGCCTTTTCCAGTTAGTTTCGGGGGCTCAGGTTTGTAAGTAGAAAATGGTTATTCAGAAGAGGCAAAAAAATCATGAAGACCCGGTTCTTATCTAGAAAAGTTCATAAGTAGAGGCGTTCTTAGGTAGAGGTGCCACTGTATTCAGGTACCTTGGAATAGATTAGAGACTTTATAGTTTTAAAAAGATGCTTACATCTATATTATTTATTCAACTGTCAGTGACAATAGTTATCTCAGAATGAATAATTAAAGACGGAAAATTAAAATTAAGTAGCAAAACTAAAAACAGAAAATTTTAGAAATATTACTGTAAAATCACAATGAAACAAAGACTGATTTAAAATAAAATAACTTCTACTCATTTTTATCAATTATTCTTCAATTAGGCTACCCAAATGAATCTGTTTAACACCTTAGAAACTCTAGGGAAAAGATGCATATATGCATTAGTGCTGTGCACATTTTGAAAGTGATTTAGAATAAGATTTTTTTTAAACTTCACACAAGCATAGCATTTCTGCTTAAAGCATGAAATCTTTTTTCAGGTTTCAATATAAGCTTGAAAAATGATGATGTCTTATTCTATTGAAATCTCAAAATAAATGTACTATTGTTATTGTTTCTCTTTAAGCAATGGAATCTTCCTATGAGGCATCAAACACTTGTTCCAAATAAACATGCACAATTCTACTATTGACTGGAGAGAGGAGATCATAATCTGATGAGTCAGAGATGAATTAATTATAGAAGAAGCCAAAAACATTGTTGTCTATATATAGCAATCTCTCATAAAACAGGCACTGTAACAAAAGCTCTCTTCATAATTTCTGTTTAACATAAAGCCTAAATTGGGAAGTATGGGCTACCTTTATGTAATTCTGTTCTTCTACTCATATTTTCTTTTTACCAGAAATTTCTATTAGAAACATAGAAGTCTGACGGCAGAAAAAGACCTCATGGTCCATCTAGTCTGCCCTTATACTATTTTCTGTATTTTATCTAAGCATGGATATATGTTTATCCCAGGCATGTTTAAATTCAGTTACTGTGGATTTATCTACCACGTCTGCTGGAAGTTTGTTCCAAGGATCTACTACTCTTTCAGTAAAATAATATTTTCTCATGTTGCTTTTGATCTTTCTCCCAACTAACTTCAGATTGTGTCCCCTTGTTCTTGTGTTCACTTTCCTATTAAAAACACTTCCCTCCTGGACCTTATTTAACCCTTTAACATATTTAAATGTTACAGCATTGTTACCATAAATACAAGTACAAGATAACATCACAAAAATTACATGACAATGATCATGTAATATTCCTCTAACAAATGTGTAAGGAACATCTTTTTAAACTTTCTTGCTTAAGGGGCAGCCAAAGAAAGTGATGGACGAGAAAGACACACATTACAATTAATTTAGCTCTTACTTGCTAGGGATTCTTGCCTTAATCACAAACTATGAAAAGTGGAAAACCAACTCTCCCTATACAGCTGTTCAGCTGCTGTATAATTGTCAAAGCAATACTCTTCTTTTTCTTTGCTAAGGCATCTCTGAAAACCTCTTATCCCTGATTCAGAATGTTACCCTTGTTGAAGCAAGGTATTGATCAACATAGTACAATAGAAAAGGCTGTCACTTAATTAGAAAGTATTACTTCTTTAAAAATCTACCTGTAGATTTCCCCTTCAAGGGGCTTGAGGCAGCATTTCTTGGTGGCACCTGCAGCACTGATACTCAAATAAATCCTACTGGTCATGAAAACTGCTGAGACTGCTGAAGGCCCAAAGTCACTACTTCAGTCCCAGTCCTACCACCACAGATTGGGGGAAAGCAAAACATAATCCAGTAGCAAGCTGCCATCGCAACTGTGGACAAGCTGCCAAATTCAAGTTCTCCCACTTAAAAAGATGAGGTCTGTAATTGACATCCTAAGTAGACTTCAACCATGAGAGACAACATGAGAAAACACATCCAGAAAATCACATTGTCTGATTTTTAACGAATGTATTTGAAAATTATGGTGGAAAATAAGTATTTGGTCAATAACAAAAGTTAAATCTCAATACTTTGTTATATATATCCTTCGCTGGTAATGACGTTTTCAAACGTCAAACGTCAGACGTTTTCAAGGTCAAACGTTTTCTGTAAGTCTTCACAAGGTTGCCACACACTGTTGCTGGTATGTTAGCCCATTCCTCCATGCAATCATCTCTAGAGCAGTGATGTTTTGGGGATGTCGCTGGGCAACACGGACTTTCAACTCCCTCCAAAGGTTTTCTATAGGGTTGAGATCTGGAGACTGGCTAGGCTACTCCAGGACCTTGACATGCTTCTTACAAAACTATTCCTTCGTTGCCCTGGCGGTATGCTTGGGATCATTGTAATGCTGAAAGACCCAGCCGTGTTTCATCTTCAGTACCCTTGCTGATGGAAGGAGGTTTGCACTCAAAATCTCACGATATATGGCCCCATTCATTCTTTCATGTACACGGATCAGTCGTCCTGGTCCCTTTGTAGAGAAACAGCCCTTAACATGATGTTGTCACCCCCATGCTTCACAGTAGGTATGGTGTTCTTTGGATGTAACTCAGCATTCTTTCTCCTCCAAACACGACGAGTTGTGTTTCTACCAAACAGTTCTACTTTGGTTTCATCTGACATTCTCTCAATACTCTTCTGGATCATCCAAATGCTCTCTAGCAAACTTCAGACGGGTCCGGACACATACTGGCTTAAGCAGGGGGACACGTCTGGCACTGCAGGATCAGAGTCCCTGGCGGCGTAATGTATTACTGATGGTAGCGTGTTATGTTGGTCCCAGCTCTCTGCAGGTCATTCACTAGGTTCCCCAGTGTGGTTCTGAGATTTTTCCTCATCGTTCTTGTGATCATTTTGACCCCACGGGATGAGATTTTGCGTGGAGCTCCAGATTGAGGGAGATTATCAGTGGTTTTGTATGTCTTTTATTTTCTAATTATTGCTCCCAGATATGATTTCTTCACACCAAGCTGCTTGTCTATTGCAGATTCAGTCTTCCCAGTCTGGTGCAGGGCTACAATGTTGTTTTTGGTGTCCTTCAACAGCTCTTTGGTCTTCACCATTGTGGAGTTTGGAGTGTGACTATTTGAGATTGTGGACAGGTGACTTTTATACTGATAACAAGTTCAAACAGGTGCCATTACTACAGGTAATGAGTGGAGGACAGAGGAGCCTCTTAAAGAAGTTACAGATCTGTGAGAGGCAGAAATCTTGCTTCTTTGTAGGTGACCAAATACTTATTTTCCACCATAATTTGCAAATAAATTCGTTAAAAATCAGACAATGTGATTTTCTGGATGTGTTTTCTCATGTTGTCTCTCATGGTTGAGGTCTACTTATGATGTAAATTACAGGCCTCTCTCATCTTTTTAAGAGGGAGAACTTGCACAACTAGTGTTTGACTATATACTTTTTTCCCCACTGTACATATAGGTATACAAACACACAAGTAGATGTTTTCTTGTATATAAATCATACTTAAAGTTCACAACATGCTATGTATGGTTCCACAATACAAAACTAGTCACAGGGGGAAATGCTTTAAATAAAGCAGGACAGAAGAACTAAATATCTGCTGAAAATAATGAATACCACCTCAATTTTTCAGGTTTTTAAGCAGTACAATTTTAATGTAACAAAGAATGGAATGTAAATGCACAGAATTCATAAATTTATCCCAACTTTACTGTATAACTTCGACAAACTACAAAGAAAAATGTTCTGCATAATTCCAAATAAATGATTTCCTTCAGTTGGCATTTTCCCAAAAGACAACCATGAATATAAGGTTTTCTCCTGCTCAAGGGAATTTCAGACGTTAAATAGCAACAGCAACAGCAGCAGCCCTTACATTTATATACTGCTTCACAGTGCTTTACAGTTCTCGCTAAGCAATTTAGAGAGTCAGCATATTGCTCTCAACAATCTGTGTCCTCATTTTACAGATCTCAGAAGGATTATGAGCTGGGGTGACGCAGCAGGTAGAGTGCTGTACTGCAGGCCACAGAACCTGACTGTAGATCTGAAGGTCAGCGGTTCAAATCTCATCACCGGCTCAAGGTTGACTCAGCCTTCCATCCTTCCGAGGTGGGTAAAATGAGGAGCCGGATTGTGGGGGCAATATACTGGCTCAGTTTTAAAAAAAGTGCTATTACTAACATGCTGTAAGCCGCCCTGAGTCTAGGGAGAAGGGCGGCATAAAAATTGAATAAATAAATAAATAAATAAATAATTTTTGAGTAAAATTAAATTGCTTAATTAAATAAGTTACCCTGAATATAATAAAAACAATTGATCCTAAGTTACATATGGCAATCAATCATTTTTTCTCATGCTTGCAAACTACTTTCACATGCAAAAGTATACAAAAGTATACAAGGAGCTGTGACGTTCCTTGAAATATACCAGGGTGATCCGACATAAAAAAACATATAGCCCCTCCCTGGTACACAGCTGGAAGGGATCTGATCTGATAGCACCTCTGCTAAGTCTCTGCCTTACAAGGCAGAGTCCACAGGATCAAATCCCAGTAAGGAAGGGTGTGGCTAGCTGATGAGGCCAGAACAAGGCCGAAATGGGACCATCCTAGTCTCCCTTAATTTTAAAATTCCAGCTAAAAAAACATTTGACATATATATATATATATATATATATATATATATATATATATAT
This sequence comes from Erythrolamprus reginae, assembly GCF_031021105.1. Classification (NCBI taxonomy): domain Eukaryota; kingdom Metazoa; phylum Chordata; class Lepidosauria; order Squamata; family Dipsadidae; genus Erythrolamprus; species Erythrolamprus reginae. The sequence goes on along the minus strand of NC_091954.1, from coordinate 71,929,974 downwards.
ATATATATATATATATATATATATATATATATATATGGAAACTTTCTCCCTTCCTTCACATAGAAAGAAAAAAGTAAAAACAGATTTAAGAAAAAATGAGTGTAAAACACAGCTGGACAGGGAAGAAAATAAAGGAGAAGCAGGTATCCTGTTGAAACAGTTAAATTAATCAACTAAGCAGCAGCATCCAAACAGTAAAATTTTTAAAGACCTTTAAAGACCTCTTATTCAGTTCTTTTTACCAGAATTTTAATCTATAATTCTTACCTATAAGTTCCTATACATTTTGAAATTAATCTGCTATGAATTTTTATCAACATATATACATGACATATATAATGACTTAGTTCAGATTTCAATTTAATAAAATTCATTCCACACTTTCCTTCCTCTTTGCACTTTGATAAATCGGAATAATGCCTGTGACAAATTGGAAAACTTATGTTCAAACATCACATATGAAATCAGGATCCAGCATACAACCATATCAATAAATAATAATTTTCCCGGGGTCTTAAATCAAAAATGCAATTTGCAAGCTATGACATTTTTATTGCAGCTTAAAAAAAGAAATGCAAACAAACACACAAAAAAGATTATTTCAATATATCTATTGTACTTCTATGTCATCTTCTCATAATGCACCAAAATGGTATTTTTAAAAGTATTTTAATAAAGGTTATATTAAATTACAACATATTAATAAAGAATGCCTTTGAAAAAAGATCCATATCACAAGAAATTGACATTTTAGCTTTAAAAACTTCCAAAATGTTTCCCTTCCCCTTCCTAAATAAAACTATTTTTAACTTCCAGAATTCCAATATTCCTAATCTAGTTACACATACTGGGACTTCCAAAAAGAGAAGTAGCCTTCCAGTGGCTAACAAACTTATTTTCAGTAAATTAAAGAAATTCAATCCTTAGTTCCTTGCCATTTAATTTTATATACAGGGGGAATATAAATACAATCAAAAATGAGTTTATAAACAGACTAATAGCATATCACTGCTGCTGAAGCCTAGTGTTTTCTGAGAATTATTATTCACAATTATTAGGCAACTGAATATTTTGACCATATCATTTTTATGTATATTTTCCACCTCCAAGCTGTACAAACCCGAATGCTTAGTGGATATAAGCAGATCATATGATCTTGGGGAAGACATCCCAGTTTCTGTTCCTTCCTACACAACAGGGGGAGTTCTTTCTTCCTTCAGACTGAAGGAGGAATTAATCCACCTGACTCTGATTATAGGCCTGTGACTTGAAGTGGATGGGGATTGCAGATCTTCAGCAAGCCTACAGCTGTAACATAACCAAAACTATGGACATAGAACCAGCATTCCTCATTTCTAAATCACCTTTTGGATTTATTCTTCTGTAAATGAGTCTTTCTTTGGATGAGATAAGTATCTCTCTTTGAAGTTTTTTTTTTAATTCCTTGAGCTATGTTCAAGAGTTCAAGACATTGGAAATTCTTAGAGGCATTTGTCTAATTCACTAAAATTTGAGAATAAAAGACTAAAACAGACTGAAAAATGAACACTTCACACTACAGAATTACAATCTGAAGATTCATACTGACTTTCCCTATTTTTTAAATTAATCTTGCCACCAATTGGTTAGATTTATAAACAAAGACTTGCTATTATATTTTTTTACTAACAGAATGTTAGACACCATGGCTATACTTAGAGGTACCAAATATAGAGATGAGTAGCATATTGTCCGTTATTAAAGTGTTGTGTGATGATTTAGGTAAACCTTTAACACAATCTTTAAAAGTTAACTTTGAGACTCTGAGGAAAAAATAGATAAAAGACTGGATAAGAGTTCAGGGAATATTAAACAAGTTAATATAGCATGAAAAGAGGGCTAAATATATTGGCTATATTGGAACTCAGAAAGAAAGAATTCTGCTTGAGGTTTAGGGCCATTCCAGAGGACTCTTTTGAAACTATAAGGGAAAAGCTTGTTCAGACATTAACTGATTTATTGAGCTGGAAAGAGGAACAGATGGAGGGAGATCTTGAAAAGGTCTATTGCATAAATTACATTTTTGTTGCAATGAGATAAAATAGTAAAATATATTTTTGTACATTTTCTAAGGAAAAGAACAAGAGATCAGGTTCTGCAATGTTATTTTGAGGCAAAATTGACTGATAATGCTGCTGTAATTATTTTAAAGGAGATTCCTATTAGCATCCTGTGCAAGAAAGATTACTTTTTTCTTACCGGTATTTTAAAGGAAGGATTCCATTTCACTAGGATAAACTGGAGGGAGTCATTTTTACTTTTGAAGCTCAAAGATATAGATTATCTAAAAAGCTAAAGACTTTCTGAAAAAAATTAAAGACGAATTGGACCAAACAGACTGCTGGCAAAGATTCACAAGGACTCTTACTTTGAGAGCCACAGCTAAGAACTTAAATATGGATTACAAAATTTTACCAAGAAATATAAACAGAGCAAATGCTTCTTAAAACAGAAAAATATTTTTATTATTTGAAAAAATTTAAGCAAAAAATACATATACAGTGGTACCTCCATTTAAGAACTTAATTTGTTCCATGACCAGGTTCTTAAGTAGAAACATTCTTAAGTAGAAGCAATTTTTCCCATAGGAATAATAAATAAATAAATAAACAAACAAACAAATAAACAAACAAAGCATGAAAACCCATTAGAAAAGAAATAAAAGCTCGGAATTTGGGTGGGAGGAGGGAGAGGAGGAGGACTCTGGCAGCCCAGAAAAGCCCGAGATGGCTGGGATTAAAGGGAGAATGGCAGGAAATTGGTCGGGCCTTCGTGCCACTCTCAAATTTTCTGGGAAATTAAGTAGAAAATGGTTCTTAAGTAGAGGCAAAAAAATCTTGAACAGCGGGTTCTTATCTAGAAAAGTTCTTTAGTAGAGGCCTTCTTAAGTAGAGGTACCACTGTAATGGGAAAAGATGTGAATTATCCAATTTGTAAGACTTTATATCATCCGGTTTTTAAAAAGTAAAAACTGGGATTAAAAACTGAATTGTTGACAGATGAACATGGTATGTTGCAGTGGAAGCACAAAGAATTAGATTAACATCAAACCAGCAATCGGAGGAGGGCGTGGGCAAACACCGCAGCCCCACGGTGTTTCCCCTCATTCCGTAGGGGAACCCTGAAACCCATGTTGCTTGGAGACCTGATTTAGGACCAGGTCATAGCCACTCTGAAGGGGGGGGAGAAGAAGAGGAGCACTGCAATTGGGCTGCGGGGGGGGGGGGCGGATGCCAACCTTCCTCGGGGAACTGGAAGCCAGTGGCGATGGGAGACGACTTCTATCTCATCCCTAGCTGTGGAGGTCACAATGAACGGATTTAAACTGTGAGTTTGGAGTCATCTGGGAAGAGAAACTGGATAATAAGTATTGGAGGTGTGCAGAAATGAAGGCGGGTGAATGATATTGCCAAAGAAAAGGTAAAAGTAATACTTTAAAAGTTTAAGGGGAACAATAAGGATTGGAAATTAAGAAGCAGCCATTTTAATATGTAGATACAAGGGACAAACAAGAATAAAAGAATGCACAACTAAAATCCTACTTCTAAAGATTTTGTACTGTACTTTAACAATCTGGAGTACATGAGAAATTTGACTGAAAAATGTGGAGAAAATAATCTGAAAATTGGACTTGATTTATTAAAACTTGAACAAGAAAGGCAGAGCTGTGAGACCGGAACAGAGGGTACTATCTAGCGGTTGGAGGAGTCATTGATTTGGTTGAATATTTTATGGATACTTGCCCAGATGCTGGCCTTGAAAGATCTGAAATGGAGGATACAGTGATCCCTCGAGTTTCGCGTCCTCGAGCATCGCGAAAGGGCTATATCGCGAGTTTTCAACCCGGAAGTAAACTCCACCATCTGCGCATGCGTGCCTTTTTTCTATGGAGATGGTGGAGTTTCCCGCCGGGCAGATAAGCTGCTGGACGGCTTCCCTGGGTCTTCCCCCTCTTGCCCCGGTAAGACCCCAGCGGCGGCGCGAGCAACGGCGTGGGCGGGCGGGCGGCACGCGCGGGGACACCCCAGCTCCGCTTCCCAGCTGGGAAGTGGCCCCAGCAACAGCGTGGGCGGGCGGTGCGCGCGCGCTTGGGGAAACCCCAGCTCCGCTTCCCAGCTGGGAAGCGGCCCCAGAAACGCGCGCGCGCTTGGGGACATCCCAGCTCTGCTTCCCAGCTGGGAAGCGGCCCCAGCAACGGCGTGGGCGGGCGGGCGGCACGCACGCGGGGAAACCCCAGGCGCGAGCAACGGGGTGGGCGGGCGAAGGGCGGGCGGCGGTGGAAGTAAAAACACCATCTGCGCATGCGCAGATGGTGTTTTTACTTCCGCACCGCTACTTCGCGAAAAATCGATCATCGCTTGGGGTCCTGGAACGGAACCCTCGCGATGATCGAGGGACCACTGTATTAAAAACAGGCTTAAATTTATTATTATTTGGAAGAAAATAATTGGACTGAACTAGATAAGAATGAAATTGAGTAGATGTTGACTATAAAAGGATTACAGTGATCCCCCATTTATTGCGTCCCCAACCATTGCGAACAGGGTACTTCGCTATTTTTCAACCCGGAAGTCAAAATACCATCTACGCATGCGTGCCCGTGGGCACGCATGCGTAGATGGCAACCGGGAGATCAGCTGCTGGGCGGCTTCCCTGAGTCTTCCCCCTCTTGCTGGCGTCAGCGAGGAGTTTCCCCACCGCCCACGCAAACTCCTCGCTGCCGCCCGCCCTTTGCCCGCCCACGCCGTTCATTCTCGCCGCACGGGCCTGTCCACGCTGTCTCTCGGCGCTTTCGAGCTGAGTCCGGGAGCGAGTTCGCTCCCGGACTCAGCACGAAAGCGCCGAGAGACAGTGCCAAGGAACGGGCCTGTCCACGCTGTCTCTCGGCGCTTTCCAGCTGAGTCGGGGAGCGAGTTCGCTCCCGGACTCAGCACGAAAGCGCCGAGAGACAGCGCCAAGGAACGGGCCTGTCCACGCTGTCTCTCGGCGCTTTCCAGCTGAGTCGGGGAGCGAGTTCGCTCCCAGACTCAGCACGAAAGCGCCGAGAGACAGCGCCAAGGAACGGGCCTGTCCACGCTGTCTCTCGGCGCTTTCCAGCTGAGTCGGGGAGCGAGTTCGCTCCCGGACTCAGCACGAAAGCGCCGAGAGACAGCGCCAAGGAACGGGCCTGTCCACGCTGTCTCTCGGCGCTTTCCAGCTGAGTCGGGGAGCGAGTTCGCTCCCGGACTCAGCACGAAAGCGCCGAGAGACAGCGCCAAGGAACGGGCCTGTCCACGCTGTCTCTCGGCGCTTTCCAGCTGAGTCGGGGAGCGAGTTCGCTCCCGGACTCAGCACGAAAGCGCCGAGAGACAGCGCCCCCCGGACCCCCAACCCGGGTTTGGGGGGCTGCTAGGAAGCCCCCCATGCCGGCGGCAAACAGCCGCGCCGCCCCCAATCTTCGGCTCCTCGCTAGCGCTGTGGGAGTAAAAACACCATCTGCACATGCGCAGATGGTGTTTTTACTTCCGCATCGCTACTTCGCGAAAACCCGCTCGTTGCGGGGGCTCCTGGAACGGAACCCTCGCAACGAGCGGGGGATCACTGTAGAAGGATCTGGACTGTTAGTTATTAAAAAGAAAATTTACAAAGTATAAAAGGCTGTGTAATTTACTATTGTTAGCAGTTGGGCAGACTGGGAGAATATAGTGACTAAGGAATGATGATATCTCTGGAAAAATTGGAATTGGACTGACTGCCGAAATAACATGTTTCACTTTAATTTTGGACTTGAGAACTGTGACTTTAAAGTCATGGAGGGAATTGATTTTGAAGAATTTATTGATCTTTTTAGAGAACACCTTAATGACCTTAGAAGAGCTTTTGGAATTGAAGTTCCTTAGTATGGAAAGATGAAAACACAGGTAGAAAAAACGGAGAAGACAACAGAAGAAGAAAAGAGAACTGATGAAATTGAAAATAATGATGAAAAGGGAAAATATATGGACAATGAAATATTGATTAATTATCATGATGAATATAACGAGCCTTATAATGATTCCACTGGGGTTTACAGTGACTATGATGATTAAAATAGGGATACTCATAATGATTTCACTGGGGTTTACAGTAACAAAAAGAATGATATTAAAAATGATTATGTTCAGCTAAAAGATGGGGATTTTGAGAGGTACAAGACTGTAAAAGGTATGGGAAAAACTATATACATACACAAAACAGACTTAGAAAAGAACGCGAGGAAAGAGGAAGTTATGATTACAATGGAAAAAGAAAGAAAATGGGGAAATGGGGATGGAAATAATATAAATACAAAAAGGAAGTGATTGAGAAATTGAAAGGAAATGGATGAGGTTGAAATTTTAGGGTGAGGTTTCTCTTTTTTTTCTTTTTTTTTTACTATCACCATCACCCTATAGTTTACTGTGATAAGGTTAATTGTTTAGAACATGATTTATATTATCAATTAAGAGTAGTGAGTTTTCTGTTGTATTTATATAAATGGATACTATATTATAGAATGATTACGGTAATTGACAATGGTGATATTAACTTTTAGCATGAATGTAATTTATTATTAGTATTAAAAGTGAACATTTAAAAATTAGAGAGGATGAAAATGGATTAAATGAAAAAAACCCTGTGATTGTTTTATTATGTCATACATGAAATTGACAGAAGAAATGTTAATTGCTTAGAATGTGATATATATAATCAATTTAATAATTGAACTAAGAGTGAGGGTTTTCTGTTTTATTTATATAGGAGGATAGCACCTTAATAATAAGATGAACGTATAAGGTGATAGGCTAATTTTTTTGATCGAATACAATTTATTATTAAATCTAATAGGTTGACAACTAAAAACTAGAGAGAACAACAATGGATGAAACTAAAAAATCTTTATGATGATTTTATTAAGTCCAGAGTCAACGCATCTGTCTACCAGGAGATTTTGGAGTACTTCATGCTTCCTCCCGCAGCTTTATGAGGATGCTGACTTCAATTTTCCAGCAGAACATGGCACCTGCCCACACTACCAAAAGCACCAAAAGCTGGTTGAATGATTGTGGGATTACTGTGCTGGATTAGCCAGCAAATTCGCCTCACCAAGCAGGAACTCCAATTTCCTCAACAACTGCTAGAGGTTAAGAACTTTGAGTTTTCTGAAGGGATCCGAAATCCAGGGAGCCTTCCGATGGGTCCTAGGCTTACTTGACAGTTGGATGCTCCCTCAGCTTATAGCAGGGCCTGACAGGTCTCTTCGCACCAAGCCAGAGAAATTAGAAGTGCCAAAGCCAACCCTTCATTGAAAAAACCTCAGGGAAACAATATTGAGCAGGCTCGTTCACACTGGCCCCTTTCAGAATTTCCTCTTGGCAATCTAGTGGCAATCTGTGCCTGCAGCGAGCTGAAGATGAAAGCTCTTTAGGTTGGGATTAAACCAGCAGCTCTGCCAGCCGAGCCCAGGAGCCAGCTGGATTAATTTTAATTAACCAGTCTCTATCGTGGAAGAAAATCCAGAAGTAGGTTGAAGATCAAATGGAAACATATCTTTGTCCTAGGTTAGACTGTGTCAAAAGCTGAGGGCTGTTGGTAAGGGAAGCATGTCCTCAAAGCTTTGACAGACTCAATCTAATCAGCTAGCAGACGAGGTCATTCTTGGATGCTATCTCCACCTCAATGGAGAATGGTGGGTTTTTCAACAAAGCAAAGGCTAGCATGTTATGTTATTTGGTTATACTATCATGTTTACTGCGTTCTATGCATTTCCTCCTATCCAATTATTTCTGGTGGTTTCAGAACACAATTTCAAATTCAAAGGAGTTTGGCCAATTTAATTATGGTGTGTTCTACAATCTGATGTGTTGTACAATATCTCCATATTTTTCTACATTCCTGGTAAACTTCATGAGACATGTTTGAACTTTGTCACCTTGGCCTTTTTCTGGCAAATTTTCTGTTGTTTTGGGGCTTCGAGTATTTTTAAAAATCCCCTAAGCATGGATCTATGTTGGAAACATACACATAGCTTATGCATGTTTCAGGATACAGGTAACCAACCAGGGAAACTTGTTTGTGTTTCTCTAGCAAGGCCTTTCTCTTGGACAGCAGGGTTTAAATTTTATTTTCTTTTGCTAATGTTCTCATTCTGTCAGTGTCAGTTTGTGGAAAAACAAGGAAGCTATGCAAAATCTGTGTGTTGAACATAAAGTAAGTATTGGGGGGAAATAGTCCATGATACTGACTGCTGAGCAACTTGCATTAAGAGGCTAACCTCAAATCCTTTTTTTCTTGAAATCCCATCTTTTTCAACAGTTGAAGATTCATTTTCTGACTGTGGGACTTTCAAATAGCTTGTCGGGGGGGGGGGAGTTCTATGAAATGAAATCAGCATTTGCATCTTAGAAGAATGAATAATCCAATTTCTCATATTCCTTTCAGCTAATATTTCTCCAAGAGCAAAAGGATACCAGGCTTCCAGCATAGGGAAAAAAATGTTGATTCAATATAGTTTCTCTAATAGCAGGAACATCTTTGGCTTGCTTCTCTGCAAATCAATTCTAAATGCCTGACTGCTGTTGAAAGGTAGAGGACAAAATCAAGCCAACAAGCGAGTCTTCGGAGAGGGGCGGCAAATAATAATAATAAATTACTCCAAAATAGGGTACCACCAGGCTGTTTTCTCCAATTTCTCTATTCCAGTTAAACCCAATGAAAGAAAGAAAGAAAGAAAGAAAGAAAGAAAGAAAGAAAGAAAGAAAGAAAGAAAGTAAGTAAGTAAGTAAGTAAGTAAGTAAATAAATAAATAAATAAATAAATAAATAAATAAATGCAAATGTCACCCAGCTGTATATCTCTGCCCAGGGCTAAACAGGAGATGTAGTGCATATACAAACCAATCAATTGTTTCAGAGATTAAATAATTCTACAGTGACTCTTAACTTTAGTTCTAACAATCCTTGAATCCAAGGGAACTTTGCAGAGCTTCATTCAATGTATAAATTATATCCTATTCTAGAACAGGATGTGCCAGTCACTAATATCTTTATCCGTTTGTACTTGGATTATCACAATATCCAGGAACTTCAGGTGGCACAAAATATGACCACTTGTATGCTCACCATACAATCGTGGAACTGTCACCTAATTTCATTGATGCAGGAGTTGCACTGTTTAATAGGTTTTTTCCAAGTGCAATTCAAGGTGCTAGACATTATCTATCATTCTTACAAGGCTCAGACAAGAAGTCAAGTTGGATCCGGCTCTGCAGTAGCTGGCAGCTGAAGGAGAGCCAGAAGAGAAAGCACTTTATTGTACCTGTGCAGCACTCGCCCCTCATCTGGAGCGGCGTGAGGAGTTGAGGTGACAGTTTGAGGACATCAAATCAGGTTACATTGATTGGTTTGGTCCTCCACAACAGTCTTAGTTTCTGACATGGGCCCTTGGGAAAATACCACACCAACCTAGTAGTACACAATTAAAATTTTTCAATTGCTCTGGAATTTTTTTTTAATTCAAATACAAAATAATTTCACCACTTAAGTATTTCAACATTTCACTTACTAACGCATATAACCTTCCTATCAAAATACAGAAAACAATTCCAACATTTAATTATTTCTCTACCATTCATATATATATCATACTTTTTTTTGTAAATCTTTCTCTTCCATTTTAGTAGCATTCTGTACAAAGATTTAAAGAGAGATTTTATTTCTCTTTCACAACTAGATCATCATTATTTTTGCACTTAAATGTACTCTTTCCAGTGCATTTTTGAAGTACAGTGTACCCTCGATTTTCGCGGGTTTGAACTTTGCGGAAAGTCTATACCACGGTTTTTCAAAAATATTAATTAAAAAATACTTTGCAGGTTTTTTTCCCTATACCACGGTTTTTCCCACCCGATGACGTCATATGTCATCGCCAAACTTTCGTCTGCATTTAATAAATATTTTTTAAAATAAACTTTAATAAATAAACATGGTGAGTAATAATCTGAATGGTTGCTAAGGGAATGGAAAATTGCAATTTAGGGGTTTTAAGTGTTAAGGGAAGGCTTGTGATACTGTTCATAGCCAAAAATAGTGTATTTACTTCCGCATCTCTACTTCGCGGAAATTCGACTTTCGCGGGAGGTCTCGGAATGCATCCCCGCGAAAAGCGAGGGAACACTGTACATAAGAGATACAATTCTAATTGTACCACTAATCATATATTCATATCACTATTTATTTTTTCTATTTTAAATAGTTCTTTCATACTTGACTAAATCTGGTTCAATATTTTGAATTATAACAGGACCCATAGGGCTAAAAATATAATATTCCACACACAAAACTAAGAGCTTTTCGATCTATGATTCCCCAGTTCAGGGAGTAGTGGGACTCAGTGATCCAGTCAAAAATGCAAAAAAAAAAAAAAAAAAGGTAGGATTATTTACATCAACTGTGATATCTATATATAGTGAGAGAATTAAAGAGCAACATGTGATCTTTCTCAGCCACAAATAGAAACCAGAAAGATCTCCCCTGCTGTTTCATTGTATAAGAACTTTTCCTTATTATTAGAAAGTCCCTCTAAAAAAATATCCTTCGACTGTTCTAAGGTTGGGGCCTTTTGACTCTGTAACTACTTGAATTGCTATTCAATTACTGTATAGCTAAAAATATCAATTTCTTCTCATTAGCCCTTTCTCTGCAGGAACCAAACTATCTATAAAAGCTGACTAGTTAGAAATATCTCATAGTATGCAGATGGGTTTTTACCAGATGCGATCTTCTTTTCATGTTTCACTCAAATGTCAAGTATTATGAAGTCCCTTTCTTTCTTTCTTTCTTTCTTTCTTTCTTTCCTTGCTTTCTCTTTTATGCCGTCCCTCTCCAAGGACTCGGGGCAGCTTATAATATATAATATAACAATATATAGCATCTTAAATCCAATTAATTAAATTTAAAATCTAAAACCCCCCTCAAAAACCATAAAAGACAATCATTCCCATTCAGTCAACTTACTCTCAATACGTTCATCGGCCAGGAGGCTAGTCTTAAAAAGTGTCCTTAGGTCTTAAAAAGTGTTGCTCAGTCTCATTTATTTGAATTTGCTACAGAACATTTCTGTTACAGGTTGAGATCCTATAAACCTTACAGTTCTGCCAAGGAACATTTATGAATTACCGTATCTTCTGAAAATGAAATATACTTATCTGACAAAATTAACTATGTTGGACAACCGTAAATGACACCAGTTTGATGTACTGGTTAAGATGCTGGTCTAGAAACCAAGAAACTGTTAGCTATAATATAAGTCTGCCTTAAGCATGAGAGCCAGCTGGAAAAACACTGGATCAGTCGCTATCTCCAGTCAATCTCAACTCATAGGGTGGTTGTTATAGAGAAAATAGGAGGCAGAAATATTAGGTATGGTTCACCTCCTTGAGTTATATATAAAAAGGGGGATAAAATTATCATTAATGGCAGCATTTCATATCTTTATTAAAATAGAAAGCATTTAGAAATCAGTATTACATCAACCAAGCTATTAGTCTATGTATTGTCTGAACTAGGAATGTCCAAACTGCAGCCCATAGATCAAATATGGCTCTAGACAATGCCTCTCAAGATAATAAAGAATATAAAAAATAAAGGTTGTTAAATAATGTACATTAACTATGTTATATATTTTATACATGGCCTGGGGTTGTGGTTTCCCTATACCCTTGTAGCTTTGCATCTGACTGCATATTTATGCTGAGCTGCGCCTCCAGGGTTTTGTGCCATTCCAGAGCCAAGGTATGCCATCAAGCACCTCAGTCATTTTGTGGCAAGCAAACCCAGTGTGTGTAAGTGTGTGGCTTGGAGTACCAACCCCAGAATGGCTTGGAGTAGAATTCCCAGTTAACCATCAGTGCCAGAATTGCTGTTCGTCAGTGATGTGGTCACATGATATTGTGCTTTACTACAACATGGTTAGTGACAGATATTTATTTTATTTTTATTTATTTATTTATTTTGTCATACAAATATAGTATTGTATTGTAGTATGTTTAACATAATATAAGTATAAAGTAGAGATAGAAAAGATAAAAAAGACATTTGGGCAGGAACAGTAGGCACAAAGGTGCACTTATGCATGCCCCTTGCAGACCTCTTAGAAAAGGGGAGAGGTCTATTGTAGATAATGTAAGGTTGAAGATTTTGGGATTGGGGGAAGAAACAATCTCAATTATGGGTGTAAATCTAGAATTACTTGCATAATTCAAATAAAGCAGTGAACATAAATGAGTTCCCTAGGATTTCAAATATAGGTCTTTCCAATACATTTGGTCCTCAATTTACAATCATAATTAGGATCAGAATTTTCCCTTAGCAAGGGAAAATTTCCCTAAGCAAAGCAGTTGAGTCACACTTGACTTTACAAACTTTTTGTCATGAATGTTAAGCAAATCAGATGTTTAGCGGATTATGTTGTCATTAAGAGAACCCAGCTTTCACCACTAACTTTAATTGTTGTTAATCAGTTAAGTAGGTAGCAAATGGAAATCATATGACTCCAGGACACTGCAACCATAAGTATTTGCTGGTTGCAGCGCCCACATTTTTATTATGTGACCATGGCAATGTTAAAACAATTTAAGTGCAAAGACTAGTCATAAGTCACTTTTTTTTCAATTGTAATTTCTAACAATCACAATCACTAAACAAATGGTTGTAAGTCAAGAATTTTTCCTTTTTAGAAATGAAAAACTAAACCTGGGATTACATTTCAGACTGTTATGAGCGGACTATGGCTTTGTTACTGAGCCATGGCAGCTCCCACCCACCCCAAAAAACTATAAAAAATGAAGGGTTAAGGAAAGCACTTAAATAATGTATTAGATCCTATTCTATGATACACAGCTGCTAATAGAAATTTTCCCCTAACAATTAATAAAGCTGTTTTCTGAATGCTCACATATCATTTGAAATAGCAAGTGTGGAAAAACCCAGTCTGCAATCTGTAAAAGAATTATGATGTAATAAATGTAGAGAGGCAGTGCAAATTTAATTAAAAGTAAACTCCACTGTGGCTTCAAAATATACTGAAACTATACCAAAGAGTTATCTAATTTTTTCATCAATATAAAAGTCACCTAGTATTCAGATACATTTTAACACTAATTAGAACATGGGTCTCCTATAAATTAGAAAGTAGAACAAAAACTTGGTAATAGATTTACAAAACTGGAGATTTTAGATTACTTATTTACTGTTACTTAATTACTCCATTAACCAACCATTAATTAAATGTTATTTTCCAGAAGTACATTTTTCATACCTTTCACTTTACAAAGAAGATATTTGCTCTTCAAAGTAGAAGGATTTTTCAATTTCTCAATAGTTTAAAAATAGTATAGCAGAGTTTTAGCTGCAATACCACCTTATATAGATTTCTGAGCCACTACAGCTTAACCTTAACCACTTTCTTGAAATCAGGATTCATTTGCAGTCCTAGCCCTAGTCCTGTGCCAAGGTAGATAAAAATAGATGATTTTTTAAAAATAAAAAATATGGGAATTTAAAAAATTTAAATTAGGTTTTTTTTTAAGCAAATTTTTTTAATTATTATTTTTATCAAATTTACTTTAATAAAATGCTTTTGGGTAAAAATCAATCTAAAGATTTTATTTATTTAAGATTCATTCATAACTTAGTTTATTCACCAGCTTATTTACTTAGCTAAGGCTGTATACTCTACTTGCTGTTTGTAAGTCAACAGCGGGTCAGAGGAGGAGGCGCTACGATAGAGATGATAATTGTTCTTTAAAAATTATGATTTAAATCAAGTTGATTTAAATCAAGCCTTTTTACTAGTGATTTAAGTCATGAGTTTGATTTAAATCAAATCCAACCTTTCTAGAGCATTGCATAGCGCAGTGATTGCTAACCTTTTCCGTATACAGTGCTGCCTGGTTGATATATTAATTCAATCTTCGTCCATTTATTCAGGCCCAGATGGATTTGGAGACCAGAACGGTCGGCAGTTCGGCCTTTCAAATCCCTAGTATAGGTCTCCTGTGTGAGCAGGGGGTTGGACCAGATGACTTCTAAGGTCCCTTCCAACTCTGTTACTGTTAACTGTTAACCACCAGGTATTGGAGCACCACTCATTAATTGGGAGGAAAGCCACTTGATGTCATCTACTAGACTGCTAGACTTGGGGGCCATTATTCCTTTGGTTCAGGGTATGTCACGTTAGTATTAAGGAAATGGTAATAACCATTCAGAAGGATAGGTCTGTGTCCTTAGCAATCTTAGCCAAGTTCCTAGGCAAAATGGTATCCACATTTGCCATTGTGCCATTCCCAAGACATCCAATGGTTTCTCTTGCCATTTAAGAGGTCCGGCAGGGGCACTTCTCTGATCAGGTTGAGCTACCGATGAATGTCATCTTGTCTCTGGCATGGTGGAGTTTCCATTCATAGGCAGCATATTCCGGGAGCCCAGTCAATTAGTCCTTACAATGGATGCAAGTTAACAGACTGGGGTGTGGACATGTCCACTCAGATGGTTCAGGGCCGGTGGGACGCTCAGGAACATGAGCGTAGCATAAATTGTTTGGAACTTTGGGCCATTCATCTTGCCCTACACCATTTCACACATGCTATCACTGGACAACACATCTTAATTATAACGGACAATATTGCTGCCAAAGCGCACATCAACCGACAGGGCAGAAACAGGTCCAAGTCTCTGATGGAGGAGGCGTGTCAGATTTCTCTATGAGGAGAACGCCACCTTCTCTCCCTTTGGGCAGATCATATATCCAGTGTAGCAAATGTGCAGGCGGGTTGGCTCAGCCAAGCCTCAGTGGACCATGCCAAGCACCTGTACCTGGTCTTGTTTCAGATGTCGGATGCCTTTGGTCTTCCGGAAGTTGACCTTCTTGTGACTCCGAGGAATGCCCAGCTTGCCCAATTCATGACCTGGTTCACAACCCTGGGAGCTGTGGGGACCAATGCTCTCTGGATACCATGCCCCAGGATTCTTCTGTATGCCTTTCCACCGCTTCCCCTCATATCGAGGGTCATACAGAAGATCTTTGAGGAGAAAGCAGAAGTCATTCTTGTTGCTCCTGTCCAGGCCGTTTGTGGACCTAATGAGCTGTTCAACCTCTCTGCCTTGGTTTCCTCAGCGCCCAAACTCTCTCAGCTAGGGGTACACCCGGACCTTCACTGGTTCAAGCTGATCACCTGGTGCTTGAGCAAGTCGCTCTGAAGAAGGACAATCTCTCCTCCAGTGTCATTGCCACAATGCAAGCTTCTCGCAAGCCATTTACCATCCATATTTACGACGCTACATGGCGTATCTTTTGCAAGAAAGCTACTATTGTTCCCTTGGAGGCATTGGTGAATGACGTTCTCAAATTCCTCCAAGATGGATTGGAGAGTCTTAGCCTGAATATGTAGAGATGCTAAGTGGCGGCATTAACGTCTGTTTTGTCTAGTGAGCATGCTGATTCTTTGACCCAGCACCCAAAGATCTGCCATTTCCTGCGGGATGCATCTAACATAGCGTCGCCAGTCATTGACCACTATCTTACATGGAACCTGGGAAAAGAACTGCTACGGGAGGCGACGTTATGTCATTTTATGTGTAAAGTGGCATTTTTGGTAGCTATTACATCAGCCAGGTGGGTTCCAAGCTGGCAGCCCTGTAGGTCCTGCCCGACCTGTGCATATTCCATATGGACCAGGCAGTTCTTCAACTAGATCCAGCCGTTTTGCTGAAGGTGAATACATGGTTTTACCATGCACAAGAAATTGTTCTCCCTAGCGTTTGTCCGCATCCAGTTCACCATTATGCGGTGGCATAAACTTGATATACAGCAAGCACTACATATTTATATCAAATGGACTGAAGGGTTTCACAAGTCTGTTTTTTATCTTTCCAGCCTTCTTCAGTGGGCTGCAAAGTGACACCTTCAACAGTTGGACATTGGATAGTATCGACTATCAAACGGGTATATGAGCTTCAACCGCAATTGGTGCTGCAACGTATAACGGCCCACTCTACAAGGAGTGCAGCTATATCAGCAGCATAGGCGACTCAAGCGCCCCTTGAAAAATGATCCCATAGGCAACTCAAGCACCCCTTGAAAAACGATCCCCCTTTGTGTGTCACTATAAAGTGAATGTGCATGCATCGGCCAAGGCCGCATTTGGGAGGAGAGTGTTACAGTAGGTCATTAAGGACTATTTCCTCCGCAACAGTAAGACTACCAATGTCACCCACCCATTTGAACAGCCAGCTTTGGTATGTCCCATTCTTGGATGCTATATCCACCATGAGGGAGAAGGGGCATTGGTCTTACTTGATACACCTGTTATCCAAGTACAGTAGTGGATATGGCATCCAGCCCCACCCACTGTGGTCAAAATCTGCTGTTGGCTTCAGACTGTGGCAGGAAGATATTTATTTCACTATGGCACAACAGAGTCCGTCACTTCATGTCTTTGTTTCAAGCTGTCAAGGACAGGACCTGAACAGCTTTGACAGACTCAGTCCAATCAGAGATTATGTGCTATTCAATTTTATTTCATTTCTTATACTGTACAATTTTTGAAAGAATGTGGGAGACTATGATTTTTAAGATAGTGTAAAAAGAAAAAAAATGTTAATTCCCTTTTTGTTCATGATTCTTATAGGTCTCCTAGGACCCTAACAAACCTTTAAAGGATCAGGTGTTTTAGAAATGTGGGCAGCAATTTATTTACTGCTAAAAATATTTTATTTAAAAAATTTAAAAATGCCTGGTAAATGTAATATCCACCTTTAAACTTAGTACAAATAACTTATTTTCCCAAAGAACAAAATTTTACTTTTATTTTTTCTCTAAATTTTCATTTACATATTGTGTTACTGCCTTATATTTTCATAGAAGAATTTTGAAAATATTTTACAATACTAGAAGAGTAATACCAATTTTCTATATCACAATAGACAGAACTTGTCCTTAATTAAACCAAATGACTGTTCATACCAGGGGTCGACAAAGTTGTTCAGAATCTAGGAGCCAGCCAAAAAATTTAGGAGCCAGAATTTTTTTTAAGCAAACTTGGTTTTTTGCCGAGTCTCCACCTGACATCGCTTTCACCCCCTCCCCCCTGGCGCAGGCCTGGCTCCGCCGAGCCGGCTCTGCTGTACTCCCGTCGGGATCCGAGGGGAGACCGTTAGTCAGAAACCGAAACAGAGAAGAAGGAAAGGGAGACCGGGCCGGGGACGCGGGTGAGGGGGGGAGGGGGGAGGAGGGGTTACTGGTCGGAAGTCACCGCGCACGCGGCCGGAGGAGGAATGAACAAAACCTCACGCCGGGAGGGGAGGGGCTTCCGCTTCTCTCCGAAGGCGGGTGAGCGGCCAAGATCGGAGCGTCTGTGTGCGGTGGGGGGGAGTGAAGGGGTTCGAGTAGGAGGCGGAATGGAGGCAAGGGGGGGAGGGAGAGACGCACGCAAGCGCAGGGGACGCTGGGAAAGCAGCTCGCTCCGAGGTTGATGGGCGGAGCTACGGAAGCCAAGATGTACCATTTCTGGGCGTAAACACAAGGCGGGAAAAATATACTGTATACCAGTGATTTTCAACCTTTTTTGAGCCGCGGCACACTTTTTATATTTACAAAATCCTGGGGCACACCACCAACCAAAATGACACAAATCTAATAAATAAATAAATAAATAAATAAATAAATAAATAAATAATAAATACATACATACATACATACATACATACATACATACATACATAAATAACCCCCTCATATATACAATCCCATGTAACATCCCCTTATAAATACAGTCAATCATCAATCATCCCTCCTGAAATTTATACCACTGTCTCATTTCTGGGTACTTCTCCTGTCTTTCCCCCTTTTCTCTCTCATGTTTCTCATTTCTCTCTCTTCCTCCCTTTTTCCCTCATTCCTTCTCCCTCTCACTTCTCCTCTTTTTCCATCCCTGTCTCTCTCCCCCCCTTATGTGTGTGTATGTATACACACTCCAACCATTTCCAAAACCAGTTGAGGGCTGGGTTTTTTTTCTCTTTTATCCTTTTCAAAAACAGGTGTGGGCTGGGGGGGGGGTTTCTTATTATTTGGATGCTTTTTACCATATGCTTCAAGAATCACCTCTCTCTCTCTCTCTTTTGTTTCTCTCTCCTCTCATTCTCTGCCTCAATCATTTTATCATTTCTCCTTTTTTCTCCCCTTTTTGTTCTCATTTCTCTCACTCTCCTTTCCTCTCCCTATCTGTCTTGCTTTCTCTCTCTCTTGCTATCTTTTTCTCTCTCTTGTTCTCTTATTTTCTCTCTCTCTCTCTTGTTCTTTCTCTCTCTCATGCTTTCTCTCTCTTGTTCTTTCTCTCTCTGTTGCTCTCTCTCTTATTTTCTCTCTCTCTCTCTCTTTCCTTTCTCTCATTCCCTCTTTCTCTCTATCCTTTCTATCTCTCACTCTTTCCTTCTCTCCCTCCCTTTCTCTCTCTTTCCATTCCCTCTTTCTCTCTATCCTTTCTATCTCTCACTCTTTCCTTCTCCCCCTCTCTTTCTCTCTCTTTCCTTTCTCTCATTCCCTTTCTCTCTATCCTTTCTATCTCTCACTTTTTCTTTCTCTCCCTCCCTTTCTCTCTCTTTCCTTTCTCTCATTCCATCTTTGTCTCCTGGGGCTGACTGCGCCTGCCCTGCACCCCCCACCACGGAGGGAAAGCATTTGGCATCGGCACCGCCAAACCCCCCCCCCCCTCCACAAGCAGCAAAAGCCTCTGCGACTGAGCCGGAAGGCAAACGGTGCACCCCGCCGCTTAGGCTTTTGCTGCTCCTGGAGGGGGAGGATTTTCTCCTCCCCGCCCCCCCGGCAGCCAAACGTCGCTGGTGCAGGAAAGCAGCGTGTTAAAAGGCGCGCTGCTTTTACGGAAAACAAACCCGGCTTTCCTGGCAACGGAGGATGACAAGCAGGAAGAAGCGGGGTGGAGCAACGCCAGGCTCAAGCAGGCAGCTTCCGCGCGTTTCTTTCAGCGGAAGAGGAGGAGAGGGAGCGGATCGGGTGGGCGGGGGCAGCGCCTTCTACTGCCGGCGCCTCCCCGCCCCCGCCCCCGCCCCCCCCCAGGCAGGCAGGGGAATGGGAACTGCGCGCCCATGGAAAAGGGCACGCAGGGGGGTATTTTGGGGTGTGCGGGTAGCGGCGGCGGGCAATAGCCGGGGGGCGGCTTCTGCAAGTGGGAGCTCCAGGGCTGAAGCTGAAGCCCTGGAGCTCCCACTTGCAGGAGCCACCTCGCGGCACACCGGTTGAAAAACACTGCTGTATACACATACAGTACAGCAGGCAACATTTTCTAGGCGCCAGACAACATTTTCTAGGCGCCACTGGCGACCAGGCGCCTGGGTTTGTCGAACCTTGGTTCATACAACAAACTAAACTTTCAGTTGAGGATAACACTAACACTAACCAACTGCATTTTTATAACTTTTTAGCTTCTAATGTTTTATGAACTCAATAGAAATCTAAGACTTGTCTGAAAAATTGTTAAGGTTACTATTACATACAGACTTGTCTAAACATATATTTCATTTAACTATCAGTTTCATGCTATTGTTTTGCTTTATGGTCACATCTCTTTTCTCTCTTTACCCTTCCCATTTTCTGCTGGTTATTTTCTCACTAATTCCTTCTGTTTTCAGAATTTCCTGGGTTCAAAAGTCACTGCTGAAAATTTTAGGAATTGAAAACTGCATACTTGGATGAGGCTAGAAAAAGTGAAATTAAGTGACTGGGTTATTGATACATATAAATCTGAAAATCTAAAGTGTATACTAAAATAATGAATTTAAAATGGTAATAGTGGAATAATTACAAAAGGAATGTATTGTATAATAAGTTATTTCTCTAGTTCAGAAAGTGAGGGGGGAAAGTGAAATCCACTATTAGTGAAGGTGTAATACATCAATGAAACCAAAGTGTAACTTTTGGCACAACTCAAGAAAAACTTAAAATCATTCCAATTCATATGCAAAATTTCTTTTTCAAATGAATATACAGTGTTCCCTCGATTTCCGTGGGGGATGCGTTCCGAGACAGCCCGCGAGTCGAATTTCCGCAAAGTAGAGATGCGGAAATAAATACACCATTTTTGGCTATGGACAGTATCACAAGCCATCCCTTAACACTTTAAACAGGGGTCGACAAAGTTGTTCAGAATCTAGGAGCCAGCCAAAAAATTTAGGAGCCAGAATTTTTTTTAAGCAAACTTGGTTTTTTGCCGAGTCTCCACCTGACATCGCTTTCACCCCCTCCCCCCCGGCGCAGGCCTGGCTCCGCCGAGCCGGCTCTGCTGTACTCCCGTCGGGATCCGAGGGGAGACCGTTAGTCAGAAACCGAAACAGAGAAGAAGGAAAGGGAGACCGGGCCGGGGACGCGGGTGAGGGGGGGAGGGGGGAGGAGGGGTTACTGGTCGGAAGTCACCGTGCACGCGGCCGGAGGAGGAATGAACAAAACCTCACGCCGGGAGGGGAGGGGCTTCCGCTTCTCTCCGAAGGCGGGTGAGCGGCCAAGATCGGAGCGTCTGTGTGCGGTGGGGGGGAGTGAAGGGGTTCGAGTAGGAGGCGGAATGGAGGCAAGGGGGGGAGGGAGAGACGCACGCAAGCGCAGGGGACGCTGGGAAAGCAGCTCGCTCCGAGGTTGATGGGCGGAGCTACGGAAGCCAAGATGTACCATTTCTGGGCGTAAACACAAGGCGGGAAAAATATACTGTATACCAGTGATTTTCAACCTTTTTTGAGCCGCGGCACATTTTTTACATTTACAAAATCCTGGGGCACACCACCAACCAAAATGACACAAATCTAATAAATAAATAAATAATAAATAATTACATACATACATACATACATACATACATACATACATAAATAACCCCCTCATATATACAATCCCATGTAACATCCCCTTATAAATACAGTCAATCATCAATCATCCCTCCTGAAATTTATACCACTGTCTCATTTCTGGGTACTTCTCCTGTCTTTCCCCCTTTTCTCTCTCGTGTTTCTCATTTCTCTCTCTTCCTCCCTTTTTCCCTCATTCCTTCTCCCTCTCACTTCTCCTCTTTTTCCATCCCTGTCTCTCTCCCCCCCTTATGTGTGTGTATGTATACACACTCCAACCATTTCCAAAACCAGTTGAGGGCTGGGGTTTTTTTCTCTTTTATCCTTTTCAAAAACAGGTGTGGGCTGGGGGGGTTTTCTTATTATTTGGGTGCTTTTTACCATATGCTTCAAGAATCACCTCTCTCTCTCTTTTGTTTCACTCTCCTCTCATTCTCTGCCTCAATCATTTTCTCATTTCTCCTTTTTTCTCCCCTTTTTGTTCTCATTTCTCTCACTCTCCTTTCCTCTCCCTATCTGTCTTGCTTTCTCTCTCTCTTGCTATCTTTTTCTCTCTCTTGTTCTCTTATTTTCTCTCTCTCTCTTGTTCTTTCTCTCTCTCATGCTTTCTCTCTCTTGTTCTTTCTCTCTCTGTTGCTCTCTCTCTCTTATTTTCTCTCTCTCTCTCTCTTTCCTTTCTCTCATTCCCTCTTTCTCTCTATCCTTTCTATCTCTCACTCTTTCCTTCTCTCCCTCCCTTTCTCTCTCTTTCCATTCCCTCTTTCTCTCTATCCTTTCTATCTCTCACTCTTTCCTTCTCCCCCTCTCTTTCTCTCTCTTTCCTTTCTCTCATTCCCTTTCTCTCTATCCTTTCTATCTCTCACTTTTTCTTTCTCTCCCTCCCTTTCTCTCTCTTTCCTTTCTCTCATTCCATCTTTGTCTCCTGGGGCTGACTGCGCCTGCCCTGCACCCCCCACCGCGGAGGGAAAGCATTTGGCATCGGCACCGCCAACCCCCCCCCCTCCACAAGCAGCAAAAGCCTCTGCGACTGAGCCGGAAGGCAAACGGCGCACCCCACCGCTTAGGCTTTTGCTGCTCCTGGGGGGGGAGGATTTTCTCCTCCCCGCCCCCCCCGGCAGCCAAACGTCGCTGGTGCAGGAAAGCAGCGTGTTAAAAGGCGCGCTGCTTTCACGGAAAACAAACCCGGCTTTCCTGGCAACGGAGGATGACAAGCAGGATGAAGCGGGGTGGAGCAACGCGAGGCTCAAGCAGGCAGCTTCCGCGCGTTTCTTTCAGCGGAAGAGGAGGAGAGGGAGCGGATTGGGCGGGCGGGGGCTGCGCCTTCTACTGCCGGCGCCTCCCCGCCCCCGCCCCCCCCCCAGGCAGGCAGGGGAATTGGGACTGCGCGCCCATGGAAAAGGGCACGCAGGGGGGGTATTTTGGGGTGCGCGGGTAGCGGCGGCGGCGGGCAATAGCCAGGGGGCGGCTTCTGCAAGTGGGAGCTCCAGGGCTGAAGCCTCAGCCCTGGAGCTCCCACTTGCAGGAGCCACCTCGCGGCACACCTGGCCATGTCTCGCGGCACGCACACCGGTTGAAAAACACTGCTGTATACATACAGTACAGCAGGCAACATTTTCTAGGCGCCAGACAACATTTTCTAGGCGCCACTGGCGACCAGGCGCCTGGGTTTGTCGATCCTTGCTTTAAACCCCTAAATTACCATTTCCCATTCCCTTAACAACCATTTACTCACCATTATTACTGGTATTCACCATTGAATTAGACACTTAGTGATCCTGATATTTATAAACATAATTATTTATTAACAATAATTATTTTTTTGTTATTTATTTGCAAAAATTATTAGTTTGGCAATGACATATGACATCATTGGGTGGGAAAAACCATGGTATAGGAAAAAAAACGCGAAGTATTTTTTAATTAATATTTTTTGAAAAACCGTGGTATAGGCTATTCGCGAAGTTCGAACCCGTGAAAATCGAGGGAACACTGTATTTCAATTGGCATTGTTGCATCTTCAAAACAAATAATTAGTAGCCACCATAAATCTTTCTTAGCCACCTCTATTCATATCAAAAGAAACTCCCGCAGGAGATTCATACTGTCCCCACCCTCCCAGCCTTTCCTAAAACCTTAAAAACGCACCTCTGTCGACAGGCTTGGGGGCACTGAATTTTAACATCAACTCCGGCTTATGATTGAATTAATAATGTATGTTAGCATAAAACGTGGATGATTTGGTTTTTTAAGTGAATTGGGGTTGTAGTTTAAAAATACAGGTGACTTACAACTTTTTGTTCAGTGATGGTTCAGTTACAATGGCACTGAAAAAGTGAATGACTATTTTTCACACTTACAATTATTGCAGCATCACCCATGGCCCTATGATCAAAATTCAAGTGCTTGGCAACTGGCATGTATTTATGACAGGTGTGATTTATCAATACAATGTGTGTGTGTGTGTGTGTGTGTGTGTGAGAGAGAGAGAGAGAGAGAGAATCTTTTAATACTTAAAACAGTTTGCAATTAAGTAATTTGAAGGTTTGCCTGCATGTAAGGGATTCTGTCTAAACATTAAAATCAATTTCAAAGAACCTTCTCTCTTATAATAGTGGCTCCTTTATTCCTGGAGTATTTTCCCAGGGCATAGAATTATTTTCCCAAGGATCTATAATTCTTTACAGGTCAATTTTGAACTGAGCACCAAAGCCTGTTTGCTTTATTTAGAATTTTCCTAAAAAGTTTTATGCTAACAGCTAATGATCCTATCAACTTTTCAAATTTTAATGTTTTTTAAATTATCAGATGTAAGCCATCTTATGATGATTTTGTTGTCACAAATAGGGTATTTTAACAAGCACGTTATAGCATAATCCTTTGCCTGCCTACTTGCAAATTAGTCGTATTAATCAAAAGCTCCAATGCTGCTCAGATAGCATTTAAATTATTGACAAATCCTAAAAAATAACTAAGTCAATCATATTGTGTTCAATGACTTATTTTCCTAAGACAGTGAATACTGAATATGTTTTTTCAAACATATTATCCATCCATAATATAAATTATCCATCCTGTATCCTTGAAGTCATCACACCATAAGATGAGAAGTTAGAATTTATTATTCCAAAGTAAAAAGCTACTCTTCCAAGAAAATTAAGTCAACCTGAACAAAATTATTCATTATTATGTAAACAATTTGCATTTTATTACTATTTAGGCACATAGTATTTGTTTTAATAGCTTAGTTACGTGACTCTAATGGAACAAGAAATATATTAATTCTTAAGCTTTTCAGTGCAATCTTACTAATTGCTACTCACAATAATGTCACAATCAATGTGTTTTTCAAAAATACTGAGCTATTAACAATATTTAACAATGTAGTCTTTGGGTGGGAATAATCATTTACATCAACTCTTTTTTCTCAAAACTTTGGAAATCTTATCCAGATGATGTGAATAACTCAAGGGAAATATCTTCACTATCTTCTACACTCATAAACTACAATAAAGGTAATCCAAAAATTGCTTATCAAAATAATTTCAGACAATATCAATATATTTTTATCTACCAATAATGTATCTGATTAAAGCATGAATAAGAAATATCTGACACATTCATTTATTTATTATTTATTTTATTTTATTTATATGTCGCCCCTCTCCGAAGACTCAGGGTGGTTTACAACATATAAAAGGAAACAATAAAATACAATGGCTAAATCCATTTACCAGTAATTAAAACTAGATAAATTAATCTAAAATCTCCAATTTTGTTAAAAATCAGTCATTCCCATTCAGACATCAACCATACATAATATTCGTCGGCCAGGGGTCCAAGATCTAATCGTCCCAAGCCTGGCGACATAAATGAGTCTTAAGATTTTGCAGAAGGTGAGGCGGGTGGGATCAGTGCGAATCTCTGGGGGGAGCTGATTCTGTGGGAGCCAGGGCCCCCACAGAGAAGGCTCTTCCCATAGGCCCTGCCAAGCAACATTGTCTGGTTGATGGGAACTAGAGAAGGCTGACTCTGTGGGACCTAACCGGTCACTGGGACTCATACAGCAGGTGGTCTCTGGCCCGATGCCATGTAGGGCTTTATACGTCATTACCAACACTTTGAATTGTGTCCGGAAACCAATCGGCAACCAGTGCAGTCCATGGAGTGTTGGAGAAACATGGGCATGTCTAGGAAAGCCGACCGCTTGCGCGGCTGCATTTTGCACGACTTGCCGTTTATTAAAAGTCTTCAAAGATTTCTTGAATAAGTATTATTATTATTATTATTATTATCTCTCATGTTTCTTGAATAATAATCCCCATTTAATCTCAGCCAGGGCCATTCTGTTAATATGAAAGTTTGTCTTGTGTACACACTAGCGGTTTTTAAAACAAGTTTCTTTCGATTATATATTAGAGACCTTGGGGGAAATAGTTTCTTCAATCAGCTTCTTGTCCCACAGCTTTTCCAAGTCTTGTGCAATATTAAAAATGGTATCCTGTAGTCTTCCCTGAAGGGACAGAATTGTTTTTCTTCCTATAACTTGTACTGTTGCTGTTGATAGCATTCATTTATGGCTGGCTCTCTCACGATCACTCACTTACTCTCTTTGCTAGGTGCCTGTACGAGAATCTAAGAAACATTCTCAAGTCAAAAAAGAGCCACAGTATAATATACAGGTAGGAAAACTCTTAAGCACAAAACTTCAGACACTTTTTGTCACCACCACTTGAGCAAGCACTCATTCCTCAAACATTCAGGAACTCTTAAACTTTGCTAGGATCAACCCCACTGCCTGCTAACAATGATTTTGTCCCTTAAAGCATTTTTTAAAAAGTAATCCCTCCAACCTCCACCACCACCACCCCACAAGATCCTAAGAGCCACAATCCCACCGGGGAGCAATTATTACTTCCAAACTCAAAAACCTCAAATCTTAAGATTTTTAGGCAACTCGTAAAATTCCGTCCAGACAGCCCCCTTCCTCAAAAGGGTCACCGCCGCCCCTCCAACGGCCTCCCACTTTCCGCCTTTTCCCCCCTCAACGCGGTGATGCTTTCGCGTTGCGGGCGATAAGAAACGGAGCCGACGATTTATTCGGTCCCCCCCCCCCGCGGGCACCCCGCTATTCGGTAACCCCTCCTTCCCGAGGTCCTCCTTCCCGCCACCGCCGCTCCATAAGGCGAGGAGGGAGCGGAGATGGCACCGGGAGAGTCCCTTTCGCTCAGCGCCGCCGTTCGGCCAAGGCGAAGAAGCAAGGAATGAGCGCTCGGGCGAAGGCAGGCCCTGCATGGGGGCGGGCACACAGAAGCGGGCTCCCGGCCCAGAAGAGGCGCCGCCGGGGCTACAAGCGAGGCGAAGCAGCCCGTGAGGGGCCGCCGCCCTTCCATTGTCGCCCGGGTCCACGGGGGAAGTAGAAGGGCAGGGCCAGGGAGGGAATGGAGCTGCCGAGGAGCGGTCTCCTCAGACGAAAAGAGGCGCCCGGACGGCCGTTCCCTCCCTCCACCTCTTGACTCCCGCCCGCTGGCCCGGCTCGAGTGTGTGAACAAGGGAGCGAGCGAGAGTGAGGGAGAGAGAGAGAGAGAGGGCCCGTTGCCCCCGCCCCTCACGCCTCCATCTTGGATCTCAGCCTCGGAGCCCTCCCCCTCCCTCCGCCCGCGCTAACTCTTTTTACCTCAGCTGAGGCAGCGCCCCCGGGAATCCTACGGTGCCACGGGAGATGGGTCCAGGCGGGCCGGGGCCAAGCCGGGCCGGAACGAACGGGCGGCGGGTACTGGGGGGCCGCACCTCAGTAGAGCTGCAATCCTAAACCGCCATCTGGCGGCATTTCCTACCCGCCAATGGCGCAGCCGCCGCCACCGCCAACCAAACCCAGCGCGCCTCCTGCCGACCGCGTCCGAATATTACATTACCGGAGCCCCGCCCGTCACTGAAGGCGCCCAAAAACAGCTTTCGCGCGAAAAATAGACGCGCAAGCGCAATTCTTTTCTGTCCCCAAGCACTCGCCGTACACCTCTCCGTCTGCGCGCGCAGCAGCTCGACCTCTGGACGGAAGTGGTTGACGTGATGCTTCCGTTCTTTTCCAGGGGTAGCTTTTTGTTTTCGCCATCTTTGCTGTTGTTGTTGTTGTTGTTGTTGTTGACTTTTGGGTAAATGACGCGCGAGTGAAAGCTTCCCCTTGTAATTTTTGTGCCACGTTGTCGTTCACTAGGTCAACCGCAGAGGGAGCTATAAGCTTGATGACCTCAAAAACAGACGATAACTTTAAACGTTGTAATGTAACTCATCAGTTCAGGAATACAAAGTGCTTATTTAAAAATTAGTTTGCTTTTAAATGGTTTCGGTATAAAAACTAGCAAAGAACTGCATAAAGCCAGCAGTACATTTTTTTGGGTAAAGGTAAAATTTAATGATGAAAAACATTTTTAATACTCATAATGTATATCTTAGCTGCCTTATTAAGCCAACTTAAAACAAAATATCTGAAAGCCATTTCAGCATAGCCTCTCCATGAAAAACATGTAAATAACAACTGGAAAATACAGCAATTACAGTATGCAAAATCAATCAAAGAGGAGAGCCATATAATACTGTTCCAAAAATCAAAGCCCTTTTTCAATTAAAATAAAACTACAGTATACATAAGTTGTAAAAGTTTCATTTGAAAAGATCAGAAACAAATTATTTAAAAAACAGGGACTTCTGAAATACACCTTTTCATTTTGGATATTACCGAAAGGCTGAATAATTTTTAAAATGGGACTGTGTAAGCTGTCTGATGATGCATCAGAATCAATGTTTTTTTAAAGAGCCCTAAGAAATGTAAGAATCCAAGATTATTCAGTTCAACCAATTCAATGGTGAAAAAAGTAAGGTTCTACATTTAGGCAAGAAAAACAAAATGCACAGGTACAGTATATGTGGTGCATTGCCCAACAGTAGCAACTGTGAGAGGGATCTTGGAATCCTAGTGGACAACCATTTAAATATGAGCCAGCAAGTGTGCAGCAGCTGCCAAAAAAGCCAACACAGTTCTAGGCTGCATTAACAGAGGGATACAATCAAGATCACATGAAGTGTTAATACCACTTTATAAGGCCTTGATAAGGCCACACTTGGAGTACTGCATTCAGTTTTGGTCACCACTGTGCAAAAAGGATGTTGAAACTAGAAAAAGTACAGAGAAGAGTGGCAAAGATGATTAGGGGACAAGAGGCTAAAACATATGAAGAACCGTTGCAAGAACTGGGCATGGCTAGTTTAATGAAAAGAAGGATCAGGGGAGACATGATAGCAGTGTTCCATTATCTCAGGGGTTGCCACAAAGAAGAAGGAATCAACGTATTCTCCAAAGCACCTGAGGGTAGAACAAGAAGTAATGGGTGGAAGAAAAGAAGCAATTTAGAACTAAGGAGAAATTTTATGAGGGTTAGAACAATTAATCAGTGGAACAGCTTGCTTCAGAAGCTGTGAATACTCCAACACTGGAGGTTTATAATAAGATGTTGGATAATGATCTGTCTGAAATAGTGTAGGGTTTCCTGCCTAAGCAGGGGGTTGGACTAGAAAACCTCCAAGGTCCCTTCCAATTCGTTGTTGTTGTTGTTATTCTTGTTAAGATACTGTATATCATGTCCCCAGTGCATGTTGCGTCCTAAATTTTTTTGGGGGGTGGGGGGGGTGTAGACTAATATTTTGACACTGATCCTGTATTTCGAGAAGTGTCAGATGATAGCCGTAATTTAAATGTTTTCAGATAATAAGCATAATAAAGCAATTTAAATTATCATAACAGTATACTGTATTGTTAAATTTAATGTAGACACAAAGTTAAATGGGAATTCTAGGGATGAAACTTTAGAAAAGGTAGTGTATGTTATCACTAGTCATAATAATCAGATCATACGTTTATTGGTAATTAGAAGCCTCTTAAGAACATTTTGCAAAAAATGAAACAAAGGACTTGTATGGTGTTGATTATTTGATAAGATTGTAGAAAGAGTAATATAACTTTAGAAAGAAGTTGAAATATAAATTTCATAAAAAATTGATAAATATGTACATAGCTGCTGTGAAGAATATCAAAAGTCATTTCCTTATATCTTTTTCTATTTTTCAACATTCTTGTATTTTTGCCTTTTTTTCTTTTTTAGTTTAAATTAGTTCATGTCAGTTTTTCTATTCTTCAAACATTTTAATAAAAATTACATACGTATCAGATAATAACATTTGGAGTGGATCGCTTATGATATTAATAATCAACTCCAGAACTATACAGTGTTTCCTCGATTTTCGCGGGGGTTACGTTCCAAGACCTCCCGCGAAAATCGATTTTCCGCGAAATAGCGGTGCGGAAGTAAAAACACCATCTGCGCATGCGCACCCTTTTTCCATGGCCGCGCAAGGGCTTGAAGTTGGAGGCGGGGAGCAACGAAAGTGTGGAGGCTGGCAATGATTGTTTTTAATGTCGAGCGCCTCCGGCCTCCTCGCCGCTAGCCCCCGCCAGCCCGATTCGCCCCTCTTACTGGCTTTCTTGGGGCACGAGTCCTCCTGCAGCAGTGCTGGCAGCTACGGCTTCTCGGCCTCCTCATTTGGCCGCTAGCCGCTCTGAGTGCTTTTAGAATGCCCGCCCCACCCCTCTTGTAGTCCCTTGGCTGAGAGCGCTTTCATCCCAGCTGTCAGCGAGGGGGGCTGCACGAGGCGGGACAGGCGTTCTCACAGAGAGCAACAGAGAGAGCGAGATGGAAAGGAGAGAGGGAGAAAGAGAGAAATGAGAAAATGATTGAAGCAGAGAATGACAGGAAAGAGAGAGAGAAGTGACTCTTGAATGAAAGCATACAGTATAGCATACAGTATGGTAAAAGCACTTAAATAATGACAGAATAAAAAAACCCAGCCCTCACCTGTGTTTGAATTTACATACAGGTACAATATTCATTCATTCACTCAGTCATTCATTCATTCTTCTACAGTATGTCACTCAGTCCCAACACTTTTAACCCATAAATTACCATTTCCCATCCCCTTAATTACCATTTCCCCTTCCCATTACCTCTACCTGTACCTGTACAGTACATTGAATAAGACACTTAGTCATCCTGATAGTTATAAATGA
Source organism: Erythrolamprus reginae (assembly GCF_031021105.1). Classification (NCBI taxonomy): domain Eukaryota; kingdom Metazoa; phylum Chordata; class Lepidosauria; order Squamata; family Dipsadidae; genus Erythrolamprus; species Erythrolamprus reginae. The sequence continues at coordinate 71,899,917 of NC_091954.1, read as the reverse complement.
TAATTATTTATTTACATTTTTGGGGGGGGGGGTTAGCATAACTAGGATAACTCGGGATCTTCTTCTATCACCATTTCATCGGGCACTTCTACAATGGACGCTGCAGGTGATGGTGTGACAGACCTCTTGGTTTTCGTGACAAACATAGTTATGGGCAGTTGTTGGTGCAGTTTCTTTTTCTGGGCTAACATGGCTCTGTATGGTGCAAAGGTGTTGTCAAGGGAGGCCTTAAAATGTATAGAGCGAGTCATGTTGGGATCCCAAAGTTCCACCATGTGTTGGAGATGTGCAGCAGCTCTGTGCAGTTCTGCAAGCCGCTCAAGCGTTAGGCCAACATCTTCTTCTTCCTCAGCTTGTTCAGCTTCCTCTTCCTCCTCTTCTTCACTCGCTGACCTGGTCAGCTCCTCCAGATCTCTGTCTGTCAGCGGTAGGCCATGCTCATCAAGCAAACCATTGACTTCATCTGGTGACATGTCAATGAAGCCTTCTCCACCCAGTGCCTGTGCCAGCTTCACAGATTTCTGGACTGCAGCATGTTGAATTTCTTCGGGAGTAAATCCCTTGTAATCATGCACCACTTCTGGCCACAATTTCTTCCAGCAGGCATTCATTGTCTGTGACTTCATATCCATTAAGGCATTCTGAATGTTCTTCAGACACGATGCCCTTCAATGTGAAGTTTTCATCAGCGTCCATTGCTTCCACGAGGCTTCCAAGGGAATTGCGCGTGTACAGTGCCTTAAATGCGCGGAAAACACCTTGATCCATTGGCTGGATAAGAGATGTGGTGTTTGGTGGCAAGAATTCGACTTGTACCCCAGCATGTTCATGTGCCAGGTCATCATGGCCTCCAGCATTGTCCATTAGGAGAAGCACTTTGAAACTGAGTCCTTTGCCAGCCAAATAATCCTTCACCTGTGGGATGAAGCACTGATGAAACCAGTCCCGCGTGAGGGCTTTTGTAATCCATGCTTTAGGATTATGCATCCAGTACACTGGCAATGCATTCTTATTTCTGTTCTTGAGGGCTCTTGGATTTTGTGACTTATAAATTAGCCCTGGCTTCATCAAAAAGCCTGCTGCATTTCCACACATGATCAAAGTTACCCGATCTTTTTGGGCCTTAAAACCAGGGGCTTTGGCTTCATCTTGCATCAAGAAAGTCAGTGAAGGCATCCTCTTCCAGAACAGGCCTGTTTCGTCCATGTTGAACACCTGTTCTGGAAGGTAGCCCCCTTCTTCAATTAAGTCTCTAAACGTGCCATGGACGTACTGCTCGGCTGCACCTGTATCTGCTGAGGCAGCTTCTCCGTGCAATGACACACTCCTCAGGCCATAGCACCGTTGAAATTTATCGAACCACCCTTTCCTTGCTGTGAATGTGGATGGGGCCGAAGAAGCAGTAGATGTTGATGGCTGGGGGTCTTCAGAGTCATCAGCACCTTCACCAGCACCTTCATCTGCAGAGAATGACAGGAAAGGGAGAGAGAAGTGACTCTTGAATGAAAAAAAAACCCTCAAAGCACTGGTGATGAGTGTAATTCTGGCCCTGGGCTCAGGTTGTTGCTACTCAATGCCAGGTCGGTGGTAAATAAAGCTCTCCTCATCCGGGATCTGATCCTGGATGAGGAGGCCGACCTGGCTTGTGTGACCGAAACCTGGCTGGGCCCGGAGGGAGGAGTTCCTCTCTCTGAAATTTGCCCAGCTGGGTTTCGGGTATGGCACCAACCTCGACCCCAGAGAAGGGGGGGAGGAGTGGCTATTATAGCCAGGGAGAGTCTTGGCCTGCGTAGGCTCTTTGCTCCAGAGGTTGCGGGTTGCGAGTCCCTCCTGGTGAAGTTGGACTTAGGGGTTCAGGTGGGCTTGTTACCACGTACCTGCCTCCCAGCTGCGTGTCAACAGCCCTGCCTGTGCTACTCGAGGAGGTGGCCGGGCTGGCGGTGGAGTTCCCCGGACTTATCGTCCTGGGGGACTTCAATCTGCCGTCGCTCGGCGGTTCCTCTGGACTGGCACAGGAGTTCATGGCCACCATGACAGCCATGGACCTGACTCAAGTAGTTCAGGGTCCGACTCACGAGGGTGGGCACGCACCCGATATGATATTCCTCTCTGAGCAACTGAGTAATGATCTGAGATTAAGGGGCTTAGAAGTGTTGCCTTTGTCGTGGTCAGATCATTTCCTACTGCGGCTTAACTTCCTGGCTCCAATCCTTCCCTGCAGGGAGGCGGAACCAATTAGGAGGTTCCGCCCCAGACACCTGATGGATCCAGAAGGCTTCCAGATGGCGCTTGGGGTTATTCCAGATACACTTGTCCACAGTTCGGCAGAGTCGCTTGCTGAGGCCTGGAACAAGGCTGCAGGGGAGGCTCTTGACCGGATTGCGCCGTTGCGACCTCTCCGCGGCACTAGACCCCGTAGAGCTCCATGGTTCAACGAGGAGCTCCGGGTGTTGAAGCGCCAGAAGAGACGTCTGGAGAAGCAATGGAGGAAGAGTAAGTCCGAATCCGATCAAACACTTGTAAGAGCTCATATTAAGACTTACAAAGTGGCGCTCAAGGCGGCAAGATGCGCCTATCATGCCGCCTTGATTGCATCAGCGGAATCCCGCCCGGCCGCTCTGTTTAGGGTAACCCGCTCCCTTCTTAATCAGAGGGGAGTTGGTGAGCCCTTGCAGAGTAGTGCCGAGGATTTTAACACGTTTTTCGCTGATAAAATCGCCCGGATCCGAGCAGACCTCGACTCCAATTGTGAAACAGAGTCGACTGACAATGAGTCAGTCGAAGTGACTGGGGCTAAACGTCTTTGTACATCTGTCTGGGGGGAGTTTGACTTGATGACACCTGATGAAGTGGACAAGGCCATTGGAGCTGTGAGTTCCGCCACCTGTTTACTGGATCCGTGTCCCTCTTGGCTGGTTTTGGCCAGTCGAGGGGTGACACGGAGCTGGGTCCAGGAGATTGTCAACACCTCCTTGGGGAGGGGGTCCTTTCCGCCCCTTTATAAGGAGGCGGTTGTGCGCCCCCTCCTCAAGAAGCCTTCCCTGGACCCAGCCATGCTTAATAACTACCGTCCAGTCTCCAACCTTCCCTTGATGGGGAAGGTTGTCGAGAAGGTGGTGGCACTTCAACTCCAGCGGTCCTTGGATGAAGCCGATTATCTAGGTCCTCAGCAGTCTGGATTCAGGCCTGGCTACAGCACGGAAACTGCTTTGGTCGCGTTGATGGATGATCTCTGGCGGGCCCGGGACAGGGGCTTGTCCTCTGTCCTGGTGCTCCTTGACCTCTCAGCGGCTTTCGATACCATCGACCATGGTATCCTTCTGCGCCGGCTGGAGGGGTTGGGAGTGGGAGGCACTGTTCTTCAGTGGTTCTCCTCCTACCTCTCCGGTCGGTCGCAGTCGGTGTTAGTGGGGGGTCAGAGGTCGACCCCGAGGTTTCTCATTTGTGGAGTGCCTCAGGGGTCGGTCCTCTCCCCCCTGCTATTTAATATCTACATGAAACCGCTGGGTGAGATCATCCAAGGGCATGGGGTGAGGTATCATCAATATGCCGATGATACCCAGTTGTACATCTCCACCCCATGTCCAGTCAACGAAGCAGTGGAAGTGATGTGCCGGTGCCTGGAGGCTGTTGGGGCCTGGATGGGTGTCAACAAACTCAAACTCAACCCAGACAAGACGGAGTGGCTGTGGGTTTTGCCTCCCAAGGACAATTCTATCTGTCCGTCCATTACCCTGGGGGGGAATTATTGACCCCCTCAGAGAGGGTCCGCAACTTGGGCGTCCTCCTCGATCCACAGCTCACATTAGAAAAACACCTTTCAGCTGTGGCAAGGGGGGCGTTTGCCCAGGTTCGCCTGGTGCGCCAGTTGCGGCCCTATTTGGACCGGGAGTCATTGCTCACAGTCACCTCGAGGCTCGACTACTGTAACGCTCTCTACATGGGGCTACCTTTGAAAAGTGTTCGGAAACTTCAGATCGTGCAGAATGCAGCTGCGAGAGCAATTATGGGCTTCTCCAAGTATGCCCATATCACTCCAACACTCCGCAGTCTGCATTGGCTGCCGATCAGTTTCCGGTCACAATTCAAAGTGTTGGTTATGACCTATAAAGCCCTTCATGGCACCGGACCAGAATATCTTCGGGACCGCCTCCTGCCGCACGAATCCCAGCGATCGGTTAGGTCCCACAGAGTTGGCCTTCTCCGGGTCCCATCGACTAAACAATGTCGTCTGGCGGGACCCAGGGGAAGAGCCTTCTCTGTGGGGGCCCCGACCCTCTGGAACCAGCTCCCCCCTGAGATTAGGATTGCCCCCACCCTCCCTGCCTTTCGTAAACTCCTTAAGACCCACCTTTGCCGTCAGGCATGGGGGAACTAAAACACCTCCCCCTTGCCCATGTTGTTTTGTTGATTGATTGACTGCGTGCCTGTTTTTTTATATATACTGTTTTTATGAGATTATTAATGTTTAAATTGTAACTAGATGGGTGGGCATTGGATTTGGTATTATGTACTGTACTGTTTTTTTATTATTGTTGTGAGCCGCCCCGAGTTTGCGGAGAGGGGCGGCATATAAATCCAATAAACATAACCTAACCTTCCAAAGCACGCTGGGATAACACCACTGATTGGCCAAGATTTCTGTCCATCAGCATTGTCGGGCGAAATTTTTGTAATGACAACGCTGATTGGCCGAGATTTCGGCCAATCAGCAATGGCAGACGTAAGTTTGGTGATGACGTATGACGTCATCGGGCGGGAAAAACCGTGGTATAGAAAAAAAACCGCGGACTATTTTTAAATTATTATTTTTTGAAAAACTGTGGTATAGCCGTTTCGCGAAGATCGAAACCGCGAAAATTGAGGGATCACTGTATTTATTATTGGGCAAAGTAAAACAGTTTAACTGGAGCTGGGGTGGCGCAGCAGGCAAAGTGCTGTACTGCAGGCCACTGAAGCTGACTGTAGATTTGTAGGTCAGCGGTTCAAATCTCATCACCAGCTCAAGGTTGACTCAGCCTTCTATCCTTCCGAGGTGGGTAAAATGAGGACCTGGATTGTGGGGGCAATATGCTGGCTCTGTTAAATAGTGCTATTGCTAACATGTTGTAAGCCGCCCTTAATCTAAGGAGAAATTTCAAATAAATAAACAAACTACACTTATCGTGTTTTTCTTGAGAGAACAATAGAGAGATTTGCAAGGGCTTTTGCTTTAAAGTCAGAATTATATGACAAATACTTGGAAAACAAGCAGCAATGGACTTAGACTACGACTGGCTATCTGGATTCTTTGCATTATTGATGGTTTGTTTATTAGAACTGAGCATATACATTTCTTCCATGATGATCTGTCATTAACACGCTCCTTCAGGTCTTCCAGTGGTATACTCATTGCCACTGTAACTCAGCCTATCCACCTTTGCTGGTCATCTTCTTTCTTTCCACCAGCATTAGAAACTTGTCTAGGAACTGTTTGTATAATGTGTCTGAAATAGGATAATTGGAGCCTGTGAATTTAAGTCTTAAATGAGAACTTTAGATTGATTATTTGATTACCCATTTGTTAGTTTTCTTGGCTGCTCACAGTATTTTCAGACATCATCTCCAATATCAAAGCTCAAAAGCATCAATACTCTTCCTATCTTGCTTTGCCTACCCAACTTTAGTTTCCACAGAATGTCATAAGACCACTGCCTGCAAAATGTTGATCTTTGTAAGTATAGACACAACATAGCATGTAAGTATCTTTTTCAAGGCCTTAATGGCTACCCTACCTAGTGCTAGTCTGTGAAATATTTCTTGCTTATTCCTTTATTGTTTTTGATGAATACAGTGCAGTTGTGTCAAACTGGCAGCTTGTGGACCAGATGCATCATACACAAACCTCATTCACCCTGGCTTCACAAAGATAAAAAACGTTGCAATACATCACACGACGTGATTTAGTTTGACACCCATGACTTAGTGAATTCATCAAGGCCTATTTAATGGCAAAATATAGATAGCTCCAGCATCTGCCTAAGAATAATTTAGCACTTTATGTAATGTATCTGTCACATCTATATCCAGTCTACAGGAAACCACAAGAACATCAATTGTGTGATGTCATTACACATGACATGCCTTAAGTAATGTCAGATATGTAAATGGTGGCATGCTGGATGTCACTGAATACATCATGTTAGCATGACCGATATGTTGTGAATATCAGTGGAAAATATTTTTATTGTATGAAAGATTTAAGTAGATTCTGGAGCTACAGATCCTTTGCTATTAAGCAGACTATTCCTTATGTCAAACGGTCTCCCAATTCTAATGTCAGATTAAGAGTTTCATTCTGTAACTTAACCAGGTATTCTGTCTACTGTAGCTTTCTTCAATAATTTCATAGTGCTGAATATCTGCACGGGTATCAAACTTACTGCATCATGGTGCTGTCACGTGACATTTCGAGGATTTTTTCCCTTTGCAGAGCTGGGGTTAGCGTGGTCTGTGCATGACGCATCTGGCCCGCGGGCTGCCAGTTTGACATCCCTGAGCTATGGAGATTCTCATTTAGCAGGTCATGGTTGTCCCAAAGGTGCCGTTCTGACCCAACTCCCCAAACATGACAAACCCTCTGATGTGAACTAACGGCCCCAGCAAAAAATTTATCTTGCAGGTTAACAAGTCTGTCTGGCCAGAAGTTGAATAGTTGTCTGTCACACCTATTCATCTCTGCCCCCTGCCTTTTATCCCTAAAGCTAGGTTGGGGCCTAGTGGTGGCTCCTTCTTCCCCAGAATCGGCCTGCAACTTTCCACTGCTCTCCTCTTCTCTGCCTTCTGTACAGCCACCATCAGGCACTGGACCCAGCTGTTCCTCCTCTTTCTTCATCAACCACCTCCAACCTGGAGGATTGTTGATTCTCCATCTGATGGCTGACGGATGGCCCAGGTTCACCTCTGTCCTCTCTGCCAGCTCCATTCCCTCTTCTGCCTCGGAGCTCTCAGGTTGCCCTGATGCTGACCCCGACTCCCACGCCTCCTTCAATTCGACTGCTGGAAGGACCAGAATCTAACAGGCCACAAGCAATTGGACTTGATCTACCAGCCATTACATCTGCACCTTTCTTATTCACCAGAAGTCTTTCCTCTTTAAGTTTTCAGCTTTCTTCTACTCCCTGCTAGCTAGCACAGCTGCTGTACTCTGCTAAAGGGGGGGAAATCTAACATCTCTACTCTCCAGATCTGTTATTGATGAAAAAGAACAACATATCTGGCTGGTTGTATATGAGAAGGACAGCAGAGAGCCATGGGAACTACCTACTATCATATATGCTCATTATCGTTTCTCCTTTAAGCCAAATCCAAACATAGGGAATATAAAATTTGTTATACTTTGCTACATTAGATTGTAGGCAATACAAAAATCATTTAATATTATTCATTAAATATAATACTAATTAAGAAACTCTGAGTTCGAGTCAGAGGTGGGATTCTACTGGTTCTAACATGTTATCTAGAATGGGTTGTTAACTTTCTGAGCAGTTTGGCACACCTGTTGTTAAAAGACATCTTTACAGGGTAAATCATGGAAGGAATTACAACATTCTGGTGTTGTTCTATAGCAGTGATGGCGAACTTCTTTTTCATGCTATTGCGCATGCGTGAGTGCCCACGCCCATAATTGAATATCTGGGGAGGGTGAAAACAGCTTCCCCCACCCCCCAGACGCCCTCTGGAAGCCGGAAATGGCCTGTTTCCCAACTTCTGGTGGGTCCAGTAGGCTTGTATTTCACCCACCTCAGGATACAAAGGCTTCCCTGGAGCTGGGGCAGGGTAAAAACGCCCTTCCCCATCCCCCGGAGGCTCTCTGGCAGGCAAAAATGCCTTCCCAGAGCTTCTGTGCAAGCAAAAAATCAACTGGCTGGCACACAGATGCACATTGGAGCTGAGCTAGGGCAACATCTCACATGGCAGGAGATATGGCCACCTGTGGCACCCGTGCCATAGGTTTGCCATCACTGTTCTATAGCCTAGTCCAGTGTTTCCCAACCTTTTTTGAGCCGCGGCACATTATTCATATTTTCAAAATCCTGGGGAACATTGAAAGGGGGGGGGGGGCGGGCTAAAGAAAAGTTTGGACAAAAAAACCCTCTCTCTTCTTCCCTTTCGCTCTATTTCTCCCTCTTTATCTCTTTTCCTTCCTTCCCTTCTTTCTCTCTCTCCATCCGTCTTTCTTTCTTCCTCTCTTTTTTGCTCTCTTTCTCTCTCCTTCCCTTCCTCTGTCTTTCTCTCTCCCTTGCTCTCTCTCTCTGTCTCTCTTGCTATCTCTTTCTTGCTTTTTTCTCTCTCTCTCTTTCACTGTCTTGCTATATGTCTCTTTCTTTCTCTTTGCCTCTCTTGCTATCTCTCTTTCCTTCTCTTTCTCTCTCTCTCTGCCTCTCTTGCTAAGTCTCTCTTTTTCTCTTGCTATGTCTCTCTTTCTTTTTCTCTCTCTCTGCCTCTCTTGCTATGTCTCTCTTTCTCTCTCTCTCTTTCTCTGCCTCTCTTGCTGTCTCTCTTTCTTGCTCTGTCTCTCTGCCTCTCCTGCTATGTCTCTCTTTCTCTCTCTCTCTGCCTCTCTTATATGTCTCTCTTTCTTTCTTTCTCTTTCTCTCTCTCTCTGCCTCTCTTGCTAAGTCTCTCTTTTTCTCTTGCTATGTCTCTCTTTCTTTTTCTCTCTCTCTGCCTCTCTTGCTATGTCTCTTTCTCTCTCTTTCTCTGCCTCTCTTGCTATGTCTCTCTTTCTCTCTCTCTCTGTCTCTCTTATATGTCTCTCTTTCTTTCTCTTTCTCTCTCTCTCTGCCTCTCTTGCTAAGTCTCTTTTTCTCTTGCTATGTCTCTCTTTCTTTTTCTCTCTCTCTGTCTCTCTTGCTATGTCTCTCTTTCTCTGCCTCTCTTGCTGTCTCTCTTTCTCTGCCTCTCTTGCTATGTCTCTCTTTCTCTCTCTCTCTGTCTCTCTTGCTATGTCTCTCTTTCTTTCTCTTTCTCTTTCTCTCTCTGCCTCTCTTGCTAAGTCTCTCTTTTTCTCTTGCTATGTCTCTCTTTCTTTTTCTCTCTCTCTGTCTCTCTTGCTATGTCTCTCTTTTTCTCTCTCTTTCTCTGCCTCTCTTGCTGTCTCTCTTTCTTGCTATGTCTCTCTTTCTCTCTCTCTCTTATATGTCTCTCTTTCTTTCTGCGGTGTCTCGCGGCACACCACTGTGCCGCGGCACACCGGTTGGGAAACGCTGGCCTAGTCTTTATTGCCCTGCTTACAGAAACTGCCTCTCCCTTAACCCTTATTACATTCTTGGCAATATGCCTAGACCAGCCAGAACGGTCGGGGACGCCATTCTGCCAGCAGAAATGAAGCACATAGGCTCGTTCTGGGCCGCTGGATGTGCACATGCAACCAGCTCGATTCTGGTAAAAATTACTGGTTTTGTGCTTCTGTGTGTTCCGGTAGGGCTAGACTTACTGTCTCAGAGGTTTCGGAGTTTTTTTTCTTTGCTAGCACTTTCCCCCCCTTTACTTGACTTTCTCAGAGGGGAAGGTTTGTTTTAATTTTTTACACTGCTGTTGGGAGGAAATACTCCTGTTGAAATTCTTCCAGCACAAAATGAGTGACATTCAGCAAGGCTTCTTGGCTAGAAAGATTGACATTCATACCCTTTCTGATTTTTGGTCTAAAACTGGTTTTTGGTAAAGTTTAATTATGTGCTTGGTGATGTTTAATCCTGTGTTTATTGATGGGATAATTTTCCCTATTCAGCTTTGTTTGGAAGGAAAAATGCGCTCTACGTGGGACTACCCCTGAAAAGCATTTGGAGACTTCAGTTAGTCCAGAAAGCAGCCACAGGAGCTATTGTCGGTGCATCTAGATATACCCACATCACACCAACTCTCCGTGAGCTGGACTGGCTCTCTGGAACCAACTGCCCCTGTAGATCTGTACCCTCCCCACCCTGCTGGCCTTCCGCAAACCTGTAAAGACCTAGCTTTTCCAGCAGGTCTGGGGCCGAGATACCATCCAGATCTGGCCATGAGAGATATTGAGAGATATGTAAGTCCTTTACTAGGGTTTTGTAATTATTTTTAAATTGTTCTTTTAAATATTGTTTTTATTTGTTGTAAACCGCCCAGAGTCCTTGACGAGTTAGATTTGATTAATAAATAAATAAATAAATAAAATATTAATATCTGAAAAGAAGCAGCTTCAGAAATCTGGCTAGCTTTTGTGTCTATTTGTTCTAGTACTTGGTTTAGCAAGGAACAACTACTATGTTTGCTCCTTTGCTTCATTCTTGTTAGGCTTATCACAAGTGATTTTTCTGTCTGCGGAGGGGGCCTTCCTTCACTGTTTTAGTGGTTCTTGACATTGTCCTTTTGGGGTGTATTTCCAAGAGACAGGATGCAAGCTTAGCACTGATTTTTTGCTGCCTTTCTGGGGTGCGAGGAGAGGGATGTGATCTTTCCTTAAACCTGGATGATTTCCTTAGGATATCTTATGAGGTGAGAGAGACCAGCTGGTATCTTTAAGTGGTACAAATTATTATTATTATTATTATTATTATTATTATTATTATTATTATTATTATTATTATTATTTAAACTTGTATGCCACCCCTCTCCACAGACTCGGATCTAAGGATTGCTTCTCCTGGGTGTGCCCTTTCTGGAGAGCTTAAATTACCTCTCTGCCAAAGGGTTTTATTTTATGAGCAAGAAAAGAGAGGATAAATCAGCACCTAACAAACAATAACTTATTGGATCCAAATCAGCATGGCTTTACTGAAGGTAAATCATGTCAGACTAATCTCATTGATTTCTTTGACTGTGTCACAAAGGTGTTGGATGAAGGTGGTGCCATGGATATTGCCTATCTGGACTTCAGCAAAGCCTTTGATACAGTTCCACATAAAGAGCTGATAGATAAATTAGTAAAGATTGGACTTAATCCCTGGATAGTTCAGTGGATTTGCAGCTGGCTGAAGCGTAGACATCAGAGAATTATTGTTAATGGTGAGTATTCTGAGCAGAGACAGGTTACAAGCGGTGTGCCACAAAGGTCTGTTCTGGGTCCTATTCTTTTTAATATGTTTGTGAGTGACATAGGGGAAGGTTTGGTAGGGAAGGTTTGCCTATTTGCCGATGACTCTAAAGTGTGCATTAGGGTTGATATTCCTGGAGGCGTCTGTAATATGGTAAATTATTTAGCTTTACTAGATAAATGGTCAAAGCAATGGAAACTGCAGTTTAATGTTTCCATATGTAAAATAATGCACTTGGGGAAAAGGAATCCTCAATCTGAGTATTGTATTGGCAGTTCTGTGCTAGCAAAAACTTCAGAAGAGAAGGATTTAGGGGTAGTGATTTCTGACAGTCTCAAAATGGGTGAGCAGTGTGGTCGGGCAGTAGAAAAAGCAAGTAAGATGCTTGGTTGCATAGCTAGAGGTATAACAAGCAGGAAGAGGGAGATTGTGATCCCGCTATATAGAGCACTGGTGAGACCACATTTGGAATACTGTGTTCAGTTCTGGAGACCTCAGAAGACGTGCTACAAGAATGGTGGAAAGTCTTAAGCATAAAACGTATTAGGAAAGACTTAATGAACTCAATCTGTATAGTCTGGAGGACAGAAGGAAAAGGGGAGACATGATTGAAACATTTAAATATGTTAAAGGGTTAAATAAGATCCAGGAGGGGAGTGTTTTTAATAGGAAAGTGAACACAAGAACAAGGGGACACAATCTGAAGTTAATTGGGGGAAAGATCAAAAGCAACGTGAGAAAATATTATTTTACTGAAAGAGTAGTAGATCCTTGGAACAAACTTCTAGCAGACGTGGTTGGTAAATCCACAGGAACTGAATTTACTCATGCCTGGGATAAACATATATCCATCCTAAGATAAAATACAGGAAATAGTATAAGGGCAGACTAGATGGACCATGAAGTCTTTTTCTGCTGTCAGTCTTCTATGTTTCTATGAGTTGGCTGCTGATAGTTACTATTGCATCATTTTAACTGTTTTAATTCCTCAAGGTACCCTGGCACCCTGCCTGATTTGTAACTCCAGCTTGCAGTTATTTCTAATCTAATCTAATGATTGGTATTTAGGGCAGCTTTTTGCAAGCAAAGAAGATTTTTATAGTTTTGTACAGGTAATTCTTGACTTAGAACAGTTCACTTAGTGAAAAAAGTGACTTATGACTGCTTTTCATACATGACCATTGCAGCATCCACACGGTAACGAGAGGCCAGGTGAGGAGAAGTGCCCCTCAACATGAGTGATGTCAAGTTGGCTACACCCACCCAGTCAGATGTCCACCTGGCCATGTCAGGTGCACATAGGGACTATTGAGAGGGCTGAAAAAGTGATTTTTGACTGGTACTCACACTTATGACTGTCTTCACCTTTTACATTTTGCACCTGATCTTGTCACCATGGTGAAGATAAGCACCGCAGTTGTGAAATGAGTGACATGTTTGTTAAGAATGTTGCAACTGGCATAAATGTGAGGATAGTTGTAAGTGTGAGGACTAGTCGTAAGTGCAAGGGCCAGTCATAATTCATTTTTTTCAGCCCTAAGAGTAGTCCCTATGCACGTAGCCACAGCCACTCAGTCACATGACCACCTATCCATGCCCACCCAATCCCATGACCACCAAGTCAGCCCCCCAAATAAGCCATGCTCACAGAATTGGTTATTAAAAAAATTGAATCCCACTACTGGTTAACCTTGGTTAACCTTGGTAATCTTGGGCCAATCACTGTCTCAGCCCAACCCACCTCACTGGATTGCTATCAGGAAAACAGGAGGAGTAAGTTGTGTTTTATATGTTTGCTGCCTTGAGTAAGTTGTAAAAATAATAAAGGTGAATATAAATAAATAAAATCATTTATTACTTAATTATTGTTACTGTATTTTTCTGAGTATAAGCTGAACCTTTTTACCCCCCAAAAGAGGGTGAAAACTTGGGTGCGTCTTATACACTGAATGTAGTCCCACCCAGTCACCTCCCCTTTGGTCTCTGCCTCCCAGCAATTTACCTCCTTGCAGCACAGAGCCTGATTAGCATAAGTCACTGATCTGCCTCCTGACCTTCAGGTGATTGATTGGAGCTGCAGGCAGGCCCATGTGCAAAAATGAAAGTGAAACTAAAGCTACAAAAAGACAAATTGCTGGGAGAGAGAGGCAAAGCCAGAATTTTATTTTCTTGTGCTAATCAAACTGTGCTGAAACTGGCTGTTTGTTGTTTGCTGCAAGGAGGTAAGTCAGTAACTATAAATGCCTATAGAATGTTCAAATTAGACTTATTTTTTAAATACTATTTTATTATTGTTCTAGACAACTTAACGAAATGAAGATTCTTTTTTTAAATAAATGCTTGATCTGAAGAGGCACAGTGCTATATACAGTGCATACAAATCTAATAAATTATTATTGTTGTTTTGTTGTTGTTGTTGTTGTTGTTATTATTATTATTATTATTGCATCCTCTTTTAAATAGCAGAGAATAACTATACTTCCAGAAAGCCACATCAATTTTCACAGGATTTGTATAAGTATAAACTGAAATGTAGCGATGTCTGCTTAATATTAAGATAAGGCAGATAAAATAAGATAATCCTGACTTATTTATTATTTATTTATTGCATTTATATGGTGCTCACTCCAAATGAACTCTGAGCAGCTAACAAGTATAAATACAATACTGTATAAGTAAAAAAACCAATTAAAAACATCGCTAAAATCACATACTTGCAACAATCAGTCTTAATTCCAGGCCTTCCGGAAAAGCCAGGTTTTAACAGCTTTCCAGAAAACCAGTAGGGAGGAGATAATGCGAATCTCTGAGCACAGTTGATTCCATAGGGTCGGAGCAACCACAGAAAAGGCTCTTCCCCGAGGTCCCGCCAACCAACATTGTTTGGCAGATAGGACCTGGAGAAGGCTGATTCTGTTGCCCTTACTGGTCACAATGAGGTATGAGGTAGAAGGCGGTCCTGTAAATAGTCATGTCTGAAGTAGATCTATTTAAATAATTGGGAGGAGTTAGTGTGACTACATTTAAGAAAAATTTCTGGCATTAATATACTGCCATAATGTACTTTTCTCCAATTCTTCGCTATTTCTATGGGTCAGGCACACCTGCCCAGAAATACACAGCAAACAGTGTATATCATCTGAGCTGTTTGCTGTGATGAAGAATTTTTCCCCTTGCTTTCTTCCCCCAAAACTAAGGTGCCTTTTATACTCTGAAAAATATGGTAGCATATTTTCTGTCAATTCAAGATGGTCATTAGCATTTTAATTTGATGACAGAAAAGGGTCCTGGAATCCAGTCTATTTAAAACAAACATGATGTAATGGGGAAAGCAAACTAGAAAATATTTTTACCACGTTACAATATTCTCTTTTTACATTGCTCCCCCTCCCCTTCAGCAATCTGGGTCCTCATTTTACTGACCTCATAAGGATGGAAGGCTGAGTCAATCTTGATCCAGTGACAATTGATCTGTAGGCAGACGGCAGGCAGCATAAACAGCCTGCCGGTACTGCAATCTAACCACTGCGCCACCAGATAAGGCACACTTCCCATGCCCCATAAGGTGACAAGATCTCAAAGAGGGAACTTGGAGCATGATCCTCTTTTGGGAGTGGGACAAGCAGATATTCTTGGGAAAAGTTGGTCCCACAAGTCATCTGATCTTATGCCACATATGTTTTTAAAGGTGATAACAACACAACCTGTTATCCAAAAATAATGTAGTGTTCCCTCGATTTTCGCGGGTTCGAACTTCGCGAAAAGTCTATACCACGATTTTTCAAAAATATGAATTAAAAAATACTTCAACTTTCGTCCGCCTTTAATATTTTTTTAAATAAACTTTAATAAATAAACATGGTGAGTAATAATCTAAATGGTTGCTAAGGGAATGGGAAATTGTAATTTAGGTGTTTAAAGTGTTAAGGGAAGGCTTGTGATACTGTTCATAGCCAAAAATAGTGTATTTACTTCCGCATCTCTACTTTGCAGAAATTCGACTTTCGCGGGCAGTCTCGAAACGCATCCCCTGCGAAAATTGAGGGAACGCTGTATTATTTATTTATTTATTTATCCCATCTTGCTTGTTTTAAAAGTAACATACGGTAGAGCAGTGTTTCCCAACCTTGACAACTTGAAGATATCTGGACTTCAACTCCCAGAATCCCCCAGCCAGCATTCGCTGGCTGGGGAATTCTGGAAGTTGAAGTCCAGATATCTTCAAGTTGTCAAGGTTGGGAAACACTGCGGTAGAGAACATACTTAATATTCCTTCCTCTTCCTTTCCCCTCCACAACTGTGTGAGGTGGGTTGGGCTAAGAGAGACACTGGTCAGCTTTCATACTTAAACTAAGACTAGAACTCAGAATGTCCTATCAACTCAAACACACTACTAAACTGGCTCTAATGTGATAGCTTTGTTCACACCATATGCAAAAACAACTTCAAGGGTCACAGAAAAGATTGATCTTTATCATTCCAGATTATATTTTACTCCAGACTAGTATATTGTGCAAACCAGCCTCTGTGGATTTTTTTTCTTTACGTTATATGGCAGGTAGAAAAAAGCTGCAGAAAAACAATGGGTGAGGATATGCCCCCCTCGCTCCATTCAAAATAAATCTAAGTACCTTGCAAAAAGGCTTGGTTTATTCAAGATGACTGCTTCTAATGACAACTCTATATTTTTCAGTGATTTATAATGATGTGCCAGATTTAAGATTAACATGTTAGTTGTTTTATGGAAATATAATTTTTATTGGATAAATGTGATTGGACAAAATGAAAACATAACAACACCTCTTTTCAGATTTTATTCCATTTGTTCGTGTAACTTGGTTTATTCTTTTTATCTTGAGCCAATTTGGACACATATTTCCAGACAAAATCTAACCTGTTTTTATTTTCACTTGTCTATGCATTGACATTGAAATTATGTAGGATGAAGACGTTTGTGTGTTGCACACTGATCTGGAATTTATTCTTTTGAAGAATTCATTAATTCTTAATCACATTAATAGAATTGATCTGTCTTAATACAGATTTCAGGTAACTTGTACAATGAACATTGTACAGAGGCCAATTGTTTATGAGAAGTACATACATTTAATTCATTTTATATGAATTAGCTCCCTTTATGTAATTTATGAAACCCATCATAGACATAGTACTACGGTCGATTGCATCTGTTATCTTAAACCAAGTTGTTTTGGGCAACTTCTGTCCCGTCCTAATGTTTCTTTGGTTTTTTTACTAGTATCATGTAGTGTATATGAATATTTTTATATCTAATGTTTTTTTTATTTTTTATTTTACTAGTATCATGTATATAAATATTATTATATCTTTACATACCTCCAAAAGGTAACTTGACTAAATAAGTAAATAAATAAATAAATCCTTGGTTGTCAACTCCTGCCTGTCAACGACTACTTCAGCTTCAACCACAACAACACAAGAGCACACAACAGATTCAAACTTAATATTAACCGCTCCAAACTTGACTGTAAAAAATATGACTTTAGTAATCAAGTTGTTGAAGGGTGGAACTCATTACTGGACTCCGTAGTGTCCTCCCTTAACCCCAAACATTTTACCCTTAGTCTATCCACAGTTGACCTCTCCAGATTCCTAAGGGGTCAGTAAGGGGAATGCATAAGCGCACTAGCATGCCCTCCGTCTTCTGTCCTAGTCTCTCTCCTATATCCCATATATCTTCTCTTCTATCCCTATATCTTTTTTTCTATTCTCTCACTGATATATTTTATTCCTATATTTTCTCTTCTTTCTTTGATATATTTTCCTTCGAGTGTATCCTGTATAACCTTCATTGTGTATTATTGTGTATTGGACAAGATAGATGGATGGATGGATGGATGGATGGATGGATAGATAGATAGATAGAACACCATCACTCTACTAAACAAATAATTTCCCCAACACTGTCAGACTTTTTACTAAATCTGCACTTCTATTTCTACTAGTTTTTTCCTCATCATTCCTATCATCCTTTTCTTCCCACTTAGGACTGTATGACTGTAACTTGTTGCTTGTATCCTAAGATTTTTATTAATATTGTTTCTTCATTGCTTATTTGACCCCTATGACAATCGTTAAGTGTTGTACCACATGATTCTTGACAAATGTATCTTTTTCTTTGATGTAGGCTGAGAGCATATGCACCAAGACAATTTTATTTATTTAGTTAGTTAGTTAGTTAGTTAGTTAGTCCAATACAAAATGAAGGTTGAAGAGAATATACATGTAGTAAAATATATAAAGAAAAGAATAAAAGAAGAGATATGAGAATAAAATACGTCGATGAAGAATGTAAGAAGATACTGTATATGAATGTAAGAAGATATATGAGATATATCCAATCACACTTGGCCAATAAAATTCTATTCTAGGTAGGTAGGTAGGTAGGTAGGTAGGTAGGTAGATAGATAGATAGATAGATAGATAGATAGATAGATAGATAGATAGATAGATAGATACTGTAGTTCCTGAAGATCTGCACAAAAGGCATGCATTCTTCCATACGGAGAGGCAGGGCACTCTGTCCATGTTCAAAGATGTATTATCACACACTCAAACCTTCCATCCTTAATAACCAAGATACGGGTTGAAAGGCGTAATTTATTTTTGTTTGTTTGTTTTGTCACGTACGTATGGGTGGTACACAAAGATATAATAATATTTATATACGTGATACCAGTAAAAGAGAAACATTAGGATAGGGGACAGAAAGCACTCGGGTGCACTTATGCACGCCCCTTACAGTATTCCGGATATCAGAAAGTAACCGGCCTTTGGAGGCTCTTTTGAACGAATCGAAGAAACGAGGCGGCCTCGCTTGTTTTTTTTCCCCGAATAGCGGAGCAAAGCTCAGCGGAGGCCCCGAGAGGGCGCAACCCAGGCCGGAACCCCACCCCGCTCCGCTCCCTCGGCGGCCGTAGCGTTCAACAGGACGCGAAGGGGGTGGGTGCGATGAGGTAGAGAATGGCCGCGCATGCGCAGTGCCCGAACCTAAGCGGCCGCGGTGATGGCTGCGCAGTGACGGTTGGATCTAACGGTTGCTATTGACACTGGAGCTGGGCGTGTGGCGGATGGCTCTTGCGCGGTGGGCGTCCGGGAGCGACGGGGCCGTTAGCTCCGCGGAAGAGACGCAGGGGGATCCGCGGTAATATGGACGCGCGCTGAAACTCTAAGGCGGAGCAGCCTCCCCCCGCCCCTACCAGAGCCGGGCCCAGGCCGTCTCCCTGCGCCGGGCTCGCGGATCCTGCCACCGCCGCTCCCCCTCTCCCCGATGCGGGGCCTCCCCTCCGCCTGAGGCGCCCGGGGAGGCCGAGGGAGCGAGGCGGGCATGGCCGGCCGCCTGGAGTAACCCGCTGTGGTAGCGAGGAAGAGCCGCGGCGGGGGCAGCGGCGGGGGCGGGCGGGGGGGGGGGAGCGAGCAGAGGCAAGCGGCGCAAAAGCAGGCCCGGCCCTGGCTGTGACGGCGCCTCGATGCGGGGCTAGGAGCGCCGCCGCCCCTCGGCTTGCCCTGCCTGGGCGCGGAGCCGCGCTTTCTTCTCAGCCCGGAGCCGTTGGCCTCAGCGTCTGCGATGAACCCGGTGAATGCCACAGCCCTGTACATCTCCGCCAGTCGCCTGGTCCTCAGCTACGGCCCCGGGGAAGATCCGCAGTGCCTGGCCGAGATCGGCAAGCTGCTGCCCTACTTCCGGCAGTCGCTCTCCTGCTGCGTGTGCGGTGAGTGAGGCGCTTTCTATTGTTCTGGGCCGCGGGCGAGCCGGCACCCTCCTTCGCCCTCCTTCCTTCCTTCCTTCCCGGTCTCCGTCAGTCCGTCCGTCCGTCCGTCCGTCTAAGCTTCGCTCTCGCCTCCCCTGTTAACACCCACTGGAATGGGCAGGGAGCTATGCCGCCGCCGCCTTTTCGGGCAGACCTCTCCGTCAGCCGAGCGGCGCATGTCCTCCGCGGTCTTCCTCCTCCGTCTGAGGGAGTTTTGAAAGTTGTCCTTCTCTTGTATTTGTCGCCTTTTAACAAACTGCTTCGCAGACTGAACTCGCTCGCCTCTTTGAGAAGAGTTTGCAAAAGGGGGAAACTGGCCTGGATTTTCACGAGGCGAATCCAAAACAAAAACCGACACGCTTAGCATTTTGTGGGCCAGTCTAGGCGAACTCAGCCCGGGTACTTAATAACGTGTTTCGTGTCACAATGCCTAAAAATAGTTTAAGGGAGTCAATTGTCATTAACTTACCTCTGGATATAACATGGGCGTACATCTGTTACCTACAAGCCATGATTCTAGCAACAATTTTAACATGTACAACTCAAATTGTACATTTTATATTGTACATTGGATAGTCTAGGGCAATGTTTCCCAACCTTGGCAACTTAAAGAGATTTGGACTTCAACTCCCACAATTCCCCTCCCAGCGAATTCTGGGAGTTGAAGTCCAGATATGTTCAAGTTGCCAAGGTTGGGAAACACTGGTCTAGAGCAGGGTTAGACAGAATTGGCTCTTCTATGACTGTTGACTTCAACTCCCAGAATTCTTGAGCTAGCATGATTGGTTCAGGAATTCTGGAAGTTGAAGTCCACAAGTCATAGAAGAGTCAACTTTGCCTACCCCTGGTCTAAGGTTTCCTGCTTGAGTAGGGGGTTAGACTTGTTGACCTGCAAGGTCCCTTTCAACACAACTCAACTCAAATAAATGCATGCTATTATTTGAATCCTTCGGTATGATTTCTGAACTCATTGGGGTGGCTAATCTATCTCTCTGTCTGTCTGTCTCTCTGTCTGTCTATCTGTCTATCTATCTATCTATCTATCTATATCTATATCGAGTCAAGTACGTAGGTGGTATATAGAGATACAATATTTATATACATGATACTAGTAAAAGAAACATTAGGAAAGGGGACGGAAAATCGCTGTTCTTTCTACAAGACAACTTACATTAATGCATTTTTTATTTATTTAATAAAATAAATGCCTTTTTTGATGCAGCCTTTGCATTTGTAATATATTTTTTTGAAATTTAAATGCACATCTTTACTTCATTACAAATAAATGTTATATGTGACTTCTGTGTATTATGTGAAGTCAAGAATATGAAGTGGAACAACAGATTAGGAACAGTAATGTTCAGAAAATTATTTCAACTTTGTAAGACAATTTGCACTGAATTTTAAGGGGCAGTTATCTGATTTCAAACAGAAAGAATTAGGTAAATGGGTGAAGCACAGATTAAACCTTTTGGTACTTAATTTTATATATTGAAAGGGGTTTAATATTTTATGGTTATGTTTTGACTTTGTTTTTTTCTTGAATACTGCCCAGAATTATTATTATTATTATTATTATTATTATTATTATTATTATTATTATTATTATTTGGATTTGTATGCTGCCCCTCTCCGCAGACTCGGGGCGGTTAACAACAATGATAAAAAACAACATGTAACAATCCAATTTAATAAAACAACTAAAAACCCTTATTATAAAAACCAAACATACACACAAACATACTATGCATAACTTGTAATGGCCTAGGGGAAGGAATATCCTAACTCCCCCATGCCTGGTGACAAAGGTGGGTCTTGAGTAATTTGCGAAAGACAAGGAGGGTGGGGGCCGCTCTAATCTCTGGGGGGAGTTGATTCCAGAGGGCTGGGGCCGTCACAGAGGAGGCTCTTCCCCTGGGGCCCGCCAAACGACATTGTTTGGTAGACGGGACCCAGAGAAGGCCAACTCTGTGGGACCTTATCAGCCGCTGGGATAATATTTTTAGGTGTCACATAATATTTTTAGTGGCTGTTTTTAACATAATTCAAGAATTAAAACATTATGGGTAGTCATATCTGTATATGAGAATCAGTTTGGCATGTTGATTAAAATCTGGGAGACTCAGTTCTAGTGCCTCCTTAAGCACAAGTTCATCTGGATGGATCAGTCTTTCTGTTTCTGAGTCCTAGGAGGAAAGCAGTGGCAAACTATATCCAAAAATATTTCCAAGAGAACTTCAGGGACTTTTCCAGCAAGTCACCAGGAGTTAAGACTAACTTGAAAGTATTTCTGTATTTCTTTATTTGTTGCTTTAAGGTTCTTAGAATTCCTGTGATTGGGCAGTAAACAAACCTTTGTTACAATAATATAAAATTGTATACGCTACATATTACCTTTAAGGAATTTTATATGAGTGAATAGAATAATATATGGACATAATATACAAACTAAAAAGAATAAGGTCACCCCAGTATATTGCACTGTGCTTATTTTAGTACTTAGATAGCAAAAGAAAACAAAACGTACACAAGCACTTTAAAGTACTGTGATACCTTGTCTTATGAACTTAATTGGTTCTGGGACGAGGTTTGTAGGGTGAAAAGTTTGTAAGACGAAACAATGTTTCCCATGGGAATCAATGGAAAAGCGATTAATGCGTGCAAGTCTAAAACTCACCCCTTTTGCCAGCCGAAGTACCCGTTTTTGCGCTGCTGGGATTTCCCTGAGGCTTCCCTCCATGGGAACCCCCACCTCTGGACTTCCGTGTTTTTGTGATGCTGCAGGGGAATCCCAGCGGGGGAATCCCAGCAGCGCAAAAACGGGTGCTTCGCTGGCAACGGAAGTCCAAAGTTGGGGTTTTCCAGTGAGGGGAGCCTCAGCGAAATTGCAGCATCGCAAAAACACGGAAGTCCTTGAAACCCCACCTCCGGAGTTCCATGTTTTTGTGATGCTGCGATTTCGCTGAGGCTCCCCTCGCTGGGAAACCCCACCTCAGGACTTCCGTTGCCAGCGAAGCACCCGTTTTTGCACTGCTGGGATTCCCCTGCAGCATCGCAAAAACACGGAAGTCCGGAGGTGGTGTTTCCCATGGAGGGGAGCCTCAAGGAAATCCCAGCAGCGCAAAAACGGGCACTTCGCTGGCAACAGAAGTCCAGAGGCGGGGCATCCCAGTGGCGGCGGCTTGGGTTTGTAAGGTGAAAATAGTTTGGAAGAAGAGGCAAAAAAATCTTAAACCCCGGGTTTGTATCTCGAAAAGTTTGTATGACAAGGGGTTTGTAAGATGACGTATCAATGTATTGAGATAGTTATTATAAAGACTGTGGTCATCTGCTGAATCAACTTGCAGAATGGAAACATTAAATTCTACTGAACAGTGAAAAGTTGTAACATTTTCTTCAATTAATGTTAATGTGTCATTTTGTGTCATGGCTATTGCATTGTAAAATTAGCAATACAGTGGAACCTCTACTTAAGAATTTAATTCATTCCGTGACCAGGTTGTTAAGTAGAAAAGTTTGTAAGTAGAAGCATTTATCCCATAGGAATCAATGTAAAAGCAAATAATGCATGCAAACCCATTCGGAAAGAAATAAAAGCTCAGAATTTGGGTGGGAGGAAGAGGAGGAAGAAAAGGACAGTCGCTGCCCAGAGTGAAGGGAGCGTTTCTTTTCTCTGGGCGCTGGCAGAGGTTTATTCCCTCTCCAAGTGCCCAGAGAAAGGAAAATGCTTCCTTCACTCTGGACTGCCAAAGCCTCCTTAAGCGTCACCAAAAGGCTCCTCTGGCAGCCCAGAAAAGGCTGGGATTAAAGGGGGAATGGCAGGAAACTGGCCGGGTCTTCATACCGCTCTCAAATTTCCTGGGATTTTTTTTTCTGGGCTCAGGTTCTTAAGTAGAGGCAAAAAAATCTTGAACACTCCGTTCTTATCTAGAAAAGCTCTTAAGTAGAGGCGTTCTTCAGTAGAGGACTTGAATTAATTATTGATATAAAATACAAAATAGCTTGCTTTCAGGTTTATTTATTATTAATTTGACTTATATGCCGCCCAATCCTACAGGACTCGGCGGCATATGAGGTTGCATTCAAAGTGCTGGTAATGACTTCTTAAGCTCTATAACAGTGATCGCGAACCTTTTATTCCTCAGGTACTGAAAGAGCGTGTGTGCCTGCTATCGTGCACATGCAAGTGCCCACACCATAATTCAATGCCTAGGAAAAGCGAAAACAGCTTCCCCCTCCTTCCTGGAGGCCGTCTGGTGGCCAGAAGTGGCCTGTTTCTGAACTTCTAGTGGGCCCAGTAGGCTCATGTTTCGCCCTTCCCACGCTCCAAAGGCTTCCCTGGAGTTGGGGGACAGTAAAACTCCCTGCCCCATCCCTCCATAGGCTCTCTGGAAGCCAAAAATGCCCTCCCAAAGCCTTTGTATGAGCCACAATCAGCTAGCCAGCACACACATGCATGGTGGAGCTGAGCTAGGGCAACGGCTCACGTGCCAACATATATGGCTCTGCATGCCGTCTGTGGCACCTGTGCCATAGGTTCACCATCACTGCTCTATACTATAAAAGGACAGTTTGAGAGAACACCTCTCCCCTCTTACAGCTACTTATCCCATCAGGGCTGGAAGAAGCCTTTTACTACTGCAGCACCTATGGCTTGAAACATCATTCCTCTTCCCACACAGGTTATACAGGTAGCCCTCAACATACAACTATTCATTTAATGATCAATGTTAACAATGGCATTTGAAAAAAAAAGTGATTTATGACTTTTTCACACTTGCAACCATTTCAACATTCCATGATCACATAATCAAGATTCAGATGCTTGGCAACTGACTCATATTTATGATGGTTGCAGCATTCTGGGGTCAAGTGATCACATTTTGCTACCTTCTGACAATCAAAGTGAATAAAGAAGCCAGATTCCCTTAACAACCGGGTTACTAACTTAATGGCAGTGATTCACTGGACAACTATAAGTTGTAAAATGGGACAAACCTTGTTTAGCAAAAGAAATTTTGGGCTCAATTGTTATATGTTGAGGACTACCTATAAGTGGCCCTGAGCCTGCTGGCTTTTCAGAAGGCTCTCAAAACATACCGTACTTTGTCATACTGACTGGAGATCAAGTGGGGATGGAATGTAGCCTGTTGGTTGTATTGTCAATCATTGTATGGATTGTAGTCTATTACAAATTAAGTTTTCATTAGTTTTTAGTGGTTTTTATCTGGGTTTATTTCTAACTATATTCTGTGTGTGAGTCACATATTTGAGATGGTCAGCTATATAAACTGGATAGATAGATGCATAAATAATGTAAGTTTTGCATTGCTTTTATATATATTGGACTTTCCATTTCTATCACCTTTTTGAATTCCTGTTTTTAAAAGAATTGTCACTTATGTTGAAAGGGACAATTGAACTTTTATTTTGAATTTTTTTTAAGCTTGCATCTGAGTGTCACAGCTAGGTATTTATTACTATAGTAGTACCTCAGAGCTGTTTGGCATCTCTAGTTGAGATCCTAAATTGCTTAGTCCTGATTTTCTCAATCTCTCTTTTAATAGAAAAAGATTCTCCTTTAAAATATATGAATGATAAATGAATTTATAAATGAAATAAAATGAATAAAATGAAATAAAACATTAATTTTAACAGATCTGTAGTAAGTAGATTTCTCATATAGTGGATAAAATTTCCACATTACCTCAAAATAAAAACATTTGTTGCATTTTTAAAAAAAACACAGTCAATATAGCACTTTTGCTGTAGCAGGTATCTCTATTCATATAATGTCCTTGAATCTTAAACATATATGATAGTAAAAGGGCAAGAAAAATCTTGTATTGTAAAGGTAGCTTTTAGGATAGCAAGCTAACCAAAATCCTAATGTACTTTTTTCCCCATATGCTAGTTCCTGATATTCTTTTCTTATAACCTTGTGTAGAAAGCAGATTTTAAAAAGCAGCACCTTTTGTTCTGGAGCCAACTCTCAGTGTCTTTTTATATCAATCTTTATTTGTCTATAATTTCATGCTTCCATGTTAGCCCATATAAACTTCAATTTGAGGTCATATATTTTCTGACCAATACTGTATTCAGCCTGATCTACAACCCATAAAGTCAATAGAATTCAGTGCTTAGGTTAAATTATTTGTAGTGATGGTTAGAGTCTTCTGTTTTATGATTCCCGGAAAAAAGTTAATATGTAAAACTGTATCACGTACTAGTGTTGGAAGAAATATCCATCTGGTTCAGTTCCAAGCTAGGAGAAAGAACTGGAAACATGGAGGCTGGTTGGAAAGATGATTTAATGATGAAGCAGAACCACATGGATTCTGGTGCAGCTGAGCACATGGAGTTGAGAATGCGGAGTATTTATACCTTTTCTTGGGCTTTGAATTTGAGCTTCCTGTTCAAGAACATGTATTCTCTTGGCTGTTGTCAAACTCCCATGGTGCCATGCACAAAAGGTTTGCCATCACTAGGAGTTTGTCTGAACTAAGTTTAGTTGAGGTTTGGGCTGATGCAATGAAGGGGCTTCTTTGGCAATTCCTATTGTGGCTGAGGGCTAATCTTACCTTTGTTCAGACCTTGCTGCAGGGAATTTGCTTATGAATAGAGCTACCTATCCTTTTAAATGCTGATATCTGCAGTGGGCTATGAAGAAAGGTTTGGGCTATGAAGAGAGAGTCTGCTTCTTGCCTGAAAAAAATCCCCCCCCCCTCCATTTCTCATCCAGGCAAATATAATCTGCTTTTTAAATATTTCCTAAAATATTTCATTCTTGTAGGAGAGGGGTAGGTGCTAACTTTCTACATTACTTTTACCAAAAAAAAAGTGGGGTTTAAAAAAAAATTCTGTAAGTATAACTGCTTTAGCTCAGTTTAGATCTTGAATTTTATATTCTTGATAAGATGAGGAATTTCTAGGCAGTTAATTGTGTTGAACACAGTAACATTTAGTTTCATGAGTAGGATTGTGTTAGTGTTAATGACCCAAAACATTGTTATTTTGTCAGCTTATACTCACACTTCTATCTTTCTATGCTTAATATCTCCTTGCTTCTGCACTCTTCGCCAATCTTTTTCTGCTCCCAACAATTGAGGCAGATTTCTTAATAAAAATAAGAGAAAAAATATAAAGTAAATATTGCTTAAATTTATGAATTAGCAAATACTCTTGACACCTTTAAATGATACATACCCATATAGTCATTATCCACAATTCTTTGGATATTTGATAGAGTAAATAGATAATATATAAAATATAATATATAAAGTAAATATTGCTTACATTCATGTGTTAGCAAATACTCTTGACACTTTTAAATGATACTTGATATTTTGTCTTAGAATCTGTATAAATTGTTGTTTTAGTAGCCTCTTTAGGAAAAGTGTTCAGGGAGAAGGGGGAAAAGGTGAATTTGTTTTTTTAAATACTGAAATTGTTTAGTTTAAACAAGGAAAATTTTAATATTTTAATATTCTAGTTGTAATAAAATTTTATAATTAAAAAAAGGCTTTATTTGACCTCCCACTTGATAGTAAACAAAGAAGTCATTTAGTATTTTTATGGTTTCCTGTGTTGAATATATTATTCCTCCTACTAATTTTACCTCAGAGGTTCTGCTATTTTCATTTGGTTTTATATATTATCTCTTTACTCTATCAAATATCCAAAGAATTGTGGATAATGACTATATGGGTATGCATGTTCATCTTCCTTGTTCAATTCCTAGCAATACTTATATAACAACTGGATTAAATGAGAAAAAAATGTCACAATACTGTTGAGTCTGACTAATACAGGATTTAGACTAAAGTTTGCACTTTGATTTGGACTAGTGGTTATTGTGGCTTACATGTGTGTTGTCATTTCTTGTTTTTTATGATTTCTATGCTGATTTTATGCTATTAGCCACTGAGAATTCTGAATTGAGATGTGCAGCCTTTGAATTGAAATAAACCAACAAGCAAATAATTATATTTTGTTTGAGCAGAATCTGTGAGGAAAGAGGTCAATACCAGCTGTATAGGCTACTAATGATTGTGTGCATGTGCCTTACTGAGGCCAGGTTGGTTATGCTACTGTAGTTTATTTTGAGGCAGAAAAACTGCCATTCTACTTGTATTGCTGCAGCTCAGTTTTGTAAAGGATCAAAGAAAGAAGCTGCCCTGATAGTGCTACTGGGAGTTCTTTATACTAACTTGTGCATATGCAACACTGGTTTAGTTGATTCTATTACTGTTGAGAGAAATAGTTGTTTAGACTAATGTTCTTCATAGGGTTGTGAAGGAAAATGAGAACAAGGAGAGCAGCATAGGTAGTCCTCAAATTACAGTCCTGAGGATTAGATTAGATAAGGATTAGGTGAGAATCATGGTGGGTATTGAGTCATGCGACTGATTTCATAGCATTATTTGCAGCAGTCATAAAGCAAACCCATTTGCAATGGGTGGTTTTTTTGCCAGAAATTGGAAATAAACACTGATTTCTGGTGAAAAAATTAATTCAATTCAATTCAATTTATTGGATTTATATGCCGCCCCTCTCCGAAAACTCGGGGCGGCGAACAACAGTCATGAACAATATACATGAACAATATACAGTAAAAAATCCAAAATTAAACCAGTCATATACCCATAAGATGCTGCAAACAACCGTAAATACAGTCTAATTGCCAAGTGCCCAAAATGCAGACATGTGACTGGAATTTAGAACTTAGAATCCAGGTCATAAGTACGTTTTTGGGGTTCATTTCAAACGGTCACTTAACACAGTTGTTAAGGAATAATATGCTTAAGCTCATAAATGAAAGGTGGAATATACTGTACATTTAATTAATTACTCATTTATAAATACCATATATACTTGAATATAAGTGGACCCAATTATAAGCCGAAGCACCAACTTTTGCCACAAAAACTGGGAAAACTTATTGACTCGAGTCTAGGTTGGAAAATGCAGTGGTTACTGGTAACTTATAAAAATGGAATATTCTTCTACTGTAGCTTAAAATTGTTGTAGTAGAAGAATTTTTTAAAAAAACATATGAAGAACAGTTGTAGGAACTGGGTATATCTAGTTTAATGAAAAAAGGACCAGGGGAGATAACTTTGCCGGCGAAGGCTTTTCTTATTTTGAATACAGTATTCCGAGTGGGCTAGCAGGGAGATAGGGAGCGCGCGCAAAACCACCCGTGCGCCCCCGACATTGAATATCACCTTCCGCCGGCCCCGCCTCTCATGCAGCCCCCTTGCTGAGAGCCCGGGGCGAAAGTCCTCTCGGCAAATGTGAGGCGGGCAGGGCGTGCGTTCCGGGTGCGGGAGGAGCTGCGGTGAAAGGCAGGAGGTGGCAGAGGAGCAGAGGGGGCAAATCGGGCGGGCGGTGGGCAGCGCGGAAAGGCCGAGGGGGCCCTGGTGCCGCGGACCGGCTGAAAACCCCCAACGGCCCGGTCCCAGTCCGCGGACCGGCGGTTGGAGACCCCTGAGTTAGAACAATGAATCCGTGGAGCAGCCTGCCACTAGAAGTTTTGCTGGTGGCTCCAACACTGGAAGTTTTTAAGAAGATATTGGATACCCATTTGTCTGAAGTAGTGTAAAGTTTCTGCCTAAGCAGGGGGTTGGACTAGAAGATCTTCAAGGTCCCTTCCAACTCTGTTGTTATTATTATGATGTAACTTTTCCTTCCAAAATGGTTTTTATTTCTTGCACCTTTTCATTTTTGGACCTACTACTTCCTCCCCTTCCTAAATCTCTTTTTTAAAATTCCTTCTTTTATCATAACCAAAAACCTCTTAAAATATCCTTAGGAATGTAATCAAACCTGTTATCTTAATCTTCATTAAAATATAATTATAATTTTTTAAATTGGGATTTCACATATTATTTCAAAATAATTGCTTAAATCAAACTTCCATATCATAAATATTCAGATTTTCCATTAAAAACATATTTCATAAGTTAAAATCATTACTATCTCAATAGATCAGTAAATAACAATTTGTGGTTACTCAACCATTAATTGTAAAATATTTCTTCTACATGATATTTATCTTGCATAAGGAGAAACCACACTCTAAAAAAAAGGTAAATCTATTCATATTAATTTTGTAGAACAAATGATTAATGCCAAAATTCATACTATTATATTAATCTTTGTATTGTTTTAAACAAGTCAGCATTAACAATCCTCTTGGGTATGATAAGTATAGTTGGAAGAAAAAGTTTAATTACACAGCTATTCCCATTTGAAGCAACAATTTATTACAAAATTACCTCTTCTGTTACTAGAAATGAATCTAATTTAAATGGGTAACTTATTTTACTTGTAAAATATGTTGCTGGCTTGCTGGAAGGGACTTCTATTTCTGAGCAGGAGAGGAAGCCATGATCCCCTAAAGCTGCTCCCCTTGAAGAAAGATCATGTTTTCATCCACTTTTCCTTCCTTCCAAAAGTCCCTTCAACCCTCCCACCCCTTCCCCCAGTGCTTCCTTTCTGCGTAGAGGAGGAGCTGTGATTGGTTCAGCCTGCTGCCAACCAGGCAGCTGAGGGGTGTTGCCGGCTGGGTGGTAGCAAGAGCAAAAGCAGCCGTACAAGGGAAACCCTTGTGTTGCCAGAGCCATAAGGTTTCCTTCCTGCTTTTTGCATCCAAACTGCGCAGCTTTGGAAAATGCACATTTTTGTGCTGAAAAACTTGGCTTATATTCGAGTATATATGGTAGATAACAGATAAATAATCTATTTAATGAATATGTAATGATTGAATAAAGGAGATATTGGTGTGCTTCTCTAAACTCATCTATTTTTAATAATAATAAATACTCAGTTTTTAAATAATAGTTTACACTGGATAAAATCTAAAAAGAAACACTGTTACGCTGCAAGTTATCAAATAAAAAAGCTCATAAAGTGCTAATCCTTTAGTACCTAAGATGCATGGAAATTTGCATGCAGTTAGTGCTTAAGCTCTATGAACTCAAGAGATGTCATTTGTGAAATGTCCAATTTGAGTTGTAAAACAGCAGTGTTATTAATCAAAATTCAAATTTGTATAGCTGCCCATCTAAAGCAATTCTGGGCATTGTACATCAATTAAATAAACAACAGATATTGAATAATAAAAATAGAAATCCAAATTAAAAATAAATATTATAAAAACAAATAAAAACATTCTGGGCAGAGAAACGATAAGAATGGCCACTGCAAGCATCCAACCATCTAACCATGTCTCCAATTTTGTGGGAGCCCCAGGCCTCATAGCATAACCAGGTCTTGAGGGACTTCTGAAACGTCAAAAGGGATGGAGCTAATCTCATTTTGGTGGGAAGCAACAGTTGCTTATGTCTTCCTCCTGATGAGTCTAAAAACCACTACAAATATTTTTATTCTGTATCGGGTGAATTTTTAACTTCAGAGCCCAGCCTTAAGAAAAAAGCCTTAGTAATTACACTTCCATGTAATGAGAAAGGGAGATAACATTAACAGATATAATGTATCCTGAGTGTTCCATTGTTTTCAATATCAATTAAAAACTATAGCTCAAATATTTATTGACCAATTCATAATAATAAATCTGATAAAAAAACATTTAAGAATTTAAGGATATCCTCATACAATAAATATAGCTTCAAGTTAAAATATTTTTAATTATTAAATTTAAAATGTAAGCAAGAAACATTGGAAGATGTGCATAGTTCTGCTGCCCTGTGAACAATGTATTTGTTTATGTGACTTATTTATTCCATACAATAGTGTATTTTCAGTAGGGTTGCCTTTATAGAAAAATACTGTTTCTCGAAAAGGAATACAGTATTTGTAATCTGGAAAAAATAAACTTTCTTGGGATTATATGTTCATTAATAGTGTGACTGGTTAGTAAAGAGATGCAAGAATTTCACTTACAACAAAACTTGCAGAACTTGCTTTAACAAGTAGTCATAAGAAGTTAAATGTTTTAAGAACAGATAGAACTTGTTCTCCTATTTTCTATACCACCTCTTAGTGAGAACATATTTTATTTCAGGATTTTCTGTTCTTATGCATTTCATATCCAGGGCATAGTGATAGTAACTCTAGTACTTCATTCTTTAGCATCCAGGCATCCATAATTGTCAATAAATAATATATTGTATAGCCATTAATGTTCCTTTTCTTTTATTCTTGTCTTTTGAGATTTTTGTGAAAAACTATGTGATTCCATTGCATGTTTACTTTCATGGTCATTCTGTCAGTATAGTCCTATTATAGATACACATTTAATATTATTTTGATAAACTGTCTATAGAGAAATAGATAATAGCTATCCTCCTTATTTCTTTCGAAAACTGTTGTACATGCTATGTTTGTGCAAATTTCACAAGTTAAGTGTCTTTTAACTTACATTGCATTTTCCCCTCTGATATACTCATTGTTATTGTTTGGCTTTCAGCTACAGCACAGGTGCCTAGGGAATTTGTTTAGTGAGAGAAAGAATCTTGGGGGAAAAATAACACATCTTTCTAGCATTTACAGTAATATGGCATGAATGAAGGACAAATTCACTGCTTTGGAATAACCAAATCCAATTCCAGACCTATGTTCCATAGAAATTTGTAGCAAGGACAAACAGTTAATGCTAGTAAACCTTCAAATGTTACTGAACTGAAACAGTTTAATAATAGAGAAATAGGGAAGAATTCCTACACACCAATGGAAAGATAGATTATCCATTACATGAAATGTGTAATTGCAATCATGGCACACTCCTTTAGTAAATCCAAAGGAATAAATTACCTTTTCACATTGGCACACCACCTGTTGGAAGTCTTTGTCACTTGGGCATTATTGTTCACTGAGCCTTCCTTTATTAAAGGATCCAGGTGAAGCGCTGATAATGTTCAGTGGCAATATCAAGAATTTAGAACAAGCAAGAGGGAGCAAATGGATTTTCACAGAGGTGTAAGCTAAACATGAACTTACATGGATCTACCAATACATTTTAATGGCATGATACAAAAATTGGTTTGCATTTCCTTTTTCTGGGATATATACATCCCAGTCTGTTCTGTATATGTTACCTTTACACACAGTCCCCCCTCTACCACTGTGCTACAGATAGTCCTTGGTTAACTAGTAATTGGGACTGGAACTTCCACCACAAAACCATGCAGTCATAAAGCATGATGTCATATAACCACATTGTTTTCTAAGTGAACCTACTGACTATTGCTCATCGTTTTTATTATTGTTAGTTGCCATTTGAGCAGGGCAGTGGTTCCTTTTTTTGGCCATGTCCACCTAAGCATCTCTAAAATCCTGATCCCCCCCCCCATGACATACTCTTACTATTCAAAAAGTGAATTCCTGCTCACATGGAGGAAGCCTAAAAGGCCATTAACTTGGTTTAAATAAGGTTCCAATTGGCGTCCTGTTGGGCATGGGCCCCACGCTGGGAACCACTGGAGTAAGGTCAATTAAACATGTTCTCTGTATAGCAAGATGACAATTTATTAAATAATTGATACTTTCAGCATTGGTCTTAGATAATAGCTCAGTAATCAAGTAGCATGTGCAATGCATAGCCAATTTCTCTGTTTCAGCTTTATATGCTATATTTGGAAAGCACCTTAGGAATATCACTAAAAACTGAATTATATCACATGCCTGTTTAGCATTTATATATTGAACTTATTCAATAGAAGATCTTAATCATTTTTTAAAAGTTTAAGGTTTATATAATGTAATTAACCAGAGAAGATATTGGAGAGCCTTGTATCATTCAATTCAGAACAATTGTCAAATGCCATTACGGAAGTGAAGAAATTCTTGTATCTTGCTCTAATACAGTGATGGCGAACCTATGGCACATGTGTCACAGGTGACACGTGGAGCCATATCTGCTGGCATGCAAGCCATTGCCCTAGCTCAGCTTCAATGTGCATGTGTGTGCCGGCCAACTGATTTTTGGCTCCCACAGAGGCTCTGGGAGGGCATTTTTGGCTTCTAGAGAGCCTCCGGAGGGATGGGGGAGGGCGTTTTTATCCTCCCCTGGCTCCAAGGAAGCCTTTGAAGCCTGGAGAGGGCAAAACACAAGCCTACTGATCCCACCAGAAGTTAGAAATAGGCCGTTTCCAGCCTCCAGAGGGCCTCCGGGGGCGGGGGGCAGAGGAAGCTGTTTTTGCCCTACTTTGGCATTGAATTATGGGTGTGGGCACTCATGCATGCGCGATAGCATGCACATACACTCTTTTGGCACCCGAGGAAGAAAAGGTTCACTATCACTGCTGTAATATTACAATAGTGAAGCTGAAAGTATGTGCTGTCATAGGTTGATGATACAACAATTGTTGCTATTAGCCTGATCAGCTAAAACAGTGATGGCGAACCTTTTTGGCACTGAGTGTTCAAACCGGAACATGTGCACCAGAGCCTTGGAAATTTGAAGACCAGCTGGGCGGTGCTCATGCACACACTGGTCACCTGGTCTTTCCATATGCTGGACCACTGGAAACCCAAAGATCAGGTAGCTTTGAGTTTCCATGGCTCCCGCATGCGCAAAGACCAGCGCGCCGGAAACCAGAAGAGCAGCTGGCGATGGCGTGTGTGCCCACAAAGAGGGCTCTGCATGCCACCTCTGACATGTGTGCCATAGGTTTGCCATCACAGAGCTAAAACGTACAACAGTGGCATTACACAAACTGTCAAGTTGTTAAAAAACAATTTTTAAATTACTTTTGAGTTTTTATAATCCCTTTTTTTTATCCCTCTTAGGAAATCTGCTGCAAGATCCAATTGCACCCACCAACTCAACGTGTCAACATTATGTCTGCAAAACCTGTAAAGGCAAGAAGATGATGATGAAACCATCATGTAGTTGGTGCAAAGACTATGAGCAGTTTGAAGAAAATAAACAGTTAAGCATTCTGGTGAACTGTTATAAAAAACTATGTGAATATATAACACAGACGCCATTAGGACGAGATATTAAGCAAGCTGTGGACAGTTCCCCAGACCTTTTGACTTTGCTTAAAGATGGCGCCCCACCCAGTGTTGAGACAGAAAAGGCATCTGATGAATCCTTGGCATTGTGTTTGACCCATTCCCCTTCACCTTCAACTTCAGAGTATGCTAATGAGCCCCCAACAAGTTGTTCTATACCTGAAAGCACCTATGATTATGATGTAAAAGGCTCCACTGTTAATGGTCTGCCCAGTTGTAATGGGCTCGCAGTAGATAAACTTGGAGTAAATATTCCATCTCCTGAACATGCAAATACGGTCAATGTATGTAATCCTGGACAATACATAAAAACCGAAGACATTTCTAGCAGTCTTCAGCCTATGTGTGACATAGTTTCCCCTGGTGACTTGTGTGCAACCGGCATTGATATTCATAGTTTCAGTGAAGACATCAAACCTGGTGACCCTCTTTTACTCAGTGTGGAGGAAGTGCTACGGAGTTTGGACTCTACTGCAGGAGTATGTAGCCCTAATCTGCAGCACAGCTTGGAAACCAATTTAACAAATGGTCCATTTTTGCAGCTTTCTCCCCCACCAACTAGCCACAATGTGTATATATCAGTGGATGCTTCACCTCATGGGATTTCATGTACAGCTGCAACACCTAAGGTAGCAAAATTAAACAGAAAGCGATCACGATCGGAAAGTGACAGTGAAAAGCTTCAGCATATTCCAATTTCTAGCATTCTTTGTGGCCCAACATTGGGAGCCTCAGCTCCAGTAACGATGAAACAAGAATCAAAGATATCTTTGCAGTCAATAGCAACGGTACCTAATGGAGGTACTGCTCCTAAAATAGGTAAAACTGTACTATTATCAAATAAAAGCATGAAAAAAAATATAGACCATACCACCAAGAAATCTCATCCAAAATCTAAATCAGGAATGCTAAAAAAGTCAAAAGAAAAAAATCCAAGCAGTCATGTTGTGCCAGGAAGTCCAACAAAAACTGTGTACAAAAAGGCACAAGAGAAAAAGGGGTGCAAATGTGGCCGAGCTACACAAAATCCAAGTGTTCTTACATGTCGAGGCCAGCGCTGCCCTTGCTACTCAAATCGCAAAGCCTGCTTAGACTGCATATGCCGCGGCTGCCAAAATTCATATATGGCTAACGGGGAAAAAAAATTGGAGGCATTTGCAGTGCCAGAAAAGGCCTTGGAGCAGACTAGGCTTACTTTGGGCATTAATGTGACCAGCATTGCTGTACGCAATGCCAGCACAAGTACCAGTGTAATTAATATGACAGGGTCACCAGTAACGACATTCTTAGCTGCCAGTACAAACGATGATAAGAACTTGGATGAAACTATGGACATGAGATATGACTGCTGAGTCTTTCTTTCTTTCTCCCCTCCTTTGGTAAGGGGATTGCTACAATTTGAAGGCAGCTATGGTTCTCTTTAACTTGCCGGAGCTCCTACATATAGATCACTTGTATCAAGTGTTTTCATTGCTATGTTGTGTGTTAGTGTCAGGGAAATAGTTTGCTGGTAATTGCGGAATTATCCCAAAACTGTCTTTAGATCTTACAACATCTCATAGTTTGAGATCAAATGCTAATGTAAATGATTTTTTAATACAGAACTACTTTTTTGGCATATACTGACCTTGTTGTACCAATTCATGCTTTGTGCTTAATCAGAAATTGATTTGATATACTGAAATTATTTCTAGTCAGTCCATCACAGTTGTGCTAATTTATGATGTATCCATGTTCAGTATCATCATTGCAAGAAAAATGACATGCTAAACTAATAAAAACTTCAACAGCCAATCTTGTAATACCACATTATTTGTGGATAGGGAAGTTAATAATTCAGCACCCAAACTTTGTTCAGAAATAAAAGATATTACTATAATTGCCCAACTACTGTATGCTGATCTGAAACCAAGAAATGATCATATTGGACTTTAATTTCAGTTGATATCACTCGAGACGTTCAAAAGCTTGATCATCTTTTGGGAAAGAAAAAGTTGGCATTCCTGTTTTTTAATTTCACACATATTTTACAGATTGATGTCATTAATCTGTGTCATGCTATGTCATAAACTTAACATTTATCATCGGGATATTTTTGCTGAGTTCATTATGGAATAGATACTGTATTTTTTTAACTGTTATGTTAGCTGGCTAAAAATAAAAATGGTTTAAGTCTTATGCCAAAGTTATTGAGACATTATATTTTAGATTTTAAAATCTGACAACTCTCAGCACATTCTTGCAGTTTAAGGCATATAACACTGTCAAAGACATAGTTTTCACTTGAAATTAATATGTTTCTTCCAAGATTAAGTCCAATTTATACCAGTTTTGTATTTGCCTGGTTGGAACCAGGATACACAAGGTGAAATGCGGCATGCCCCTGGATTAAATCCTACCATGCAAGAGTAGAATATGTCAAGAATGGAGGTTTTCTTAGTTGATAACCTTAAAGGGCTGATAGAAACCCTGCTGATTATGTGGGATTTTGAAATTAATTTTAAGTTACATGATTGGAAAAGTCAACCCACATTGAAAGTGTGTTAATTCATATCAATTTTACTTGTTCCGGGATTGGTGTTTAATGCTTAATTTTTTTATTTTGCATAAAGTATGGGCTGACTAGAATAGAAAATATTGGGTTGTATCCAATTAAACCTCTTCCTTACAACCCTTAGGAGGAAGGGGAAGACTGTCAAGCAGGAAATGTCCTATTGCACAAGTCAAAGGTTACTTTTGCAACACTGGATTTTGCCCTTTTTGTTATCTTGCTTTATAAAGGACTATGTTTTGATTTACAGCAATATTTCAGCAGCTGTTGTAAAAAGACATTATACCCTAGATTCTTAAACACCTTTATGTTTGCCATCTTAATTTGTTAACTGGTTAACATTGCTAATGAACTGTAACATTAGATACATTGGATTTGGCACAAAGCATGTACAATGATGGTTACTAGGTCTAAAAATAACACAAAAGTTTTGGATACTGGTTGGGTGATGTCTCTTTTTTTCTTCTATAGTGTACCAGGTGTCATTTTATGTCAATGTGAGCAAATAATTATTTTGTTGACTTTCAGATTTGTTTTTCCCCTGTCTTTTCTGTGGGTGGGGCAGGGTATGGGGGGAGGGTTAAAGCCATAGGAAGAAGAATGTGATGTAAGTGTTGCGTATGTTTTTTGTTTCTGTTTTGCAAGAAGAGTTGAAAAATATTTTTGATAATGAGAGTAAATGGTGGAAAATGCTCTTTAGTATTCCTGTCTTTTTTTGCAGCTAACCTCTTGAATTTTACATTTAATTTGTAATTTAATATGTCCTGTTAAACTATATCAGTTGAATATGAATAGGATTATTATGTGGACCAAATAGTATATGCCATGATTTATTTTTCATGTTTGAGTCTTAGCTTTCTAAAGCAAAACTTTTTCTTTTAGTATCTTAAGAAGGCTAATCAAATCAGAAGTCTGGAAAATTATCCTCACATACATGGTGCTATGGAAAGCTAGTGGAAGTAGCCACTAAAGGCTTTCTTTCTTTTTAAAAAAGTGTGATGGTTCAATTATAAAGTTCTATGTGTAATAAATACACCTTTTCTCCATACAGAATAATTTCAATATTTTTCAGATGTACTGAGTAGCATTCTGTTAACTGGCTATTTAAATATTCCCTGGAATTGTTTCCTTGTTATTATGTATCTTTCATGATTACTTCTGGTTTGTTTTAATGAAACAAATTTCTTCTTCACTGCCATGGAACCTGCGGTAATAAATGTCAGTCCTAAAAATGAATTTTGTAAAAGAAGATAAAACATTTAGTGCTCAGAATACTGTTTTAAAGATGTCTATGATCAATTTAATGGAATAATTGTACAATCTAGTATACCAGCTACAAAAGGTTATCAAAAGCAGTAGCTTGGAATTCGTATATTGTAACAACTTTTCTTTGTTCTCTTGGTTACTGTACAACATAATTTTAGAGAAGGAAATTACATCAATGCTTTTTGCATTCTCTAATCTTTTCCTCCCTTGTTGCCACTTAGTCTGATTGAATAATAATACTGTATCTTTTATACTTTATTTTTTAAAACCAGGGAATTTTTCTGCAGCCTTTGCTAAATCTAGGTATTGCTATAACTGCTTCATACACAATTTTCTTTCAGAACAAGGTTTTTAATAGAAAAGTGTATAAAGTGTTGCCCAAATGTTTGTCACACAGTCACTGTTTTGAGAATTCACAGAACAATAAAAATTGCACTAAAGGTGAAAAATAAATGTGGAAAAATAACTTGCACATTTAAGTTCTAGTTGCTTGTCATATGTTGTCTAGAAATAATTGAAAATTGTGATTCCACAAATTCTGGATTCAGATGTTGGTACATACAGTGAACCCTCGATCATCGCGAGGGTTCCGTTCCAGGACCCCACGCGATGATCGATTTTTAGCGAAGTAGCGGTGCGGAAGTAAAAACACCATCTGCGCTTGCGCAGATGGTGTTTTTGCTTCCACTGCCGCCCGCCCTTCGCCCGCCCACCCCGTTGCTCGCGCCCGCCCACCCCATTGCTCACGCTGTTGCTGGGGCCGCTTCCCAGCTGGGGAGCCGAGCTAGGGAGTCCCGACCGCCCGCGCGTTGCTGGGGAAAGCGCGCGCGCTTGGGGAATCCCTAGCTCCGCTCCCCAGCTGGGGAGCCGAGCTAGGGAGTCCGGACCGCGCGCGCGTTGCTGGGGAAAGCGCGCGCGCTTGGGGAATCCCTAGCTCCGCTCCCCAGCTGGGGAGCCGAGCTAGGGATTCCCCAAGCGCGCGCGCTTTCCCCAGCAACGCGCGCGCGGTCCGGACTCCCTAGCTCGGCTCCCCAGCTGGGGAGCGAGCTGCGATGTCCCCAAGCGCGCGGGCACCGCCCGCCCGCCCACGCTGTTGCTGGGGCCGCTTCCCAGCTGGGGAGCCGAGCTAGGGAGTCCGGACCGCGCGCGCGTTGCTGGGGAAAGCGCGCGCGCTTGGGGAATCCCTAGCTCCGCTCCCCAGCTGGGGAGCCGAGCTAGGGATTCCCCAAGCGCGCGCGCTTTCCCCAGCAACGCGCGCGCGGTCCGGACTCCCTAGCTCGGCTCCCCAGCTGGGGAGCGAGCTGCGATGTCCCCAAGCGCGCGGGCACCGCCCGCCCGCCCACGCTGTTGCTGGGGCCGCTTCCCAGCTGGGGAGCCGAGCTGGGGAGTCCCCGCGCGTGCCGCCCGCCCGCCCACGCCGTTGCTCGCGCCGCCGCTGGGGTCTTACGGGGGCAAGAGGGGGAAGACCCAGGGAAGCCTCTGCCCGGCGGGGAAACTCCACCATCTACGCATGCGTGGAAGGGCACGCATGCGTAGATGGTGGAGTTTACTTCCGGGTTGAAAACTCGCGAAATAGCCCTTTCGCGATCCTTGAGGACGCGAAACTCGAGGGTTCA
Source organism: Erythrolamprus reginae (assembly GCF_031021105.1). Classification (NCBI taxonomy): domain Eukaryota; kingdom Metazoa; phylum Chordata; class Lepidosauria; order Squamata; family Dipsadidae; genus Erythrolamprus; species Erythrolamprus reginae. The sequence goes on along the minus strand of NC_091954.1, from coordinate 71,860,661 downwards.
CTGTATTTATAAAATCCATAAGAAGAGTTTCATAGGAAATTGAACAAATTACAGTGCGGGAGAAGACATTAGACTTTTTTTCCCTCTGGAATCCTGCTTTGTTAACATTGTTTTATTTTTCAACAGCGGAAGCAAGGTTTTGTAATTTTGAAAAGTTAGATTTTTGTTTCGATTGGTGAATACAGTATTTCAGTTGCAGGGTCTAGTCTTCAGATGCAAAATTTTTTTAAACCCCTTAGCATGCAGAGATCTCTGCCTTTGCTTCGTGGGGTTCTACTGGTATTAATATAGTTCTTGCTGTTTGTAAATGTTGTGAAGAATGGATATGTTGTTGGAATTGCTTTCTAAAAACTCATCATTTAGGTTCTGATCTACAGTATTTGTTTCAAAATGCAACTTCACTATCTCTTCAATGATGTGGATTAAGTCATTGGTTTTCATAAAGGTTGCTGTAGGACTTACCATTTCTAAGGAAAATTGTAGATGGTGAATTTAATAAAAATGTTACTGTCTTTTCCTATAATGAATGCTGTATTGCTGAATAGTATATACATTTTGCCCAGATGCTTCCTATTTAAACTCAACTGCAGGGAAGATCACACTTCCAATATGCTTGGAAGACAGTAACTGATTAATCAGTTGTACATTTTGAATGCTTTTATTGTGCAATCATGTTTTGTAATAACTCAGCATGATTCTATTTTATAATGTTTTAGAATTATTTTATATACATATTAAATCCTTCGGAAGTTGGATGGCATATAAATTTAATTAACAATAAATAAAAATCAAACTAGTGTTCACAACACAAGTACAGGTATTGCAAAGTACCTATGTGATTCTGGTAGAACAGTTGCTGAAACAGCTGATATAGATGTTTAGGAAAAAGTACAAGAGAGATGCATACCTTATAACTTTACAGTTTTTCAAAAAGAGAGTAAGTGGCCTTGTATCTTTTCCTAGCTGCTTTAATTATTATTGCATTGGTTAAATTCACAGAAAGGGGTGGAGTATGCAAATTTTATTTCTTATTAATTTTACAGCTATTTCTGTTAACCGCCACATATACTTCTTGAGATTGATACATCAAATTAAATATGATCTTATATCTTGAACATGAATTCTAATTTTAATGAGAAAACCTCAAGAACTCTTTTCTAAAATAAGATGGGGAAATCATAAAATAGAGTTGGAAGCAACAATTTAGTCTATTTAACAGTCAACCTCCTTCCAAGTACTGTATTGTTATCCACCCTATGTCAAAACATCTTGTGAATGGGAGTTAATCACACCCTTTGGTAAGTGGTTCATTGTCAAACTGATATTACTTTTAGGAAGAACTAACATTTGAAATCTGACTTCCAGTTCTCAACCTTTTCCTGTATGATACTTTCAGGTACAGTGGTACCTCTACTTAAGAACTTAATTTGTTTCGTGACCAGGTTCTTAAGTAGAAAAGTTTGTAAGTAGAAGCAAATTTTTCCATAGAATCAATGTAAAAACAAATAATGCATGCAAACCCATTAGGAAAGAAATAAAAGCTCAGAATTTGGGTGGGAGGAGGAGGAGGAAGAAGAGGAGGAGGACAGTCGCTGCCGAAGGAAGGTGAGGTGAGGGGAATCAAAAAATCCAAAACTTTAAGGCTTAAAAAAAAAAGAGGTACTCTGAGACAGCGAGGAGGAGCACGTGACTCCCATACACCCGGCACAAGGCTGCTTCCCATACACTGCGCCAGAGAGAGCCGGGCCTTCGTGCCGCTCTCAAATTTCCTGGGAAATTTTTCTGGGATCGGGTAGAAAATGGTTCTTAAGAAGAGATAAAAAAATCTTGAATCTAGAAAAGTTCTTAAGTAGAGGCGTTCTTAAGTAGAGGTACCACTATACTTGAAAACTGCTATTATGTCTCTACCTACTCATATTTTCAGTTTCTTCAGAGACTCCTTGTTAGACTTAATTTCTAGTAGACTGAACATGCTTGTTATCCATACAGGAAGTCCATGTCTTAGAAAGGTGATGGTGAACCTATGACACGGGGGCCACAGGTGGCACGTGGAGCCATATCTGCTGGCACGTGAGCCCTTGCTGTAGCTCAGCTCCAACATGCATGTGTGCGCCGGCCAGCCGATTTTTGGCTTGCACAGAGGTTTGGGGGGGGGGCATTTTTAGCTTCCAGAGATCTTCCGGGCGATGGGGGAGGACATTTTTACCCTTCCTCCGGATTGGAGCCTTTGGGGCCTAGGGAGGGTAAAGCAGGAGCCTAGTGGCTCACCATGGGAAATAGGCCATTTCAGGCCTCCGGGGGCCGGGGGGAGCCGTTTTTGCCCTCCGCAGGCATTGAATTATGGGTGTGGGCACTTGTGCATGCGCAATAGTGCACACACATTCTCTTTTGGCACCCAAGGGAAAAAAGATTCGCCATCACTGTCTTAGAACCATTTGTTTAGCAATTGAAGTTACAATGGCAGTGAAAAAAAGTGACTTATGATCAGTTTTCACACTTATGACCATTGCCGCATCCCCATGGACACACGATCAAAATTCAATTACTTGGCAACTGGTGTGTATTTACGACAATAGCACTGTTCCTGGGTCCCGTGATCACCATTTATAAATTCCCAGCCACGTTCCAACAAGCAAAGTCAATGAAGGAAGTATGATTCGTTTAATGACCACATGATTCACTTACCTCTGGCAAAAGCCATAAAATGGGGGGGGGACTCAATTATCTTGCTAGGCAAAACACATTTGGTCATAAGTTGGAGACTGCCTGAACCTTTCTTAAAATATGTTTAATTGGTTGGATTGAACTTAATATTTGAAATAGTGTTTTAACCAATACTAAATATATTTTATTTGGAAATAATATTTTTACTGCTACACTGTATTACATCAATACATTTTCATTTTTTTAGCAACGTTACTACACTGCCAACTCAAGTTCAGTTTATTATTCCCAATATTATTTTTACATTTGCTAAACCAACACAGATATATTTATCCTATATTAATGTATATTATTTCTTTTCCCCATGTTCATAATTATTTTTGGAGGTTTTGTATAGTTTCCATTCATTTGTCTAACCTATCAAGATTATAGAAATGTATATTTGGTCATTTCTAAGATATACATTTTACTTTTCAGGAGCTGTGGGATGGAGATACATATGTATATACATGTATAGAGAGAGTGAGAAAGAGAAAGAAAGAATAAATAGAATAACTTTAGTTTGGCAAGGAGGAAAGAACTCATTCTGAAGCAACACAAATCCCATTATCATCCTTTCTCAATCCACACAAAGGATATTGGGGAAAAATGATATTGCCTGTCTATACCTCTATCCAGTTTGGATCTAAGCTAAACTGGAAATAATTTTCTTCTCAATGCTGGTTGTAGTATGAAGAGACATCAGAAATAATTCTGATATAGCACAACTACTATATAGAATGTCTGGAAATTGATTTAATTTTTTTAAAAGCATGTAAAGCAAAGGCTTAACACACCACATACAGTTATGGTGATTTTCTGAACATATTTGAAGAGCAGGGTGAGAATATTTTAAATATATTTTTGTATACTCCCATATTCATCCAGGTTTTAGAAATGAGTGTATTCTTTGAAGTATCCAAAGAACTTCATATACATTACCTAATTGTAATCTTTACAACAATCCTATAAAATTAGTATTACTTGACATTTCTCACTACCGAACTACAACATATTGTATGTGCTTAATGCTTTAACCAAAATCTTTTCTTAAAATAAAAAATTGTCAAGAACAAGAAGTAGCACAATTAGGAGAACACAGGACTTTTAAATTATTAGAAAATTTTAAAAACCTTTCCCTATAAAGAACATTGCTTTAATAAGGCAGATAAATCCATTTTGTTTACTATTTTAAAAGAACCTGGTCACTATTGCTCCTTAGAGAATAGAGTGAATTGCATTTTCTGCTTCCCCTAAATTGCTCATCATTTATATAATGTTTGATTTATCTTTATTTTAATTATTGATCTTATCCAGTATCTCATACTGTTTGTGAAAAGTATTGCTTCTCTTGAATTTGACGGAAATTAGAAATGTATCTGCCTTTTGTCAGTATATTTTAAAGAAATGGTTTAACTTCACATTGTACTTTTTGCCATAATGTAATTGGTTTGCTTTGACCATAGCTAAGGGTTATAAACCCAGTTATTGAGATTATGGCAGAATCTGATGTTTGACACAGTCAGTTGTAGTTTATGTGATAGCCCAGGGATAAAGCCAGAATCATATTGAAGTATGATTTAATGCACTGTATGAATCAAGTTTCCCCATTGGTTTATTAATGAAATTGTAAATGCATTAATAACAGGCAATAATCCAAACTGGATTCAATTAAGAGTGATGCTATGGCTGTTTTCTCGTGATGAAAATGTATGTGGTTGATTTAGCCAGGTTATATGTTTATAGTCTGATTTTTGGGATTTGCACATCTAATACACAGTATACTTGCACATGCCAAGGAATATGATTAATTAAGCTTCACAACACTTACAAAAGTCTCTCTATATCCTCATACTACACTTCCCATGCTGGGGGGTTTTTTTTGGTGCTCTAGCACCATCTAATATTTCAGAGAAAATCCGTCACTAATTTCCAAGAACCGTGGCACCTTCTCTGACTTTTCTCAGTAATGTAGCCTAATGGGGAGCATGTTAAAGTCATGTGAAAAGTGGCTAATTCAAGAAGTAGATTCAATCCTTTTATTACGTATATCAAGGTCAGTGAATAATTGCTAGTGAAAGGCAAAGTGAGGAAGGAAAACAAAACAAACAACAAATTTGAGGAAGTTGTTGCTTCTGGGTTGTTGCCACTAGGTTTCCGATTACATTGAGCGAGAACTTGTGTAGCGCAAAGGAAGATAGGAGAGGCGTATAATGGATCCTTTGCAATTCAGAGTTATCTTTGTTCCCCCTGCCTACCCAGCAAAGTGGCAGGCAGTTCCGCAAGTCAGCTGAAGGGGAGGAGGAATGATTCCCAATACTCCCTGCCAGCTTCCCAAATGAAAAAACAATGGAAAATCTGGCGGGACGTTGCTTCTGCTCCTACTGCTACACATTTGGCTGGTGGCCCAACAGGTAAGTGGCAATTGTGTACTTTGAAACTGAAATCTAAAATCTTTTAATAGAGATCTGTGTTGAGGGAAGGAGAAGGGAATGGCTTGGAGGTCTGCAGGCAAGGTAAGGCTATCTGAGGAGCACTGGTGCTTGATGGGTGAACCCTCTTGCTCCATGGAGGAAGGAGGCTTTTGGGACACACTGGGATGGGGAATGAAGATACAGGTCTTCCTTTCACTCTGCAGCTCTCTTTGTTCCCCTCAACAAGTGGTTGGCAGTTCTGTAGATCAGCCAAGGAGGAGGAAAAGTGATTTCTGACATTCCTTACCAGCTTTTCACAATCGGCAGCAGTGGGAAAGCCAGTTGGAAGTTACTCCTACACCCACTTCCTTTTTTTTGTCCATTGATCATTCCATTGTTCCTTTCCCCCAGCAAAGTGGCAAGCAGTTCCACAGGTCAGCTGAGGGAGAGGAGTGATTTCTGATACTTCTTGCCAGCTTTCCACAAACAAAATCAATGGGGAAGCTGAAAGGGAGTTACTTCTGTTAGGAGTTAAGGAGTAAATTGTGCTACTCCTAAGAGTTACACAGGATGCACAGAGGAAAAACATGGAAGTAGCAGATATCCAGCTAATATTCCAGAGATATGAGCAGTACTTTAAATAACCAGACCACATACATCAAATATACAATTATTTACATTAGGCAAATATCATAGTAACAATCCTAGTCATTCACAAATACAGCAATCAATATTCTAAATACTGTACATATACAATCCAAACTACTCAATACATATACATACAAACATTAGAACACATAGTTCTTACTACATACAATAGTCCTTACAATGGAATAGTTATATAGACAAACCAGCATAGAATCAGGTAGATATCAGAGAGAGTCTCGCTAGGAAGAGTCTCAAAGCTCTAGGCTGCGAGAAAGAGACACTGTTGACCCCTCTTATAACAGATTGCAACACCAATCCTTAAAGCAGTAATGTGCTAATTCCTTTAATCTAGTGTTTCTCAATTATTTTTTGTTACGCCTTAATTTATTTGGATTCATGCTGCCTGCTGCCAACATTTTTAGACACAGTAAACATAATGGTCTTTCCTCGTCTCCCACTGTAGTCACAATGAAGCCAAGTGCTACATAACTGTTGTCATATTTCCTCATCTTAGCGTTCGGGAGACTTACATTTGTATCCTTATCTTCGTCTCTCTCCTTTCTTTTCATCCCTGTTAAATATTTTTCCATGGTATCTCAAGGGTTTGTTATATGCACTTCATATCTACTATACTGTGCTGTGTGTTATTATTTGGTACAAAAAACCCCTGCTCCCTATGGCAAAAATGCATGTTCCCTGGAGTAACGTGCTCCCCCCTAGCATCACTCCATGTTCCCCCCCAGGGCGGCCTGCCCCACTATTTGAGAAACACTGCTTTAACCATACATTGTTGGCTTGGGTTCTATATTGTAAAACCCAACTAGTTATACATACAGTACTAACAACTTCCACGACTACATCCAGTCAGTTGGCAACAAGACCTAATGGATGAACAGCGTTTGGCTGCTTTAGAACAAAGGCTGAACTCTGAAATCTCTTTAATGGCACCGGATAGCTAGAGAAGGATGAAGGAACAACTTGGATGCCTACTAGAAAGGTAAGAATAGCTAGGGGTGTTGATGGTCGAGCCCTCTTTCTCTCTGGAGTGAGGAAGCCTTTGGGTTATTACGGGATGAGGAGTGCAGATGTAGTTTTCCTCACTGATGTCACTCTTCTCTGATTTCCCCCTCCCACTAATGGTCATCCTGTTTCTCTGTTTAGATAAGGAAATATTTCAAATGTTTAGATACTCCCCTCTATCAAGTGTTGCACATTTTTATTCAACTGATTGAAAATGGCAGTATGTTCTATCACACACATATTACAACCAAATATGTCCAGTTCAATGAGAAGTAGTTCTGGGTAAGTGTGAATTCTACTTTGCCTCTCTAGATATTTCTTTTTCTCCATAATTCCTATTATGAAATGGAGTACAAATAACATCCACTAGTTTTAAAAAATATATTTTTATTGAAAAAGAAGAAAAAGTACAAAATAAAATTGCTAAGGCAAAGCCATTCCCAACATAAGTCAATTTTGACAAACTAACAAGTTCCATAACTTTTTCTACCTCTTAGAACAAAGTGTATGATACATAAATAAGCATTAATTACAATAATATTTTCTTGTTTAGTTTTATAATCTCTGCTGTTCATTAAATTATCTTAAAGTTAATATACTTTGATTTTAAACATGCAGAACAGATTATTTTTTAGCATCGTACTTAGTCTTTGAAAGCTATGCAATATGCTTTAAAGATATCTTAAAACAGTTTTCATGTTAAACTTGGAGAATTATGTCAAATTATCTCCCCCACCAATTATTTTTATTAATAGATTTGATATTGCTTGGAGTAATTTAGCTTGGTCTATATCTTTTGCTCAATACTGCCTCTTAGCGGCAATCTCTCCCCCCTTCACATCACCCAAGAAAATATGTGGTTCTGTTAAAAAATAAACATGGATAAAAGCTTGGTATCTGCTTTAAAGTATACTTTTTATATATACAGCCAAGCAATCCCATTTCAATCAATGAAAATCATTTTGCTCAATAGGTAAAGGTGCATATTATAATTAACCAAGTACTGCTTGAGCCCTTTACTAAAAGAAGTATCTATATAATGTACATAACTGAACCATTTAAACCCCTTTCTGATGAGGTAGGTGTTATTATTTTTTATCTTTAGACAGGAAATTTAGCATCTCAAAACATCCCATAAAAGTAAAAAAAACCCTACTTTTTCATGCTATTGAATATAATATCTTAAGGTAGCCTAGCAAAACAACATATCAGTATATGTTTTTGGCTTCCAGTATAATAATGCTAATACTAACAATGGCCTTTGGTATCTCATAAGGTTAAAGACAACAAGATAATGAACTCTCCAGACAATTATCAGTTATCTCTCTATCTACACATTTGTGTTTAACATAAATAAAGGGACTTGGGAAGTGATAAAGGGAGGCCTTTAAAATCTAAAGTTTAGAGCATTCCTGTAATAGGATCATTACAATAGAAATCATATTGCTAGTAAAATACGTTTGGAATAGCCAAGGGTTTTGAGAAATGTAAGCAAATTGTACTTAAGAAACACTGTTTGAATTCTCCCTAAAGCAATTTTCTTCAGGTAAACTATATATTTCAAAATAGATTGGATGACTAATTATTAGAACACTTTTCAAAGTAAAAGTGAGGTTTTCAGGAGCTTGGTTCACCTTGCAGTCCAAACTGAATTCAGTACACAGCAGTTTCATTCCAGTTTGGACCATGGCAGTCACATCTATTTAAAAAACAGTGACATTTGTCTCACTTTACCAGTGTTGTGTAAATAATAAATTAAGGTTTATTATCAATTTCAGCACCTTAGGCAAAACTGTTAAGTCAAAATGTGTATAATCTATAAAACTATCATAAATACATTGAGACTACATCAAATACACTAGGAAAATGGGCACAGAACTAGTTTTCCTAACCATTGGATCACTAGGAAAGGGAGTTACAGGGAGCATTTATAGAACTCAACATTCAAATTATAAAAGTTTGAAGAAAATCCATCCAAATCAAAATAATGTATATTAATATACTATTGTTTAGATGGTGAAACAGTTTTGGTTGGCATGGGAACAAAATATAACTGTTGTAAGCTTTCACATGCTTCAAGCAGAGAGGTGCTAATGTTATTAAAAACATACTAAGTCCTGTCATAGCTCAAGAAAACAAAACATGTCAGGAAGTTAGGAGTAATCTCTTAAATCATCTGGCAAAGATTGGAAGCAACCCATACGCTGACCCTTGTCTTCTAGTCTTGAGATGCAGAATACATCTTCCTTAGTGGTAGGTTGCTACTGATATGGTCCAATTCTACAAACCAGTAGTGGCGGCAGTGGGAGGCTCTGCCCACCTCCCCCAGATACGTCTGCGCTGGAGTGAAAAGACGCACTGGCTGGGAGCCAAAATCCGGTAAGGCCAGGCTGTTCCTAATTACGTAGGCCGCTCCTACTGCCATTGCCGAAACCTGACCAATTCCAGGCTCCTTGGCCAAAAAGTCGGCGGGTGAGCTGTGCTCACACTCACAGTATTTTCAATTGTTTTAAGCTCTCTCAGTTGCAATCGTGGGGGCTGAACAGCTGATGAAATTGGGTGATTTGCAGGCTCTCTGGCTGTAGAGCTGGCGGGTGAGCTGCGCTTTCCCCTGTAGTCTTACTGTTGGGAGGCTTTGAGATGTTAAACTGAGGCCACCGGACAGCTGATTGAGATGTAAGTAATTGATGAAGCGGAGGAGGCCGCAGGCCTGGATCTCCTTGTGGCAGACTGGACTAGGAAGTCTCTGCATCTATGCCACACTCTAGGGGAGACAATAGGTCTAGAAAAGTTTCTCAATTAGTGATCTCTAACTAGGGAACCAGCAGTTGGGATGGGTAGTTTCTTCACCACGTCCTTTCCTGCTGAGGACTGAGTCAGAACTGGGTTACCAAGGAACAGCGGCTCCTACTGGAAAGTTTTGTGACTCAGTCCTATTGGCTGATGAATGAGGACTAACCATTCCAATTGCTAGCCTCTCCCACATCAGAGGATCTCCATTCCTACCCAACTCTGGGATCAGCCAGAGGGGTTATTTGCTAGTTCTCCAAACTACTCAAAATTTTCGCTACCGGTTCTCCAGAACCTGTCAGAACCTGCTGAATTTCACCCCTAATGTATACTGTAATTCTCCTATAATTGATTCCCTCTTTTATTTATTTAACATTTATCAGCTCATATTCAAAAGGAAATAAAAATAAGAACTTGATTCCCACCCACCCCCATGCCATAGAGAAAACTTTATTTGCTATAGTTTATTTGCTATTGCTTCAGAAATACATCTGAGAATTTATTGCCTTTTCTTTTTTTTTCATCACCAACCAGGATGGATCTTACCTGTTAAATGCTAAATTTATTTGATCACCTTTTCCTCTTTTTTGTATACTATTTTTTCTTTTTGTTATTGTTAGTGTTGAATGTATGCTTTTGTTTTGTTTCGTTTTGTTTAAAACAGTGATTTTCAACCTTTTTTGAGCCGCGGCACACTTTTTACATTTACAAAATCCTGGGGCACACCACCAACCAAAATGACACAAATCTAATAAATAAATAAATAAATACATACATACATACATACATACATACATACATAAATAACCCCCTCATATATATAATCCCATGTAACATCCCCTTATAAATACAGTCAATCATCAATCATCCCTCCTGAAATTTATACCGCTGTCTCATTTCTGGGTACTTCTCCTGTCTTTCCCCCTTTTCTCTCTCATGTTTCTCATTTCTCTCTCTTCCTCCCTTTTTCCCTCATTCCTTCTCCCTTTCACTTCTCCTCTTTTTCCATCCCTGTCTCTCTCCCCCCCTTATGTGTGTGTATGTATACACACTCCAACCATTTCCAAAACCAGGTGAGGGCTGGGGTTTAATTCTCTTTTATTCTTTTCAAAAACAGGTGAGGGCTGGGGTTTTTTTCTTATTATTTGGGTGCTTTTTACCATATGCTTCAAGAATCACCTCTCTCTCTCTCTTGTTTCTCTCTCCTCTCATTCTCTGCCTCAATCATTTTCTCATTTCTCCTCCCCTTTTTGTTCTCATTTCTCTCTCTCTCTCTCCTTTCCTCTTCCTGTCTCTCTTGCTATCTTTTTTTCTCTCTCTCTCTTGCTTTCTTTCAGTATCTCTTGCTATCTCTTTTTCTCTCTTGCTTTTCTTCTCTCGTGCTTTTTCTTGTTCTTTCTCTCTCTCTGTTGCTCTCTCTCATTCTCTTATTTTCTCTCTCTCTCTCTTTTCTTTCTCTCTCTCTTAGTCTCTCTCTCTCTTGTTCTCTCTTATTTTCTTTCTCTCTCTTTCATGCTTTCTCTCTCTTGTTCTTTATCACTCTCTCTCTCTCTGTTGCTCTCTCTCGTTCTCTCTCTTCCTTTCTTCTCTGTGGAGGCCAGCGAAGGTTTCCCTTAGTTTGAATGTTCCGAGCAAGCAGCCCCTTTACTGACAGCCCGGGACAGGACTGTGAGAGGGGTGGGCGTTCCCACAGCGCTTGGAGCGGCTAGCGGCCGGATCGCCAGCGCCGCTGCAGCCACCGCTGTGGAAGAAGCCGCACCCCAAAAAAGCTTGAGAGAAGGAAGGATCGGGCTGGCGGGGACAGCCACAAGTGGAAGCCTCAGCCCTGGAGCCCCCTCGTGCCCATGGCTTCTCGTCGATGTCTCTGCCTGCCCGATCCGCTGGAGTGCTAATAGCAGCGGCGGGCAGGAGCCCCCCCCCTATTCCCGCCGCCGCCACCGCTATTAGCACTCCCGCGGATCGGGCAGGCAGAGGCATTGATGAGAAGCCATGGGTGCGAGGGGGCTCCAGGGCTGAGGCTTCCACTTGCAGGCCCCCCCCTATTCCCGCCGCCGCCGCTATTAGCACTCCCGATGCCATTGCCACCGTGGGGAGGCAGGGGCAGCCGCGGCTCCCTTTACTCCTACTGCCGCACCTCCCTGCCCCTGCCTCCCCACGGTGCCTCCGGCCAAACGCGCCTCTGGCTTCTCCGCCCTGCCCCATTGCCCGCCCACTCTCCTCCGCCGCCGCCTCCTGCCTTGGGGCGAGGAGTCCGGGACTGTGTGGCTTTGCGCCATGAAGAGAAAACGGCAGCAGGGAAAAGTCGGCCGTTTTCTCTTCATGGCGCAAAGCCACACAGTCCCGGACTCCCGGCCAAACGCGCCCCTGGCTTCTCCCCCCTGCCCCATTGCCCGCCCGATCCGCCCACTCTCCTCCGCCGCCTCTCGCCGCGGCACACCGGTTGGGAAACGCTGGTTTAAAAAGTACAATATTTTCAAAAACTACATTTTTTAATTCTAGAATCCTTCTGATTATTATTATTATTATTATTTACAAATAACTGAAGGTGGCAAACATACCTTAACACACTCTCTTCCTTCAATTTTAACCATAATAACAACCCTGGGAGGTGGGTTGGGCTCTAAAGTGTCTGATCCAAAATGACCCAGTTGGCTTTCATGGCTGAGGCAGGACTTGATTATAACAAATAGAATATTTTTAAAATTGTAGATCTTTTATAACAGTTATGTTCTAGGCTTCCTATTAGCTATCTTTGGAGAAAAAAAACATTTTTAAAGTGCAGACAGCACTTTTAAAAATAATAGTGCTATGGTAATCATATCAGGATAATTAAAAAAAAAAAGATATCATAGACTAAGCTCTAGGTAAAATAGAATAAGGTGCAATAGACTAAGTCTTTGAAACAAAATTTTCTTCCAACTATATAGGATTTTATTGAAAAATATTTGGTAATGTAAAAAAACGTACATCATTGTGGAATTTATCTGATGCAATAGGTCCTTCCAGATGAATATTCTATAAATTCATTAGTAATGATCCTCCAGGCTCTCAGACTATGGTTTTCTATAAAGAAAAATAGCTGAAATCTGCCAAATACTTAATTTGAATCCCCCCCCCCCTATAATTGCTTTGAACCTTTCCTGCACAGATTTATAACTCAGAAAATATGGTAATTAATCTACTTGGGGCCATGGGGCAAAACTTTCATAGACAACATGAGAATCATATTCTACGTCAATAAGCTAGACAATTAATGACTCTAGTCACAGTTCTCTCATGGCATTTAAAGGGAATCCTGAAGCCCAATTCTACTTTAAATTTTTAGCATGCAAGTTAAAGTATAAAAGATAAGTTAGACTAACTACTGTATAATGCTGCTACTACAATATTATCATCACCATCTTTCTACCCAGAATTCCCAATATATGATACACAGTATATACAAAGATACACACACATAGGAAAAATAAACTCTTTTAGTGTATTTCTTATATACATTGGCATCAAAATCTGCTGCAAAAGCATTTTCAAACAGCTATGTTCTTATAGATTTTTAATGGTGGTTAACCAGGCGCTTTTGAAAGACATCCATTAAAAAACTAACTGAACAAAAAGGCCTTTTCACAAAAAAATCTCATTTGCAATTCACATATAAATACCACTTAAAGTGTGTTTGTTGTGAACTCATATTTTTTCCGTTCCTGAAAATCATTTCATCATCAGGAACAACTGCTTATCTGCAATATTAAACTACAGTATTGTGTTTGTTGCATGTAATATTAGTGTATGTTGATTGGATGATCATCACCATCAACTTTTTGTCAACATAGATTTTTCCATGATGAATTGTCCTTAACCTGCTCCTTCAGATCTTCCAATAATGCACCTATCACTATTGTAACTAAGTTCATCTTCCTTGCTGCTGGTATCTTATTTCCTTCCATCTTTCACAACATTTGAATCTTCTCTAGGTTTTTCAATGATGCATTTGAAATAGAATAGTCTGAACCTACTCAGCTGTGTCTCAAGTGAGAACTATGGGTTGAATTGTTTCATAATCCATTTGTTCTCTGTTTCCCTGGCTGCCCATGGCATTCTAACAAGTCTTATCCATCACAAAAGTTCAAAACCAACAATGCTCTTTTCTAGCCTGATTTCAAAGTATAATGTTCACTTCCAGAAAATGTCACAGCCCGCCTGCCCTGCACTATTCTGATATTTGTAGGTATACACACATCCTGGCATCTGAGTATCTTTTTCAAGGCTTTCACAGTTACCTAAGTGCTAGTCTGTAGTAGGAGTGCTTGTTTTTTTACTGTTCACTCTAAAAGGCAGAAACTTTTTGCCACTTCAATTATCTTCATTATCACTTTTAAGCAGATTGTATCTAATGTCACTATGGCATTGTTTTATCAAAGAATCATAAAATGAAAGCACCTTTGAATGAAAGTCCAATCTTCTACTCAGTGCTGGATTTGCCAAAATATTTTCAGCAGGTGAGTCTTCATTTGAAAATCTTCACTGGGGAAACATACTGCCTCACCAGGGAGTCAAATTTATGCCATTAGAAACCATTTAAACAATTTATGGTAAATGCTTCCATTATAAAACATGTACTGTATTACCTTTTAGCTTAATTTTTTTTTAAAGAACAAGATTCAAAAGAATGGGTAAGGGAATAAGATATTACCTGCATATTCTAGGACTTATCTTGTAAATGTTATTTTTACTTGATTTTTGTTTATTGTTTATTTTGTACCCATTTTGTCAATTGATTCTCATTTTCTACACTTCAATTTAAAACACTTCAATCTGGTGGAGCTTTCCCATCATTTATAAATTTTAAGTCATTCACTTCTTTGATTAAGTTTGGAAAAAACTATACCAAATTCTCTTATGGAGGGGGATTGCTGCATTTATTAAGGCATTAATGCTTTTTAAAGAATTCAATAAAATTACAGAATAATTCTGTTATTCTGCTAAAAGAAAAAAATCCCGTAAAGAAAAAAACATGAAAATGGGCTATCTCTTTTCTCTATTATACTTTAAACCAAAGAAACATGAATTTGATACTAGGTTTAAATAAATTCTTGAACATTCCATGCTAAGTTATCGCCATTCAGTATTTTATAATGCATAAAAATATCTGCAGTGAACTAGAACTAATCTAGAAACTGACAGGTACCTCTTATACATCAAAACCATTAGTATACAATTATGTGGTAAGACAAGAAAGAAACTGAACATATCAACTAAATAAGAAAAGGAGGAATAATCCAAAATGAAGAAAAATCCTCAAGTATTTATTGATTGTTTTAAATTCTTTTTTAATATATAAATATGAAGCTTTTCACCTTTATCCAGTCTTCATTGTTTCCTTACAGGTTCCATGAATATCTGCACAAATTCTATGCATACCCCATTAGTTAGGAAAATGATCACATTAGAGAAACAAATAATATATTTTGTATAAATATGATTTTGTTTCAGATGTGGGTACGTCGTCAAATAACATTATTGTTTCTTCAAATGTAAGAACTGAACACTCTTGTGTTTAATTATGGTAAATTCTGAAGACAAATCTCTATTCTTATGCTGAAAGATGCGAAATAACTAAATTATCTGACTTTTCTTCAATTTCAGACATCGATAACAGTTCATCTGTTTCATAATCATCTTCAAAGGAACTACAAGAAATGAATAAAGAGATTAATACTAAAATGACACTAATTTTAGAAAATATGAAGACAAATATAATATAAAACATAGCACTATGAAACCTAAAGACAAAGCAAGTCTGAATTAATGAATAGGGGAACTGGTGAATGCAGTTGAGTGTAAATATAGTTCAAGATACAGGCTGTAATAATTTATCATAACATTCAATTGTAAAAATTGTAAATGTTTTATAGCCATTTTCTTCACCACTTGGCCATTTTTCTCCTTATATTTTTGTGCATGCCTTTACTTGCACAATATAAATTTTGCAAAATTAATAAGGAAAATCCACTTCCCAAATGACTGCTTTGGAAGGGTTAGTCTGCTTGTTGGTTGGTTGTTTATCAGCTTTTTAAACTTTCAATTTCGCTCATAAGTATCGTGTTCAAATGGTATAGGAACAGGCACACCGCTTTTGAAAGTGGTTCCTTTTTGCATCTAAGATAAACTAACATGTGAACTGAATCCTGCTAATTTTATTTTATTTTATTTATTTATTTGTTTGTTTGTTTATTTATTTATTTATTTATTTAGTCCAATACACAATGAGGGTTTTAGTGGGTATATATCTATATACACATAGTAAAATACATGATGAAGGTTATAGAGGAGATACTCATAGTAAAATATATCTAAGAAATAATAGAAAAGAAGATATAGTAATAGAACATATCAATGAAAGAATAGAAGAAGAGATATAGGAATAGAAGAAAGGTATAGGAGATATAGGAGAGCAATAGGACGGGACGGAAGGCACTCTAGTGCACTTGTACTCGCCCCTTACTGACCTCTTAGGAATCTGGATAGGTCAACCGTAGATAATCTAAGGGTAAAGTGTTGGCGGTTTGGGGATGACACTATGGAGGCTGGTATTGAGTTCCACGCTTCGACAACTCGGTTACTGAAGTCATAATTTTTACAGTCAAGTTTGGAGCGGTTAATATTAAGTTTAAATATGTTTTGTGCTCTTGTGTTGTTGTGATTGAAGCTACATATGCAAGTGATCTTAAAAGTGTATTCAAGTGTCATAGGATTAAAGAAGGAGAATATGCAGGTTCCCAAAACATGGCATAACAAGTGTCTAATAGGAGTTCTGGAGGAGAAAAATACATTCAGTTGATAACAGACAGGGTCCTTTCAAAACTACACTACTCTGAAATACTGCCTATCTTCATTCAAGCTTACCAATACCGGTATTTGTCTGTAAATAAATGGATTAAGGCTGAGCTTCCTCATGATGAGCCAGTTCTTTCTTCCAGGATGTTTTTTTTTACAACTTTCCAGTCTGGCATTAAATTAATAAGCAGATCAAATCATGCTTAGCATTTTGAAATCAGCCAAGGTAGGCAAGACTCTGCCAAACGCACATAGTACCTAGCATTTCAGGTTTAGTTACAAATAGGACAGTCCTTTCTTCTGGTGTTGATTGAGGTCAAGGCCTCTAAAATGTCAAAAGTCTTTTGACCTGAGCCTCTCATTTAATCTGTTTCTTTTTTAACTTCATCAGGATTTTGTTCTCATATTTCCATTCTATTGCAAACATCAAGACAAAATTCTTTATTTTGGTCATAAGGCTGGTTCAAATTTCCCACTGCATTCAGAATAACTTCCAGGGACTCCTACTAACCCTGGAATGGTAGGGATTTTTTAATGTATGGTTTGTCTGGGATGCATGACTGTTTTTATATTAAGGATTTTAAACTATTTTTAATTATTGGATTTGTGCTGTGTATTGTTGTTGTGAGCCGCTCCAAGTCTTCGGAGAGGGGCGGCACACAAATCTAATAAATAATAATAATAATTGCAGGTGGTTTGCAAGGCCCAAGAAAAAGGTTGTAAGGTTAAGTTTCTCTTCATCTTACATGCATTAGAGACCTTTAATTAGCCATTTGATTTTGATTCTTCGTAACAATTTTTTCTCTGCCTGAACATTACTTTATTTCACAATGCTACTACTGTAGTTTCAGCACTTGGAACAGAAACTTTAAGATGATTTCGCTCACCCTTCTTGTAACTGTACACTGCCAGACTCCTCCGCTACAAGAATTTCATATTCCTCAGCAGCATATCTGTCCCAATCAGAGGGTTCTGGACTATCATTTTCAATATCCTAAATAAATGTATTAGAAAACGACAGATAAAATACAACATCTTTTATTTTATTTATTTTATTTTTCTCCACATCAAAAACATACATAAAATCAAATATACCTTAATATGCATATATCTTCCTCTCTAATATTACAGATATATCATTTTAAATTTATTTCAACAAATCCAATTTGTACTAGTCTATAATATAATTATATTTTCCCAAGATTGTCACTAAATTATATAAATTGTTTTTAAATAGTTACATTAAATTGAAATTCTTAAGTAACAACTTTCATTAGCAATATCAATGTTAATAGACATCAAGTATATTTATGAAAATATATTGATCATTCAGAACCCCAAATTTTCAAAAAATAATTATGTGGGGGAAAAAATTATTTTCTCCTAATTATTATATTATGTTTGAGTCAGTTTTATTTTTTTTTTATAATATTTTTATTGGTTTTGCATATTTGTATATAACTTAAAACAAACATAAAACAGTGCATGTGCCCATCACCCGACTGACAATACCCACCACCAGCACCACCAATTAGGGGTTCAAATATTTACTAGTTTATGTTCTTTTATTTCCTTAGCTCTAATTTGCATTTGTTTACTATTCAAAGAGTGATTGGAATTTATTTTTCACATTTTCACAATGTTTGAGTCAGTTTTATTAAAGCAGATATTCACTCCAAAGTAAATCAATAATTCAATTTAAAGGTTATCAACTGTTGGGCTTTTACAGCCTTCTTAATTTTTTCCCCACGGTGACATTCAATATTAGGTAGCTAATTCGTCTTTGTTTTTTGTCTATCCTTTTGTTCCCATTAAGATTAGAGAAAAACAAAAGTGCCAAGCTTCAATTCGACTAACTCACTAGCATAATTTTTAATCTCCTTCATCTCTCCTACATTTGTCCTTATTTCCTCTTTCCAGGTGAACTCAAACTTTTTTAAAAAAATCAATATTTCCATTTTGGAAAGCTGCGGCTTAGGCAGCTTTTGCAAGCCGATTTCCAGTGCTGCCGGTTGAGGGCCCTAAGGCGGTTCTGTGTGGGATATGCTGACCCCTATCAGATCCCTGATATCATCTCTCTTCTTCCCTGCCCCTCCAGGACAGTTCCAACCTTGTTTGGATTGAGCCAGGTCCCCAGGTAACAGGGATTCAGGGTTCCCCTGTGGAGCATAGGGAACTCTGTGTTGCTGCGGCACTTGGCTACGCCCCTCTCCCACAACAAGTCTTTTTAAAATTATGACATGCATAATTGTAAGTATCTACAACAAATAGTGTAATAAACTATTAGTAAGAATTTAAAGAAGAATCATTGCACACTTTTTGGTAATTATCTGTAAATGAAATATCCTGCAAATATTATAGTAAGTTCCTAATCAGGTATAAAAAATGATTTAAAATTAACAATCTTATTTGTACATATCTGAATTTAGATAATCAGAGCGTCTTAATCCATTTCAGCTAAACAGTCAGTTCCACAGCTACAGGTAGTCCCTGGTAGTCAATTTGTTCAGCAAATTTATGACATATTGAACAAGGGAGACCTATGATCTGTCCTTAAATTTTCAGCAGTTGCAGAATCCCCAGAATTAAGTGATAATGATCTGTGTGCTTAATGCTAGGGTGGTGATTACGTGACAATGAACTGCAATGATAGGATCACAATTTCTAAGGTTCTTTACTGGCTTTACATAAGGGGTTAATGGGGAAGCCATCACGAAGTTGGAAGTCACTGTAATGAGAAGACCTCACTTAACAATGACAACTAGGACTGATGTCGCATAACATCAGACTTTATGACCATCTTGCTTAGTGACAACAATGCTGGTCACAATATAAATTGAAGGCTACCTGTTCAAAAAAATGCAAAGTAATGAAATTATTTATATTTAAAAATATTAAGGAAGAGAGACTTTAGATTCTTCATTATTATATTTTTTTAAATTAGTTTAGTCATGATACAGGAGTTGTCTCAAAGATTTAATCTCTGACTTAAGGAAAAGGTTGCAGAGTATTGCTGACCTTGCTATCCTTTCAAATTGAAACAATTTTGAGAGTTTACATAACATATTAAAACATTATATTAGATATGCATACACCCATACCTTTTCACCAACATCATATGATTCCTTAACTATATTAACTTGCCCAAAGCCAAGGGGTTATGGTTTCAGTCAACAGTTAACTGAAATCCGAAACATGATTTGAGCACTGGTTTAATATTAACAGACATTAACAGAAAATGGTATTGCTTGGTTCTTATTCTACTTTTCACAACAGAAAACCCTCTGATCATGATTAATGATTAAATATCATACTAGCTAGGAACCCATTCTAAGAAAAATATGTCTTTTTTTAATTTTAAATTTTATATTCAATGTTAAAATACAAACTCCAAAAAAGGGGAAAATATAAGAACAAAGCAAAATTAAACAAAACATTTTAAAAGTGCACAAAGAAAGTGTGCACACATGGGTGTGTATGTTTTCTATGCAATTTTTATTTTAATGTTTTGTTTAGAGAAGGGATCTAAATTTATTTATACATGTAATAATTAATTGATATATATATATATATATATATACACACACACACACACACACACACACAGGCATAGAATTGATATCCTGGCTTATACTTTAGGACTCAACAGATAGACCTATCAGTTGCTAAATTCAGTACTTCCACTTTCTCCATCCCACCTCTCTTCCGCCAAGGAATTTAAATGTTAAAATGAAATGTAATATCTGCCTTTTTGCAGTATGGTACAGCTCCAACATGTACATCAGAGCAAAACACTGCCAAGAATTTTAAATAAAGACCATATTAGAGTATCCATCTCACTTCCTGTAAATAAAAACTACCCCAAAATGCCACTGCCATTAATGAGATCAAGCAATCAGGTATAATAATTTCAGCTTAGTAAGAGGTGCAGAAATGTATGCTAGGGCACAGTGCAATGGCTAATTTGCCCTGGGAGTGTAATTCAATGTGCACTTGTCTTCGTGTTCATCTGCAGATGTTGTTATGGAATTTATACTACTGGCCATACCTGCTCAAATATGTAAAAATGTCCTTGTAACTTTTCTCTATAATGTTCTAGTTTTTTCTTTAAGTAGTCATTACTTTGAAATAGAGCTGCTTTATACCTTTTGCACAGCAAAGGGATCCCGTTGTTCATTGTCCAGATACTTTTCAAGGTTAAAGAAAGTATTATAAAATACATGAGCCATTCTACATCTCTTCAAATCTCGTAGAGTAATTCTTCCTGAAAAAACAGCATATGAAATATCAACATATTAACTATCAAACCAGCAGTTCTTACTGGATTGGAATAAAAGATCCCTTAGTTCATGTATTCCATAACAATGACTTAAAGATTTGTCAAAGAGAGTGAGTAGTAAGAGCGTATTTCAATGCTGAATCACATGTTTCTCAGTAGGCTTACTTCCAAAACGATTGATTTTATGAATTCAGTTTGAATCACTGGGCACCTGCCTGATCATGTGAATTTGTCACGCCTTTTCCATTAATTTATGTGAAATGTCATTTTGTATAGATGCCAAATAAGTTGTTTGAGTTGTGTTTACAAAGAAACTTCTTACCTGTAGTATGAAACATAGCTTGGTTATGACCTATAAAGCCCTTCATGGCATTGGACCAGAATATCTCCAGGACCACCTTCTGCCACACGAATCCCAGCGACCGATTAGGTCCCACAGAGTTGGCCTTCTCCGGGTCCCGTCGACGAAACAATGTCGTCTGGCGGGGCCCAGGGAAAGAGCCTTCTCTGTGGCAGCCCCGACCCTCTGGAGCCAACTCCCCCCGGAGATTAGAACTGCCCCCACCCTCCTTGCCTTTCGCAAACTTCTAAAACCCCACCTCTGCCGTCAGGCATGGGGAAATTGATTCCCCCGGGCCGTTCCATTTTATGTATGGTTTGTTTGGGATGTATGACTGTTTTTTATATTAAGGATTTTAAACTGTTCTTTTTAACCATAAGATTTGTACTATGTATTGTTGTTGTAAGCCGCTCTGAATCTCCGGAGAGGGGCGGCATACAAATCTAATTAATAATAATAATAATAATAATAATAGCTACCACTAGTGGGAAAACATTACACAGCAGCTCTAACATTATTATTACAGATATTCCTTGAGATACAACTGTAATGAGTCTGCCCCTTATGATTGCATCTTGTGGCAGCCATTAAGTGAAGTTTCTCATTAATGATCTCTCCCATCCCTGCTCTCCCCAATGAATCATGTAGATTGTTAAGTGAATTCCGTGGGGCCTCAGGGGTAGGGGAGCCCCTTGGAGATCTAGCATAGAAACCAATAACGGGGCACTGCTAAGGCTGAAGTTTTTCCCAGGTAGATTGAACTGACATGATTATTTGTTAGCATTGAGGACTTTTGTTTTGGGTGAAGTTAACTGCTAGGAATGAATTCCGATAAGTTAACAAAAAATAATTCAGTACATTTTGTCATATGCCTTTCAAAAATGCCCATTTGGAGAGATTTACTATTGTTTCAATGTGATGTGTGTTGTAATTAATACTGTGTCTTATTTGTGAATAAATGGAAGATCAGCTCATATTATAGATGACATATTTGCAGGGAGTTATTATCCCATTAAAAATAAAATTCATAAATGCATCTATTAGACACTTAATCATCACACCTATTTGTAGAAGTAGTTGCAAATGTCTGAACAACTTAATTAAATTCCATATTATATATTATGGGATATCAGGATAACATTTGTGGTTTTCACATTAATCAGAGAACAAGTTGAAGATGCAAAGACTAGTAAGCTCGTATGAAAGTTTCTTTGGGGCATATTTCTGTAAAGACATAAAACTTTTAAAAGCATCATAAAAGAACAAAATAACCAGAAGAAAAAAAGTATCATGCAACAGCTCTTACCCTCACATTCTGGTTTTACTAGATCAAGCATTTGACACAATAGGTCATGGAAGGGCAACGGTTCAATGCCCATGGATTCCATCCTCTCACACTGTTCCTCATATAAATACTCAAGTTCATACATTGATAGTGTGCCATCCCCATCTAAATCCATGCATCGGAACCAGTACTCAATACTACAAAACAAAGAGATGAATCAAGATGAATTTTTATAATATGGAAGCAGGTAACAAAGGTTTGGGGGATGACTTTCATGTACATAGTACACAATGAAGAACTTTGCCTGGACTTTTCCATATGACAAGTTGCACTGGAAATGGTACCTTGAAGTTTGGACAATGAACTAAGATATATAATACCCTCAATTGTTCAATAGAAAATTCTGTGTTCTTTTCCTATCCTAAATCTGACTGTCAGTATCTTCGAGAGAGTTTTTGGGTAGAAAGATGTTTGTTTTTAGCAGCTTGATAAAAGTTGTATATGACAAAAAGAACACACAGTGCATGAGAATGCATAACCTGGAAGAAGGCTTCAGTAATAATGATAATTTTTACAATATAAGACTGTTGTAGATCAATTGGCTCATATTTAAATCTCTTCTCATGTTAATTTTGTGGTTGATAGTGAAGCTGGAGTGTCATGGAAGGTAGGTACATTCTGTGTTTCTTTTATCTTTTGGACCAGTTCAAGAGTAAACACACACAATGTACAATAAACTAGGTAAGAAATTAGCCATATGCAGAAAATAGTTATCACATACTGTTTATGTTTTAGATATTTATTTTACCTTGTGAGGCATCTTTTGTCTTCTTCTGAGATCAGAAACCACACAAAGTCTGCATAGCTCATCTGATTTTCTTTTTGTTCTTGACTTCCTCTAAAATAGATAAAAATAAGTAGTTAACTCTTTAAATTGAAAAATAACCAGAGGCAAATTTTTAAAAATCACAGAGCAATCTGAAAGAGAGAAAAGACAAAATTTCTATTCCTAAAATGTATTAAGGTTACCCATTAACAAATTCCTCAAAAGTTAATATTTTATTAAATTAAAGATAGAATTGGAATCTTATCCTAATATTATTAACATGACAACTTTGAAATCAGGATTCTGGCTTGACTTTTAGTGCAATAACTGTAAAGACTGCCTTTGAAGAATCTTCTTCTGAGGAGGCATCAGTGCCTTTTCACAACCAGGAATGTGAATTAAAAGGTAAAAGAGAATTTTTAATTTTGGATTAAATTGCTTAGGGGTATGAGGGGGTCATGGTTACAAATACTTTTCTACCATAGTTTTCTCTCTTTGAAAGGTGTTCACTGTTTTCTAATTTAGGGAACTACAGTGTTCCCTCGATTTTCATGGGTTCAAACTTTGCAAAAAGTCTATTCCACGGTTTTTCAAAAATATTAATTAAAGAACACTTTGCGGGTTTTTCCCCTATACCATGGTTTTTCCCACCTGATGACGTCATATGTCATCGCCAAACTTTCGTCTGCCTTTAATATTTTTTTAAATAAACTTTAATAAATAAACATGGTGAGTAATAATCTAAATGGTTGCTAAGGGAATGGGAAATTGTAATTTAGGGGTTTAAAGTGTTAAGGGAAGGATTGTGATACTGTTCATAGCCAAAAATAGTGTATTTACTTCCGCATCTCTACTTCGCGGAAATTTGACTTTCACGGGCGGTCTCGGAACCCATCCCCCGCGAAAATCGAGGGAATACTGTACTTTATTACTTACCTAAGAACAGCTCCAGTGAATATTCTTTCTATAATTCTGCTTGACAAAGCTGTAGATTAAAAAACAAAAGAGTGAGGGTTAATTTATAGGCTGATCAAAAGACAGCCATATAAAATTGTTACCTACTACAAGCTCATGATAAAAGGACCTGACTCCTTGCTAGATCACAAAAAAGCCTTTGGAAAGGCATTACAAAAGCACCACCCAACGGGCTTAGAAAATAGATTCCTATGAAAAATAGTTCCGCTGATTCACTTCAATAAATTTTGTTTAGAAGCAGTGAAGGGCTACCAAAATTTTTACTACCACACTGTGGGTGTGGGTGTGGCTTATGCAGGACACCCTGCATTTTCTTTCAACATCTTTCAGTGCAAATTGGATGCTCTGGGGTGGAGCTCCATTTTCACTACTCCACTGTGTCGCCCCCACCCCGGGTCCGGGCAGCAGCCCACCCCTGGTTGTATGTAACTTTTGGGAGAGTTTGTCATAACTTTGAACAGTCGTTAAATGATCTGTTATATCTTGAGAACTACCTGTGTATTACATATATTGGTATGTCTTTAATACACATCAGTTTAATTATTATTATTTTAGTTTTGAATTCCTTTCAGTCATTATTTCAATCTTTTAATGCAAGAATTCTATTTAATATGTGGAAGAGCCGTTAGGATAAATCCATAAAATATGTCCCAAATTTGACATGTTCAATCAAACATTAAAATTGTGAACATTTGCATGCTTCCATTAACTGTAGAATAAAATTAAAATTTCCGAGTAAAAATTAGCATTATTACAAGATTTGAGAATAATGAAGAAGTCTGGATTTAGTTTCTGGTTATGATTATTTTCAGTTTCACTTATCTTCCTTTGCAATGTTGTGGCAAACACATAATTTTGTTTAATGATTTGCTTTGAGCTGTACTTTATATACTTCAGCAGTGATAATCCATATACCAATAATAATAAGGACTGTTTTCATATGAGCCAGTTTTGAATGGCAGTTAATGAGCAAAGAAATAGGAAGTTATATAGGAAAAGGAGTAAAAAATGGACATAGTTGTTTGATAATGAATTCACATAAAGATTGTGTGTCTAAATGTCCACATACACACATATGCTTGGACAAAAGCATAGTATGATTATAATAACATGTTATTTTGCATTTGAATTTTCTTACCTTGATCATTGTATCTAGCCAAATCACTTTGATTGATATAAAGATCATGATCAGTGTCCAATTCCCAGAATTTACAGTAAATAACATAGAAATGCTCATAGGAAAAATAATCAGTGATTTGATTAATGTCTTCCTCTTCTTCTAAGAGGGCTAGAGTCTGAAAAGATGAGAATGGATTAATTCTACATAAAAAGGTGATAGGAAAGTACCAGAAACCTGCTATATTTAACAAAAGCCTACATTTTTAATGTCGTTTGGCGGGCCCCAGGGGAAGAGCCTTCTCTGTGGCGGCCCCAGCCCTCTGGAATCAACTCCCCCCAGAGATTAGAACGCCCCCCCTCCTTGTCTTTTGCAAATTACTCAAGACCCACCTTTATCGCCAGGCATGGGGGAGTTAAGATATTCCTTTCCCCTAGGCCATTACAAGTTATGTATATGTTTGGTTTTATAATAAGGGTTTTTAGTTGTTTAATTAATTGGATTGTTACATGCTGGTTTTTTATCATTGTTGTTAGCCGCCCCGAGTCTGCGGAGAGGGGCAGCATACAAATCCAATAAATAAATAAATAAAATACATTTTTATTTGCTTGTGCCAGTACCAGACCAAAGAATTCTAGTAATCAGTACCAGATTATTAGAATTTTCCTACCTAGTATGTCTAATTAGATACATACCTCTAGTATTTCCCTCATATTTAAAATAAGCCCATCTTTCCAGAATGCATAACATTTTATTGCTTATTCAACTGAATGGCAAAATACACTGAATATTTTGCGGGGATAAAAAAATATTTTAAGATAGATATTGTTCATGTGGATGCAAAAAATTAACATACTTGCAGAAAGTTGCTTTTCTTCAGCTCTATTAATGATATTTTTCCAGACCATGATCTATTCACTATGTAAAATATTCTTTGAATAACCTGGAAAAAAGATGAAATATACAACTCAAAACCACTGGCAATTTAAAGATAAAATGCACCATCATGACAATTTTATTTTTATTTATTTATTTTGTCCGATACACAATGAGGGTTTTAGGGGGTGTATATATATATATATATATATACCTCATTTTGCACTAACCAAAAAATATCTAATATCCTAAGGAGCCCCAAAGATAAAATCCAATTGGAATACCAAGGAATCTATGAAATCCCTTGCAAAACATGTGCAGCCACATACATTGGACAAACTAACCGAAGAGTGAGCCAACGCAAAAATGAGCACTTTGCTGGCAACGGAAGTCCGGAGGTGGGGTTTCCCAGCGAGGGGAGCCTCAGTGAAATCGCAGCATCGCAAAAACACCGAAGTTCTCAAAACCCCACCTCCGGACCTCTGTATTTTTGCAATGCTGCGATTTCACTGAAGCTCCTCTCGCTGGGAAACCCTACCTCCGGACTTCCGTTGCCAGCGAAGCACCTGTTTTTGCGCTACTGGGATTCCCCTGCTGGGATTCCCCTGCAGCATCACAAAAACACGGAAGTCCGGAGGTGGGGTTTCCAATGGAGGGGAGCCTCAGGGGAATTCCAGCAGTGCAAAAATGGGCACTTCGCTGGCAACGGAAGTCCGGAGGCGGGGCACTCCAGTGGTGGCGGTGGGTTTGTAAGATGAAAATAGTTTGTAAGAAGAGGCAAAAAAATCTTAAACCCCGGGTTTGTATCTTGAAAAGTTTGTATGATGAGGCGTTTGTAAGATGAGGTATCACTGTAGTTGAAACAAATCAATGCCAAACAGCCAACCTGAATTTGTCTAACGTCTGGCACTGGTTATGTTTCAATTTCACTACAAATAATGAAACTAATAATGTAGCCAACATACCGTAGTAATGTAGCGGGAATGAAATTCTGGGGCATCCTTTAGAAATGTCAGTCCTGGATGAGTTTCAACTATATCCTGAAATACACCAGAATTATTAAATACAAAAAAACATCATAACCATAAAATAGCGTAGAACCTAAAGAGAAACAAGCAGAAAGTAAAATAAACATTTACCACATGATAAGCTTTGCTAACTTGTTCTAACTATGATGAAAGAAGAAAAGAAAGGATGTTGGACTTTCCCTAATTTTTTTGCCTCACCACTGAACCATACAATCTTGGCTCTGGAAGGGCCCAAACAATCTATCAAACACAATTCCCCGCAGAATCCAAATGTGAAGAATCATGGACACTGTATCCTGCCTTCAGCTGAATTCATCCAGTCAACGAAGCAGTGGAAGTGATGTGCCAGTGCCTGGAGGTTGTTGGGGCCTGGATGGATGTCAACAAACTGAAACTCAACCCAGACAACACGGAGTGGCTGTGGGTCAATTCCATCTGTCCGTCCATTACCCTGGGGGGGGACTACTGACCCCCCCAGAGAGGGTTCGCAACTTGGGCGTCCTCCTCGATCCACAGCTGACATTGGAACATCATCTTTCGGCTTTGGCAAAGTGGGCGTTTGCCCAGGTTCGCCTGGTGCACCAGTTGCGGCCCTATTTGGACAGGGAGTCACTGCTCACAGTCGCTCATGCCCTCATCACCTCGAGGTTCGATTACTGCAACGCTCTCTACATGGGGCTACCTTTGAAAAGTGTTCGGAAACTTCAGATCATGCAGAATGCAGCTGCGAGAGCCATTGTGGGGCTTCCAAGATTTGCCCATGTTTCCTCAACACTCCGTGGCTTGCATTGGCTGCCGATCAGTTTTCGGTCACAATTCAAAGTGTTGGTCATGACCTTTAAAGCCCTACATGGCTTTGGACCAGACTACCTCCGGAACTGCCTGCTACCACATGAATCCCAGCGACCGATAAGGTCCCACAGAGTTGGCCTTCTCCGCATCCCGTCAGCTAAACAATGTCGTTTGGCAGGCCCCAGGGGAAGAGCCTTCTCTGTGGTGGCCCCGGCCCTCTGGAACCAACTCCCTCCAGACATTAGAATTGCCCCCACCCTCCCTTGTCAAGACTCATTTATACCGCCAGGCATGGGGGAGTTGAGATATTCCTTCCCCCTAGGCCATTACAAGTTATGCATGGTATGTCTGTGAGTATGTTTGGTTTTATAATAAGGGTTTTTTGTTGTTTTATTATTGGATTGTCACATGCTGTTTTTATCATTGTTGTTAGCCGCCCTGAGTCTACAGAGAGAGGCGGCATACACATCCAATATATTATTATTATTATTATTATTATTATTATTATTATTATTATTATTATTATTAGCTATCTCAGTAATTGGTAGGAAGCTCTAGGCTGGAATTTAAAGGACTGGTCAAACATACCTGCAGTATTGGGATGAAATCTTCTTGTTCCAGATAGTTACAGTCAGGTTTTGCTAAAAGGCAAATGAATTTCGATGCATCATCATGACAGTTGTGTAGAATCCTACAAAGAAGAAGTAAACTGTATAAGAACATTCCGGTCAATTCAAAGAAGGAAAAACGTTCTATGGTTTCAGTTTCATTCAGTATTACCCAATCTTGGCACTTTTCAAACATGGACAGATTTGGAGAATTCTAGAACCTAAAGTCTATAAATCCAGAAGGCTCTCAAACTGAGCAAAGCTGCTATAACCTGGCATCTACAATATAGAGCCAAAGCTACATGTTACATTCAGAAACCTTTGTCTTTAAGCGCAGGGTTACTCTTGTTATTTCATATATGGCAATGATAATAAGAAAAATTACATAAATAACTAAGGCCATAATAATGTATAAATCTAGCTGTATCTATATATTTCTATGTGCATGAATGCACATATGTCAGCCCCACTATTTAGACCAAACCAAAAAAATCAACTCGACACAAAGTTGAAACTACTTTTATTAATATTGGCTATCAAAACAGAATTTAACAAGTCTGACTGTACTTTCCCTCACCCTTTCCCCCAAATATTATTGTGAATTAGAAAGTGGGAATGGGGATCTTGCAGTATCTTTCCCCTGCAGTGGGGTAGAAATGGGGATCTTGCAGTATCTTTCCCCTGCTGTGCCCACCATCACTAGGCCACACCCAGCAAGCTGCACCCATAGATCAGGTAGTAAAAAAATGGATTTCACCACTGGTTGAATGCATAGTAAGGTGGTGGGTGAGAGG
Source organism: Erythrolamprus reginae (assembly GCF_031021105.1). NCBI lineage: Eukaryota > Metazoa > Chordata > Lepidosauria > Squamata > Dipsadidae > Erythrolamprus > Erythrolamprus reginae. The sequence goes on along the minus strand of NC_091954.1, from coordinate 71,831,332 downwards.
AATGTAGGTCTGGGAGAGGGAATGGCTGGGTTGGAGCAGGTTGTTGAGAGAGTTGGGGAAAGCAGGCCAGGGCTGAAATGCAGAATCCCAACAGGAGGATTGAAGAGGAAAGACTGAAGATCCCAACAGGGAAAATGAAAGTATCTCAGCATAAAGGCTGGAATAAGTGATGGGTGGTTTAGGAAATCTCATCAGGGTAGGCTAGGGAATCCTGTTAAACAAAAGCCAGATAAAACAGACAAGGAAGTAGAAAGAATTTCATACATTCATAAATAAATACAAAAAAAGGAGCATTTAATTGCATATATTATCATGGCAACTAGCAGTAGTCCCCTGGACATGCCTTCAAAATTATAAATACCTAGCACACAAATAAGTTGGAGATCCCTGTTTTAAGAGAATATTTTTACACTGTGCTCACTTTCTCCACATGGCCACAAATGAATGTACAGATACAAATCCTGTCTGGTCTCCTCCAGATGCATTGAACATGGGAGCTTTCCAGTATAGGGGACAGCCACATGTCTGCAAAAAGAATAACACAAGCATACTGTTAACATTCAAGAAAATATATTTTTATCAAGCCATTTTATTAAAATACGTTGGAAAACAAAACCCAGGCAAATTATATGCAGTGCATTATATAACTGTGTTGAATCTCACAGACTTATTATTTAAATTATGGTTTTATTATTTGAATTACTACTTAAACTTTTAATTAAAATTATATTAAAAATTCATTTAGAAATCTTTACCTCTATGGATGTTATCCTGTTGTTTCTTGCCCACAAGAATGTGACGGTTCTTTTACTATGCTACCACCTAAAAGTACCTTCTGGTTTCATCTAGAGAAGATACTGCTTCACTGATCATTCACCAGTTCTAACCTAAACCTATGATATCCAGATTTTTCTTAGTCTAAAACAAAGGATCCTCTAGTGCAGTGATGGCAAACCTTTTTTTCCTTGAGTGCCAAAAGAGCGTGGGCGTGCGCTATCACACATGCGTGAGTGCCTACACCCATAATTCAATGCCTCGGGAACAAAAATAGCTTCCCTTGCCTCTTGGAGGCCCTCTGGAGGCCGAAAATAGCCTCTTTCCCAACTTCTGGTAGGCTCATGTTTTGCTCTTCCTAGGCTCCAAAGGCTTCCCTGGAGCTGGGGGAGGATAAAAATGCCCTCCGATCCCCCCCGGAGGCTTTCTGGAAGCCAAAACCTACCTCCCAGAGCCTTTGTGCAAGCGAAAAATCAGCTAGCAGGCAACACATGCATGTTGGAGCTAAGCTAGGGCAACAGCTTGCGTGCCAGCAGATATGGCTCCGCCTGCCACTTGTGGCACCCGCGCCATAGGTTCGCCATCACTGCTGTAGTGTTTGCTCAATTATCCAACATGTCTTGTTCTGATGTGAGTTTATGGATTCATGGTGTCATGCCATAAACACAAAATTAAAATATGCTTCATCCAAAAGCTTCCTTTTCTTTAATAAATTATAATTTTTACCTATATTATAAAATAGATTCCAGCTTTGAATATTCCATACATTCTCAAGATAATTATGCTTACTTTTATAATTTTCCCCATTTCATTATAGGGAACTTTGTTATCTTCAAACTCTGAAAAGGCTGCTTCCACTTTGATAATAATTTCGTCATGATTATTGCAGATATTCGGAAGTCCGTAGGGGAAATAGAAAGTTGGAATGTTTATGGACAAGGGAGCACCAACAGTTTCTTTATTTGTAGACAGTAGAGACTGTGAGGTGGTTGTTGAATTTGCAGGAGTTAGAGATGGTGTCACCGTTGTTTTCTCTTGCTTATTTTGGACCTAAATATTAATAAACATAATTACTATTTTCATGCAATAAAAATTGAACAATGATTGTGCATAAATAGTCTTTACAATGAACAAAACAAAGTTAAAACAACAACAACAAGCTGTTTATATGCAGTAGTCTTATCTCTCAGTAAAGTACAACGGTATTAAACATTTTGAAGTTCTAGGTATAAATAGACAATTCATCCTATGCAATATTAAATACTTGAGTTGTATATTCTGCAACTTCTTATAAATGCTGCATTTATTGTACTACTACTGTCTATTTTTAAAAACTTCTTAAAGAAGCATCTAACCAAAGCTCTGCAGGACAGAAGTCAAGTTTCTAAGTTCCAACAATGTAACTAAAAAAAAAAACCAGCCACTGAATCTTACCAATACATTCATAAATGTATTTTGCTCTCAGAAGTACTTCTGCCTCATTACATCTCCCTGCTACTTACATATTTATGGTGTGTTTTGTCTATGCCCTTGTTTCCTTTATTTTTCCACATAAGGGGTAGTACAAGGGGCTAGTTTTCTTTGACATTTATTTTGAAGTATTTTTATACTCTTTACTAAATCTTTTCCGCTTTTTAAAAATTGAATATTATTTGGGAACAACTTCAATCTTCTTATCCATCTTACTTTTAATAGTCAGTGTTGGTTTCTCCATATATTTGAAATGTGGTACAAAATGTACATCTTATTGTGAAATAAGGCACTGTGTGAAATAAGGCATTTTATAGAAATCTATAGAGGGCCAGAAATGGTATATGTCAAAGTGTGAAATACTTAATATTTTACACATTTGTTAGGCATTCTATGCAATGGCAAAAGGCAAACTGTATGAAAGACTCCCATGAAAATGCAATTCTAGCCTTCCTTGTTGCAACAAGCAAGTCAATACTATTTTTGACTTGTATTTTTCACCAAGGAAGTTCTGTATTTTATTTTCCATTTTTTCTTTCATTCTCATATACAAACTTTCAATAAAGGGTTAGAATTATGGTTCTACCCCTAACCCTAACTTTAACCCTTTTCATGACTCTTTTCATACTTTGCCTAAATAGTTATTATCATTCTGCACATTGATTAGGTATTATATATAATGCCTAAGGAAAGTATGGTATATACCATATTAAAGTAATGCAGGTATTTCATACTTTGCCTAAAACTAATCACACATTTAATGGACATTCTATACAGTGCCACTTTGTCACACATTGCTGGTAACATACACAAAACATGGAAATGCTCAGGACTATTGCTTAAAAAAAATAACCAAACAGAAATCAATTTCTTACCATGTTCTACTAATAATATTTATTTATTTTAACATTTTAACCTTCAAGAACTAAATTCCAAAAGGAAAAAATACCTGTTTCCTTTTATTTACCAACAAGGTATTTATGTACTAAGCCTGGAAGACCTATTTTTAAACCAATAGGTATCTGGTGCAAATAACCTTCTGAAAATTGAGAAGCCTAAGTGAAGAAACCATTCCAACTACTGATCTAAGACAGAGATAACAAACAAGAAGAAACAAAAGTAAAGCACTTTCAAACCTGGGCTTGCTGGAATGACTTCAACCTCTTCTTGAAACGGGATGGAAGAACAAAATCACAGCCTTTCGCAAGGAAAGCTAACTCTCCTCGTAAATCAGGGTCCCTTCGCAGAGATCTATCCTTGATCATCATTTTTGTTACTTTCTCAGGAAATTGTTCTTCCCAGCAAAGATGTAGAGTCCTTTTAAGGTATCACTTCAACTACTTTCTTGATTTGTTTGTGTGAGAGGGGGCAGGGGTTCAAGAAATTCTAAGTGAAACATACCTTGTCTTTTTATTCTCAGAAAAAATTGCCTATATCTCATCCCAACGCCAGAGGACTCTCTTTTTTGAGATTCAAAGAATCCCCGAGCACAAAGAGCTTTGGATGCCTTTTACCAATTATTTATCAAGAAGTATAATCTACACCAGAATCTGTCCCTGCTGGGTACATGACAGCGAGACAAACTGTCCTGGGCTGGTAATAGAGCAGAGGTATTGTGGGAAGGGAGGCATCCACCACACTCCTGGCAGTGGTGCTAAAGTTAGACTTATTACAGAGGTAGCTAAATATATCACCTTCCAAGATACATGTTTTATCATATTCCATGGTGAAATTTTAGGTGCAAATGTAGCTATCAATTTCAAGTGAAATCAAAACTATGATCTATAGATGCACATATTTTTCTGATTGGAATATAATATTATAAAAGGTTGAAGTATATTTTAATTTTAATTTTTCACGTGGTTAAAAAAAATACAGCGTCCCTCTGTCCGAAAGAATCATGCTGTTAAATATTTTCCTTACATGTTTGGAAATAAGACAAACTTTAAAGTAGACCTCTTTCCTAGGATCAGAGCTTTTACAAAGTTGCTTTTTAAATTAGATCAAGAATGGAGCTACCAAAATTGGTGCTTTGCTTGAAACTCAGAGAATGTATTTCATTCCATTTAGGAACAAAAAAGACCTGATAATGCAAATTGTCACCCTTGATATTCTAACTATAAAAGAAATCTTGATTTAATAGACCTATTGGAAGGATAGACAGACATATTTGGGCCTTTGGGGGAGGGAGTATCAAAACTGATTTCAGTTCTCATGAAAAACAGGCATTTTGGAACAATTATTATTTTAAAATGGCAAGCAACCTCCCTTTTTAAAATAACTTGGATTGAAAATGGGATAATTAATTATTTTAACCAACCATTATACAAAAATTGAAGTGAAATGAATATAAGCGTACATAAGGGGCGTACATAAGTGTACTAGCCTGCCTTTCGTCCCCTGTCCAATTGTCTCTCCTTATCTCATATATCTTTTCTTCCTTTCATATATTTTTTCCTCTACTTTTATATCTTTTCTTTATATATTACTTCATGTCTATCCTCTTCAATATGTATTGTGTATTGGACAAAATAAATAAATAAATAAATAAATAAAGAAAGAAAGAAAGAAAGAAAGCACTTTTATTCTTAAAGTGTCATTCAAATCACTAACAGCAAGTTTACCTGTGCTTTTATTTTGTTTTTAAAGTTATTGTCCTCTCAACTCTAATGAATTCTCAGCAGTTTCCATACCCGAGCTATTTTTTTATTGTGCACAAGAAAGTTTGGATTGGTGTGCAAACTATAAATCAATATAAAGAGTGAAAAATTCAATGACATGTACATAATTTTCTATGTTACAGTATTTCCATAGAGCAGTATTTTTATATGAATGGACTCAACAGTTACGGTAAGTGAAAAAAAATCATGTAATCTTACCTTGATAACCTCTGGCATCTGTTGAATTATTGGTGAGACTGTTTTTTTCTTCACTGTATCTATGTAGCTCTGCTTGTCAACTGTGATGGAAGGTGTGGCTAAAGTTTCCTGAAGAATATGCATCACTTCTTTCTCTTTTGATAAGCTACCTTTGCCCAGTTGGAATTCTACTAGTTCTTGAGCAAAGTCTTCAATACTCTCCAAAATACGCATTAAAAGAGTTTTATCATCTTCATCCATTTTATGACCATTGGTTTCTACAAGTTTTGGTAAGGAAGAAGGCATGTTTCTGTCTTCAGGAAAACAATCTTTGCCTTTGTCTTCACTGGTCAAACCACTACTTTTCAAATATCTAGAATCACTCTGCTCCACAGTAGTTTCCCTCAGTGTAATTTCCATTTTTTGTGAAAAATTCTCCAAATCCAACAAAAGTTTATCTATCTCTTCTTGATTGGTTTTTCTAAGTTCTTCTTTAGAGAGCTGAGCGTTATAGTTAAAGGTTTGATCAATGGCATCTGATGAAATGGCGAGGTCACCCTTTGATAGAGGCTGTGCAACAGTACGTGAAGTTTTAGGAAGTTTTAAAGAAGGATTTAGCCATTCAGCTCGCTCCTGGCTGCTCTCTGACTCTCCTTTTGTTGTTCTACTCCGAACACTTGATGCACTTCCCCTTACTTTTTTCCCATCTGATTCTTCTACAATATATAGAGATTCAGTGGGAAAAACACAGTCTGATGGATTTAGAAATTGTAACTGAGGTAGTACATAAGAATCATTTCTAGAATCTATGTTCTGCAATGCGTTTGAGGCAGTCTCTACACTGGGGATATGGATAAGATTGGTTGAGGAATTTGTATCATTATTATCCTGAATTCTTTTTAAATTGGGGGCAAAGGCCTGTTTTGCCACAGATGATGCAGAAGTTACAACATCTTCATATCTCGGTGGTTGTTCATTGCCAAATATGGGGGAGAAATGAGATTGCTCCAAAGCAGACAAACTATTAATCAGTTCTACCATGTCACCAGGATGTCTAAATTCAAAAGGCAACTGTTTAAGGTAAGAAGAAAATCTTGTCATTAAATTCATATAGATTATTTCAGAATTGGCCAAGGACTCACTATTATTTTCGCTATTGACATTTTCTGAAGATTTCTTCTTAATGCATTGCTTTATTATATCTGTACACTTCTTCAGGTCCTCTGAGCATTTTAGCAAGATATCTAAGCACATCTTAATATCTCCACTGGAAGAACCATCCAGTTTGTGCTTTTCCAAAATTTGTGTTATGAAATTGCCATCGGGGAAAGTTTCTATAGACAAAGGAACCACAGCACTCCCACTTTCCTTAACCAAGGGGCTGCTGAGATGCCACTTTTCTTTATGGGAACAATTATTGGGAACCCCATTAGGAGGGGACAAAATTTCATCATTGCTGAAGTGTCCACTAATCAAGTCAAAATCCAGCGATCTTCTATTGAATTGGTCTGACTTAACTTTTCTTCCTTTTCTATAGTTGGCCTGGTTTGAAGAATTTCTCAGTTTTTCAAATGAGAATTCTTTTATTTTCCCAATAGCAAGGTTTATGGCTTCTTCAGTAATATCTTTCAGATTCCCACTGCTTTGAACAGAAGATCCTTTTTTGAGTTTTGGATTACTAGGATGGAGCTGATGATAATCTTCATCCCCAGGCAAAGCAATTGACGTTTCAGGCATTGAAAATCTGTGGGTCAAATCTGAATGTCTAAAATTAGGTGTGGGAACTTTAAGTTGTTCTCCACAAACATTGTGGTGGGCTACTATGCACATAATTCCTTGTCTGAATACTTGACATGACCCTGTACAATAATGCACAACATTTTGAAGCTGATTATCTATTACAGCACTGCTGTAATAATTCACTGTTGTTATTACTTTTTTATAGTTTGCTGCCATAATATGAATTTCAATTTGTTGCCCTCTGAAATGGCTTAAGAGAGCAATCACTTTATCTCCCTTTAAATCTCATATTTGTACATCAATAAGCACTGAGGTGGTTGTGTTAAAATTTAGTAAAATCAATGCATTGCCAAAAATATGTATTAAAATATTGCAGATAATAATCTATAAAAAATTTAAATGACCAGCATAATGTATAATTGTCTTTTAGATAATTGTAAATATTCCCAGACTAAAAATGTTGTAGTGATGAACAATTTTTCTCTTCCCTCAATAGCAGTGTTTGAAGTAAAAATGAAGAATGTTAATCCACTTGTGAGAAAATGAGGGGAAAAAATTTCTCTTGAATGTTTTGTCCAAACTTCTTCTGAACTTCAGATTTCATGGAGAAAATAAAAGCATGTAATGTGGTCAAATGATCCACCTCCTTCCTTGGTGTGGAAGATGCCTGCAAGAGCAAATGTTAGTTAGTTAGTTAGTAAATAAATTTCAAGCCTAACATTAGATACCGCTGCTATCTTTAGATAAGCATTGCAGGAGAAGGAGTGACAGAAGCTGGGGATAAAGTCAAAACAGGAATCAGCCTAGAATCCCTACCTAGGCACAAATAGACCAAATCCAATCCTTCTTGAATTCTGTTGACCCTTATCTAGTGCCAAAATAATACTATCAATTTATATCATTAATGGGAGAAATACATACTTAAGAAATCTTCCATGTACTGTAACTAAGTACCGTATTTTTTGGAGTATAAGATGCACCTTAGTTTTGGGGGAGGAAAATAGGGAAAAGAATCTGCTTACCAGATATTTATCTGGCTAGCATCCTTAGCCTGGTCAGTTTCAGCACATCATTTTATCCCCTGGTTAGGGCTTTAAAAAAACCTTATTTGGAGAGAGTAACAATGAAAGACCTTGCAAGCCGGTAAGAGCTAGGAACATTGTTAGCACCTGGTTAAGACTGGAAATAAACATTTGGAGCAAGTTACAGCAATGAAAAAATACCTGCAAAGACTTAGGGCTTGGAAAACGTTCTTAGCAGAGAGTAACAATGAAAGATCTTGCAAGCCGGTAACATTGTTAGCACCTGGTTAGAGCTGGAAAGAAACATCTGGAGCAAGTATAACAATAAAAAAACTACAAAGACAGGGTTTGGAAAACATTATTCACAGAGAGTAACAGTGAAAGCGCTTGCAAGTGGATAAGAGCTGGGAACACCATTAGCATCTGGTTAGGGCTGGAAAGAAACATTTGGAGCAAGTTAGAGCAATGAAAAAAACCTGCAAATACAGGGCTTGGAAGACATTCTTAGCAGAGAATAACAATGAAAGAGCTTGCAAGCTGTAAGAGCTGGGAATATTGTTAGCACCTGGTTAGGGCTGGAAAGAAACTTACTTGGAGCAAGTTAGAGTAATGAAAAAAACTCTGCAAAGACTTAGAGCTTGGAATACATTCTTAGCAGAGAGTAACAATGAAAGAACCTGCAAGATAAGAGCTGGGAAGATCATTAGCACCTAGTGCTAATGAAAAAAGCTTTGAAAAAAGCTACAGAGTATAAGACCCACCTGGATTTCAGCCTCTTTTAGGGAGGAAAAAGGTGTGTCTATATTCTGAAATATACCGTACTGTGTATGAAAAGGCGTTTTAAAAATCTCTGTTACAGATTTAATTATTGAAAACTACAGTACCTATTAATGCTATCTGCTCTCCAATCATATAATTTATGCAAAGACAACAGATAATAACCATTAATCCATGTGGGCTACAAATAAAATAAATAGTAGATAAAGAAAATTAATCAAATATATTTAAATTAGTGTAATAGCTAATAGCCTATAGAGTTGAATTTATTTTAATTTGTTCATTAAATAAAGACATGAAAATTACTCTTTTCTAAGACTCAGATTTCATTTCCAAATCATGACAACTATTACTACCAACACCTACAGACAACCTGCTGCCTCATATTATTCAAGGGGTAGAGAGATTAATTTCTTGCCACTTCTCACCTTTTTAAGATGGAGTCTGAAAATGGCCTCTGAGCTCTTTTGAGCAGAAAAGGAAGACTACTTTACTCACCTTATACCCAAAGGTATACAGTAGTCCCTCACCTATCGCTGGTGTTACGTTCCAGACCCGGCCGCGATAGGTGAAATCCGTGATGGGGAATTTATCGACTGATAGTACTTATTTAAGTATTTATATTGTAATTGTTTGGTAAGTTTTCATTGTTTTAAGTGTTTATAAACCCTTCCCACACTCTTAGATTTTTTTTTTTTAAAAAACCCTGCCGATCGAGTTCCGCGGGCTGTTTAAATCTGCCAATCGACTTCCTCAGAAACCCGCGAACCAGCAAAGATCCGCGAATGATTTTTCTCATTAATGTTTTTTGAAAACCCGCGATGAAGTGAAGCCGCAGTAGGTGAAGCGTGATATAGCGAGGGACTACTGTAGTCTCTTTCTGCTTAAAAAGCAACAAAAGAAGCTCTCATTTTAGCTTCTTTCTGTAAATAGAAACTATAACTGCCTTTTGTCTAAAAATGAAATAGAGAACAATTGTTCTCCAAGTTTCACTGCAGAAAGATAAAAATAAGGGGTGGGGTTTTTTTTAGGGAGGAAAGTATCTCATTTAAGGCACAAGAGACTTCTCATAGAACATACACATTTATCTAAGCATATATACAAGCATATAAGCCAGGACAGGAAACAGCTGTCCTATAACTGCCCAGAATATATGTAATTCTACAATTCTCTCTAGAGTCTCAGATTACACTTTTAAACGCTATACTGGATTTCATATTTTCATAGACGACATTAGAATAAATCATTTAATTTAGCTTTTTCCACCCGCTGCACTGACTAATGCAAATATCAACTTTAACCCACAGTGTACTGATAAAAAATATTGGCCAAAAAACCTATCCAGCAATTTCTTCAAGCTTTCAGGTTGTTTTACAGATGGGAATACCAGTAATATTTCAGATCACATCTCAGTTTGAAAACTGCACAAGATAATAACATTGCAGCAGCAGTAAATGCTCAAGATTATCAGTGAGGTATGTTTATCTGCTGATAATCTCTCTCTCTCTCTCAGTGAAGAAGTGCTCATAAAACACTTTCACTTTAAACCTGCTTTCACAAAAGCCACTATCATAAGGGCTTTCATTGATAAGTGCTTAGGGCAGCCTTCCTCAAAGTTTTTACCTTAAAGGATCGCTTGAAGTAATTTTCAGATTTCAAGGAACCCGAGCATAAAAATCATGAAAAGTTTACAATATAATTCACTTCTAATTACTGTACTACAATCCATATTTTATACAACAGCAGCAAACTGACAGTCCAGTAACTGAATTGTAGCATGTAAATATTCACACCACTGCAAACATAGGCAAAGTTCAAAAACTGATGTTTATTTATTTTAATCAAGATCTTTCTCAGAAACCTCTTGCAGAACCTGAAACTTTTGTGGAGCTCCAATTGAGAAAGGCTGATGGAATTTGTAAGGAAATGTACACTGTATTGTGCAATTATTATTTTAAATAAATGAACCGTCACAATACATTATTGTATATGTACTGTATTGATTTAAAAATCTTCAGCATCAGAATGACATCTACTTTTTGTTTACTATTACCACGCCTATCACTTACTAATTTAACGTAAAGTTCATGCTTCTATTAATTTTATAAGATTCAAGCATTAAGGTTTATTTATTTATTTATTTATTTATTTATTAGATTTATATGCCGCCCTTCTCGAGCCAACTCAGGGAAGCATACAACATTATAAATGTAACAATATGTAACGAAATCTAAATTACTATAAAAGGATTATACAAATTACTAAAAAGTATTAAAAACTCCATATAGAGTCATACACATTCATCCAATTCAAGCATACATAGTATCATCTGGAGACAATCTCATCACTCACGACTCCCATGCTTGCCGGCAGAGGTAGGTCTTCAGAGCTTTACGAAAGACCAGGAGGGAGGGCACGTTACGTATCTCCGGAAGAAGTTCGTTCCAGAGGGCCGGGGCCTCCACAGAGAAGGCTCTTCCTCTATGCCCCACCAGCCGATATTGTCTTGCTGATGGGACCTGGAGAAGGCTGACTCTGTGGGACCTAACCGGCCGCTGGGATACACGAGGCAGAAGACGATGCTGAAGATAATCTGGTCCAAAGCCATGTAGGGCTTTATAGGTCATAACCAGCACTTTGAATTGCACCCGGAGACCAATTGACAACCAGTGCAGAGCTCACTGAGTGATGCTGAAATGTGGGCAGATCTTGGTAGACCCACTATAGCTCGCACAACTGCATTTATTTGTTTTATTAATATTCCGTCTTTATTATTTTACAAGCATTTAATAAAGCAAGTCAAGTTCCTCTTCTGATTTTCCACACAACAACCCGATGAGGTGAGATGAGGCGAGAGTGAGTGACTGGCCCAGAATTACTCGGCTGGCTTTCATTATAAGTCAGAACTTGAACTCATAGTCTTCAGGTTCTTAGTCTGCCAATTAAACACATTATTCTAATAGTACAGCAATGTTAATCTTAAATTTTAATTTATGGATTTTATTCTAATTTATTCCCAAGAACCTGGTTATGTGAACTTTTTTCTTTTTACAGATAAAGAACTGAAAGTTAATAAATAGCTTGGCCAAGCATCTAAGTAGCCTCACAACTTGAACCTTCTCTCCAAGATCCAGATCTGATTTACTATGCCACAAAAGTGTTTACAGCATTCTAACATATTTTTGGATTACCTTTATCTGATAAACCTCGTGCATTTAGTCCTTTTTCAATCTCATTTCTCACTATTCATACATTAGATGTATTCTTACCCATTCAAATAATCAATGTTAAGTTAGTAGTTGCGCACATTTTTAGAAAATCAACCTTAATGTCATCATGTTTATTTTGAAAGAAAAGCAGCCGATCAGCAGCTGTTGCTGGTAAGGCAACTTGATTAAACACAAACAATAAATAGTAACATATCCTGTCTCTACAATGCCACCAGATACTGAAAAGCAGCAAAGGGAACACCGAGCTCTGCTGTTTGGGTACAGCAAGCAAATCTGCAGCTGCTATTTTACTCCTTGTACTCATTTTCTGGAGACGGATAGGACCACTGTGCTCACAGATGAATCATTTGCAATTTAATTCATTTTCTCTTTCTCCCTGAACCTTGGCTCCCCACCAAAGCCTCTAAAGGTGCTATCATAGCCATGAAACCATTTTCAGAGTCCTGACACTTCTTTCTGTGAATGAAAGGACATCGGTAGTTGACCTTCTGTTATGTTATAGTTATGAAGGACTAGTGAATATGACCCTATCAAATTTCCTTCTATTGTAAACCTTGCCTTACATTCTTGACTTTAACTTATCAGTAAGTTCTCTAGGGCAATGTTTCCTAAAGTCTAGGAAGGATCAGCAGATTATTTCAACTGAAGTGTGATTCATTGGCCTGAAAATGAAGCTGAGATGACTAGAGATTTCCATCCAAAATGATGGGAAATAAGTGTATAACAACAGCAGCAAAAGCTAGCACAGATTCTCTGTGGCTGGGATCAAACATATCTAGCTATGAACTGCTTTATCACTGAGTTGGCTGGTTTATATACATTATAAACCCAGAGTTACAAATGTGCACTTTTGGCTTAGAGTATTATAGGAATACAGATATATGAAATGCTACTACATTTCCAGGAATTATGTCAAAGGGAACTTGGATAACTATTGGTACCACACTTTCAAACTTCTTGGATAACAAATCATTTGCCTGCACACTAGCCAAACAGAATTGTCAACTAGGGAGATCAAAATAATTATTTGCATTTTGTCTTTTAAGATTCAGCAATAATAATTCTAGCAGAAGCAGCTGCTAAGGTCTACATGATCATATAATATTATTTTTGGTGCATTTCACTGTCTTGTCTCTGGGATATCCCATCCCACCGACACTTCTGCATTGTATCCTACAGAGCACCTAGCCTTTCTCTATGTCACTCAGGTTCCTCACACAAAGTACATAATAGCACCCAAGGCCTGGAAACCAAGTAAAGCCCTATTCCACCAAAACAATTCAACTAGTTCTGACAAGTGGATTTGCATCATTTACTGTACAATCCTAGGTTTAGAAAGCTTAGAACTAGTCACCTTAAATACGACCTAAGCATAACCCATAAAATCATCTTCTACAACGTCCTTCCTGTCAACGACTACTTCAGCTTCAACCACAACAACACACGAGCACACAACAGATACAAACTTAAAGTTAATTTAAAGTTAACTGCAGGAAATACAATTTTAGTAACCGAGTAGCTGATGCATGGAATTCACTACCTGCCTCTGTAGTATCGTCACCCAACCCCTAAAACTTTACCCTTAAACTATCCACTGTTGACCTCTCTTGATTCCTGAGAGGTCAGTAAGGGGCGTGCATAAGTGCACCAGCGTGCCTTCCGTCCCGTCCTAATGTTTCTCTCTTACTAGTATCATGTATATAAACATTGCTATATCTTTGTATACTACCAATAACTACTTAACATAAATAAATAAACAAACAAATAGTAAGTAAGTAAGTAAGTAAGTAAGTAAGTAAGTAAGTAAGTAAGTAAGTAAGTAAGTAAGTAAGAAAGAAATAAATAAATAAATAAATAAAAATATTCAAATCACAGGGACGGTTTGTTCAAAACAGCCCCAGTGGCAGCAACCTGAGCCTATGTTTTTTTGGGTTTTTAGGACGGCACTCCACTTTTGTTGTCTACCTTTTAAAAACAGGATTTGCCCATTCCCTAACTTTGCCGCCTGCCGCGATTACCTTACACAACACTCTGATTGAAATTGCGACTGACGTCGAAAAACGAGTCCCAGAACTCAGAAATAATCCGGACGAGGAACGAGTTGGTTTCTTTTCCCTTCACGACCCTTTTCTCTGCACAATTAAAAAGTACTTTTCTATTCTTTGTCTGACCCTCTACTGTCAAGCCGTCCAGCTGAGGTCGTAGGTCTCCACTTTGCCCCCAAGAGCTACCCGACGCGTCTCTCTCTTTTTTCCCCCACTCGTGCCCGGCCGCTCCCTTTTTCCCCCCCTTCCAGCTTTCTCCGCGCTCCGGCCCGCCCGCCCGCCGACGCCAACCCGAACCCACGAAAACCCAGCGTAGTTCTAAGCCAGATTCCGAACAAGAAAGGAGAGTTGTTTGGGGGTGTTTTTTTTCTTCCTCCCCTCAGCGCCACTTTCCTCCTCTGCTATCTGAGAGAGCAACACTTACTACCCAACAGGGGACGCTGGTAGTAGAGGTAGCTAGCCGTGGCGGGAGCCTTCGCACCTACCCGCCGCTGAGGCGATTCCCTCGCCCATTCTAAGGCTCTCTTCAGCTCCGACCCTCCTCCTTCCTCTACCCGCCAGAGGCTCGGCTTCTTTTCCCGTCCCTTCCGCGCTCCGAAAGGGGCGCCCACAGAGCGCACTTCGCGGTGGAGACGGGGAGGGGAGGAGGAGGAGGCGGTGGTGTTTCTCTGCCAAGAGGGCCGGGACTCGTTGGAGCGCCAGCCCCCGCGGCTCCCGCCTGAGATTGTTTTTCTGCGTCCCGTCAACAGGAGCCCGAGGCTGAGGTTCTTCGCCTGGTCCCGCCTGAGAAGAGCCACTGTCTTGAGGGTCCCGCGATTTAGGGCGGGAATTCTCGTGAAGTTCGGTTTGAGGAGGAGGAGGTTTTAAAACAAAAGACCAACGCCCTTGACATGCACAGAAACGTTGATCTCATCTTTGGCCCCGGCTGTGTTGCAGTGGAAAGTATTAAACGCTCTCGAAAGATTCAGAAACCAGAAAGGGGGAGGGGGGAGGAAATAATGTCCTTATTCTCCACTTTTAAAAACCACATGATTATGTGGCGCGTTGAGCCAAGATTATGGAACCCTTCGGTCTGGCATTTCTGAAATGCCAGCTGCAGTTTCCCCCGTCTCTGATTCCAAAGCTCCAGGGCTCTTCCCTTACAAAGTCCTTATGTCTCACTCTTCTTTGGCTCAAAGTTAATTTCTGCCGCACCCATGTTGTGCATTCATCAGCTTCATCCCCACGGGCTGAAATTGGCTCCTAGTTCTTTATTCCATTCAACAAAGCCTTATGTACTAAGTTGAGTAAAGAATGTGAATAATGGTATATGCAAAAATAAAAATTGGACTGGTCCATGTCCTGGCTGACTTTTGGAGATTTCCTTATAACGTCCCAGGCTATTTTTATCAAAAGCTCTCAAATAAATTTCTAGGATGAATCCAATTATGTATTCAGAAATATTTCGAGGTACAAGAATTTAACAGCTCCAAAACTTAAAACTAAAACTACCGTACCATTAAGGCTATGCCACCATTTCCATTGACTGTTAGAAGCAAAGAAACAGTAAGTCAGAGAGAAAAAACTCTTCAATTTCGTCCACTATTTTCTATTAACTGAAGACCTTTCTCCACTAACTGAAAGCGCTATTCACACATTTTTGAATTTACTATTCTTTGAATCTATAGAATAGTAGATTATTCTGCTTCTATTGCCTCTTTCTCACTATTGAATAGCACTAACCCACCCACCCCCAATTTTGCATGATAGTGATTTATTGGTTCCTCTTATTTGCTATCCTTCACCTTTTGTATCCAGCTCTTTAGGGATATGAACAGAATGACAACAGTTGAGCTAATGTGGGATCTCTGTTGACAAAAACATTTCCGCCCCAAAAAAGTCCCCCCAAAAGTCCAGTGCAAATTGTTTTCTAGGTAGATACTGTATAGTAAATACAGTCCCCAATAACCATCAATCCTAAGAAATTCCAGTTCATCACTTGTTGATTCTGTTGGATCTGTATAATTAGTATCTTTTTCAGCCTTCTCCAATGAACCTGCTGTTTCCAAACCAAATTTCTTTTCCTTTAAATCAGCCAACAGCAATTTAGATTCCAATCCATCCAGTTGCGAGATTGATCTGGTTACAGTTACCTGAATATAGTCTTTAGGCTTTTATATATCACTTACTATCTGAAGGAATGAAATTTTCTTTATTTTGTCACATTGTGCCTCTTAGTGTTTGACTGATTGTAGAGACCATGCCTCGAGAAGAGGCAGTAAATTAAAGCATACGCACTGCTGCACTTCTATCTCTCTCTGCCTGCAGCAAAGTATAGGATTAGCTTGTAAGAAGAATCAGAGCCTTGGCAGAACTCATATATTAAAGCTACTGTGTAGCTTTCAAAGAATACGTGTATAATATTTTATACCTTGTAGAATACCACTCTGACTTCTAGAGTTATCTTGTTTCCTTATCAGTTATAAAGCAATTATCCCTATACATGTTCAAACTGTCTGATCAACAGTCTATATAAGGGCTTGGATGAAGGAGATACATCCGTTCTGGTAGTCTTTCATTTTTCAGTGGCTTTTGATATCATTCACCACAATATTCTTCTGGACTGATAGGGAGTGGAAAGCACTGTATTGTACTGTTTCATTTCCTTCCTCAGCATTTGATAGGGAGAAGTTGTGTCTGTTGTCCCTTGTTTGTGGGGTGTGTCAGTTGACACACTCCCTTCCTTTCCAATTTAATATCTATATTAAACTGATGGCTAAGGGTTTTGGTATCATCAGCATACTAATGATATTGGGCTTTATACCTCACACTCAGGCTGTGATATTAATAAGTGTCTGTTCAGCACAATCCTTTCCAAGCAAAGTGGCTCTGGTGGTTTTCCAAGAGCAGGTGTCAGCTGTGACCAAGAAGGACTTTGCATAATCATTGTATTGCATTCTTTTCTGGACCAGGAAGCCCTTCAAACAGTTACTCAGATTCTGATCACCTTACAATTAGATTATTGTAGTGTAGCCTACATGGGGCTTGAAGGCTATTGAGAAGTTACAACTGGTACAAAATGCAGTTTGCATAATTGGTAAAGAGTACTTCCCAGTATATTCATGTGTCGCCACTGCAATATGCGCTGTAATTTAATTGCTAGACAGAGTTCAGATGCAATTCAAGGTGTTGATCATTACATATAAAGCCTTTATGGCATAGTGCCTAGATACCTGACAGCCTACCTTTCTCCAAGTTTTTCTCTTTGTTGATATATCAAAAAATATACCTGACTGTATACAGTAGATTTCTTCTATTAAATATTGTCATCCAACAGCACTTTTGTCGCCATGTATTTGTTAGCAATGAACACCAGCAATGGACAATCCTCAATAGGATTTGCACCTCACACAGCATCTGTCAAAACTCAATGTATAAATGGGACATCATCCTCTTAGTATGACTGTGGAGTCCCATGTCAAACTATAGATCACACTGTGACTGGCTGTAAGCATATACTGGTCCAGTAACTGTTTTTTACTCATAAAAATAATACTGCATGTCAATGGTTAGATAGCCTAGACCAGTGCTTCTCATTTATTTTCTGTTACAACCCTCCACCCCCACCCCAAGAAGAAGTAAACTCTCCAATCTGAGCCCCCATATAATTTTAATGTTAATATTTATTATTTTACTTTTATAAGCTGCAAGCAAACTATTGACTAGAGAAGGCTGCTCTACCCACTTACCTGGGAGTAAATCACCTTGAACTCAGTGGAGCCTATTTTTGGTTAGGCAGGCATAGGCTTCCATAATTAGGGTCCTCTTTTGACATGGGGCCAGGCCAGCTTAATCAAGCAACTATTTTGGGGTTGCTGTCCTGGCCCAAAGGTGCTGTGGTGTGGAAGGAGACTTTAGAGTGCAGTTTGAAGCTTTTTCCAGCTGCAGAGGATGCTCCTCCTTGTCCAGGAGCAGGTTCGCCACACTGTTCATGGCTACCATGGCACCTGCCCAGAACAACAAGAACCCACACAGCCGCCCTGCCCTGCCACCTTCTCTTCTGGACTTGGAGTAGCGTGTAACTTGGAAAACACTCCCCATTTGGGGGAATCGATCAAGAGGGACCACACGTTTTCTGGGGTCACATGTGCCCTATTGCCATTGCTCAATGCTCCCCGCTGGGGGGGTGCCCTACTATTTGAAAAGCACTGGCCTAGACTATGGGTGTCAAACTCATGGCATCATGTTGCTGTCACATGATGTATTGTGATTATTTTCTTTCAAGGAGCTTGGGTGGGCGTGTCTGCACATGATTCATCCAGCCTGCAGGCCGTCAGTTACACACGTACACACACACATACACACACTCTGCAAGTCCATACTCTAAATCTGTGATTTTCAACCTCTTTTGAGCCGCGGCACATTTTTTACATTTTAAAATCCTGGGGCACACGACCAACCAAAATGACACCCCAAGACACTCTCCTCTCTTTTTCCATCCCTGTCTCCTCCTCACCCTTGTGTATGTGTTTGTATACACACTCTTGAACCATTTCCAAAAACAGGTGAGGGCTGGGGTTTTTTTCTTTCTTATTCTTTGGGTGCTTTTTATCATATGCTTTAAATCAAGAGTCATGTCTCTCTCTCTTTTGTTTCTCTCTCTTTCCTCTCATTCTCTGTCTCTATCATTTTCTCATTTCTCTTTTTTTCCTTCCCTTTTTGCTCATTTCTCTCTCCCTTCCTCTCCTTTTCTCTCTCTTTCTCTTGCTTTCTTTCTCGTTTGCTTTCTTTCTCTCTCTCTGTCTCTCTCTCTTTCTTTCTTTCTCTCTCTCTCTCTCACGCACACACACACACACACTCTCTCTGCAAAAAGTTGCGAGACCAGAACCTGAGCTTCCTTCTTCGCGGCACACCTGACCATGTCTCACGGCACACTAGTGTGCCATGGCACACTGGTTGAAAAACACTGCTCTAAATAAATAAGGAAAGTGTGTCTTGTCTGTCATGGCCCCTCTGGAACAGCATCCTCAGAGATATGGACATTCCCAGGATTCTAAAATGTACTGGCTTTCAAAAACTGGCTTTGCTCTCAGACCTTCGGTCGATACATTTGAATGGCCTTTAGTTGCTTTGTTGCTGATTATTGTCTTAATCAAAAATGCTTGTGGGCTTGTATCTTTTAAACTGCTTTTATTGTTTTGTGTTTGTAAGCTAATCAAATTGTGGGAGTGGGAAGCTATAATAAATTAATAATTGTGTAATTTTGTATTCTTGCTCCCAAGACATTTGGATGCATGCAGACTAGTATAGCTACACAGCTTTGGAAATTAAAACAATTGTTTAAACACTCTTTTTTGGTATTTTGGGGGTAGGTTTTCTATCATACGTGTCCTGCAAACAGCACATTAGAGCACCACCGTTTATCACAAGCCAAAGATCATTCAGTACAAGAGCCACAAATATTATTTTGAAGAATCTATTTATAGACAATTATAAGATATTTTTAGAAATATTAAGCCTGAGAAACAGGGTGCGTGTCAAGAAGAGACTTACTCCTTCCTGCCTGTCTACACATAAGGAGGAGAAAAGCAAAAATGCAGCCAGATTTGCATGATTCTGTTACCACAGAGGAACATAATAAGGTATTGTTCTAGACATCTTCTGGAGTTGGTTTCTTGATCTATCAGTCTTGAAGGATTAATAACAGCACATCTTATGGTGGTATAGTTTTCTGATTAGGATGAGAGCAGAGAGCTATGGAAAGCCCTTAATTTGTAAAGATTTCTAGTGTAGTGTATTCTTACTGCTGATTTAAGTGCATATAAATCAGATAGATGGATGGATGGATAGATATTTAGAAAATGGGAATAATAATAATAACAATAACAATAATAATAATAATAATACCATTTATTTTTAATGCCCCTTTACCAAAGGGCATAACAAGCCATATACAGTTTATGAGATAGACAATAATACTTGAATAGGTTAATAAATATCCCCTCCCTCCCCAATATCCCGCAATTCCCCACATCCCGCAATAGACAATTGATAAAAAGAGTTGATACTTTCTTTCAGCCTTCTACTGCTGTGTTCCATCCCACTGCAATGCTAAACGGCGTGCAATTTTTCCTCATTCGCGTTAGAGCGGCTGTCTCTAAAAAATAGAATCCCCAATAGATGGCGTGCCAACACTAAGCACTCGAATTCCTTCTCTGTTTCTCTCCCGTTCACTTTTACCAAGGACAAATTCTGACAGGTGGTTTTACCGTTACGCATGCGCACGCCTCCCTCTTCACACACAAACACACTGCCGCCCGCCCGCCCGCCCTTCATTGGCTCAACGCCCAAACATCCGAAAGTCGAGTTGGCGCATCCCGTTTCACGTTCCTTTTCATCCCGATGTTCCATAGAAGCAGGTGGGAGTAAATTACCTACTTCCGGAAATAATCCCTCCCCCTCCCCTTCAACAAGTCCTCGCCACGCATGCGTGTTGCTCGCTGCCGGAGAAACTGTTTTTTTCTCTCTCTTCGTTTCTTCCCCCCCCCCCCGCCCCTCCCATTCGCTATTTCAACTGACGGGATGTAGTTGCTTCCTTCCTTCCCTCCCTCCTTCCTTCCTTCCCCGGCGATGTGGGTGCGCTTGGAGGCGGCGGCGGCAGCAGCAGCAAGAGCGGCGCTAACAGTCACCGCAGCGGTCCTGGCACCAGCCCTTGCGTGGGGTTGAACGGCTGGTGCCGTTGGCGTGCGTCAAGATGGCGTGTGTGCTGGAGACGCCACTCCGCATGAGTATCCTGTCGGTAAGTTGCAGGCCCGGGCCAGCAACGGTAGAAGGCTCTGGCGCTTCTGCTTCCTGGTGAAGGGAGTCACAGCCGCATTGGGGCTTCCGTTTGGCGGTCTTTTTCCTCCCTCTCTTAGCTGGGCTGGGGGGAAACGGGCTCGGTCCTCTTGTGTCCGGCTGGGCGAGTGAAGGGCTACTACCTTTTCTTAGGCTCTTCCCTAGCGAGTCCCGCCCTCCTGGAAGCTTCCCTTGGTTTTTTCCTCCCCTTGCAGCTACGAGGGGAATATGATAAGTGTAGCTTGGCTGCTGCTTTTCGCGTTTGAAGGGGGCTTTGGGGAGATTTGGAGGTGTACAACTCCTGGATATGTTATCCCCCCCCCTCCGGAGGAAATAAAATAACCCCCGCTGCCTTATTTTCTGCATTAAGAGGTCACGGGGATAAGAGCAGCAGCTCTCGTCTTGTATCCATAGGTTTAGAGGGAATCCCCCCCCCCTTCTTAGCTTTAGGCACTAAAAAAAAATGCCAGATTCCCCCCCCCCCCCATAGAAGTTCGGACTATTTTTAAATCAAGAGTGGGGGAAAACATGTAGAAGTAATGGATTTCGTTTTAGATTTAAATTTTTTAATGCTTGATTTATTTCCTAGCGTTGAATTTGAACACAATTAGAAGGGCATTCTGGAAAGCAGATTTCTTTTCCTTTAATAGACATTTAGGAAAAAAAGTTACAGCAGTTGCAAGTTCCACCTGCTGTAGTTTTCTATTTTGCTCAGCTTGTACAGTACTTTTTTTATTTCAGGCTACAGTGAAGTTGCATTGAGAGGTTAGGAACTAAAAAGTATACAGTACAGTATTCCATTCTGATACAAGTACAGTAGTCACATAAGTCTTGTCTAGCCAGTCTATTTGCATTGGATTTCCACTTTATGCAGTGCTGTAGGTTGGGTGGGGAGGAGGTTATGTTGTTATAGCTACCTCAGTATCACTTATAAATATGCCTGTATCTGTGTAAAGAACATTTAAGGATTGTGTTCTTTTAAACATAATTTTGCTGAGATTCTATCTTTGCAAATTCTATTATCTTGTAAGTTGGATATATTCAATAGTTTAGAAGGGCTATAGGAGATATGGCAGGATTGTGTCTGTATTGTTTTTAAACCTAACATCCATTGAAGAATTGGTGGACAATATTTCTGCAGCAGACCAGTGTTGTGTGTGTATGTATGATTGTAGAATTGTTCTTTGGGTTAAATTTTTTATTATTTTTATTTTATTTTATTAATTTTATTTGTATGCCGTCCACTCCCTGAGGACTCAGGGCTTCTTACAGCATAAAATAATAAAACAATATAAATAATTAGTTAAAACATTTCACAATAATAAAAACCCTTAAATCTAATCACTACATTCATACCATCAAACATCCCAGTCAATTCGTGTCGGAATAAGGAGATGTCAATTCTCATGGCCCCCAGGCTTGCTGGCAAAACCAGATTTTCAAGGCCTTTCGGAAACCTAGTAGGGTGAGAGCTGTATGGCTATCGAGGGGTAGTTGATACCAAAGAGCTGGGGCCACCACAGAGAAGGCCCTCCCCATGGACCCGCCCATCGACACTGTTTAGTGGACAAGACCCGAAGAAGGTCAACCCAGTGGGCTTTAATCGGTCACAAGAAGGTATGCGGCAGGAAACAGTCCTGTAAATAGTCTGGACTAACTGCAGTCCCATGTAGAGCATGTGCAATAATCAAGACGGGAGGTTATAAGGGCATGAGTGACTGAGCAAAGCCTCCTGGTCCAGGTAGCGCCACAATTGGTGAACCAGGCGAACCTGGGCAAGGTTCCCCCCTCATTTAGAAATTTGTAGGCAAATTTCTAAATATGGAACTCTAAGGAAAACTTCATTTAATGAACTGATATCAGGAAGGGTTTTGTTATTCTTAATCATCTATGAAACAATAGTATACCATTCATATTGTAATCATTATTTCAATCATATCATTTGCATCTATTTATATTTCTACCTATAGAAGCATAAGGGAAAAACAAGATGATGGTTCAGGCGTGTGGACAGCCGGCCACCGCTGCTGGTTTAGCAAGCAGGAGGAAATTCCCACTACCAGTTCTAAAGAATCGGTCCGAACTGGCAAGAGCCCATCTCTGCTCATAGGATATGGATTTGGCAACATCCCTATAATAAGCTGTCTTAAATCCCTAAATAATAACATTAAATGCTAAAATATTAGCTTTATTATTGAAAAATTATTTCAAATGTATGTCAGATGAATATTGTAATGTAGAGCATGATACACTTGACAGATACTAGCATAATATTTTCAACAGCTCCTCATAATCACTTTTGGTTTTGAGAGTAGGTGCATGTATAAATCAAAATGTATATTTATCAGGCAAAGGCAAACATTGAAGAATCTGGTCCCGTCTTGGAGAAATAATAGATTAATTGGAAAATTGTAAATTAGCAGACTAAATCTACCCAAATTGAGTGGCTATTGATTTGGAAGCTGATTGAGTCCAGAGATAGATTGGGGTTATTTTACTCTAGATGAGATTTATTTATTTATTTAGATTTGTATGCCACCCCTCTCCACAGATTCGGGGCGGCTCACAACAAGTGAAAAAGACAGTTTGCGACAAATCTAAATTCCTACTAAAAAAACATTTAAAAACCCCATTTTCTAACACACATACATACACACATACCATTCATAAATTGTACGCCCAGGGGAGATGCCTCAGTTCCCCCATGCCTGACGACACAGGTGGGTCTTAAGAAGCTTACGAAAGGCAAGGAGAGTAGGGGCAGTTCTAATCTCCGGGGGGAGTTGGTTCCAGAGGGCCGGGGCCGCCACAGAGAAGGCTCTTCCCCTGGGGCCCGCCAACCGACATTGTTTAGTTGACGGGACCCGGAGAAGGCCCACTCTGTGGGACCTAATTGGTCGCTGGGATTCGTGCGGCAGAAGGCGGTCTCGGAGATATTCTGGTCCAGTACCATGGAGGGCTTTAAAGGTCATAACCAACACTTTGAATTGTGACCGGAAGTTGATCGGCAACCAATGCAGACTGCGGACTGTTGGTGAAACATGGGCATACCTAGGTAGGCCCATGACTGCTCACGCAGCTGCATTCTGCACGATCTGAAGTTTCCGAACACTTTTCAAAGGTAGCCCCATGTAGAGAGCATTACAGTAGTCGAACCTCGAGGTGATGAGGGCATGAGTGACTGTGAGCAGTGAGTCCCGGTCCAGATAGGGCCACAACTGGTGCACCAGGCGGACCTGGGCAAACGCCCCCCTCGCCACAGCTGAAAGATGGTTCTCTAATGTGAGCTGTGGATCGAGGAGGACGCCCAAGTTGCGGACCCTCTCCGAGGGGGTCAATAATTCCCCCCCCCAGGGTAATGGAAGGACAGATGGAATTGTCCTTGGGAGGCAAAACCCACAGCCACTCCGTCTTATCCGGGTTGAGTTTGAGTCTGTTGACACCCATCCAGGCCCCAACAGCCTCCAGACACCGGCACATCACTTCCACCGCTTCATTGACTGGACATGGGGTGGAGATGTAAAGCTGGGTATCATCAGCGTACTGATGATACCTCACCCCGTGCCCTTGGATGTTCTCACCCAGCGGTTTCATGTAGATATTAAATAGTAGGGGGGGGGAGGACCGACCCCTGAGGCACCCCACAAGGGAGAGACCTCGGAGTCGACCTCTGACCCCCCACTAACACCGACTGCGAGCGACCGGAGAGGTAGGAGGAGAACCACTGAAGATGCCTCCCACCCCCAACCCCTCCAGCCGGTACAGAAGGATACCATGGTCGATGGTATCGAAAGCCGCTGAGAGGTCAAGAAGCACCAGGACAGAGGATAAACCCCTGTCCTGAGCCCGCCAGAGATCATCCATCAATGCGACCAAAGCAGTTTCCGTGCTGTAACCGGGCCTGAAACCCGACTGCTGGGGACCTAGATAATCGGCTTCTTCCAAGGATCGCTGGAGCTGGAGTGCCACCACCTTCTCAACAACCTTCCCCATAAAGGGAAGATTGGAGACTGGCCGGTAGTTGTTAAGTACGGCTGGGTCCAGGGAAGGCTTCTTGAGGAGGGGGCGCACGAGCGCCTCTTTATAGGATGATGGAAAAGATCCCCTCTCCAAGGAAGCGTTGATAATCTCCTGGACCCAGCTCCGTGTCACCTCCCTGCTGGCCGAGACCAGCCAGGAGGGACACGGATCCAGTGAACAGGTGGCGGAACTCACAGCTCCAATGGCCTTGTCCACTTCATCAGGTGTCACCAGATCAAACTCTTCCCAGACAGGTGGACAAGTACGGGCCCCAGTCACCTCAACTGACTCGTTGTCAGCCGACTCTGTTTTCCAATTGGAGTCGAGGTCCGCCCGAATCTGAGCGATTTTATCAGCGAAAAACGTGTTAAAGTCCTCGGCACTACTCTGTAAGGGCTCCCCAACTCCCCTCTGGTTAAGAAGGGAGCGGGTCACCCTAAACAGAGCGGCCGGGCGGGATTCCGCTGATGCAATCAAGGCGGCATGATACGCGCATCTTGCCGCCT
Source organism: Erythrolamprus reginae (assembly GCF_031021105.1). NCBI lineage: Eukaryota > Metazoa > Chordata > Lepidosauria > Squamata > Dipsadidae > Erythrolamprus > Erythrolamprus reginae. Next base: position 71,806,074 of record NC_091954.1, on the reverse strand, counting down.
TGAGCGCCACTTTGTAAGTCTTAATAAAAGCTCTTACAAGTGTTCGATCAGATTCAGACTTACTCTTCCTCCATCGCTTCTCTAGACGTCTCTTCTGGCGTTTCAACTCCCGGAGCTCCTCGTTGAACCATGGAGCTCTACGGGGTCTAGCGCCGCGGAGAGGTTGCAAAGGCGCAATCCGATCAAGAGCCTCCGCTGCAGCCTTGTTCCAGGCTTCCGCAAGAGACTCTGCCGAACTGTGGACGAGTGCATCTGGAATAACCCCAAGCGCCATCTGAAAGCCCTCTGGGTCCATCAGGCGTCTGGGGCGGAACATCTTAATTGGTTCCGCCTCCCTGTGGGGAAGGATTGGAGCCAGGAAGTCAAGCCGTAGTAGAAAATGGTCTGACCATGACAAAGGCAATGCTTCTAAGCCCCTTAGTTTCAGACCATTACTCAGTTGCTCAGAGAGGAATACCATGTCAGGTGCGTGTCCTCCCTCATGAGTCGGACCCTGAACTACTTGAGTCAGGTCCATGGCTGTCATGGTGGCCATGAACTCCTGTGCCAACCCAGAGGTTTCGCCGAGTGACGGCAGGTTGAAGTCCCCCAAGACAATAAGTCTGGGGAACTCCACCGCCAACCCGGCTACCTCCTCGAGTAGCACAGGCAGGGCTTTTGACACGTAGCTGGGAGGCAGGTACGTGAGAAATAAGCCCACCTGAACCCCTAAGTCCAACTTCATCAGGAGAGACTCGCAACCCGCAATCTCTGGAGCAATGAGTCCACGTAGGCAAAGGCGCTCCCTGGCTATAATAGCCACTCCTCCCCCCCCTTCCCTGGGGTCGAGGTTGATGCCATATCTGAAACCCGGCTGGGCAGATTTCAGAGAGAGGAACTCCTCCCTCCGGGCCCAGCCAGGTTTCAGTAATACATGCCAGGTCGGCCTCCTCATCCAGGATCAAATCCCGGATGAGGAGAGTTTTATTTACCACCGACCTGGCATTAAGCAGCAGCAACCTGAGCCCAGGGCCAGAATTGCACTCATCACCAGCGTCCAAGGTTGGGCTCACGGAGCCAGAACAAGGGATCGTTATAAGGCAACGATCCCTCGTTCCCCTGGAACGGCTAACTCCGTGGCCCCCGCCATATCTGCCTCTCCCCAGCAATACTGGGATATTCCGACCCTCTGCCACCCCAGAGATCGATGCCCCTTCCCCTCCCGCCTCTCGGGTGTCAGGTGGGCCAAATCCGTCATTCATACTGTTACCATTCACCTCATCCATACCGTGACCCCCCCCCCCAGCCATACCAATCATACCAATCATTCGTCTCATGCACAGTGTTACATACATCCCAATTATCCATTAGTTAAGAAATCCCCAATAGTTAAAAATAGATTAAATTAATAAAATAGTTAATAGTCATTAAAACATTACTAAAAGTCTCAGAATATACAATATAAAATAGAATATAAAAATAGAAAGAATATAAAGTGCAAGTTCTAAGATGCTTAAAATGCTTAAGAAATATAGGAAGTAATTAAAAACAATTGTCCATGAGGTCAGCAATGCAGCTCTCAGTCCCTGGGGGGGGGGAGATTTGTTTTGTTTTGTTTTTTGGGGGTAGGGATGTTCAGGGGAAAGATGTTCAGGAAGAACGTTCTGGTATATTTTCCTTCAGGTCTGTGGTGACAGTCCCTGCCACAGGCCGGCACCCCTGCCACAGGCTGGCAGCCCCTGCCACAGGCTGGCACCCTCAGGTCTTTCTCTGGTTCTCCTAGGTATATGAGTTCTGTCCTCCAAAGTCTCTGAGGCAGGCTTTTCAGTTCTCTATATATCAGCCACCAATCTCGGCCCCTCTGACTCAGCAGTGCCGCTCGGCTCTCGATATTCCACCTAGCCTCTTCCCCGTGTCTCTGTAGTTGTCGGGTGACGCCTCCAGTTCTCCAATCCTTCCGCAACCCCACACAGCCATATCGCCACCATTCAATCGCTGCAAACCTCAGCCCAGGCCAGCAGCCTCCACAGTGCTCTCCTTGGGTCCCGCTTCCGAAGGGATGACCTCCTTCTCGTTCCGGAGCCATGCCACAACTCACTGGCCTCCACCACGTTCCTCTGGCTTCCTCCGCCAAACCGGTCGCCCTGCTTCCGTCATAGTAGTCCTCCGCCCGATGGCCCCTCCGATGCCGAGCGCTCCCACCATACCGCGCTTGGCTCCTGGCTCGTCGGGGAGGAAAGGAAGGGGCAGTCGTCTTCCAAAACCGCCCAGCTCAGTCCGCTCGAGTTGGAAAAGGGGCGCGTCCGCTGGGTGCTGATGTCAGCGCGCGCCCCCTGCGTGAGGGGCGGAGACAAATAACCTATAACTTGGAGTTCTTCTAAACTCAGGAGACCTGGTTGAATAGCAGGTAGAGGCTATAGCCATGATGGCCTTCGCACAATTATATATTGAATGCCATATATATTCTTTCTGGATCAGGAAGCTTTACTTTCAGTCATTCATGGACCTTGTCACCTTTTAGATAGATAACTGTAATGTGCTGTTACAAATAAATATTACTTTTTCATAGTCTTGCTTTCTTGAATTTGTAAAAATGTATATTCCTGATGAATCTCAAATGTCTTTGCTTACAGGAAGTTACAGCAAGTAGTCGCCATTATGTCGACAGATTATTTGACCCTGATCCTCAAAAAGTACTTCAGGGTGTTATGTAAGTAGTACAAACTTTTTGCTATTATGTCTTTAAATTCTTAGTTTTGTTTGAATCATTTTCATTACTTGCTTTTTATACTTCAAAAAAACTATGTATTTGAGGCATTACTAATGAAATATGCTCAGTTACTATTCTTTGTGAATACAGTGATCCCTCGGTTAGCGCGGGGGTTACGTTCCAAGACCTCCCGCGCTAACCGATTTCCGCGTAATACTGGATGCGGAAGTAAAAAACCTTCTGCGCATGCGCGCCCTGGCCGCACATGCGCAGAAGGTGGAGCGACGCAAATTCGGAGGCTGGCAATGCAATGGTGATTTTTCCGGGCTCCTTGCCGCTACCCCCCGCCCGCCCGATTCGCCCCGCTCACCGGCTTTCTTGGGGCAGGGCCAGCGCTGGCGGCAATGGCAAACCTCCCTCCTTCCCTTCTCTCCTTCCTGTCACCGGCTTTCTTTGGGGCAGGGGCAGCGCTGGCGGCAATGGCAAACCTCCCTCCTTCCCTTCTCTCCTTCCTGTCACCGGCTTTCTTTGGGGCAGGGGCAGCGCTGGCGGCAATGGCAAACCTCCCTCCTTCCCTTCTCTCCTTCCTGTCACCGGCTTTCTTTGGGGCAGGGGCAGCGCTGGCGGCAATGGCAAACCTCCCTCCTTCCCTTCTCTCCTTCCTGTCACCGGCTTTCTTTGGGGCAGGGGCAGCGCTGGCGGCAATGGCAAACCTCCCTCCTTCCCTTCTCTCCTTCCTGTCACCGGCTTTCTTTGGGGCAGGGGCAGCGCTGGCGGCAATGGCAAACCTCCCTCCTTCCCTTCTCTCCTTCCTGTCACCGGCTTTCTTTGGGGCAGGGCCAGCGCTGGCGGCAATGGCAAACCTCCCTCCTTCCCTTCTCTCCTTCCTGTCACCGGCTTTCTTTGGGGCAGGGCCAGCGCTGGCGGCAATGGCAAACCTCCCTCCTTCCCTTCTCTCCTTCCTGTCACCGGCTTTCTTTGGGGCAGGGCCAGCGCTGGCGGCAATGGCAAACCTCCCTCCCTCCTTCTCTTCTCTCCCTCCCTCCCTCCTTCCCTCCTTCCTTCCCTCCTTCTCTCCCTCCCTCCTTCCCTCCCTCCCTTCTCTCCCTCCCTCCCTCCCTTCTCTCCCTCCCTCCTTCCCTCCTTCTCTCCCTCCCTTCTCTCCCTCCCTCCTTCCCTCCTTCTCTTCTCTCCCTCCCTTCTCTCCCTCCCTCCTTCCCTCCTTCTCTTCTCTCCCTCCCTCCTCTCCCTCCCTCCCTTCTCTCCCTCCTTTCTCAAAAAGCACTTAAACTGTAACTGTACTGTTACTGTACTGTGTAATGACAGAATAAAACCCCCCAGCCCTCACCTGTGTTTGAATTTCATTCATTCACTCAGTCATTCATTCATTCATTCTTCTGTACAGACTGTGTGCCACTCAGTCCCAACACTTTTAACCCATAAATTACCATTTCCCATCCCCTTAATTACCATTACCTACTGTACACATTGAATAAGACTCTTAAGTTATGAACAATAACATATTTATTTACATTTTTTGGGGTGGGGTGAGGGTTAGCATAACTGGGATACAGTAACTAGGGATCTTCTTCTATCACCATTTCTACAATGGACGCTGCAGGTGATGGTGTGACAGACCTCTTGGTTTTTGTGACAAACATGGTCATGGGCAGTTGTTGGCGCCGTTTCTTTTTCTGGGCTAACATGGATCTGTATGGTGCAAAGATGTTGTCAAGGGAGGCGTTAAACTGTATAGAGCGAGTCATGTTGGGATCCCAAAGTTCCACCATGCGTTGTACATTTGAAGTGGCTCTGTTCAGTTCTGCAAGCCGCTCAAGCGTTAGGCCAACATCTTCTTCTTCCTCAGCTTGTTCAGCTTCCGCTTCCTCCTCTTCTTCACTCGCTGACCTGGTCAGCTCCTCCAGATCTTTGTCTGTCAGCGGTAGGCCATGCTCATCAAGCAAACCATTGACTTCCTCTGCTGTCATGTCAACGAAGCCTTCTCCACCCAGTGCCTGTGCCAGCTTCACAGAGTTCTGGACTGCAGCATCTTGGATTTCTTCGGGAGCAAATCCCTTGTAATCATGCACCACTTCTGGCCACAATTTCCTCCATTGTCTGTGTCTTCATATCTGTCAAGGCATTCTGAATGTTCTTCAGACAAGATGCAATTGTGTACTGACGCCAGTAGGCCTTCAATGTGAAGTTGTCATCAGCATCCATTGCTTCCACGATGCTTCCAAGAGAATTGCGCGTGTACAGTGCCTTAAATGCACGGATAATACCTTGATCCATCGGCTGGATAAGCGATGTGGTGTTTGGTGGCAAGAATTCAACTTGCACCCCATCATGTTCATGGTCCAGGTGATCATGGCCGCCAGCATTGTCCATTAGGAGAAGCACTTTGAAATCCAGTCCTTTGCCAGCCAAATAATCCTTCACCTGTGGGATGAAGCACTGATGAAACCAGTCCCGCGTGAGGGGTTTTGTAATCCATGCTTTAGCATTATGCATCCAGTACACTGGCAATGCATTCTTATTTCTGTTCTTGAGGGCTCTTGGATTTTGTGACTTATAAATTAGCCCTGGCTTCAGCAAAAAGCCTGCTGCATTCCCACACATGATCAAAGTCACTCGATCTTTCATGGCCTTAAAGCCAGGGGCTTTGGCTTCATCTTGCATCAAGAAAGTCCTTGAAGGCATCCTCTTCCAGAACAGGCCTGTTTCGTCCATGTTGAACACCTGTTCTGGAAGGTAGCCCCCTTCTGCAATTAGCTCTTTAAACGTGCGCTGGACAAAGTTTTCTGCTGCACCTGTATCTGCTGAGGCAGCTTCTCCGTGCAATGACACACTCTTCAGGCCATAGCGCCGTTGAAATTTCTCAAACCACCCTTTGCTTGCTGTGAATGTGGCTGGGGCTGAGGCTGAGGCTGAGGCTGCAGAATGACAGGAAAGGGAGAGAGAAGTGACTTGAATGAAAGCATAAAGAGTAAATGCCCACCTCCTTCCCTCCTTCCTTCCTTCCCTCTCTTCTCTCCCTCCCTCCTTCCCTCCTTCCTTCTCTTCTCTCCCTCCCTCCTTCCCTCTCTTCTCTCCCTCCCTCCCTCCTTCCCTCCTTCCTTCTCTTCTCTCCCTCCCTCCTTCCTTCTCTTCTCTCCCTCCCTCCTTCCCTCCTTCCTTCTCTTCTCTCCCTCCCTCCCTCCTTCCTTCTCTTCTCTCCCTCCCTCCTTCCCTCCTTCCTTCTCTTCTCTCCCTCCCTCTCTTCTCTCCCTCCCTCCTTCCCTCCTTCCTTCTCTTCTCTCCCTCCCTCCCTCCTTCCTTCTCTTCTCTCCCTCCCTCCTTCCCTCCTTCCTTCTCTTCTCTCCCTCCCTCCCTCCTTCCTTCTCTTCTCTCCCTCCCTCCTTCCTTCCTTCTCTTCTCTCCCTCCCTCCCTCTCTTCTCTCCCTCCCTCCTTCCCTCCTTCCTTCTCTTCTCTCCCTCCCTCCCTCCTTCCTTCTCTTCTCTCCCTCCCTCCTTCCCTCCTTCCTTCTCTTCTCTCCCTCCCTCCCTCCTTCCTTCTCTTCTCTCCCTCCCTCCTTCCCTCCTTCCTTCTCTTCTCTCCCTCCCTCCCTCTCTTCTCTCCCTCCCTCCTTCCCTCCTTCCTTCTCCTCTCCCTCCCTCCCTCCCTCTCTTCTCTCCCTCCCTCCTTCCCTCCTTCCCTCCTTCCCTCCCTCCTTCCCTGCTCCTTCCTTAAAAAACACTTAAATACAGTATCTAATGACAGAATAAAAAACCCCAGCCCTTACCTGCGTTTCCCTCATCTGCATCGCCTTCTTCTGTGTCTTCAAGACGGTTGTACAATTGTTGTGCTTTGGTTCTGATAGTGTTGGTATCCAAAGCAATGCTCTTTTTGCGGCAGTCTTGTACCCACAGGGACAAAGCAGCTTCCATCTTCATGAGCCGTTTGTTTCTAGGCGTCACCATTCTTTTTGCAGCCTTGTTGAAGGCCATCAGGGAACTTTGCCTTATCTTTTTCTCGTCGTCACGAATGGTTCGCACACTCGATTCGTTGATCCCATACTGCCGACCAACATCTGCATAAGAGCGTCCCCCTTTCAGCATGTCCAAAATGTCAATTTTCTCTTTAATTGTGAGTATCCTCCTGGTCTTTTTAGCGTCGCCGCCAGCACTCCGAGCACAACGTTTAGGAGGCATCTTGCAACAAGTCTGAACAAGTTCCAAAAGTTCAGTTGCAAAGCTTTTTTTTGCGTTTGCAACGATTGGTTGAGATTTTGGCCAATCAGCAATCAGCATGACGTCATCGGGCGGGAAAAACCGTGGTATAGCAAAAAAAAACGCGAACGTATTTTTTAATTAATATTTTTTGAAAAACCGCGTTGCAGCGTTTCGCGTTAATCGAGATCGCGTAAATCGAGGGACGACTGTATATTAACATAGTATAAATCTTTCCCTGCCTGGCAGTTTCAGTATTTTTGCTTTGATTTCTAAATCTTGTCCACCATTTTATACATCTGATAGTGATGTATTTTTCCTACTTTCACAGTATTCACCTTTGCATCAAATGAGAATTCCACAGTATTTTGAAAGATACAAATTAAGATACTTTTGAAAGATACAAATTAAGATACTTTTGCTAAATACTACAAATTTAAACTAAATATATACATCTTAAATTGAATCATGAATATACATGATGCAATTATGCATATATTTTATCTTAACACTTGAAAAATTAGCATCTGATATATACATTATTAGAATTTAGATGTATTAAAAGCATAACTCAACAAGATTACAATAAAATTCATCTGTAGTTATAACAATATACCCTAGTTGGAAGTTTCTGTTTAACCACAGCACATTAGGTGTAGATGCTAATGTTATGATAATCATAACAGTGGTTACATAAAACACATGAATTAAAAAAAATATGGCTTGATTTTGGTTCAAGCAGCTCCAGCATATCTTATCATCTGACCTCAGTCAAGTTCATCTAATATGTGTTTCTGAATTGGTCTCTATCATTGTTTTGGTAAGGTGAATAAGCATTCATTCTTAATAGGGTAAATGAAGACAGCAAGGATAAGAAATGTTCCAGAGTGCTTTTGTATTTTTATATTGTACCTGAAAGAGAAAATAATTGGAATATACAGATCAGGATGAATGAACTTGGTTAAGTGGTAGTTAAAAATACAATTAAAACAGTATTTAATATATTTTCTATCAGGTTTTTTTTAAAGAGGGAAATATGCTGGTTCTCTTTTTGGATAAAAATGAATATATTTTTTTCCTGAAAATCAGATAGTGAGTTGATATTCCAGTATTGTATAAAAATTCCATTAGTTACTCCAAAAGAATTGTTGACTTTCATATATGAAATAGCTACAAGAAATCCTATACCATATTCTTTGACAATAATTGCCTACTACAAATTCATACAAATCTATGAATTTCTAACTAAACCATATGATTTATGTTCCAATTCCCAAACATGTATTTCTGAAAGTAAGAAGATTGTAATCTACTCTAATTTTGTGTTTTACAGTCTGTATGCATGGATATGGATATATGGTGTAATGACCAACAATATTATTTGAATTTCTCATGAGGATATTACTTTGAAATTTCTATCTCCCAAAGAGGATTCTGGGAAAAAGAATCTCAATAATACAAAAGTAGAATAGGTTTTATTTCTGAACAAGTAACCTATAAATTTTGTTTCATGATACTTTTGGCATAGATGAATTGAAAAAAACCACCTATTTTATTTATATTATTGCTATGTCTTGTGTTTTTATAGTACAAAGAATGAAGCCATTGTTCTTAGGTAAAGGGAATCGTTAAAAAAAAAATCATTTGCTATGAAACTGTTGGAACTAGCATTGGGCTAGTTGTAGTTATGATTAAGATTACTTTCAACTTTCGTAACTTGCACTGACGTATTTGCAATTGGTCTCTAATATTTTGAGTTTATCAGGTATGAATATTCTATGACAGTTCCCAAATTCATTTGATGTTGTCGACTGGGCAACTGGCACTATATTATCTAACTTGGAAAATATTTTGTTTGAGAGACTGACTATGATTTATTTAAAGAAATAATAAATTAGTTATACATAAATAGGGAGAACTAACCTGTGGAAGAGTTAATAATGGAATTATATTGGAAATGACATTTTAGCTTTATCCCAACATTCTTTCAATAAGTTAAAGGCAGTATGCGTGGCACAAAAAATAACTATGGAAGATAAAAGATAGTGTTTCCCCAGTCCAGCCATGTCCAAATCTACAGGGCAGTGCTCATCTTCCTTTCTATCTGAAGGAGCCAGCGTCATCTGAAGAAATTTCCATAACCATGTGGCCAGCATAACTATTTGTTGAGTTACACGCTTATTTTCCCACCAAAATGGTACCTATTTATTCACATTTGCGTGCTTTTGTACCTCTAGATTGCCAGGAGCTGGAGCAAGTACTTATTAAGGTTATCTTTATTAATTCAAGATCACTCACTGAGTTTTGTGGCTATGTGGGGATTTGAATTATAAATCTCAGAATCTGGGCAACTGGCAGATGACCTGAATGTGCTGTACTGTAGATTTGAGAGGAAATCACTGTCAACTGTTATACCCATCTCAGAAACACCGACAGTAGCCAAATCTCCTGCATCTATCTCCATCCCTCTGGATGTCCTAGAACAAAATGTATGAGATCTATTTTACGGATCAGGGATCCCCAACGCCTAGGCCATGGCCTGCTACTAGTCTGGGGAACTGTGCTTTGCAAGTGGTGGACAAGCTTGTGAAGCATTATTTGTACATGTGCAGGATTAGGTTGTGTGCTTGCAACATCCTCTACTCCCCAACTGCTGCCTCCACCAGTCACAGACCTTAAAAGATTGGTAACCAAAGATTGGAAAAGTATCAGGCCCAGATAGCGTAACTACTTGCTTGAAAGTTTTGCTGATCAACTAGCTCCAATCTTCATCCGCATCTTTAATAAACCACTGGAGATGTGTGATATTTCTTCCTGCTTTGAATGCTCCATAATCATCCTGGTTCCCAAGAAATCCTCATCTTGGGATGACCACAGGCCAGATGCTCTGATATCTGTAGTTGTGAAAACTTTTAAAAGGTTAGTGCTGGCCCACCTGGACCTTTTGCAGATTGCCTATTGTGCAAATAGATTGGCAGATAATGCTGTCAATATGGCACAGCACTACATCTTGCAACATCTTATATCCCCAGGGGTCCTCTTTGTAGACATCAGTTCTGCATTCCAGAAATTCTTCACTGTAAACTGATTCAGCTAGCTGCACCTGTCCATACTTATAGATGGATTATAAGCTTTCTGACACATAAAAAGCAACAGGTGAAGCTAGGGAAAGTCACATTGAATACCCAAACAATTAGCACAGGTTCCCCCAGGGTTGTGCGCTCTTTCCATTACTCTTTTCTCTCTCTATAAATGACTGCATCTCAAAGGATCCCTCAGTTAAAGTACTGACATTTGCAGATGGTACCATGGTCATTTGAGATGGTGATGAGTCTACATATCAACAGGAGAATGAACAACTGGCCCTGTGGTACAGCCGGAACAATCTGGAGCTGAATACACTTATAACTCTAGTGATACTAGTGGAATTTAGGAGGAACACTCTACACAGTATCAATGGTAGAGTGTTCACGCTTTGGGTTGTATAATTTCCCAGGATTTTAAAATGGAAACTTAACATTAGAACTATCATTAAAAAGACATAATAAAGAATATTCTTCCTGTATCAACTCAGAAAGTTCAGACTGCCCCAGAAGCTATTAATAACACAGAGGAATAATATTATTTGTAGAAGTACAAATAATCTCTTATTTGTACTTCTATAACTGTCTGGTTTAGTACAGCAACCAAACAGGAAAGGTATAGATTTTAGTAGATAGTTAGAAATACAACCCCCCCCCAGCCCCCCCCCCCAAACAACAATTGCAGTCAGCATGCTTTTTCGCATCCTGGACATAAACTCTTTCAATTCCTCAAGATTGCATGGCAAAACAATTAGTCACAGATACAGTTTTTCCCTCATGCCATCATTCTGATGAAGACCTAATTCCCATAGTACTGTCTTATATATATATATATATATTTACCCATGTAGTATGGCCGTATTATTATTTTCCTTCTCATATTTTCTACTACCTTTTATTACTGGCCTCATTATTGTGATTATTATTATTACTCTTTTGTTTTGCATGTATGCTGAGAGCTCCTGCACTGGAGACAAATTCCTTGTGTGTCTAATAACATTTGGCCAAATTAATTATCTTCTTTTTTCTCCTCGTCATTTCCATTATTTTTGCAATTAGACATACTGTGGTATAATTACAAGACGAGATAATTTCTGTTGCTCAGTATTACTTCGCACACCCACTCTTTATTGTATATTATTTTTTATAATATCTATTTTCATTTGCAAACATGGTAAGTCATTTATTAGCCCTTATATGCAGTTGCTGTTGACCCATCTGAGTCTGTTTTGAGACCATTTATTTTGAGAGAACTATTGTTAAGAACAGTGTTTAAAATCATACTCCTGTATCATCTACAAAATATTATTGTTTTATGTAAGGAAGATTTCATTTAAAGATGTCCAAAATGTGTTACTTTATTTACAAAGCTATATTGTAGTAGAGGTACCATAGCTCTCAACTTATGCCCACAATTGAGCCCAAAATTTCTATTGCTAAGGCTGTTATGAGAGTTTTGCCCCATTTTATGACCTTTTTTGCTGCAATTGTTAACCAAATCTCTGCAATTGTTAGTTGAATCATGAGACCATTAAGTGAACCCAGCTTTCCCTATTGACTTTGCTTGTCAGACCCCCAACACTACAACTGTCATAAACACATGCCAATTACACAATACCTTAATTTTGATCACGGGATACTTCAGTGGCTGTAATTGTGAAAAACAATCATAAGCCACTTTTTTCAATGCTGTTGTAACTTCAAATGTGACTAAATGAGTGGTTGTAATCAAGGACCATCTGTACTAGAAACCCACAATTAGTGTTTATGGAATCCTTTTCTATTTTGGTTTCTGTAATACACATAAAGGTCCTCAATATTTGACCGTAATGGAGCCTATCCATTATGTAGTATGTTGTGATAGTCATAAAATAGGTTGATCATATGATTGACCTGATTTGATCTCTTTTTACCAACAAGCATTAAGTAACTGCTGGAGTTGTTAGGCGAACACTGTGGTGGTTAACCAAGCCAGTGGTTTGCTATTGTTATGATTTTACTGAAAATTGGAAATAAGTCCTAGTTTTCAAGAAAACCTTTGTAAAACCTGACTGCAGGATGTAGCAAATGCATTTTGCCAAGCATCTGAAGTTTGGCCATGTTCTAAGTTGAGTTACATGCAATGTAATATTATTATGAAAGTGTAGATAATACGTTTAACTTTTGTTCTTAATTTTTTTCTGGAATTCTTAACATTATTTGCTTGTATGCTGATGATATTGGCTTCTATTGGCATCTAGTATTATGAAACCTTTCATATTTAAATATTTAATGTAACTGATACTTCCATAATAATATCAGTAGTTCTCAACTTACAACCATCTTCAACTTATCAGCATGACTGAGCCCAAATTTCTGTTGCTAATGAGACATTTTTTAAATGACTTTTGCTCCTTTTTACAAGCTTTTTCCACAGTTGTGAAATGAATCACTGCAGTTGCTAAATTAGTAACAGGTTGTTAAATGAATCTGGCTTCGCTTTTCAAAAGGCCACAAAAGGTAATCACATGACCATGAGTAATTGCAACTGTCATAAATTAGAACCAGTTGCCAAGTAATCTTGATCACATGACCATGGGAATGCTGCAATTATCATAAGTGGGGAAAATGGTCATAAGTCACTTTAGTGCTGTTGTAACTTTGAGCAGTCACTAAATGAACTGTTATAAGTTGAGGACTACCTGTAATAGGTCTATTTAACAAAAGAAGATATGGATAATATGAGTTAAACTGGAGAATTGAATGACAGAGAGCAATGAAGATAAACAAGAGAATTCCCCAGGGAAACACTGCTCTAGAGGACGTGTGTGCGTATATATTAGTTTTGTTGATATTTTTAAACAAAAAATTAAAAAGTAATGTGAACCATTAGTAAGGAAGAAAAAAACATCAAATGCAAAATAAAAAGAGCAAAAAAAGAAGAAAAGGTTAAAGGAAATTAGAAAAGAAAAAGATACAAAGAAGTGACTTCCAATACAGTGATCCCTTGATTTTCGCGATCTCGATCTTCGCGAAACGCTATATCGCGATTTTTCAAAAAATATTAATTAAAAATATTTTCCCACCCGATGACGTCACTCTCTTCCGTTCTCATCTTTCTTTCTCTCTCTCTTTCTCTATCTTGCTTCTTCCTCTCTCACACTCTCTTCCTCCCTCTCTCATCTCTTTCTTTCCTTCTCTCTCTTTCTCTCTCTCCCCCTCTTGCTCTCGAGCGGCGGGCGGGCGGGCGAGCGACGGGCAGGCAGCAGCGAGGAGCTGAAGATCGGGGTTTCCCCTTTGCGTGGGCAGCGGGGAAGACCCAGGGAAGGTTCCTTCGGCCGCCCAGCAGCTGATCTGCTCGGCAGCGCCGCAGCAGCGAGGAGCCGAAGATCGGGGTTTCCCCTTTGTGTGGGCGGCGGGGAAACCCCATCTTCGGCTCCTCGCTGCTGCGGCGCTGCCGAGAAGATCAGCTGCTGGGCGGCTGAAGGAACCTTCCCTGGGTCTTCCCCGCCGCCCACGCAAAGGGGAAACCCCGATCTTCGGCTCCTCGCTGCTGCGGCGCTGCCGAGCAGATCAGCTGCTGGGCGGCGGAAGGAACTTTCCCTGGGTCTTCCCAGGTGCGGAAGTAAAAACACCATCTGCGCATGCGCGGCCATGGAAAACAGGGCGCGCATGCACAGATGGTGTTTTTACTTCCGCACCACTATATCGCGAAAAATCGATTATCGCGAGGGGTCTTGGAACGGAACCCTCGCGATAATCGAGGGATCACTGTATTCTTCACAGCAGTTATTAATACATACTGCTCAAAAAAAATAAAGGGAACACTTAAACAACACAATATAACTCCAAGTAAATCAAACTTCTGTGAAATCAAACTGTCCACTTAGGAAGCAACACTGATTCACAATCAATTTCACATGCTGTTGTGCACATGCAACTTTGTACAGAACAATGTATTCAATGAGAATATTTCATTCATTCAGATCTAAGATGTGTTATTTGAGTGTTCCCTTTAATTTTTTTGACCAGTGTATTTTAACCTCACTCTAAAGTTCCATCATATTACTTTTCTTTTTATAATCTACCTTGTCTATAAATCACACTTCATATTTACACAAAAATTCCATAAGAGGCTTCCAATCACCAATAAATATAACTTTTCTGTAATCAAAGATACCAATATATCCATTTCAACAAAACCTGTCAATGTCATAAACCTTTTCTACATAATAGATTCAACACATAATGAAAGATTCTTCTATCTTTATGTAATACAGTAACCTCTCCATAGTAATCATGTTGAAATGATACTGTGTTTTTTTCTGTTTATTATTTATTGATTTGATTTGATTTGATTTGTATGCCGCCCCTCTCCATATACTCAGCATACATTAGTCCTAAAATGAAATGTTCTGGCTTCAATTGAACATTGAACAATTGGACGGACGTACACACGTACGTCCTCTAGAGCAGTGGTCCCCAACCTTTTTTCCACCAGGGACCAGTTTCAGCAAGACAATTTTTCTAGGGCCCGGTGGGGGCGGAAAGGGGGTTTAGCTTATCGTTCCATTGTCTCTCCCCCCCCCTTTTAATTTTGCGGGGGAGTTGAGGTGACAGAGGGAGGAAGGGTAGGAGGGGGCGGCTTCCTGTCTCTTTCCCCTCCTGTTCACTCGGGACCGCCATTTGCCTTTCAGCAGTTCCAGAGGACATCCCCCCCCGTTCCGGCTGGGATTGCAGCAAGGAATCCCAGAGCAGGGGGAGGTGCCTCCACGGACACAGTCACCTTCCTTTGCGATCGCTGCCTGCTTGGAGCGCCCACCACTGCCAGGTCTGGTAATTTTCTTGCAGCAAGGAATCCTTCCAAAAGAAAATTACCAGAGCTGGTGGTGGGGGTTTCATGGTCACACACACACCCCTGGCTTCGCTCCCACCCAGGACCCCGGGAATAGGGTGGGGGAGCCTAGCAAAAAAAGAGCTGCACAATGCCAAAGCCTTTTCGTTTGAGCTGCAGGCAGAGCGAGGGCTTTGCAAGGGCTTCGCAAGGAGGAAATAGACCACTTTCGACGAGAGAAGAAAGACAGGAAAGGAAGAAAGCAAGCAAGCAAAGGTTCTCTCAGCCCGAGGCAAATGGCGGTCCCAAGTGAACGTGAGGGGAAAGAGACAGGAAACAGCTTGGCACTCACTGGCTCCACAGTAGCTGCTGACTCCGCGGACCGGTGCAACATGCCTTGCGGCCCGGTACTGGTCCGCGGCCCGGCGGTTGGGGACCCCTGCTCTAGAGCAGTGTTTCCGAACCTTGGCAACTTGGAGATATTTGGACTTCAACTCCCAGAATTCCCCAGCCAGCAGTTGCTGGCTGGGGAATTCTGGGAGTTGAAGTCCAAATATCTTCAAGTTGCCAAGGTTGGGAAACACTGCTCTAGAGCATGAACATAATCCTAGCTGCCTAACTAAAGCAAGCAGGCACATACATGGAGCAGCAACAACATAGGAGGATGGGCAAACATAGCAAGATGCTGGCAGCAGATGATCATGTGACAGTGACAGTGTGGCAAAGGCATCACTCCTGTATTTTTATCAAAAAATATCACATGGGTTAAAATCTAAAATGATTGATACGACCCCATTGAGATTTTTCTTTCCAGACAGATAACACGATAGTTGTCTTGAGTCATTCCCAGTTGCTCCTGTTCAGATTTGGGGAACTCACTGATAAAGAGTCAGCTTTGGTGGCAAAATCAGCTGTTTGTCAGTAGGAGGAAAAAAACCATCCCACTGCTCAACCGCCATTTTTGGAGGACCTCAATGTTAGGCGTTTTGTTTTTTGTGGAGGCTGTGATGGAATGTTTCAGCAACATACCTTTTTCTTATACATGGATAATTTAGCAGATGATACTTATATATGCTTATGCTTATATGTATCACATTGTTTTTGAATTTTTTTTGTTTTTCATATTGGAAGATATGTAACTTGAAATTAAGAACTTACATTGCAGACTTAGTGTGTGTTCCCAGAGGAGCTGAACTTCAAAAAAGGCTATCCAGCATGAGTCAAAAATGAGAAGTTCAGCTATGGCTGGAGAGGGAAGCGAGTGAAAACACTTTAATTTGAGAATGTGGTTGATTTTTAGCTGTTTTTGCTTTGCGCTTGAATTGGAAATTTTGGAAGACTTCTAAAAGCAAACTAGCAATTACTCAGAAGTACTGACTCATAGGTATTAGTGAGGATGAAATAAATTTAAGCTTAATCAGCATTTTCTAAGGAAAATAAGTATTTTTGTAACTTTTTGTGAATAATCCAGCTACTGTTAGGATAGGCAAATCATGCCTGTTGAACTACCCTAAAAATGCAAACAATGTATCAACTCAGTATTCAATGTTTCATGCAAACTGCATTATGATGGTTGATTTGCAATAGGAACATCATATTGATAAACAGTGCTTGATTACTATTTCTTAGTTATCTCTGCTATTGAAGGTAGTTAAACATATTTGAAATGACCATGACCATGTTTTCTTTAGAATTGCATGAAAATTAATATTGGGGTTGCTTCATAAACAGTGTACTGCAATCGGTTTTGGAAAGAAAACAGCTTTCAAGTTTGCAAACAGTGCATGCACAATATGATTTCTGGCAGGAGGAGACAAGTTGGAGTAATTGAGTCTATACAGTATAAGAATATTTCTTGTTTAGGGTTACACCTGAATTTAGTTTTTTAATTCAAGTAGTCCTTGTTTTACAATTACGATTTTACAATTACAACCACAATTGAGCTCAATATTTATGTTGCTAAATGAGAAATTTGTTGAATGATTTTTGTTCCATTTGATGACTTTTCTTGCCATATTTGTTAAGCAAATCACTGCAGTTCTTAAATTAGTAACACAGTTGTTAAGTGAATCTGGCTTCCCCAATGACTTTGCTTGCCAAAAGTTCCCAAAATATATTCACATGACTCCGAGACACTGCTTCCATCATAAATATGAACCAACCATGCAGATCTAAATCATCTGCTGCTGCAACAGTCATAAGTGTGAAAAATGGTCATACGTCACTTTTTTCAGTACCATTGTAACTTCAGATGGTCACTAAATTTAACTGTTGTAAATCAAGGACTACCTGTATTATTTTTATTGCTTCAAATCTATAAACATAAGGAAAGGAGGAGCCCAAATAAAAATATTAAGAGGAAATTAAAAATCAGAAACACATGTCAGTAACAAACCCAAAAGAATAAAATTTAACAGACTTTCCACTAATTTGATAAATATTATGATGGCATTAAAATGAAGGGTAAAATCAACGGTTTTAATTCAGCATTAGAATCTCCATTGGAGCATAACAGTCGTCATAAAAGCAGTGGCCACATGATTAATCTCAATTTCTTTATAATTTGGCAGGTTTCAAATTTTTGAAATATAATTTAACACCGCATTGATGTGTTCATTGGGATAATGATTCAACATTTCTTTAAATTATTAGTTCATTGATTTCTTAAAATCAGGGGCGGTTGCATTGATTTCCTATTATTAGTCTCTAAAGTTGTCTGAAATATCTCCATATCAATCTTGGTACAGCTTTTCAGCTGTATAAAACATTTAACTCTAGATTTAGGGAAACTTTCTCTATGAATAAAAATTTAGACGGTTCAGATGTTGTTAATATAATAGGACTAAATTGTAACATTAAAAGATGTTATAATTGAATATAATGCCATATGACAGTGTAAACAAACCAAATTCAATTTTTATCCTCATATTCAAATACAGCTGCTATAGGAATACTAGCCAGATTCTCATATTTAATTTTTAAAGTTTTACTTCTAACTCCATCCTAATTTAACACTTTGATACTGCTATCAAATCTATATGCCAGATGGCTTTATAATGAATGATCAAGTGCACACTTGTGCTGTTGAATAGCTGGTATATGTCAGATATTTATATTAATAATGGGAATGTTATTTTTTTCCTGTTCAGTGTTAGATGTAGCAACTAAATGGTGCTACATTCTGCAAAACTGAGCTAGTAGTATCTCAGCATCATTTACTAGGGTTTTTCTCTTTCTGGATTTACAGAGATATGAAAAATGCTGTAATTGGAAACAACAAACAAAAAGCCAACTTGATTGTTTTGGGAGCAGTTCCAAGGTATGTCCTCTGCTACTCTCATTTTCACAGTCTCATTAAGCCATTAAAGACACTTAATTTCCTGACTGTCGCTCTATATTTTTTCTATAGCTGAGATTAATATATCTGATTTTTTTCTATAAAAATTGTTTGTATGGATACATCTGTGCTGAAAAAATTGGAAATAATGTCTGTTTCAAAGCTATGAAAATAGCTCTAAAGTCATTGGTTAATAAAACTTCTAAAATAAATGCCTCAATCCGTTTCTTCCATGTCTTACTTGCATGAAGATTTCATATAAGAATTTTGGAGGAAAACACTTTTATTTTTTAAAAAAGTAATTTATTCTTCTTTTTTAAATTGTGAAGTTAACTTCCAGGCTGCCTAAATCCTAATACTTACCTACTAGTAATTACTTAATTACTATAGCAAATTTCTACAATTTATTTAGTGTCTAACATGCTATTACCCAGTTTCTCATAAAAATTAAGTATTAAGTTGTTTCATGTAAATTTGTGGATCTACATCATTTTTTACATATTCTTAGGATCTTTTGCCATAAGGGTGTCGGAAAATCAATAATCTTTTGATCGTTAACAAGACTCCTCTTCTTCAACACCATTCTTATTTTTATTTCACTTACGGTATATCCTGCATCTCCTTAAGTAAAAGAACTTCCAATTCCATTGTTATAATGCTTTCATCCTATTGTTGTTTTTGACCTTAAATGTTTTGATGGAAGAAGCCTTTAGTTCCTTTTGTTAAAATAATGGGCTTCTGAATTAATTGTTGATCTACTGGAAAACACTCCAAAAACAACCAGTAGAACTTGACCCCCCCCCAACCTAAAGTTACCCAGAAATAGAACTCACAACTTCTCTGGTGTTTTAACCACTACATGACACTTAATTACTAACATAAAGTTCTTGACTATTTCCATTACAGGGATCCCTTGTGTTTTGACCACTAATTTAGTGACCATTCACTGTCACAATGGCACTAAACTAAAGGGATTTATGAAAGGTCTCAAAAGTTCCTGCAGTCACGGTTTCTCTGCAGTTACATGACCAGCTTTTATATCTTCCCAGTCATCCTCCCACAAACAAAGTCAATGGGGAAGTAGACAGGAAGTTCAAATGTTGTCCCACTGCTCTTTTGCCTATCCAAAACACCCACACAGCCACCTATCTCCATAATACCAACCCAGCTACCTGCACTCCTTTGTGGCACCTGCCCATGAAGCTGCCAGCAGCCTCCCTCGTGTGCCCCCTCCAAATTCTCATCCCCCGCTCTCATCTCTTCTCTGATGAAGTTGTCTCTTAAAGACTTGTGTGATCCTGAGTTACAACAGCATCTGGGGCTGTTGGGATTGCCATCACTAAGCAGGATGTCATGATTTATGGCCACATTTCTTGATAGTGGAAATTCTTGTCCCAACTGCTATCACAACCTGAGTACTATCTGTAATGTGGAGTTTTCCCTTCCCATTTGTACTAATATGTTTTTTGCTTTTATCAGAAGAATTAAAATGTCAGCATTAATAATTATGACTAAAATATATCATAGACCCAATTTACTCATAACTTGCTCTTTAACTATTACCTCTAATGTTCATAGGCAAAATAACACTATTTTGAGATTTATGTTATGTGTTTTAGCATACCTTATTGTCCAGATAATCCACAGACCAGATGCAACTAACAGTACTCTCTTTGTTCATGCCACAGAAATGCAATTTTATTCCGATTTTGGAGAAGAAATAATATAATTAATAAAGAAATAAAATAATATAATAGCCTAGCTCTGTTAATAAGTGCTATTGCTAACATGTTGTAAGCCGCCCTGAGTCTAAGGAGAAGGGCGGCATAAAAATTGAATAAATAAATAAATAAATAATTATTATTGAGCCTTAAAATAGGGTTAAGACCTTAAACTTAAATCAACTGCCTCATAAACTCTGAAAACATTTTAAAATTGTCTAATTTGCATTTGTTTAAAATCTGATTTGTCTGATTTTAACATTTTTATAAGCAGAGTAAATAATATGGCTATCTGCCTGAATGCTTAATTTTTTTACTTAGTAATTCCTTGATATTGTGACCATTACATTTATGTAGTGTTTTCAGGTTATGGCCCCCTTAACCCTTGATTGATTAGAAGGGTAAAAGATAAATCTAAATAAATAAAGCCTCCTATCAGTCAAATTAGTATACAATTAGTGTGACACAAATGTAATTGTAACATTTCCAAGCAATATTCCAAGCAATATTTCCAAAGTGGAAGGGATTGCCACTCTTGGATTGGGCTTTTCAGACACACTAGA
Organism: Erythrolamprus reginae; assembly: GCF_031021105.1. Taxonomy (NCBI): domain Eukaryota; kingdom Metazoa; phylum Chordata; class Lepidosauria; order Squamata; family Dipsadidae; genus Erythrolamprus; species Erythrolamprus reginae. The sequence goes on along the minus strand of NC_091954.1, from coordinate 71,785,656 downwards.
TGCTGCTCTAGGAACTCTTTATAGTCTTTCGAGACTGAAGGTTGCCAATGTAAATTTACAAACATTTAAAAAATAGATGGGAATTAGAGTTATAAAAGCAAAAGACTTCAAGCAAACAGGAGGCATATACCTACTGATCCGATGATATTAAGCAATCAGAATATATTAATCTGCACTGAGAAATGGTAAAATTAATTCTTATTCTTAATATACAAATTCTAGAGTCCTTCAGTTTCTTGGCTGGAGAGATTCAAGTTCTCTTTTAGATCATAGAACTTATTGAATGACTAGGTTAGTGAAAGTAAAATTAAGACAGACTATGCTGTATATACAGTACAGTACTTTGCTTCCTTCTAACTCAAAACAGGATATAAATGCATGTAATGTAAAAAATCAGTACTCAATACAATGGACAAAAAATTGTTTAGTTACTGAAAATAAAATTGCATATATAGGCAAAAACTATTTATTGCAAACTAGAATATCTAATCTCCCCTCATATTTGAAAAAATAAATAAAAGCAAGTTGAGCAACAGTTTGTTTCAGTATAGTACAAGGAATTTTTTTTTGATTCAAATAGTAGTTATATACGTTACTTGTATATACTCAAGACTATGTTGCTGATAAAGTGATCTTTTAAAGTATCTTAGTAAAATTGCATTAATGTGCAACTTAATTCTTTTGATAAACAATATTGGAAAAAGTTAGTGATTATTTCCCCCCCAAAATGTGCTTTATTATTAAACTTGTATTGCTGTTATGAGAAAAATATTGAGATCACATAAGTAAATCAACTTTTAAAATGTATTTATATTATACAAATGAATGATGATAAATCAATTGTAGACAAAAATGTCCTAGCTTGACTGCTCACATTACAGGGAGCTAAATTCTGCAATGTTAAGTTGTGAATATAACCTATAGATGTGTATTAATTTGCCTCACCTCATTTATTAGGCACAGATTATCTTTGTCAATAGTAGATGCAACACTTAACATGCTAATTATATATGTTTTTAAAACTTCCCAAATTGCATCTCAGAAACAGAGAAGTAGAATTTAAAGGAAACAGAAATTGTAAAATATTTACTACCTAACATCTGTTAATATAATACTTTATAGCATGTACAATTCCCAAAGGATGGCTATAAAGTTTACGTTTTTTCCTTTCAACTGTAAATAATCCTATTGTTCATTTTGTTAGAAACATAATGGCAAGTTTTGCATAGTTTGACATTTTTTATCCAATATGAAATTGTGAGTGAGGACATGACCGTGAGGAGCTTTAAAAAATGATCTCAAAAATGTTAATTCCTTGTTATCATTAAAAGCTATCCCTTTTTCTAAGATATTTTTCAGCTGAAAAGATCTAGAAAAATAAAAGGCATAAAACAGTATTGGTCAATTTCAGTGAATGATTTATTAATTGATCATCTGTAGTTCAATCTGTTTTTGTTGCAGTTGGTTTGACACCTTCCTTTGTTGTTCAGTACTTTTATTATTTATTTATTTATTATTTAGATTTGTATGCCGCCCCTCTCCGAAGACTCGGGGCGGCTCACAACAAGATAAAACAAATCATAAATAATCCAAATAACATTAAAATATTTAAAGATTTAAAAGAACCCCATATACTAACAGACACACACACAAGCATACCATGTATAAATTGAACATGCCGGGGGGGGGGTGTTTCAATTCCCCCACGCCTGACGGCAAAGGTGGGTTTTAAGGAGTTTACGGAAGGCAGGAAGAGTAGGGGCAGTTCTAATCTCTGGGGGGAGTTGGTTCCAGAGAGTCGGTGCCGCCACAGAGAAGGCTCTTCCCCTGGGGCCCGCCAACCGACATTGTTTAGTTGACGGGACCCATAGAAGGCCCACTCTGTGGGACCTAATCGGTCGCTGGGATTCGTGCGGCAGGAGGCGGTCTAGGAGATATTCTGGTTCAGTGCCATGAAGGGCTTTAAAGGTCATAACCAACGCTCTGAATTGTGACCAGAAATTGATCGGCAGCCAATGCAGGCTGCGGAGTGATGGTGAAACATGGGCATACCTAGGTAAGCCCATGACTGCTCTCGCAGCTGCATTCTGCACGATCTGAAGTTTCCGAACACTTTTCAAAGGTAGCCCCATGTAGAGAGCATTACAGTAGTCGAACCTCGAGGTGATGAGGGCATGAGTGACTGTGAGCAATGAGTCCCGGTCCAGATAGGGCCGCAACTGGTGCACCAGGCGAACCTGGGCAAATGCCCCCCTCGCCACAGCTGAAAGATGGTTCTCTAATGTGAGCTGTGGATCGAGGAGGATGCCCAAGTTGCGGACTCTCTCTGAGGGGGTCAATAATTCCCCCCCCCCCAGGGTAATGGACGGACAGATGGGATTGTCCTTGGGAGGCAAAGCCCACAGCCACTCCGTCTTATCCGGGTTGAGTTTGAGTCTGTTGACACCCACCCATTTAAGTATTAGCTGGTAGAGAAATTCTATGACATTATTGTTATGTAGTATACCTTACCTCAATATTTAAATGAAATAAAGAAAGTATCCTGAGAATTAGAGTATTTTCACTGCAGTATAAAATAATTGGAAATAGGAAGAAGTATTGTTTGGTGGTTCCAGTGATTTCAGAGTGGGTAATGGTGATTCTCCAACCCACCGTGCTTTATGTAAATAAGACTTTGATGTTCATAAAAAATATGATTAGAATGACAAATGAAATATTTATTTCATTAAATGTATCCTATTATGCTTGTTCTTTCTTAGCATTCAGAGGTGTTTGAACATGTGACAAATATTTAAATTATAGCATAGAGGAAAATATTGTCAAAGGTATTCTTTAGCAACTGGAAAAATATAGTGTAACTCTATCTTTCTAGTCAATATGTTTATTAAACTCGGCTGTAGCGAATTGGCAGAAATTGCTGATATTCTTATTTATTTTTTCCACCACCACCACCCCAGCAGCAATTGCTTATTCTTAGGTTTGGAAAAATATACACTTATATCTAGGTGAACCAAAAGGATAAAGTTATATTAGTTTATCTTAGACAGTTTTGCTTTATTTATAGTTTCAGGGTATCTCTTGGAAATCAATCAACCACACAAGATAATAAACTTAATGGCACAAAGTTCAGTATATTTGGTTTTGACTCTTTATCCTTGTCCAAATTAAAGACTGTTCTGCCATTTTCTTGGCTGGTTTTCTTTCTGGTAATATAGCTTAGAAAATAAGTTATACATTTGAAACAAGCAGTTATATAAATTCAAATAATAAATAAATAATAAACGATATTAGACTTTGGCATGTCAATTGTTGATGCAGTGCTGTGTTCTAATATGAATTTTTATGCAACAGTTTGATGTGAGTTCTGATTGCTTATTTTAAGAAAATGGAACTGTTAAAATTGAAAAGAATAGTGTTGTGCATTGGCAATGAAATACGGATTATTATATGGTAATCATGACCAAAAATTAAGAAAATTAAGGGTCTTTCTGAATCCAATCAGTATAGCTATATAACTTTTAAATTAGCAAGAGTACAGTATATGATAATGCTAAACACGTTACACTGTAGAATAAAGAATATACAATACAGTAATACCTCATGATACGAACTTAATTGGTGCAAGGAGGAGGTTCGTAAGACGAAAGGTTCATAAGACGAAACATTGTTTCCCATAGGAAACAACGTAAAGTCAATTAATCCGTGCAACCAACCCCCCCCCGCAAAAAAAACGGCTTTCGGCGACTGCTGGGAAGCCGCGCGGCTGTTTTAAAAGGTGACAGCCGGAGCCGCGCCGCTTCCCAGCTGTCTCCTGAAGCCGAACGCGGAAGTTCGGCTTTGGCGTTCGGCTTCAGGAGACAGATGGGAAGCGGCACGGCTGTTTTAAAAGGTCGCAGCCGGCCTGGGGGGCTTCCCAGCACCCCCCCAAACCCCAAACCCGGGTTCGGGGGGTGCTGGGAAGCCCCCCAGGCCGGCTGTGACCTTTTAAAAGAGCCGCGCCGCTTCCCAGCTGTCTCCTGAAGCCGAACGCGGAAGTTCGGCTTTGGCGTTCGGCTTCAGGAGACAGATGGGAAGCGGCACGGCTGTTTTAAAAGGTTGCAGCCGGCCTGGGGGGCTTCCCAGCACCCCCCCAAACCCCAAACCCGGGTTCGGGGGGTGTTGGGAAGCCCCCCAGGCCGGCTGTGACCTTTTAAAAGAGCCGCGCCACTTCCCAGCTGTCTCCTGAAGCCGAACGCGGAAGTTCGGCTTTGGCGTTCGGCTTCAGGAGACAGATGGGAAGCGGCGCCGGCTGCGACCTTTTAAAACAGCCGCGCCGCTTCCCAGCTGTCTCCTGAAGCCGAACGCCAAAGCCGAACTTCCACGTTCGGCTTCGGGAGACAGCTGGGAAGCGGCGCGGCTGTTTTAAAAGGTGACAGCCGGGCTGGGGGGCTTCCCAGCAACCTCCCGAACCGAACCTGGGGTTCAGAAAAATTTTGCCTCTTCTTACGAACTTTGTTCGAGTTACGAACCGGCGTTCGGGAGGCTTCTGGGAAGCCCCGCCACCCGGCTGTCACCTTTTAAAACAGCCGCGCGGCTTCCCAGCAGTCTCCGAACGCCGGTTCGTAACTCGAAAAAAGTTCGTAAGAAGAGGCAAAATTTTTCTGAACCCCGGGTTCGTATCACGAGTTGTTCGTAAGACGAGGGGTTCATATCTTGAGGTACCACTGTATATGTATTATGATAGTATTAGCTTAGTTAATTTTTGATTATATAATACAAAATAATTATATGAATCATTCTTAACAGCTCTTTTATCCATAGAAGGAATTGAGTATATTTATTATGGCATAAACTTTTATGGAATGGAGCAGGAATAAGGAATGATAGATTCCAGAATGATTTTCAGGCTATTTGTCGCTGTTTTCTTAGCAACAGTAAAACAGTTATCATTCTGAAGTTAGCTTATAAGAATCCTTAATCTTTCAGTCTAATGTATATACAGGTTATTCCCAATTATGACTGTTGAGTTTGATACATATAGTCATCAGAAGTTACTGTTTTCTAGTTTAGATGTAATGAAGAACTGTAGTTACATAATCACATTTTTTTTATTTATGGTATATCAAAAACAAGAAGGAAGAGACTACATTATAAGGATTAAATGTCCTACATTATTTGATTGATCGTTAATTGTCATTAATGATTGGTCACCCACCTCATACAGATGCATGATCCTACCAGTGGTCTACTTCCTTGGATCTCCCTGCATTGACACATATGCATGGCATGTACCCGTCAGCATCTTTCCTAAGCCTCCAAGCATTCACAAGCATGCATGCATCAAGCAGTGCCCTCCTTCCCTGGGCTTTCATACATTTGCATACACTCCGTGCCCTCTTTCCCTCTGAGCTCATTCTCATGTGCTCATCCGAGCCATCCTTTCCAGGCCTTATACTTGCACACACTCCTTCCCAGGTCTCCCTGTAAGCTCACACTGCACTGTCCAGTCCCCCAACTCAGACGTGGCCTGCCCCAGTCCCAACACCACTGTCACTGAGAAATTCTACTTGGAACTCTACATCACAGGCCTTTATTTATTATTTATTTATTTATTTATTAATCAGATTTGTATGCCGTCCCTCTCCGTAGACTCGGAGCGGCTAACAACAACGATAATACACTGTAAACAAATCTAATAATTAAGTTAATTTAAAAAACCCCAATTTACGAAACCAATCATACATACTGACATACCATGCATAAATTTTATAAGCCTAGGGGGAAGGGAAAGTCTCAATTCCCCCATGCCTGACGACAGAGGTGGGTTTTAAGGAGCTTACGAAAGGCAAGGAGGGTGGGGGCAACTCTGATATCTGGGAGGAGTTGGTTCCAAAGGGTCGGGGCCGCCACAGAGAAGGCTCTTCCCCTGGGCCCCGCCAAACGACATTGTTTAGTTGACGGGACCCGGAGAAGACCAACTCTGTGAGACCTAACTGGTCGCTGGGATTCGTGTGGCAGAAGGCGGTCCCAGAGATATTCTGGTTCGGTGCCATGAAGGGCTTTATAGGTCGTAACCAACACTTTGAATTGTGACCAGAAACTGATCGGCAACCAATGCAGACTGCGGAGTGTTGGTGTAACATGGGCATATTTAGGAAAGCCTCACACTGTTTTCCAAGCCATACATCCCATTCCTCCCCCCAAGCCATGTTTCCCCATCTAATGCTCCTTCAAAAGCTTCTGATCTTCCCCAGGTCTCATGAGAATGGGAGTGCTGTTTGGAGAATAGCTGGAGCCCCATTTTCATGGTCCTTCAAAAAACTTCATTCTCCAAATTGCGCTCAGCATTCCTTCTCCAGATAGTGTGCTCCTTTTTGTGAGACTTGGAGAAAACCAGAGCATTTCCAAAGGATCATAAGAATGGGATGTGTAGCTTGGGGCAGGAATGGGATTTGTGGCTTGACAATAGTATGAGGTAGCAAAGGCCAACAGTGTGCAACTAGAGGAGCATTTCTCAGTGGTAATGGCGATGACACTGGGCCTGAATTACAGACCTTGGGCCTATGGCAGCTGGATGACACTGCTAGAGTTCCTGGGCCTCTTAAGTCAGTCCTAAGTCTGCCAACAGCTGCAATGGTGTTGAGTCACCAAAAGGGCATAGATCTGGGGGACAAAAGTGGATGGGGAATTGTAGGGCCCCTGCCAACACAAGTGCTACTAGGCCAGATGGGGCAGCTGAGGCTTCTGGGAGCAGTTGCAACTTTCTGCTGCACAGCAGCACCCCACTCCAACTTGTATGCAATCTGTGTTAGACACTCCAGAGTCTCCGGCACCTTCCCTGCACCATCCCTGCGCTCCTTATCTTGAACTCCCTCTGCTTAATAACCGACAATTTTGGATGTTTCTTATTAAAAACCAGCAAAAAAGCTAGCAAATTGTGATCACCTGAGCTCAAGGTTCTGCAACAATCTAAACCTGATTTACCTGATTGCACCTTAATTGCACTCATGTGACTCTGGAGGTGTGATGCATTGGTCATAAGTATGAGTAAAAGTCATAAAGCACTTTTTCAAGGCTGTTGTAACTTCAAACTGTTGTTATACAAACATCTTGAGTAAATTGAAAACTACCTGCAGTAGTGCTTAAAAGTGCTTTACTTAGTGGTTCCAATCAGTCAGATAAAATAATAAATATATGTGGAGAGCTTATAGAATAAGAAGCATAGAATACAGTTCTGAATGGATGTAAAAAAATAAGGTAGATTGACAAGCTCCATAAAAACTGAACAAACCATAATAAAACTAAAAAAAGAAAACGCTGCTCATTATTTCTGCAGCATAGCGTGTAGACAAGAAATTGAGAGACTAGATAGATAGATAGATAGATAGATAGATAGATAGATAGATAGATAGATAGATAAATGGAATTAAGTAAAAAACCTTATTAAAAAAAGGGTGGTCAATGCTCAAGGATTTTTTTCTTTATGCATGAAAATAGATGCTCAGGAATGTATTTTACAGACTTCCATTGGAGTTTGTATATGTGGGAGTTCAACCTACAAATGAGTTGAAGCTGATATTGCCTCATTTTTGTTGCTAACATAGCTTTCCACAGTTGGTTACTTCATGCACAAAATTGCTCCCATAGGGATTAAACACTACGTTTAAAATAAACACATCCAGTTCTTTTTCCTTATATAATTTTCCTCTACTGTAACCACCTTTTGTATAAGCCAAATTTATCCTGAAAGCTAAAGCAATAAATATTTTTTAAAAAAATAATGTTAGGAAAATTATTGCATTAAAAATGTTTTTGATGTATGTGGAATTCTTAGAGCTGGAAATGTTTATTTTTAACATACATTTTTAATAACATAGAGATAAGGTAACTAATACTTCACCTTTGGGTATAATACAACATGCTTAAAGTGCAGTGATGTATTATAGATGCTTTCCTATTATTTGGTATATTTATAATTATTGTGGAGTTACATGATTTACTAGTTGTCAAAATATTTTTACCTGGTTGCTTCAATGATATTTATTTCTAATTGTGTCAGCAATTTGATTAGGAAAAATGTGGCTGTTTGGTATATGTGAAGCCACCCATTATGACTTAATATTATGCACAAACTCTTGACTCAGTGTAGAGATTCCACTGCAATTGGAACAGGCTTTCTTTCTGTAGTTTTAATTTTAAAATATTTCAGCAATTTTCTGGTATTTTCACAGTGTCATTTTTCTGATTAGGCGTGCTAAGTCTCTCTATATAAAAGTGAAGACCACTCACCCCATAATCACAAAATCTCCAGAACCATAAAGCCTACAAACCTGAAATTTGCCACATATGTTTCTCTTGGTTTCTAGGTACTCACTAAGAAATGATTTTTTTGAAAGGACCATCAGAGGGGGTCATATGCACATGCGTGGAAGATGGAGATGATTAGGATGAAAAAATACCCAGGCAGAGCTGGGTCATCAGCTAGTAGACAATATTTGAATTTGTTTCTAATAGATATTTTAAACAGACCATAATTAAGCTTTTTGCAGGATACCTTTTCAAGGCTATAATTGACTTTTAAAATTTTGTTATAGTTACCTTTTTTTATTCAATGATTTAACACATTTATTCCAGGTTTGTACTAATAGTTAAAGTTCTTTTCAAAATAAATTGCATCTCTTTCTGTATTTTTTGTTTCTTGCCAACTTCTTTGAGATTTTCTTGCTACCTATGTTTTAAATATATATTGCTCATTTCTTCCAGAATAGCTTTTCACTCTGACCTGGTACTTCTAATTTAAACTGGACACAAGCTAATTAGCTTTTTATTGTAATTCCACTTTTTCAACATTGGTTTTGGATATAATGTTCACATTTTTAAATCTATCTAATGGAACCCAGCTAGCATTCTGTTTAAACCCCATCCATTGGCATTTTTATTATCTGCTTTTGTTTATATAGGAGGAATCTTTATTTGAATTATTTAATGTGATCTTACTTAAACAGTTGTATTTCTACATGTAGGTTGCTATACTTGCTTCAGCAAGAAAACTCCAGCACTGAGCTAAAAACCGAATGTGCAGTGGTTCTAGGAAGCCTTGCAATGGGTACAGAAAATAATGTTAAATCTCTACTGGACTGCCATATCATACCGGTCTTATTACAAGGTATCTAATTTTTCATTCATTATTCCATTTGTTTTTAGAGTACACAGTTTGTGAGAACTGAAAAAGAATCTAAACTTGTATTTACAGGGTTACTGTCACCAGATCTTAAATTCATTGAAGCCTGCCTCAGGTGTCTTCGTACTATTTTCACCAGCCCTGTCACTCCTGAAGAATTATTGTATTCAGTAAGTTACAGGCTATAACTGATCTCTTGTGTCTGCATAAAGTTTTATTTGATGTGTGTTTCTGAGAGAATTTAGAAACTTTGAAATTTATTTATTTATTTATTTTATTTATTCAATTTTTATGCCGCCCTTCTCCTTAGACTCAGGGCAGCTTACAACATGTTAGCAATAACACTTTTTTTTAACAGAGCCAGCATATTGCCCCCACAATCTGGCTCCTCATTTTACCCATCTTGGTAGGATGGAAGGTTGAGTCAACCTTGAGCCGGTGATGAGATTTGAATCGCTGAGCTACAACAGTCAGCTTCAGTGGCCTGCAGTACAGCACTCTACCTGCTGCGCCACCTATTGCCATTTATCCCAGCTAAAACCTCTTTTTTTACTCACATGACAAACTGTTGATGTGAGAATTGGGTTCAGAAAAATAATAGGAATTTATAGTATTCATTGGCATGCTTACAGTATGCAAGTTTGAGTTTTGTATATTGCATTTCAATATATAAAGGCAAATTAATCTTACATTTATTTATTTTCTGAGAATCACCTGCTGCTACTATCATCTGTTGTGTGAGAAGCAAACACAACTTTATTGTATTCCCCATTTGAGAAATATGTAAACAATATTCATTATATTGATTTGAGTGAGAATTAATTGTTTTAATAATGGGATATAATAATCCACATGTTATAAAAGTAATATTAGAATTATTTTACATTTTATTACTTCACAGGATACTTTCATTGTCCTTACAGTATAAAGTTATCATTTTCAAAAGCTTGATTACACAGCCTGGGCGAGTGTAGGAAAGTGCCCCACGTGGGACTTTCAAGATAGTCTTGCAGTTTTATGCTATGAAATATTTCCATTGCCTTAAACATTTAGCAATTCATATTGTTTATTTTGTACTGCAAGTATATGTTATTATTCTTGTATTTCTTAAGAAAGTCCCTTTACCTACACCTTTCCACCATTGTTGCCAATGTTCCAAGCAGCATATCCTTATTGGCCACTCATCTCCTGATCTCCCCTAGACCTCCCATTTTCCTTTCCTCTGCCCCAGGGCACTTGACTTTTCTCCCTTCTCCCCTCCTCCAATTTTCCTGGGCCAAAGGATCCCTGTTTCCTTCCCTGTATGGACCCGAAACTGTTTCCTGTGTTCAGTGGTCCATGCTAATAAAAATTATCCGGACAAATGTTAATAACATTATCAAATGCATATTTATTTTTCTTTTAGGAAGTAATAGATTTATTTATCCATATATTTCTAAGCAATGCAGAATGTATATAAAAACCATTCTAAAAGAAGGTTAAAAGTATGATCATGTTTTTAAATTGTCAGAACTCTACAATCTTTGTAGATAAATCTTCGTTTATACTGCATGTAAATTAGCAGTCAATTTTGCAATTCTCGAACTGCTTCCTTCTGAACACAATATAGAATAAAATTTTGTGCCATGCCAAAAAAGTGAATTTATCTCTGATATTTTTTGGTATTTAAATGTTTTGTTCAACTTTTCTGACTTTCTAGGATGCTACAGTTATTCCTCACCTCATGGCACTGCTTAGTAGGTCTCGATATACTCAAGAATATATATGTCAGATCTTCTCACATTGCTGCAAAGTAAGAAATATCATGAATGTTCTTTCCATATGCATGTGTTTATTTGCTTATGAAATATTGTATTCAAAGTATATTAAACAATTTTCTCTTTGATTCATTGTGTCACTCTCAGACATGTAATCTTTATTTGGCATGCATACAATGTACTTGTGGCTGTCCTGAATTTCTTAACTCTCAAAACATTATGTACTTGTTCTCCATTCTGTATATTTGACACTAAGTTCATAAATATAAGCAACCACTTTTCTTTACAAAGTTTATAAAGTTTTTATAGAATAATATAATTCTCGTACAACAGAGTAAATTGCTATATTTACTCGAATCCTTCCTCTTCCCTTGGTGAACGTTTTGATACGGTGTTCTGTAGATATGGTCCATGGATGAATTTGTCAAGACTTGTAGAAATGATGCATTACAGAATTCATTAACAGGTTCAGAAATTCAGTCTCTTAAATTGAAATCTTTTCAAATCTGCAGTCCCATATACGTTGTAAAACAGTGATGGCAAACCTTCGGAGAGTCGGAGGGGGCGGCATACAAATCTAATAAATAATAATAATAATAATAATAATAATAATAATTATTATTATTATTATTATTATTATTATTATTATTATTATTATTATTATTCTTGAATGTCAAAAATGGGAATGTGCATTAGTGCAGTGTTTTCCAACCTTGGCAACTTGAAGATATCTGGACTTCAACTCCCAGAATTCCCCAGCCAGCAAAAGAAAAGTTATATTTATTGGTGATTGGAAGCCTCTTATGGAATTTTTGTGTAAATATGAAGTGTGATTTATAGACAAGATAGATTATAAAAAGAAAAGTAATATGATGGAACTTTAGAGTGAGGTTAAAATACACTGGTCAAAAAAAATAAAGGGAACACTCAAATAACACATCTTAGATCTGAATGAATGAAATATTCTCATTGAATACATTGTTCTGTACAAAGTTGCATGTGCCCAACAGCATGTGAAATTGATTGTTAATCAGTGTTGCTTTCTAAGTGGACAGTTTCGATTTTACAGAAGTTTGATGTACTGTACTTGGAGTTATATTGTGTTGTGTGTTGTTTAAGTGTTCCCTTTTTTTTTTTTTGAGCGGTATGTATTAATAACTGCTGTGAAGAATATTGGAAGTCACTTCTTTGTATCTTTTTCTTTTCTAATTTTCCTTAACCTTTTCTTCTTTTGTTTGCTCTTTTTATTTTGCATTTGATGTTTTTTTCTTCCTTACTAATAGTTCACATTACTTTTTAATTTTTTGTTTAAAAATATCAATAAAACTAATATATACGCACACACGTCCTCTAGAGCAGTGTTTCCCTGGGGAATTCTGGGAATTGAAGTCCAGATATCTCCAAGTTGCCAAGTTTGGGAAACACTGCATTAGTGCATATGAGTGCCAGCACACAACCTCCCTATGTGTGCCACACTGCGCATGCACATATCCCCACACATGCGCCCCCCCCATTGGGCCATTTTTCACCCTCATGCTTCCCTAAAGCCTCCAGAGTGTGAAAAATGGCCCAATGGGAAAACCAGACGTTCTGAAAAACATTACTTCAAACTTCCAGTTTGCCCATTGTGTCATTTTTTCGCACCCTGGAGTTGACATAGTACAACGCCCCACATGCCCTCAGATATGATTCCCTGTGTCACCTGTGTCACACATGCCACATCTCCATCATCATCATTTTAGATTAAATATTAATAGAACCACAGTTTTCAAGAAAGGCAAACAAGAACAGAGTATTCAGATAGTGGTCTCATAGTTGAAATCTTAAATGGCATAATTGAAAAGAACATTCTATATACAGTATAGGGAGAGAATGTATACATAGATAGAGAGGGAGGGGTGTCAGGTTGTTACACATTTTTTGGTACTTTGAATTTCAAATGAAACAATATCAAATGAAGTGAAGTCTTTCAACTTTAATTCAGATTCAAAGTTTGGCATTAATCATTGGGGTTTTGTCTTCAATAAGTGAATAGCATGCTGTACAGTGTTCCCTCGATTTTCACGGGTTCAAACTTCGCAAAAAGTCTATACCATAGTTTTTCAAAAATATTAATTAAAAAATACTTCATGGGTTTTCCCCCTATACCACGGTTTTTCCCACCCGATGACGTCATATGTCATTGCCAAACTTTTGTTTGCCTTTAATAAATATTTTTTTTAATAAACTTTAATAAATAAACAGGATGAGTAATAATCTAAATGGTTGCTAAGGGAATGGGAAATTGCAGTTTAGGGGCTTAAAGTGCTAAGGGAAGGCTTGTGATACTGTTCATAGCCAAAAATAGTGTACAGTATTTACTTAGAAACATAGAAGTCTGACGGCAGAAAAAGACCTCATGGCCCATCGAGTCTGCCCTTATACTATTTTCTGTATTTTATCTTAGGATGGATATATGTTTATCCCAGGCATGTTTAAATTCAGTTACTGTGGATTTATCTACCACGTCTGCTGGAAGTTTGTTCCAAGGATCTACTACTCTTTCAGTAAAATAATATTTTCTCATGTTGCTCTTGATCTTTCCCCCACTTCTGCATCTCTACTTCGCGGAAATTCGACTTTCGCGGGCGGTCTCGGAACGCATCCCCCGCGAAAATCAAGGGAACATTGCATTAGGTTTGAAATGGGATAACTGACTTGGCCAGTAAAGATTATCCTGTTTTAGCCTTGAAAAACTTTTTGATTTTTTTTAATTGCATGTTTTGGGTCATTTATCCAGCTGCAATATAAAGTGGTGATCTATCAGTTTTCCATCATTTGGCTGAATCTGAGCAGAGAGTATATAGCCCTATGCACTTCAGAATTCTTCCTGTTTCTTTCATCAACAATCAGATCATCGATAAATATCGTTGGTAGCCATATATACCCATGCCATAACACTGCCTCATCATGTTTGTCAGATGATGTATGTTTTGGATCAGCAGCTGTTCTCCTCCCCCCCCCCTCCTTCCCTCCCTCCCTCCCTCTTTATTTGTGTCTTTGTAATTCACAATTTGGAAGCAAGTGAAAACAGTGATATATGAGAACAATGCTAACTATGTATTGTATTGTCCACAATGGGTTATATCAGTGGTTCTCAACCTGGGGGGGGTCAGGACCCCTTTGCGGGTCGAATGACTGTTTCACAGGGGTCACCTAAGACCATGGGAAAAGACAAATTTCCCATGGTGTTAGGAACTAAAGCTTCTATTCTGGCGCCTTGGAACATAGTTTTACAATCTGGCCAATCAGGCGTTTACAGTGGGGGTGTCCTCTGAACTTCGTGCCAATCAGCTCAAAGGTCTGTTGGGAGAATTGGGGCTAGACTTATGGTTGAGGGGGGTCACTACAACATGAGGAACTGCATTAAGGGGTCACGGCATTAGAAAGATTGAGAACCACAGACACAAATTGATATTTTAATAATACAGATAATTGCTCAAAGCACATTAGGATTCGGTACAATCTGTAATCTAAAGTAAGAAGAACGGAAAAAGAGCTCATTGGGGGAAGGGAGTACAATTTTTCAAAGCTTGATTTTTGAAAAAGAAAGACAATATCATAATTGACTTTAATTTCATATCTTTTAATATCTGTTCTTCAGCTCCGACACTGGCATAGCTGCGGCTTTAAATCCTCACCTCAGCCACTTCTGTGTGCCAATGTAAGTCCCCCTCCCCCTACAATAATTGCATTTTTAAATTAAGAAATTTAATTTCATTTAAATTTCAACAGTCCAAATTATTTTCAGGTGTTTTTATGCTGGTTATGTGTAGCTTAATATCTTGTTTTTTGCATGTATTAACATTTTAGAGCACTCCTCAATTTGAAATTAATATAAAAATGAGAGAATTAAAGTATACTTGTTGATTTATGTCATACAAAATGCTTAATTATGTTCTATTCTAATAGCATTGCCATTTGGTGATCATGGACAGCTGCAATTTTTCATTTGAGATTTATTTTTCGTTATTCAGCTGTTCAGTGTCATTCACAGGAACCTTATTTCTATAACAAATAGAAACTTGCACTTTAAATATGAGTATTTTTGATAAGCGTGTTTAAAAGCACATATAAAATAGCCCAAAGTAGTTATAACATACATTTATATTGCATTTTGTATAATTCTCTCTTGAGATACATGAAACATCTTCAGATTTTTCATTTTAAAATGTATAAATATGCTTCTCCAATATCTTCCTTAATTTATACTCATAAAATATATAATTCCCCCAGAGGAAGTGAACTTTTATCATTTTAAAGTTTGATTTTTTTTGACAACATACAGTTAATATTCTAAAGATGGGTGCTAAGGGAAACCCCATATTACCATTTTTTACAACATGCAGCTCTTCTTTATATTTTTATCCCCCACCCCCCCGCCCCATAGCAACATCTTCCCCAGTGCTACAATTCTTTGCAAAAAAGTACTGCCTGCAAGGTTGGTGATGCTTCTCTTCCAAGTCCTACTTGGAGAGAACTATTTTTCTCTAGAATGAGGTAAAGAAAAAAGGTTAACTGACATCCCACTTCCCATTGATTCCTGTTCTAAAGAATAAAATACAAGCAAGCAACGTATTTCATTCTTTCATAAAGTTTTGTTGGCAAGAAGGGAAGGTGAAGTCACGTAATGATAATCCAATCTAATATTTATTTGAAATGAATGAAAGTAGACGTTATAAGCCTGCAGTTAACTAGTATAAAGTAAAATAACTTGTTTTTCTTTACTGTATGTTTAAAGAGCTGTGGTTTGTTTTTTGTTAGGGTCCAGACCATCAGACAGTGCTGTTTAATCATGGAGCAGTGCAGAATATTGCTCATCTGTTAACCTCTGTATCTTATAAAGTAAGCCAGTAATATAATCTGTTTTCTATAAACTAAGCTACTATTTTAAAATCTTGGTGCAATATTATTGGCAGAATAATAAGTTAGCATAGTTTTTTTCTGATGAAAAAGGAAGTGCACATCTTTTCAGTTTAGTCTTCGATGTATTTGTATAAACATGAAAGAGTTTATTTCTTGTAAAGTAGTGTTAAAAGAGTAAGCTTCTTATTTGTATAAAGCATTTTTTCTGATGTTATAGTGGTAAATACATATATGTAGTAATACAATAATTATGTTTATAATAAAACACTATTAAGAAAATTAGATTTCTATGAAAATGGCATCTCCCAGTGAACATTTAGACATATACTTATTATATTATACTGTGTTTCCCCCAAAATAAGACAGGGTCTTATTTTCTTTTAACCCCTGAAACAGGACCTTGGCCTTATTATTGGGGGGGGGGGTATTTTAGGGGTGCCCTAGGCAGCAAGTGTGGGGCTGGATGTTCCGTTGCTGTCGCTTCCCTTCCCTGTTCTTTGCGCTGGCCGAGCAGCTGGCTTGCCGTCTTATGGAGCAAGATTCTGCAAGGCTGCTTGTGCCGTTGCACACACAAACTGCATGACTGCTATGAGCTTCATCATATCAGCACAGCTGGTGTCTTGCTGCTCATGGTTGTGTCACTATATTTGGCCAATAATTCATGTTCTTTGGAAAATTTGCTTTCACTTTTGATAAGTAACCTTTCGTCTTTTGAATTTTTAAAATGTTTTGATGAGTGTTAGCATTTTCACTTGACTTCTAATAGTTTTTAAAATATTTTTAATTGTAATTAATGTAAATGCTGTATATTTATTTAGGTTCGAATGCAAGCACTGAAATGTTTTGCAGTTCTAGCCTTTGAAAACCCCCAGATATCAATGACTCTTGTAAATGGTAAGTTTGCTGAGGTCAGTATGGATACTCATTAAATAATTACAGTTAAACTGCTTCTTGAAACACATTTTCTCTTTGTTTTTCAGTGTTGGTCAATGGAGAATTATTACCACAGATATTTGTGAAAATGTTACAAAGAGACAAGCCCATTGAAATGCAACTCACATCAGCCAAATGGTAAACCTTAGGATGTAGGAAACTGTTTATAATATTAATGTTCCAATTTAATCAAGAGTGCAACATAACAACCCTAAGAAAATAATAATATCAGAATGCAATATGTCACTCACCAGCATTAATAGTAGGCAATGAATAGTATTAATGGTAAGCATTCCTTTCAGGACAATGAGTCTAAGGAGAAGGGCGGCATAAAAATTGAATGAATGAATGAATGAATGAATGAATGAATGAATGAATGAATGAATGAATGAATGAATAAATAAATAAATAAATAAATAAATTTGGATTTGCAGACATTTGGTAACCATGTGTCAGGCCGAAGTCATCGTTCGAGTTGGAGACTTTGGCCTGCCACATTTACATCCTAGCATGTGGCAGACCAAAGTCTCCAACCCGAACGATGGCCTGCCACCATGTTAGCTATGACAAATCATAAAATAGACATTTGCTAGAAGGAGGATGGTATGTTCTCATTGTCCAGCAATTTTTAATCAATTCTGCATGTTTGTCTTCCATTTAAGAAGGTAGTGGCGTTTCAAAATAAACCACAGAGCTGCAGCCGGACACAATTTAAAAACTATTTTAATTTACTAAGAACTTTATCTAAATTATATGTATTTGGTGCCTTAATACATTTATTAAATTATAGAAAGAATTCTGTAACTTGGCTTATAGTGCCCCATCATAACCAAGTCTAAGATTGATTGATTAAGTAATTAAAAAATAATTGCTACCTTTCCACACAGGTTTAGGTGTTGCATTTACCTTGAATGAGGTCCATTTCTGAGAAATTGTCAAAACATACACAGTTCTAATGCTTTCCATGCTTTAGGTCTTAGATTTTAGTGTCCATAGTTCTTATTTAAAGAATCATGAACAGAAACAATGCAGAACTGGGGACAACAGATGGTACTCAAGATACATAACATATTGGTACTGTTGCCATTGAACAAATTTCAATATTGTAACAAAATCAAAACTATATATACTCAGTAATCATGCTATGATATTTTATTGTAGCCTTACATACATGTGCAGAGCTGGTGCAATCCGTACAGATGATATCTGCATTGTGTTAAAGGTAAGTGGGTGAATCACAGCAATAGTACTTAAAACTGGTATCTCAAAAACAAATGCCGTATTTTTCGGAGTTTAAGTATAAACCTTAGTTTTTGGGGAGGAAAATAGGGAAAAGAATCTGCTTACCAAATATTCATCTACCTGGCATCCTTAATCTGGTCAGTTTCAGCACATTAGTTTGCCCCCTAGTTAGGGCTTAAAAAAAAACCTATTCAGAGAGAGTAACAATGAAAGAGCTTGCAAGCCGGTAAGAGCTGGGAAAATCATTAGCACCTGACTAGGGCTGGAAAGAAACATTTGGAGCAAGTTAGAGCAATGGGGGGGGGGGGGACCCTGTATAGACTTAGGGCTTGAAAAACATTATTCACCAAGAGTAACAATGAAAGAGCTTGCAGGGTAAGAGCTGGGAAAATCATTAGCACCTGACTAGGGCTGGAAAGAAACATTTGGAGCAAGTTAGAGCAATGGGGGGGGGGGGACCCTGTATAGACTTAGGGCTTGAAAAACATTATTCACCAAGAGTAACAATGAAAGAGCTTGCAGGGTAAGAGCTGGGAAGATCATTAGCACCTGGTTAGGGCTGGGAAAAAAGCTTCAAAAAAGCTACATTCAGAGTATAAGATGCACCTGAATTTGCAGCCTCTTTTAGGGAGGAAAAAGATGCTTCTTATACTCCGAAAAATACGGTAGTGGAATGACTTTATTGCTAAAAACAGGATGTTTAATAAAGAATTGGGAAATAATTAATACAACTATTCCTATTTAATTTTATTAGGAACATTGTTTTTATTGTATGGTTTCTATACCACCTTAGATTGGTATTTAGTAATACTAAATTATTCTGCCTTTAAATCATGATGAAGTAATGTAAGTCTAATACATTTTGTTAAGTGAAAGTTGGACACATTGCTTAATAATCTGTGCAAGTGTTATAATTGCATATAATAGATTTGAATTTGTGGTTATATAACAAGTGTATATCAGTGATTGTTTTAAATTTTACTTTTTGTGCAAATACCAAAGTGTGTTTGATGACATTTTTATTAGGAAATGCCTGTTAAAACAACTATATTTAGTGACAAATTTAACAAAAATTTATATAAGAAATACGTAAATAAGTAGTAAAAAAACTAATTTCAGATGTTGTAATTTCCAGACATTACCATGTTTGGCACGGATGTGTAGTAAAGAGAGACTACTAGAGGAGAGAGTAGATGGAGCAGAAACTCTGGCCTATTTGATTGAAACAGATATTGAACTACAGAGAATTGCCAGTATTACTGACCACCTTATTGCAATGCTTGCAGACTACTTCAAATACCCTAGTTCAGTGAGTGCCATCACTGATATAAAAAGGGTAGGTTTATTATGAATTAAGTAGGTATGACAAATGTGTTTCTGTGTGTGTGTGTGTGAGAGAGAGAGAGAGAAAGAGAATGAAAACTTGGATTAATACATTTACTGTATTTCTATATCTAAAATCATTGTTTGTAGACTCAAAATCTGTTAGAAACGTCAGCAGAGACAATATTTAAATTAGCTTTTTAGTGGTGCCTAGAATTTCTTTGGTCCTGACTTCGTATGAGTTGAACTAGATGGGTTTTTTAATAAGCTATACTAAATTGTTCAGAAAATTTAACATAATTGCTACAGTTTCTTGTATTTGATTCTGCCTGAAGATAGGATTCAAATTCTATATGTGGGAGATAAGCCAAGAGATATTAGTTATGTCAACAATTAACAACTGTTAAGCTTCATGGCAGGACAAGATGAGAAAGGCAATTGATTTGGGGATAAGGGGAACTACATTTGCATATTTATAGAAGATAATCAAATGCATAATATGGTTTCAGCCAAGTCTGCAATAATTATTTACATTATATCAAGTATTTGAGAAACATTTACCAACTGGAAGTGATGTGCCGGTGCCTGGAGGCTGTTGGGGTCTAGATGGGTGTCAACAAGCTCAAACTCAACCCTGACAAGACGGAGTGACTGTGGGTTTTGCCTCCCAAGGACAATTCCATCTGTCTGTCCATTACCCCAGGGGGAGGGGGGAATTATTGACCCCCTCAGAGAGGGTTCGCAACTTGGGCCTCCTCCTCGATGATGGAACATCATCTTTCGGCTGTGGCGAGAAGGGTGTTTGCCCAGGTTCACCTGGTGCACCAGTTGCGGCCCTATTTGGACAGGGAGTCATTGCTCACAGACGCTCATGCCCTCATCACCTCGAGGTTCGACTACTGCAATGTTCTCTACATGGGGCTACCTTTGAGAAGTGTTCGGAAACTTCAGATCGTGCAGAATGCGGCCACGAGAGCTATCGTGGGGCTTCCCAGATTTGCCCACGTTTCTCCAACACTCCGTGGCTTGCACTGGCTGCCGATCAGTTTCTGGTCACAATTCAAAGTGTTGGTAATGACCTTTAAAGCCCTACATGACATCGGACCAGAATACCTCCAGAACCGCCTTCTACCGCACGAATCCCAGCGGCCGATAAGGTCCCACAGAGTTGGCTTTCTCCGGGTCCCATCGACTAAACAATGTCATTTGGCGGGCCCCAGGGGAAGAGCCTTCTCTGTGGCGGCCCCGGCCCTCTGGAATCAACTCCCCCCAGAGATTAGAACTGCCCCCACCCTCCTTGTCTTTCGCAAATTACTTAAGACCCACCTGTATCGCCAGGCATGGGTGAACTGAGACACCTCCCCCAGGCTTTTATATTTTATGTATGGTATGCGTGTGTTGCATGGTTTTTAAATGATGGGTTTTTTAGATGCTTTTTAATATTAGATTTGTTTCCATTGTAACATTGTTATTATTATTGTTGTGAGCCGCCCCAAGTCTTTTGAGAGGGGCGGCATACAAATCTCATAAATTATTATTATTATTATTATTATTAACTGTCAATCTAGTAGTCAGCAAGGTCTGTAAGTAGACAGAAATTGGAGATTTGCAGCTTAACACTGACTTAAAGAATCTGATACAGTATAAATGCCCCCATTATTAATATTTTAGCCCATGAGTGTCAAACTCACCATGTCAATTTCCCGTCACATGACATTTCATGACATTTTCCCCATTTGTGGCAATGGGATAGGCGTGGCCTGTGTATAATGTATCCGGTTTGCGGGTCACCAGTTTGGCACCCCCTTTTTTTTTTAATCGAAACTCCAAGACCAAGATTGTTTAATGCATTTATTTTTAGTGATGAGTTAAACATTGCCGGTAATATTCTTGTTTTATCTTGAATGGGATATAAATTTACAAAGCAAGGTGCTATATAGAGGTAGGGAATGCTTTTACATGCTCTCTCAAATCATTTCCCTATCTTCCATCTCTTTTCAAAAAGATGGGGAAGAGTTTCAATTTAACCAATTTTTTATATAGCTGTAACAGTGGGAATCTTTCAGTATCATTGCAAACACTTAATATTATATGTATAATGTACAGCTAAACACATTGTTTTACGGATTGGCTGCTATTATGTAAAATAAGATACAATTCTGTAGTGTTTTGTGCAGTCATCATATTTATTTTTGTCTTGCTTCATCTTGTGTCCTGTCCTTCAGAGATTTTAAGTTTGAATCGGCTCAAGTTGACTGGTTGTGAAAGTGGACTTAGCCCTGTTTAGTATTTCTTTAATATTAATAAAAGAAAATCCCAGGATTGCAGGCTACAGAGGAAAGCTGAAAAACATCCTGGATAAAAAAAAAGATAACAGCAAACAACAAATAAAAAGCAAACTGTTTCTATATTATTTCAAGAAAATGCAATCACTAGGATTTGAGCTCAATTTAAAGGAATTGTTAGGATTTATAAGATTGAAATTATTATAATTGGGAAAAACAGAAATGAAGTTCTAAATAAGTTATAGAATAAAGTGCCAATTGGAAATTCTTTAAAGTGCTTCCTAATCTAAAGCCTTCAACACTCAGATGGTATCACCGATAGTTGTGAAATATGTCTTAAAATTCCATTCAGAATTCAGAATATATACAGTTTGATCAACATCCATGAGTTTGCAATTTAAAAAATGATGTGAATTTAATTATCCTTAATAGCTTGACCATGACTTAAAACATGCTCACGAATTGCGCCAGGCTGCTTTCAAGCTCTATGCTGCCCTTGGAGCAAATGATGAAGATATTCGAAAGAAGGTAAATCTAAGAATTTATCAAGTAGTTTCCAACATCTCAAAGTCAGGAATATAATCTTGTCATTGACATTTTGCTTATCATTAATTTCAAAAAAATATTATGTAATGAAATAAGATATCTGGATAAAGTGTAGTTTCCTAGTTAAGAGTATTATGGTTTAATTGAATTGCAGAATATAATTTTGACAATGCCCCTTGTCATTTTTGTACAAGAAATATAATGTATAAATGTAATATAACAATATGCTTCATTATCATAATATGACATAAGCATGATTTGAGTCTGCGGAGAGGGGCGGCATACAAATCTAATAAATAATAATAAATAATAATAATTTCTTTTTAAAATGTGAAATTCAACTTTTTAAATCAGTTAGCTTTCGTACACATTGTAAGCATACTGTATACAGCATATATGACAGTAAAATAAATACTTGTTTTCTCTAAAATCCAATAACACTTTTTATAACTTTCTTTCAGATAATTGAAACTGAAAATATGATGGATCGGATTGTAAATGGATTATCTGAGTCTAGCATCAAAGTGCGCTTAGCTGCAGTCAGGTATAAATTTACCCAGTGGGATTAATCTTATATTTAATATATTCAGACTGACAGTTGTTCACTTCCTTTAGTAGTCCATAAAATGATTATTATTTGAAAATTGTGAACTATCTTTAGCAGTAATTGTAGTATGATGAAACAGAATCCGAACTCATTTTTTAGTTCAGTTTCTGAAAATGCTTACATGCAAACCTGTTACGATGAAAAGGAAGTATATTACTGCTTATACCTCATTTTTCTGAGCAGATGTTTGCACAGTTTGTCAAGATCTGTACAGCAACTACGAACAAGTTTCCAAGATCATGCTGTATGGAAACCCTTAATGAAGGTAAGCACTTTGGGAGATTATTTGTTGTGGTATAAAGTGCACTGATAATATTATCCAGATAGTTCTTGACTTATGACGACAATTGAGCCCATAATTTACATTGCTGAGCAAGACAGTTGAGTGAGTTTTGTCACATTTTGCAATCTTTCTTACCACAGTTGTTAAGTGAATCACTGCAGTTGTTAAGTTAGTAACATGGTTAAGTGTACCTGGCATCAATTTTGCTTTTCTGAAGGTCACAAAAGGTGATCACATAAACTCAGAATACTGCAACCATCATAAATACATGCTGGTTGCAAAGTATCCGAATTTTGATCACATGACCTTGGAGATGCAGCAATGGTTAAAAGCGTGAAAAATAATCATATATCACTTTTTTTCAGTGACGTTGTAACTTCAAATGGTCACTAAATGAATGTAATACAGTTTTAAGGCTAGTTAAAGAAAAAAGAAATTTGTATTGAGATATGTTTCTAGTGATTTACCCATTTATTTCAATTCACCTAAAATATGATATTGCTAAGATCTAGAAATAATTAAATACAATGTACAGCGATCCCCCGATCATTGCGAGGGTTCCGTTCCAGGACCCCCCGCAACGAGCGGGTTTTCGCGAAGTAGCGCTGCGGAAGTAAAAACACCATCTGCGCATGTGCAGATGGTGTTTTTACTTCCGCAGCGCTAGCGAGGAGCCGAAGATTGGGGGCGGCGCGGCTGTTTTAAAACGTCGCCACTGACATGGGGGGCTCGCTAGCACCCTCCCAAACCCGGGTTGGGGGTTCGGGGGGGTGCTAGCGAGCCCCCCATGTCGGCGGCGACGTTTTAAAACACCCGCGCGGCTTTCCAATGAGTCCCGAAGACAAACGCGGAAGTTTGACGTTTGTCTTCGGGACTCATTGGAAAGCCTTTAACTTTCTTTAACTTTCTTTCTTTAACTAGCCTTAAAACTGTATTACATTCATTTAGTGACCATTTGAAGTTACAACGCGGCTTTCCAATGAGTCCCGAAGACAAACGTCAAACTTCCGCGTTTGTCTTCAGGACTCATTGGAAAGCCGCGCGGGTGTTTTAAAACGTCGCCGCCAACATGGGGGACTCGCTAGCACCCCCCCGAACCCCCAACCCGGGTTTGGGGGGGTGCTAGCGAGCCCCCCCATGTCGGCGGCGACGTTTTAAAACACCCGCGCGGCTTTCCAGTGAGTCCCGAAGACAAACGTCAAACTTCCGCGTTTGTCTTCGGGAATCATTGGAAAGCCGCGCGGGTGTTTTAAAACGTCGCCGCCGACATGGGGGGCTCGCTAGCACCCCCCCGAACCCCCAACCCGGGTTTGGGTTTGGGGGGGTGCTAGCGAGCCCCCCATGTCGGCGGCGACGTTTTAAAACACCCGAGCGCCTTCCCAACTGAGCCCTCAAGCCAAGCGCCAAAGGCGAACTTCTGCGCTTGGCTTGAGGGCTCAGTTGGGAAGGGGCGCGGGTGTTTTAAAACGTCGCCGCCGACATGGGGGGCTCGCTAGCACCCCCCCGAACCCCCAACCCGGGTTTGGGGGGGTGCTAGCGAGCCCCCCATATCGGCGGCGACGTTTTAAAACACCCGCGCCCCTTCCCAACTGAGCCCTCAAGCCAAACGAACCCGGGTGGCCGGGCGAGCAGCGAGCGAACGGCGGGTGGGCGGGCGAGCGTCGAACGGCGGGCGAGCGGGTGCTGGGGAGGGCTTCTCGCTCTCCCGCCAGCAAGAGGGGGAGCGAACGGCGTGGGCAGGCTGCGGACAAGCCGTTCGCTCGGGCCGCTTCCCAGCTGAGTACTCAGCTGGGAAGCGGCCCGAGCGAACGGCGTGGGCGGGAGAAGGGTGCGCGAGCCACGGGCGCGCGGGCAGGCAGGCTGCGGACAAGCCGTTTGCTCGGGCCGCTTCCCAGCTGAGTACTCAGCTGGGAAGCGGCCCAAGCGAAGCGGCAGCAGCGAGGAGTTTGCGTGGGCGGTGGGGAAACTCCTCGCTTATGCCCGCCAAGAGGGGGAAGACCCAGGGAAGCCGCCCAGCAGCTGATCTGCCCGGCGCCATCTACGCATGCGTGCCCATAGGAAAAAAAGGGCACGCATGCGCAGATGGTGTTCTGACTTCCGGGTTCAAAAATCGCAAATTAGCCTGTTCGCAATGGTCGGGGACGCAATAACCGGGGATCACTGTATTAGAATTAAAGTGTGTGGTTGAATATAAGTGGTTTTCAAATAATTAGTAGGTTTATACTTCTATTTATGAATTAATTTTTCAGTTTAGGTTCTTCTGTCAATGTCAGTAGAATGCTATAAATAAGGATTTTTAAAAGTAATTGTTCTACCCTTATTTTTATAAAACAGATACAGTGGTACCTCAGTACTCGAATGCTTTGGTTCTCGTACATTTCGCATAACGAACAAAATTTTCGGCAAAAATTTGCTTCGGTATCTGAACAAAAATTCAAATACTGAACATCCAGAGAAAATTTTGTTCATTATCCGGCAGCTTCGGGGGGCTGAGGAGCTCTATAAGAGCTCCAAGCTGCAGGAAGGGTGGGGGCTGCTGCAACCCCACTACTTTCTGCTCCTTTCCTTTCCTCAATGCTTCCTCTTATTACCTGTAAGCAGCTGCAAGACTTTCTCCCTCCCGGCGGCTGCAACGGCTTCCCTTCGAGGAACAACAGCGCCGGGAACGTCACGTGATGAAGGGAAGCCGCCGGAGCCATCTCAGCAGTTGCCGCCGCTCCAGAAGCTTCCCTTCATTACGTGACGTTCCCGGCGCTGTTGTTCCTCGAAGGGAAGCCGTTGCAGCCGACGGGAGGGAGAAAGTTTTTGCAGCTGCTTACAGGTAATAAGAGGAAGCATTGAGGAAAGGAGCAGAAAGGAGTGGGATTGCAGCAGCCCCCACCCTTCCTGCAGCTTGGAGCTCTTATAGAGCTCCTCAGCCCCTTTAAGCTGCCGGGATTGTAGCAGCCCCCACCCTTCCTGCAGCTTGGAGCTCTTATAGAGCTCCTCAGCCCCTTTAAGCTGCCGGGATTGCAGCAGCCCCCACCCTTCCTGCAGCTTGGAGCTCTTATAGAGCTCCTCAGCCCCTTTAAGCTGCCGGGATTGCAGCAGCCCCCACCCTTCCTGCAGCTTGGAGCTCTTATAGAGCTCCTCAGCCCCTTTAAGCTGCCGGGATTGCAGCAGCCCCCACCCTTCCTGCAGCTTGGAGCTCTTATAGAGCTCCTCAGCCCCTTTAAGCTGCCGGGATTGCAGCAGCCCCCACCCTTCCTGCAGCTTGGAGTACCGAATTTATTTATCCCATTGGAAATAAAGAAAATAGATTTAATTGGTTCCCAGAAAGTTAACAGGGGCTGGGAACCAATTAAATCCATTTCCATTATTTCCTATGGGATAAATAAATTCGGTACTCGACCAAATCGGTTCTCAACCACACTTCTGGAACGAATTGTGGTCGAGTACCGAGGTACCACTGTATTTTTAAATATCAGTGCAGTTGAAGTCCACCTGGGAAAATACTTCATTGCTACAAAATATTTTAAGTGCTATTTTGTAAAGATGTTTCAGACAGTAAATAATTTTTAAAACTGAGGATTTGTCCAGTTGCAATCCCTGTTCATTTATATATACCAGTGTTGGCGAACCTATGACACGCGTGCCACAGGTGGCACGTGGAGCCATATATGCTGGCACACAAGCCGTTGCTCTAGCTTATGTTCAGCGTGCTGGCTAGTTGATTTTCGGTTAATGCGGAGGCTCCAGGAAGGTGTTTTTGACTCCAGAGGACCTGGGGGGGAGGAGGAGAAGGGGAGGGCATTTCTGCTCTCCCCAGACTCTAGGGAGCTCTGGAGCCTGGGGAGAGTAAAAAATGGGCCTACTGGGCCCACTGGAAGTCAGGACATGGGCTATTTCCAGCCTCCAGAGGGCCTTGGAGGAAGCCATTTTTGCCCTCCCCAGACATTTAATTATGGGTGTGGGCACTCATGTGTGTGTGATATTGTGCCTGCATGCACTTTCGGCACCTAAGGAAAAAAAGATTTGCCATCACTGATATATACTGTAAACTATTCAGAAAGCACAAGGATTGTTTGCAGTATTCTCTGACACTTTATAGAAAATTATGTTTCATTATATTTTTTCACTAGCAAAAGACAGAATAATAATTCAAAAGTCTTGAGTAATTTCTACCTAGGCTACATGATATCTCCTTTTATAAGGTATTATGTCATTAAGTGTTTTAACGAAGGAAGATATAATATGTTTCCTCATTTTCTTTTTGTGGTTAAGTATAAATAACTGATATATCAGTTAGAATTCTTTTGAAATTGGAAAAGTTTAACTGCAATTGGTATTATTTAATTTAATTTAGTTATATTGGTATTATTTAATTTCCAAATGTTGATAATGGAAGCGGGAGTTCAGGTTCTGCATCTACAGAGGTAGCAAGACAAATGTGTATGTACTAGTTCCTGAATTATTCTAAATTTTTTAAAAGAAATGCTTACCCATGAAATTACCTTTTCTTTCTTTTGTTAGGTATTACAGAATGCTCCAGATGAAATTTTAGTGGTAGCATCTTCTACTCTATGCAATCTTCTTTTAGAATTTTCTCCAAGCAAAGAGGTTGGTTGCTTGGATTTTTAAAAACATAAAAGTAGATCTTTGATTCTTTGTATAAAATATAATGTGAATATGTACCGAGACGAGGGTGAAGTCTCTTTCTCAGCAGACACATAAAAACAGTTTTTCTCTGAAAATAGGCAAATTGTCACTTTGGGTAAAGAAATCATGCTGTTAGTGTTTACTAATAAAAGCATAATCAGTTCCTTTAAAGGACAATAGAAGCAAATGTACTATAATAAAATGATCACTGGAAAAAGGTTGAGATAAAATTGCCACAATAAAAAGTAATTAAAAATGAAAAAGTTTTCCCATCAGAAGTTGGAAACAAATAAGACCAGAGATTTAAAAAAACAAAACTAGTAAAATCAGAGTCCTTGTAGTAAAATCCTGTAAATATAAATCAAGTTAGATTGCTTTCATTACCCAGGGCGAATTCTCTCAGAGATGACTCTTTATGGCAAAGATTAAAGTAATTTAGAATTATAAAGTAAACAGTGAGAAAATGAAAATAACTATATGTTAAAATCCAGCAAGGAGTTATATGGGTCAGTATTCAAGATTAATGTATAAACATAAAGTTTAAAAAAACACATTTAAAATGTGCAGTTAAAACCAAGGTGTGCTTAAAAATAACAGCAGCTGAAAGGAAACAATGAAATCCCCAACCTTCCAATTGGTTCTGTTGAGAATTGCAGTCAAGATCCTTCACCTGAGAAGGTACACACTCCTCCAAGGGTCATTTATTTATTTATTTATTATTTAGATTTGTATGCCGCCCCTCTCCACAGACTCGGGGCAGCTCACAACAAGATACAGCAATTCATGACAAATCCAAATAAATTTAAGATATTTAAAAAGAACCCCATTTACTAACAAACACACACACAAACATACCATGCATAAATTGTACATGCCCGAGGGAGGTGTTTCAGTTCTCCCATGCCTGACGGCAAAGGTGGGTTTTAAGGAGTTTATGGAAGGCAGGGAGAGTAGGGGAAGTTCTAATCTCTGGGGGGAGTTGGTTCCAGAGAGTCGGGGCCGCCACAGAGAAGGCTCTTCCCCTGGGGCCCGCCAACCGACATTGTTTAGTTGACGGGACCCGGAGAAGGCCCACTCTGTGGGACCTAATCGGTCGCTGGGATTCGTGCGGCAGAAGGCGGTCTCAGAGATATTCTGGTCCAGTGCCATGAAGGGCTTTAAAGGTCATAACCAACACTTTGAATTGTGACCGGAAATTGATCGGCAGCCAATGCAGACTGCGGAGTGATGGTGAAACATGGGCATACCTAGGTAAGCCCATGACTGCTCTCGCAGCTGCATTCTGCACGATCTGAAGTTTCCGAACACTTTTCAAAGGTAACCCCATCTTGAGTTGTTACTAGTTGCCCCCATTCAAATCCTTGAAGCTGCCAAATAGCCAGCTGTTTTTCAGCAGGTAAGAAAAAACACCCTGCTGCTCAGCACGCCATCTTGCGGGGAGCGGGAGGGAGGGGGGGAGTATGTTTGATTATTTTCAACCATGGCATGGGACAGTTAACTGCTACCCTGGGTAGGAGAACCTGATGGAACATAACGGAAAATCAAAAGATTGAGCTTATAAAAATATAAAATGTGTAAAAGAGAGAAGATATGAAAGCTTAGACGTGTATTTTAGGCTTGTTTTTTTAAAATGTGTCTTATTTATTGTTTAAGAGCATATTTAATGTACAGAAATAAAAGAAGAGAATATGTGTGAAATTAGGATGTTACTGAAATTTCTTAACTTTTTGCTTTTGTTCTTTATAGCCTATCTTAGAATCAGGAGCCATAGAACTACTCTGTAGTTTAACTCAGAGTGATAATCTTGCCTTGCGAGTGAATGGAGTTTGGGCTTTAATGGTAAGTATCAATGTTAATCTAATGGTTTTATATATGCACCTCCAATTTTAAATTTTATTTCTGTGTTAAATTTGTATATTATCAAGTCATTTGAGATCTAGAATGCTTTCAAGGATGGGAAATCAAAACAAAATCTCAACTATTGAGAAACATTTCTTATTACAACAGATGATGAATAGTGTAATGGAGTTGGGTCCTTTGTAGAAAATGTTGAAATGATTCAGAATAAAGTTAATTTGGTTCTTCTTTTTAGAATATGGCATTTCAAGCAGAACAGAAGATCAAAGCAGACATTTTGCGAGGCTTGAGTACAGAGCAGTTATTCCAGTTACTCTCTGATTCTGATGTAATTGTACTAATGAAGACTTTGGGATTACTTCGGAACCTTTTGTCTACTCGCCCTGTAAGTAAAAAAAAAAGGATCTTCAAAATTAATGTTTTGAAGATGAAATCTGCAGGTCTTGTTAATTTCTTATTATGTATCACTATATATTGTGAGCTGATATTCCAGAACTTCACATCAACTTCATTAAGCTGTTGTTTATCTAATTTATAGAACAAACATTCTGTAGAAATGACGAGTTTTTTCTGAACCCTTGTTGCTTCTTGAGACAATTCCATCTGCATAGTTACATAACATCTGTATGTTGCAAATCAGGGAATAATACAACAGTGTTTTATTTTAAAGGAAAACTACTATTTCTGTTGTGCTCTCATATTCATATACAGTATATAATTTGTTTCTATTGACATAGACCTATTTCCTGCTATACGAATTCTACAAAGCAAATTAGTTTCTCCAACTTTTTAGGTGAGCTATTTGTTAATGTTATGTTTCAAACTCTTGGCAGCATATAGATCAGATAATAACTACTCATGGGAAACAGATCATGCAAGCAGTAACTCTCATCCTCGAAGGCGAACACAACGTGGAAGTCAAAGAACAGGTATTGTGTTTTATTATATTAATACAGACAACAAGTATAGACATGAAGAATTGTACTTTGTGTTGAATGAACATTGTGTTGAAAAATAAAACGCCAGGCACTAAATTCTAGGAGGTTATTCTGATTATTTTACTTAAAAAGTTAAAAACAAGACTGCAAAAATGCAACCTCCCAAACTGCTGGAAGTAAAACAAGGTAGAAACAGAAGTATAAGGTAGAAATGCCAGAAACATCTCAGCTAAACAAATGCAAATTCTTTGATGAGTTCTGAAGAAAGGCAGACTGTATGCTGCTTGTTTCCTTTTAACTAAATAAAACTCTTGTTTTTATATCAAATTTGGAAATTGCCCATCTCATTCTTACAGTGAAACTATGATGCCGAAACATATTCAAGTCTTAAGAAACCTTGGGCTTGGGCAATTACATGTACGGGTTTCCTGTGTGTCTATGCTGGTTTATGACCATAATTAATATGTGGCTGTATGCACATGTGCCCCTGTATGCGCCTGCAGGGCAGAGAACCGATGACCAGGTGACCAGCATGTGGTGTACGCGCATGCATGGCAGAGCTGAACAGGATGATGACTTGTGTGCCCACAGAGAGGGAGCTGTGTGTCACTTGTGGCACTGGTGCCATAGGTTCACCATCATGCTCCTATGGCATTTCACTGCTCCTTATATGTGATATCAGACACAACGTCCTTAATGGCCTGCATATCTGGAAGTTAAAATGGCAAATGGGACTGCCAAGATTGCTGTTTTCTAAGTGATGCAAGTGACATCATGTTTTATGACCACATCATGTATGGGCGGCAGACTCCACACCAATTGCCATTGTAACCTGAGGCTATCAGTGTAATCATTGTGATCACTGCTTGAATGCAGGTAGTCCTCCTCTTGTGACTCCAGCTGGGACCAGACTTCCAGGGCTTTGAGTGAAGCGGTTGTTAATGAATCCCATCTAATTTTACAAATAATTTTTGCTACAATTTTTAAGAGAACCTGGCTTCTCCTATTAACTTTACTTGTCAGAACTTTACCAGAAAGGTCACAAATGACAATCACATGATCCTGTGACACCAAATGCCAAACTTTGATCACATTATGGTGAGGGCATTGTGATGGTCATAAGTATGATGACCAGTCATCAATCAGTTTTTTCAACACTGTTGCAACTTTGAACTGTTGTTAAATGAATGCTTGCAAGACGAGGACTATGTCTAAAAATCTTCATAGTTTTATATTCTTACCCTGTATTGCTTATGGAAGTCGTCAAAGTGCCATGAAACATTGCCATTTGGAGTTAGATTTCTATTGTTATTTTCACATATTTCTGTTCCTCCTTTCCTTCAGACATTATGTATACTTGCCAACATAGCAGATGGAACGACAGCTAAAGAATTAATCATGACAAATGATGATATCTTACAAAAAATTAAGTATTACATGGTATGTAATTTAAGTTTTTCTATAATTAAAGTTTGGGAAAAGCTTATAGCCCAGGGATTTTCAGCATTTTCAACATTTGGTAGAAATATATTAGGTACAGTAGGACAATATGACTTTAGCAATCGAGTTATCGAACTGTGGAACTCATTACCGGACTCCATAGTGTCAACCCCTAACCCCCAACATTTTTCCCTTAGACTATCCACCATTGACCTCTCCAGGTTCCTAAGAGGTCAGTAAGGGGCGTGCATAAGTGCACTAGTGTGCCTTCCGTCCCCTGTCCAATTGTCTCTCCTATATCTCCTATATCTTTTCTTCCATCTTTTCCTCTATTCTTCATTGACGTATTTTATTCTTTATCTTTTCTTCTATCCTTTCTTTGATATATATTACTACATGTTTATTCTCTATAACCTTCATTGTGTATTGGACAAAATAAAATAAATAAATAAACATTTGTTGCTCTAATTTTCTTTAATAAAATATTTTTCTTTTTAAAATATTTTTTCAACTTCACTTTCATTGAAAAGCACAGGATTCTTATATCATTAATGTGAATAATAATTTGAAGGCAAAAAAACTAGATTACATAAAGGTTAAGAAAGAAATGTATGTTTTTACTTGAGTCAGGCATGACATGTTTCTTGGCAACAGTATGGAACTGGTTTGCCATTGACTTCTGCCAGGATGTGCTTGCTGTTAGCTTTGTCTTTATAATCAAAGCTGTAGCTTCTTTTCCAAGCGTTAACTAGATCAGCCAGGATAACAAAGAAAGCAATAGCAAACTAGATCCATGCTTTTGCCAATAACATTACATGGTTCCGTGAAGTCAAAAAGAGTCAGCTTGAAAAAGGTTTCATTTTACTAAGGAATAACTTAAAATATTTTGGTCTAAATGGTTTTTTTTTTTTGCTTAGAGCCACTCAAACGCTAAACTTCAACTGGCTGCCATGTTTTGTGTATCTAATCTTATATGGAATGAAGAAGAAGGTAAGAAGATATACTCGGGATTTTTCTTCTGAAATGCATAATTTAAAGATGAAATTTGATTTAGCAGTTGAGCATACGGAATGCATTTTTTATCTTGGATGGGGAAAATCACTACATTAAAAGACAGAGGTAAAGTAAATATGCTATTTGATTCTCTTTGAGTGAAAAGGAAGTTACCTGGGGGGGGGGGGGAATGAAAAAAGCAATTTTTAGTGGATGAAATTTGAATAGGTTGACATTTTTGTCAGGAGCTTTGCTTCTTTAATCTAAAAAAGTAGGAAAAGATTCAACTTACCCTGAATAATATGAATCTGTATCTCTATTGAATGTACATTACAAGTTTTTTATGGGAAACCTTGATATCAGATTTAATGGCTTTCTAGCAGATATTATATAGCTTCATCAAATGAACTATATGATAATTAAAAATAATACTCATATCTTAAATGTTATTGACAAGATCAGAAAAACCAACTTTAAAAATGGCTATGATTTTTCTTGGTATTGGAAGAATCTTTGACAATTTGGGATGGTCTATGTTTAACAGTTTTGGAAAAAAATAAGTTGCGTTCCTAAGGTTTTTCACATGGATAAAGAGTACTGTATAGTTCCACCACAATGTAATTTATGGATTGTTGAACAATTGTGGGTGGGGGTGGGGGGGTGGGGGTTCCTTTCATTTCTAAGATAGTAGATAATGTATCAGAACTTATCTTTGATTAAAACAAAAATAAATCGATTGACCTTGCAGAAAAAGGAAGAATCAGCTGTTTGGTGTCTACCCTCTCTTTAACTCTACTTCTCTAGATGTTGGATATCATACTGTTGAGTATTTTGGTCTCAGGCTGTTGTTAATGAATGCCAGATCTGTTTGAAATAAGATTGTGATTCTTCATAGCTTGATTGTGTAGAAAAAAAAGCAGAGCTACTATGTGTGACCAATACCTTGTGAGGTGAGAAAGGCTTATCCGCAGGCTTTTACATTGGGTTGTATATTGCCTTGCCCCACTGCTTAATGCATCAAATTACCAACATTGCAATTATTTTATATTAGGTTCCCAAGATCGTCAGGACAAACTCAGAGATATTGGAATAGTAGATATTCTACATAAACTGAGTCAGTCGTCAGATCTAAATCTTTGTGAAAGGTAAGTAAATAGAAATTCCAAAACCAAATTGAATTGAATTTGATCACTTTGTAATTAGATTTTCTGTAAACTGTACATTGATTTGAATTTATTTATTATTATTATTTACATTTATAAGCTGCCCTTCTCCAATGGACTCAGGGCGGCAAATTATATATGGGTTGTGTTTCTCCTTGCAATATGTGATTTTTTTTTTACTCCGGCAAACCAGAATCGTCCCAATTTTTTAGGATGCCTTAGTGTTCATGTGTGAAATCTCCTATGCTTGATTTGTTTATGTTATCCATGACTCTGAATAACTAAAGGTTAAACAAAGGCAACAATAATATAACATAATGAACCAGTTGCCAAGATTTAAAAAAATATTAGATAACAATGAAAAACGTTTTCACAGGCTCACAGTGACAATCTGACCCTTGTGCCTGAGAACATACCTGTGTCTTCAGGACCTTCAGGCTGGCAGGGTTTGGGCAATTTAACAGCTGAAGCAAGAGTGTTCCAAAGAACAAAACAAGAAGGCTAACTTTCCTACAAGATATATAATGCCTTTTCTGTCAGATCTTGAATTCAGGGTTTTTTAATGTTATTAATTATTATTATGGGTTTTTAGTCTTTATTAATGGGGTTATATTGAGGAGTTTTTAGCATTATTGTTCGGATTTGACCTTTTATTGTGTAGTTTTTTAATTGTTGTGAGCCGCCCTGAGTCATGAATGGTATTGTAGTGACCAGCAATTTACTGATTGATCGTTCAATTGACTTTGATTGATTGAATTTATATGCTGCCCTTCTCCGAGGACTGGGGAAGTTTACAACATATGAAAGAATAATTACATATCCTAAATCCAATTTTAAAATTAAACTAACTAGTCTAAAATCCCAGTTTCTTAAAAACCAATCACTCTCATTCAAACGATCAAACTTACATTTCATTCATCAGCCAGGGGCTAATATCTAATGGTCTCGGGCCTGAATTGTACTGAGAAAAATATTAATAGCCAAAGCATGGAGGAGAGGTGTAAAGTACGTCTATTGAGGGGTGTTCATAATTGACTGCACAAGTACATTTTAAATGAGTTGCAGCTTCTGGATACTCTTCAAAGGCAGCCCCATGTAAAGAGCATGCCAGTACTTTATTTAAAGGGCAAACAAAAGTCTACATTTGTAGAGATATCCCATTTAATATTTTCCCGCTCCAATTATTATATCCGGCTGAAATATCATTGTGTATTCACATGCTCATTTCAATCAGCAAAGATAGTTTTAAGTTCTCAAAGTTATAAAATGCATACCATATTATGCGAAAGCTGCTTGAGAAATTATAAATAGAAAAGGAATAGCTTGAGTCTAACTACAAAGAACCATGTAATAAAATTGAGAGCAGATTTGGTTTTGAATGTTTAGTTACTAGTGTTGGGCGAACTTCAGGAAGTTCAGGTTCAGCAAACTCACCCGAACTTTGCCGCGAAGTTCGGGTGAGTTCGCCAAACCCGAACTTTACCCAAACCCAAACAGCAGCAGCGCTTTTTTTACCTTTTTGGGAAAAGTTCGGGTTCGGCGTGAATTTCTGATAAAGTTCGGGTTCGGTGTGAAGTTCGGGCAAAGTTGGGGTTCGGACGAACACGCGAAACGGCATCGTCCGGGAAGAGAGTGGGAAATCCCATCGTGGGATTTCCCACCTCCTTTTTGATTTCCCACCTCCACGAGGGAATTCCAGGGGCGGGGCTTTGACGTCACGGAGACTCCTTCCTTCTCGTTTCGGCCGGCCAGGAAGTAGTCTCCGTGATGTCAAAGCCCCGCCCCCAGAATCCCCTCGTGGGATTTCCCACCTCCTTTTGCTTGCAGCGCCCCAACCAAAAGGAGCTGGGGAATCCCACGATGGGATTCCCCACTCTCCTCCCGGGCAGCGGCGTTTCGTGGTGTTCGGCCAAATGCCAAACCAGAACTTTGCGGGTTCGGTTCGCCCAACATTAGTTACTGAACTTCACGTACCCAGTTTGTAATGCTATAATTTATTCCTTGCATGGTAGTATTTTTAAAATCACCATTTATGTATATCCTCTAAAATTAAAAAAATGTTTTTCATTGCAGGGCAAAAACAGCACTCCAGCAGTATCTTGCGTGATGAAAGAGAAGTCGAACTTTCATATAATTTTCAGAGCTATATACTAAGGAATAATGGGAAATAGCTGCACCTAATTTCCTTACCTTTTGCACAAGGCACCTTGGGCTGCATTTGTCTCAGGTGCAGGGAGCTGCTTGGCAGGAGCAGTTTAAGTGATCAGGTCTCCAATGCACTTGAGGACTTTATTGAGGTGGTTCCTCTATTCGGATATCTATTCTGGGATATTTTTGTCTGAACTACCTGAACTCTACTAGAACAATCAGTAGTCTTTTTTTTCCTTTGGGCCTACAATATTCTGCTTATACCACAGCTGATATAAAGCTGTGCCTGGGTGGGTGTGATACCTCAAAGCTTTTTCTTTTTCTCTCCCCCCCCTCCACCCTGTGTGTGTATGTACGTGTGATTTTTTTTCTACAGATTTTCAAGGGTGAACCATTGTTTGCTGTATGAAAACTTTAAAAAAATTATATACAATTTGAATTGAAATGTTATTTAATAACAGTTTTGTCCCATGAAGTTTATTTTGATCAGATGAATGTTTTTAAGTAAAATATATGCATTTGTTAAACCTCAGCTTAATGTACCAGTACTTCCTCTTTTAAAACAAAATGATACTTACATGACAGGTAACACATGCAATGTGATTTATGCTTGCCTCTTAACTGCCACTTATTACTAGTGACAGCTCCTTGGATTTAAGAAAGCAGAATTCCAAGATCCTCAAATGGAATATTTTTCAGTACATATAAATGATACCAAAATTGGAATTGTGGAAATTATGACTGCTGGAATTTTCCAGTAACAAATTAAAGTTCCCCATGCAGATACAATGCTGCTTCAGAAACATACATTTATTTAAAAAATGTACTCTGTGTTACTTTTACATGACATGAAATTTTAACAGTGAATTGATTTAAGTAAAAGAATTGACTGCTGGTTGGAGGTGTGCTCTTGGAAATATGATAGGCATCCCCGTAAAAAAAACCTGGATGTAAATCAGAGCTTAAATATTTTTTAAAAATACTTTATTTACCAAATATATATGGTAGAGGAATAAGTTATTCCTGGAGCAGAGAAGAACAATATTGAGTTTTTTATATAATTTTGTAATCTCTGCCTCGTACCTTCTTGTTTACCAAGTAAGTTTTCTGGGGTCTTAAGCCCACAGGTATCTCTGTCAAGGGACAAGAGCGCCAGTCAAAAATTGAGTGTCTCATTTCACTCACCAGTTTCAGTCATCCCAAAACATTTATTTATAGTTAATAAATATTCTGCTGCCTAGACACTTTGCATTATATTAAAGCAACTTTTAGAGCTTGTGCCTCTGGCTGGAACTGTTAATAAGCTGGAGGGAGACTGCAAAAATAAAACTAGAGTTTTTATATATGGTTTTCATGTTTTCTTTTATTCTGAGCAGTTCAGGGAATGTATTAAGTGAAATGATTTCTCAGTGTTATTGCTACAAGCTTGTTGGGTTTGGATTTCTGCTGGTGTGTATAACGGGCTCTCTTTCTAGTTTATATTATAGAAGTCAAGCTGCGATTAATTCATCGATTGGTTGTAGTCTTAATACTGAGAAAAATCACTTTCTTGACAGCATTATCTGAATCCATTCCCTGTGAGACAGGATAGGGAGTGCTGCTTTATCTTGACCACTGCTTTTGCACTCTGGATTATTATTATTACACCGGCACTTCCAATTCTGTTGTAGTGACTCCATTTACACTTAGGGATATCCATTTATTTGGAGATATAGATATGCCTAAACCTGTGTTGAATATAGTTGGGATGTGCAGATTTTTAGCTATACATTTGAAGATTACTTTTGCAGTGGCTATGTATATGGAAGGAAGATATAAACTATGCTAAGACAATCTGGATAATGGGGTGGGCAAAGTGAATTGAAATATTAAGATGGTAAGTGATAACGAAGTGACGTTTTGCACTTTGCATTGTGAATATTTTTGATGTTACTATAAATATGTATAAACACTGTAAATAAAAAACAAATGTCCTTTTACCGGATAATATTATTTAAAATTGCTTGGCCCTATTTATATATATAAATATAAATATATATGTATATATATATATTTTTAAGTCTTCATTAATTAAAAGGTTATATTGCAGACATGGTTCTATGCACAGGCACCTACACCTTTTTAGGAAGCTGACAAAAATAAGGTTTATTTTTTAATTCTAATATTCTTTTTTAAAGAATATGATAAATGGATTTGTTATCAATTTCCTCCCCCTCATGATTTGTCAAAATTAGTCAAGATTAATAACTTTTTAAAAATGTTTTCTCTTCTTTTTGTTGAGAATTGTTCAGTATTGAATGAATTTAACTTCCTGAACATTTGCTTCTTATTTTCAGGTTTGATTTAAAATTTTAATATAGATAAAGTTTTTATTCTGTCCTAGCTTTTATTCAGTGTGGTAAAATTCATTGTACTAATTTGTTCTATTTTCCACACTTTATTTTTTTCTATCGTCAACTCTTTTTTCAATAATCTCTTCCCTGTTGTTTGTGTCCCCTTATAAAAGTGTAATTTCATTAATAAGCTATAACTCAAATACTTTAAAAAGCAGATAGATAAATGATTTATTTCGAAAATGCTGGAAATGAGCCCAAAATATTCTAATCTATTAATTGAAAACATGACACATTGCAGGAATTTAAAAATTAAAAGCTATGAAGTTAAGGCTTGGAAATTGAAAAGGCCAAAGGCAACATCAAAATGCCACTTATAATTGAGGCTAAGCAGTGATTGGGTTATTCTGCTCATGGTTTTCTGGATTAATTTAGTTTAGAACAAATATGTTGGACTCTAGGACTATTAACCCGATGCAGCGGTGCCTGCCTTAATAAGTTCAGATGCTGGTATACTTGCTTGTGGTTAATTCTGAATAATTTAACAGTTATACATAGTCATATAATGAAGCATAAGATTATGATTTTCTGGGACAATATTAAATTACATTCTTGTAATATAAGTTGAAAATCACCATATATTGCTCATAACTAGACTTAATTTCCTGTTAAGCATAACAATATGACACATGTTCAGCCTTTTGAACACAATGGCAAAGGGGGCATCACTTTTAGGAATGCAAAACTGTTGATTTACACTTAATGAAAACAGCATTCAATTTCCCAAGAAGGATGAAGAAACAAAAAGAAAAGATGCTTCAGACCATCTCTTTCCTCTTCCTTGGGATTCAAGACATTTCAGGAATACCGTCTCGGGCTATGTTTATGTACAATCAAGTTAACATCCCTCTGAAATATTTTGTAAAGAAAACAGAACTTAACTTGACTTAAGTTAAAGGCAATTCTTGATATTTTCCAACAGTCGGCTACATTTTTATGTTTTCTTTTTATTTCTAAATTGTTTTGTGCTATGTAATATGTACTCTTTTCTCAGCATGTATTCTACATACATTCTACGGTATTTTCATAGCCGTTTTTGTTCCAGATTTCAGTTGAATCAAAACTAGCAGGAAACCCAGAGTAAGTCGGACAATATTGATGGATGTAACAATTGCCTTCTCTTTCCTCAGGTGTTCCCAGCATGATGTAGCCCACCAGCTTTTACCTCCCAAAACCTTCCTGCATCCCTCAGCCATGTTTAATGTTCTTCCCCCCACCCCGACCCCCTGAAAAAAATCTTCCCTTCCTAATACTGTTTTGAAAAGTTGTGTTTCAGTGGAACAAAAACAACTCTGTTTCATTCTGGCCCAAACATGCATGTTTCGGACCATTTTACATGTTACTTCTTGTGGTGGTGGTGGTGGAAGGATTCAAGAAAGTACAATCATAGAAACATAGAAGA
Source organism: Erythrolamprus reginae (assembly GCF_031021105.1). Lineage (NCBI taxonomy): Eukaryota > Metazoa > Chordata > Lepidosauria > Squamata > Dipsadidae > Erythrolamprus > Erythrolamprus reginae. The sequence continues at coordinate 71,745,643 of NC_091954.1, read as the reverse complement.
CTGACGGCAGAAAAAGACCTCCTCTAGTCTGCCCTTATACTATTTCCTGTATTTTATCTTACAATGGATATATGTTCATCCCAGGCATGTTTAAATTCAGTTACTGTGGATTTAGCAACCACGTCTGCTGGAAGTTTGTTCCAAGGATCTACTACTCTTTCAGTGAAATAATATTTTCTCACGTTGCTTTTGATCTTTCCCCCAACTAACTTCAGATTGTTACTGTTTGTGGCATGTGCAGTTATTTTCTGGTACACGTCAGATTTAAGAACTAAGACTAAATAAATGAAAGTACAGATACCATAGGAATTGATGTGTTTATCTTAGCAATAACACTCTAAAAGTACTGCCACTCTTTAGCCCTAATGCATGCATCTTTAAACTAAGGAAAACTTCAGATTGAGGTTGATTCTTGACAATTTCGTTTGTTGATATGGTTTTCTGCAATAGAGATGTTATTTGTCAGCAACACTAGCCAGCCTTGGTTAGCCTTATAAAATACTATGCACTGTTGGAGACTTTGCATAAAATTCTAAGATGGGAATTTGAAAAGAATATCTGAGAAGAAAGTATGACAAACCTGCTTCCACTCTTGCAGAAACAAAAAACCAACCCTAATACGACTACAAATCCATTAACAGATAGATCTATTAACCCCACTAATTCTTCTTGAAGACTGTGCATTAAGATGGATGGTAAGTATCTTGGCTCACCTGTGTCACTGCAATCTTTTATCTGCTTTTTGCTACTTCTATAGAGAAATGAAAACCAAGATTCATCAAAGAATCTTCAGCATCATATATCAGTGAGATTTGAGCACTACAGACAATCTACAGGAATTAGTTCCTTCTTGAAAATCTTAGACCTGTGAACACCCTATTCAGTCTAGCTTACCCAGCATACTTCAGAATCTTTTCTCAGGCTCGCTTCAGGGCAATTAAAGGATCCCAGATTTCATAAAATTTCATTCATTGAGGGAAAATGGTCCTGTGGCCAGACTGAGGTATTTATTTCTTCACTGTCACTTCTATGCAACTTACATGCTATTTTGTCTGTACTCTCCTTTAGTAGTGATCCTGTTTTCCATGAGTGGGCATGGCACATTTTTCCTTTCCACACCAGAGTCCTGAGGTTATGAACAGAACGTATTTTTATCATTAGCTATTGCCGCAAGAAAGGTCAAGGTGACTTAATCTTGTAATGCTGTCACTAAGAAATCTTTATGCTTGTCTTTATTTCATTTTGCTTAGTCTTTTTTAAAAATTTATTTATTTTAACTGGCGTATCCATTTGGTGATTTTTATTGCTCTTACTGTATTTTGAGCATGCTTCTCTGTAAAGTTTGTTTTAATTGTAGTTAATTTGCTGGTCACTGATCATAAATAAAAATTCAATTTCAATAAGAACATGTAGTTACCAGGATTTCAAGGAAAACTACGTCCTTCTATTATTTTAAAAAATGGATTTTTCTTTTATGTATAAATTGGTATTGTTCAGTAATAAAACCATGTTTGATAAATTTAAAAAAATTGGCAGCATTTTATTATAATTTATATAGAATGTTATCTAATGTTAGTAAGTTTGCTGGATGCTGTTTAGCATAATTTTTCACCCCCAAGTTCTTTTACTTTTGAATATTTAGATACTATTTAAAATATTTTTTAAAAAATACTATGACAAAATGCCATATAGTTGTTGAGAAACTCTTATATTATTGCAAGATTTCTTGAAGCAGGAGGTGATACAGGGAATTAACTATTGAGTGATTAAAACTTAATTTGTTTTCCGAATAACAAGAATATCTTGCTAGACAGACAATTTTCAAGTTTTCTTTTCAAGTTAATTCCATTGGAGTCACTTAACTTGGTCACAATGGTGGCTTTCCATACTTGTAACTTTACAGCTGAAAGAAGTGTATATCAGTATTGTATGCACAGTAGTTTCCAGAATTGAATAATTTACTTGAGTTTAAAAGAGTCAGTGTCACAATCAGAAACAGGGAACTATTTTAGGAAAAATAAAAGTTGACATAGATGCACCTGCGTGCTATGCAAAGTGTCTTTGATGTAAGCATTAGCTACTTTGCACAAGACTATAATTCGGTGAAGAAATGCAAAAGGAATGACAGCAAGCCAAATCCCACGTAGTAGTTTATATATACTTTGATTATATTAGTGAGTAAAAATTAATTGAAATGAAAACATTTTATCCTTGTGTAAAATGTAAGCTGTAGCTACATACGTTTTTTGAGTTATACAGTGAAGAAACTTGTGCAAAAAGCCTCTCCAGTACTTTGGTTAATTATCTGTGCTCTGTTGAAAAATGAGAAAATAGAAAAGGAGTCAGAGTTTGTTCTTGAGACAGTGCTGGAGGGCCTCTCCCATAGCATGGAGGACTCTGTCAACATTGGGTTTAGTGGAGTTGTAGCCCATCAGTCCAATGCGAAGAACCTGGTGGAAAAAAAACATTTAAGTAAGTGTTTTGTGACTAGAAAACTCCAGCGAATTTCCCCCTTAATTTTACCTGTACACTGGAATATCTGTCTGTCTGTCTAAATATCTAAATAAATATCTAAATATGCACAAACATGTACACACACACACACACACATCAAAGTACTAAATGCAGGTATTAACACACTGTTTCATACAGACTAATGCTTATTAGATAGTTTATTATTAGATAATCCTCTGAGACTTATTTTTTACTTCACAGAGAAATGGTTTCAGGTAATATGCTTTTATGTTTTTCATTGTTTACAGAGAAAACCTCAACATCAGAAAGGTGGCTATATTCTAAAGAACATGCCAGTTTTTCACAGACCCTGCCATTAATGTTAAATATTTGGACTATATAATTTATAACTAATAGTTCAATCTGTTTAATAAATCCTTTATAAAACATTATTCTTCAAGAACCAGGCAGTCACATCTGTTTCATTTACCTTGCCTGCTGAAGGACCCAGGCCTCCAGACACCTCAATCTCATGATTTTTCATAATATACTCAGTTATTTCTTTCCAGTCGTATCCCTCAGGCACAAAGACAGTGTTAACTGTTGGAAGTCTTGCATCCTTAGAAAAGAAAGAGCAAAAGAGCCTTTCAGGTAGTTTGGATATTTGAAAGACACTTCATCTCCATAATTTAAAAGAAATTATCAATAATATTAAAAGTAAATTTATTCTTTGCTTGTGTCTTTCCCACACTCATTTTTGAGAAGCTTCTGAGCAAAAATAATTATCTATTGAATGGGTAAATTCAGAAAATTGCATATATTTATACACTTTTGGATCAGATTTTGTCACCATACAAAAAATTATTTTCAAGATCTGAAAGAATAAGTGCTCATACCTCCAGGATGATCTATCGCTCTGACTTAAAGTCTAGAAATACCTAGGTTTTTTCCTAGTCTATGTAAACAAGTGTGGGTAGAAACAATATTGAAGGCAAGGAGTTGCCATATTTTTCAGAGTATAAGACACACCTTAGTTTTTTGGGAGGAAAATAGGGAAAAGAATCTGCTTACCAGATGTTCATGTTAGTCTGGTCAGCTTCAGCACATTATTTTATCCCCTGCTTAAAAAAAATCTTATTCAGAGAGAGTAACAATGAAAGAGCTTGCAAGCCGGTAAGAGCTAGGAAAATCATTAGCACCTGATTAGGGCTGGAAAGAAACATTCGGAGCAAGTAGAGCAATAAAAAAAACTGCAAAGACGGTTTGGAAAACATTCTTGACAGAGAGTAACAATGAAAGAGCTTGCAAGCCAGTAAGAGCTGGGAACATTGTTAGCACCAGGCTGGAAGAAACATTTGGAGCAAGTTAGAGCAATGAAAAAAACCCTGCAAAGACCTGCGGCTTGGAAAACATTCTTTGCAAAGAGTAACAATGAAAGAAACTGCAAGATAAGAGCTGGGAAGATCATTAGCACCTAGGCAGGGCTGGGGGAAAAAGTTTCAGAGTATAATTTTCAGCCTCTTAGGGAGGAAAAAGGTGGGTCTTATACTCTGAAAAAAATGGTAATCCTGATTCCCATTTTTTATTCTTGTCTTTGTAGCAATCAATACTGTATTTCCTATTTGCTCAGTTATCCAAATTTACCCTAAACAGTCTCCCATATAAACCTTGCTAATGAGTAATTTGTTTGATCCATATTCTACATTCATGGTAATTTCATTCTTACTGGTTCTTCCACAAAGAGTTTGAGACCTAACTTCTGCAGTCCTGCACAAAGATAGAGGCTATTTTCTTTATGAAGATTCCAGGAGGTCTCTAGTCCCTGTGTAGAAAATGAAAATATTTATTTTCCTTTATATACAAAAATAATAATAAAAGTTTTAAGAAACCTGCAAATATATGTTATGCATTTTGTTCAGTTAAACCTCTAATCTTAGGGATGTGATGGACATAATTTTGCCTGGAATCTTGTGTCACAAGCCATCATTGGTAGTTCTAGCCATTTTGTCTTCTATTGGCTCTGTCTTACTTAACTGCCTTATATTTTTCCTCAGCATTAGGAGCTTGCCTTCTTTTGCCTGTGTCCAGAATATTTAAGTTTTAACTATACAGTAGTACCTCTAGATACGAGTTTAATTTGTTCCAGAAGGGAGCTTGTATGTCGAACAACTCGTATCTGGAACAAATGGCTTTAGACTTTGTTTTTCCCCTCCGAGATAACCAGAAGCAAGGATTCTTGCGCCACCTAGTGGACGCTCGGCTCATATCCCGAATTTGAGCTCAGGTCTGGAACAGAAATGTCTCTCCCCTCATGGCTCGTAACTTGGAATACTCGCATGTGGAGCAGCTCGTATCTAGAGGTACTACTGTATTACTGATGCTTCCAATGACAATTTGATTTTATTTCATCCAGTATTGAATGAAGAGTTCTTGATGCAGTCTCCACTAGCAGAATTCAAAGATGTCCATTTTCTTTCAGAACCACATGTTATGCCTTGGAAAACAGCCTTGCTAACACATTTTTGCAAAAAAAATGCAAGCACTTCTGGTCAAATTCTATAGGTGAACAATAGGTAAAACAGCCTCTATAGTACAGAGTTAAGAATAACATCTTTCTACATGTATTTGAATACATAATATTTATGTACTATTGTTTACAAACTCAAAATACCCATTCACTCATACTTGCTGGTAGTAAAAATTTGACAGAAATAACAGCTTCTAAGGATTTGCAGCATTTCCACACCTGTCCTGATGAACCATAACTGACCCTAAATGTTTACAACAGAAATATAGTGGTGCTTCTACTTACAAACTTAATTCGTTCCGTGACCAGGTTCTTAAGTAGAAAGGTTTGTACGAAAAAGCAATTTTCCCCATAGGAATCAATGTAAAAGCAAATAATGTGTGTGATTGGGGAACCCAGAGGGAGGGTGGAAGCCCTGTTTTCTCCCAGGAGATTCCTAAAGAGGCCCCATTGAGGCTTCTTTCAGCCTTTTCCGGCCCCTGTTTCCTTCTGGGAGATTCCTAGAAAGGCCCCGCCTTTTCCGGCCCTATTGCCTCCCAGGAGATTCCTAGAGAGGCCCCACAGAAGCTTCTCCCTGCCTTTTCCAGTTACAGTTTTGGAGGCTCAGGTTTGTAAGTGGAAAGGGGTTCTTAAGAAGAGGCAAAAAAATCTTGAACACCCGGTTCTTATCTAGAAAAGTTAGTAAGTAGAGGCGTTCTTAGGTAGAGGTACCACTGTAGATTCTATTTAACAAGGCATTATCTAATATAACCACCATATTCTGATACTATAGCTTCTGGGTGTTAGTTCAAGATTTTCAGAGACTCCAACTCAACCGACATCAGGGATGTGAACTGGTATCATTTGCATATTTATGATACCAAATCCTGAATCAATTGATAACCTATTCCAGCATTTTCATATTGCTTTGGCATCCTTCAGTCTTGAAAGACCATAGTATCATGCTCTGGATTCCCCAGAGCATGAAGCCTGGGTAGGTTATATAAGTTTCATATAGATGTTAAATAATATGAAGGAAATGACCAAACACTGAGGAATCCTACATTGGAACTCCCAAAGGGCTTGGTCACTGTGTCTTCTGTAACCACCAGCTTGAACTACCTACTTAAGTGGATTTAAGTATGTTGCTGATGTATAATATAATACCAATGCATATGTGCATATAAAACAGTAAAATTTTCTTTTTTTCATACATGCTATTTTTAATATAGAGTGCCTGCAGCAACTGACCTTTTCTGCAAAAATTGCCAAAGCTTCTCGCAAGCAGAAGAATGTGCTAATAGGTGCAGTATGATGATATCTAAAAAAAACCCAGCATATAATACATTTAGCTTATATAGAAACATATGAACAAATTCTAGCTATAATTTTTCTGCAGCCTTTTAAAATTTTAAGACAAGATCAGAAATGACAGTAAAACAATCTAAGTCAATTAAATGTGTAAAGTCACAGCTAAATTGATATTTCCTTCTTTATTGGTGATATTTTTTTCTCATTAGATTTATATTCTGCCTCTTCTTGAAAATTCACATAGCACTCTTCTATTTTTCCCACAGCAATTGCTCTTTAAAGAAAGTTGAATTGCTTGATCAAAATTCAGCTTCTGTACAGAGCTGCTACAGCCCCAGGAAGACTCCCAAGAATCATAATTTAAGAATTAAAAATGTAAAGCTGAGTCATGCTACTTGCATACTTTCAAGGCAGAACAATAAGGGAATGAGAAGAAAGGCAGGCCTGGGATCAAAACATTTGATCGTTTAGCTGTACAAAGTCATTTCCTGCATTCTCACATATATACAGGTAGTCCTTGATTTATGATCACAACTGAGCCTAAAATTTATGTTAAGGGAGACATTTGTTAAGTGAGTTTTATCCCATTTTACAACCTTTCTTGCCTCCGTTAAGTGAATCTGGCTTCCCCATTGGCTTTGCTTGCCAGAAGGTTGCAAAAGGTAATCACATGACCTTGGGGCACAACAATAGTCATAAATATGAATCAGTTGCCAAGCATCTGAATTTTGATCACATGATCATGGGAAAGCCACAAAGGTGATAACTCAAAAAATGGTCATAAATCACTTTTTTCAGTGCCATTGTAACTTTGAATGATCAATCACTAAACAAACCATTGTAAGTCAAGGACTTACTAATCAAAATGCTAGTATTGTTTAACATTTTCTCATTTGGCAACATAATATGAATTCTCAGACCAGTTCCAGGAAACAAGAAAGGCATTTTCTCAAGAGCAAAGTAGAAGAGCTGTATAAATGCTCACTTTCTTGGATTACCATCACAGCCCCAGTATGTAGCTAGCTCTTCCACATCCAGGTAAAAGGAAGTTGGCTTTGTCTTCCGAGTATGAATCTTCTTTCTGGAAAGAAGAACATTTTTAATTAGCACTTCAGGAAATTCACCCTCAAAATGTGTTGTGGTTAGCTCTGGCCCAGCTCCTGCCCCAAGGACTGTGGATGTGGGGGAGACATCCACATGCTGCAGGCCTGTTTTGCCCCCGGTGGAATCTGCTGATGAAGGCTCCTCTGACCAAGAAGACATGAGTGACAGGGAGGAGGAGAGTGTGGCAGACAGCTCAGAAGGAGATCAATTATCTAGCTCCTCCTTGGATTCAGAACAGAAGTTAATGATACAGCCACGCAGGCGGAGAGCGATGCATAGGCAACAACAACTGAGAGATTATTATCAAAGAAAACGAGGCCACCTATGGTTGGGTGGGGCTGTGGTCATTAGTGAGGCTGCTATAAATAGCAGCCTGTGGGTTTGGCCATTGTGGAGGATTATCTGATCATTGTGTTTCGTGACTGCTTTACTGACTTTGACCTTTTGTGTGCTGATTTTTCCCCGCTTTGAAACTAAACCAGAGCAAAGTGTGTTTCACTTTGTGAAAGAAGAAGGACTGAATTGCCTCACAGCTGCGAGATAAGTATCACAGAACTGATAAGGGACTTGTACAAATTACCAGTTTGTTTGGAGACGAGTGCTCTTTGCTATACCAAAAGAGGGCTTAGGTTAAGTGAATTTTCATTATAAAGAACATTGTTTTGAATTTTCAAACGTGTGTGTGTCTGAAATTTGTACCTGTGAATTTTTGGGAGAAGTCTACCAGAGAGCCCGACAGAACAAAATGGAGCCAATGTCTATCATTTATTTTTAAAATGGTTCATAGTATATTCTCTGTGCTGAGTGGCATGGTGGCCTAATGATGAAGATGCTTGCCTTCTGCTTGGAAGTTTAAGAGTTCAATCCTAGGTAGTGGCAGATGTTTATCTCCTAGGACGCAAAGAAAAAATATCTGCTGCAAACTCTGCATGGGGACTTTGGGCCAGTCACTATTTCTCAGCCCATGCCACATCCAAGGGTTGCAGTTGTGGGGGAAATAGAAGGAGAAAGGTTTCTCGGATGGGTTTGTAACTTTCAGTTATTTCTAAAAGTAATAAAAGTGGAATACAAATAAAACAATTTCTTGGGTAGTCCTTGGTACTGCTGTTAATTCAGGAAGCAAAAGCTGTCTGAATATTTAAAAATGAATGAATATATTTTGTTCTACATCTATATGTTATGTGTGTACTTGTATGTATTTTGAGTTTAGATAATACACTTTCCCAGGATGGTTTGAAGCATAGTAATACAGCGGTACTTCTACTTACAAACGCCTCTACTTACAAACTTTTCTAGATAAGAACCAGGTGTTGAAGATTTTTTTGCCTCTTCTCAAGAACCATTTTCCACTTACAAAACCAACCTCCGAAACTGTAACCGGAAAAGGCAGGGAGAAGCCTCCATAGGGGCATCTCTATGAATCTCTTGGGAGGAAACAGGGCCGGAAAAAGCGGGGAGAAGCCTCCGTGGGGAATCTCTAGGAATCTCCTGAGAGGAAACAGGGCCTCCTCCCTGTGGCTTCCCCAATCACATGCATTATTTGCTTTTACATTGATTCCTATGGGGAAAATTGCTTCTTACAACTTTTCTACTTAATAACCTGGTCATGGAACGAGTTAAGTTCGTAATTAGAGATACCACTGTATTATTCAGTGGAAGCAACCATTGAGGTTAAAGTCAGAAATTGTAGACCTCCCTGTAATGGCTAAAATGTGTAACGGTCTTGGAAACAATCTGTGCAATCAAATAGCAGAATATGCCTACTATATCTCCTGAGATTGTCAGATATAATATTTTGTGTACTGAGCTACTTCATTAATTGCAATTGGTAAAATACTTGTGTACAGTTTATAAAAACACATGAGATTTAGATACTAAGACTAATGATTTTACCATTGTTTCCTTCTGGGGTTAAGAGACTCATTGTCTCTTAGTGTGTAGCCTGATGCCATAAACCAATCATACCCAACCCCTGTGCCGCGGACTACTAGCTGTTGCTTATTTGAAATTGGGCCATGTAAGTGACTGGCTGGAGTGGGTGCATGCACATGCACAACTTATCTTGTGTGGCAAGCCAGCAGCATTCGAGCGAGTGCCTGTCAGCCCGCCATTCACACAAAGGTTGGATACAGGTGCCAGCCTGCCACTCACATGGCCCAGTTCCCACCCACCCACCTGCCAGCCTGCCATGTTGCAAAGGTTGGGAACCGTTGCCTTAAATCACTACACAAAACTAGTTCTTTTTTCCCAATAGGTTCTGTGTTGCAATAAGGGATTCTGTTGTAGCATCATGCTTGTAGAATAGGTTGGACATGTTGCTGAGGAAGCTGCTATTATCTTTTATTTTTGTATTAAGGTTTGAGGAAGTTTTCTCTAGCTTTCTGCATGGTGCCATCTTCCAGATACGTTCAGTTAGAAACATAGAAACATAGAAGACTGACGGCAGAAAAAGACCTCATGGTCCATCTAGTCTGCCCTTATACTATTTCCTGTGTTTTATCTTAGGATGGATATATGTTTACTTGCTTTTCCTACTGCCCGACCACACTGCTCACCCATTTTGAGACTGTCAGAAATCACTACCCCTAAATCCTTCTCTTCTGAAGTTTTTGCTAACACAGAACTGCCAATGCAATATTCAGATTGAGGATTCCTTTTCCCCAAGTGCATTATTTTACATTTGGAAACATTAAACTGCAGTTTCCATTGCTTTGACCATTTATCTAGTAAAGCTAAATCATTTACCATATTACAGACCCCTCCAGGAATATCAACCCTATTGCACACTTTAGAGTCATCGGCAAATAGGCAAACCTTCCCTAAAGTTCTGGCAATTGTGTTTTTAATATATTTTTGTGCTCAATGGATATCAAAAAAATAGATATGTTCTTGTTTCTCTTATTTAGTACAGAATATCTTGTCCCAGAAAGATACAGCACTTGAAAATCAAATATCCCATAGACAAATCTCCTTACCTGGCTCTGTTGCTGAACGAAATGGGAGAAGCACCAGGTGGTGCACTTAAAACTTTCTGGGAGCCAGAATACAGAATGTCAATACCTGAGCATTTAATAAGAAAATTTGTTAGGAGTGTCTTCATTTAAATCACTATTATTAATACAGGAAATAGATTTACTACAAAAACCCTTAGGTTTTTACTTTCTACTTTCTTCTGCCTCTACCAGCATTTTGTAGGATAGTAGCTAATTTCAGACTTCAAGGTGAAATTGATTCATCGGAATGGTGTATTCATTTTATGTACAGTATTATGTGGCATGCACTACAGCACAAATTGGTTTAGCTATCCCATCTTTCTTTAAAAGGTCTAGGAGCACTTTAAATAAATTACATAATCCCCCAGATTCTGTGGGGAAGGGCTCTTACTGGTCCCTGTATGGTAATTCTCAATATGTTATCCCCAACCTGATAATCCTGTGTAGTATATTCAATAGCCATTTCCATCAATCTAGCTAGCATTTCTTTAACCATATGTTTCCTTCACTCCTAGTGAATGACCATCTTGGGGTTACCTGAACATTAGTTTCAGATTTACTGAGTTTTAGATTTACTTATCACACTCTGCAGGGTATGTGTTGTGGTTAGCTCTGGCCCAGCTCCTGCCCCAAGCAATGTGGAGGTGGATGTGGGGGAGACATCCACATGCCACAGGCTTGTTTTGCTTCCAGTAGAATCTGTCTCCTCTGACCAAGGAAGTGTGAGTGACAGGGAAGAGGGGAGTTTGGCAGACAGCCCAGGAGGAGATCAATCATCTGTATCATCCCTGTATTCTGAACAAGAATTAATGACACATCCACGCATGCGTAGAGTGATGCATAGAAGACAACAACTGAAGGATTATTACAAGAGAAAATGAGGCCACCGGTGGTTGGGTGGGGCTGCTGTAATTAGTGCTACAGATAAAAGTGCAGCCTGGTGTGTTAGCCTCATGGCAGTTTATCTGATTCATTGTTTCGTCAAGATCGTGGTTTTTTGCTGTTCAGGATTGTGTGCATGGACTCTCTGGACTTTAGAATTGGACTCAATTTCCCAGTTATTGGGTGAGAAATTGGATTGCATTTCACCTGTGCCTTGTGTGTACCAGAAAATCCCTTTGACATTTAAAAAGGGAGCTGTTTCTGTTTTTCTGTTTATAAAAACTTTTGGGTTTTCCTTTTATCATGTGGTGTGTGTCTTCCTGGACTAATTACCCTGTAATTACAGGCAGTTGAAACACACCAACAGAACAGTATGCCTGAGAAAAATCTGTATTTTGACCTAGGCAACATTTTTGTTAGATTTATGTCCTGCCTCAAAAAGTTCAAGGGGATATTTCTTCATTTGATCTCTTTGAAACAAATTGGCAGGAGGGGGATTGACTGCTCAGAAGTTGCTCATTAGCTAATCATAGACTTGTCTCTAGATCTTCCTAGTTCTAGTCCAATACTTTAATAACTACATTACAGTGATCCCTCGGTTAGCGCGGGGGTTACGTTCCAAGACCTCCCGCGCTAACCGATTTCCGCGTTATACTGGATGCGGAAGTAAAAACACCATCTGCGCATGCGCGCCCTTTGTTCCATGGCCGCACATGCGCAGAAGGTGGAGCGACACAAGTTCGGAGGCTGGCAATGCAATGGTGATTTTTCCGGGCTCCTCGCCGCTACCCACAGGGCAGCGCTGGCGGCAATGGCAATGGCAACCCTCCCTCCTTCCCTTCTCTCCCTCCCTCCTTCCTTCCCTCCTTCCCTTCTCTCCCTCCCTCCTTCCCTCCTTCCTTCCTCTCACCGGCTTTCTTGGGGCAGCGCTGGCGGCAATGGCAATGGCAACCCTCCCTCCTTCCCTTCTCTCCCTCCCTCCTTCCTTCCCTCCTTCCCTTCTCTCACTCCCTCCTTCCTTCCCTTCTCTCCTTCCCTCCCTCCCTCCTTCCCTCCTTCCCTTCTCTCCCTCCCTTCTCTCCCTCCCTTCTCTCCCTCCTTTCTCAAAAAGCACTTAAACTGTAACTGTACTGTACTTTAATTGTGAGTATCCTCCTGGTCTTTTTAGCGTCGCCGCCTCCACTCCGTGTGCAACGTTTAGGAGGCATCTTCCAACAAGTCTGAACAAGTTCCAACAGTTGCAAAGCTTTTTTTTGCGTTTGCAACGATTGGTCGAGATTTTGGCCAATCAGCAATCAGTATGATGTCATCGGGCGGGAAAAACCGTGGTGTAGGAAAAAAAACGCGGACTTATTTTTTAATTAATATTTTTTGAAAAACCGCGTTGCAGCGTTTCGCGCTAATCGAGAACGCGCAAATCGAGGGATCACTGTATAGTGATTGCAGGCAGGGGTCGGTTCTAATGTACCTTGCTGTCAGTTCACTTCCCCCCATGATGCATAGCCCCACCTCGGGGGGGTGCATGTGCAAATTTAGAAAAAGCCAACCGCCTCCCCCACCCCAAAAGCTGAAAACAAGATGGCAATCACATGTACATGCCCGAAACTCAGCTTCTCTGCATGTGCAGAAGGAAAAAAAAACAGAAAAAAAATCCAAACAAAATTAAAAAAAAAAAAAAAGATGGTGGCACCCACAAACCGACATTGACTGAACCAGTTCCATGATATCATCGTGACATCACCAGCAAGTCAGTACTGGTTCAAGTGTACCAGTCCGAACCGTGAGGAGTCTTGTCTGGTAGCAGGAAAGTGCCTTATGGAACACATAGTAACAGTGGGACTTCCTCATGAAGTGGGCATCTTTCTCACGAAGTGGGGTTATTTGCCTTGTTAAGCGGTGACTCCCCAATTAGAGCACAGGACTGGTTGGGAAATGGAAGAGCTTTGGAACTAGTTTGGGATCTTCATGGATTTTCATATACCATGGCTATAATTTAAAATACAATTAATTTCCTTTGAAACTCTTTGCTAGTATTACTGTGCAATTTAAAAAGTTCATGCCCAAAATATATTGACCTTTAAAGCCCTACATGGCATTGGGCCAGAATACTTCCGGAATCGCCTTCTACCGCACGAATCCCAGCGGCCGATAAGGTCCCACAGAGTTGGCCTTCTCCGGGTCCCGTCAACCAAACAATGTCGTTTGGCGGGCCCCAGGGGAAGAGCCTTCTCTGTGGTGGCCCCGGCCCTCTGGAATCAACTCCCCCCAGAGATTAGAACGGCCCCCACCCTCCTTGTCTTTCGCAAACTACTCAAGACCTATCTTTGTCACCAGGCATGGGGGAGTTAAGATATTCCTTCCCCTAGGCTATTACAAGTTATGCATGGTATGTTTGTGTGTATGTTTGGTTAGCTGTTTTATTAAATTGGATTGTTAAATGTTGTTTTTATCATTGTTGTTAGCCGCCCCGAGTCTGCGGAGAGGGGCGGCATACAAATCCAATAAATAAATAAATAAATAATAAATAAATAAATAAATATTTTGAGTAAATTCACATTTATCTTCTAGTGTGAACTTTCACTAAAAATCTGATTAAGAACTTCAGAAATAAAATTTTACACTTTAAAAAAACCTCAGAAATAGATTGTTGTATATTGCTCACCTTGCTCGTCCATAAGTATTGGAGTGCCACCTAATGATGCCACAGCATCTACCAGTAGTAAGCAATTATATCTAAAATGATGAAAGAATATATCAGGGATCAAGTATTTTTTTGAAAGTGGGCAATATCCTGTTCCATTTTTTTAAATGAAATTTTTCCATGTTTTTAAAAATAAAAGTTCAAAAACTTGTAAGTGAATACAGATCTGATAGAACTTCAGCCATTTTAATTGGAAAAAATCAAAACATTAATTTTTAAACATTTGGATCAATAGAGGCCACCTACTGAAACTGTAAGGATCCATTTTGGTGATCTATAAATAACTATCACTGACTTTTAAATAAAAATTGGAAGAATTCAAATGATATGTTTCGCATATATCCTTTGGATGTGCTTCATAATTAAATATTGGAAAACTGTTAAACTTTTGTCTCTTGAGCAATGTTGGCTGGAAGGGTTGGGGGGTGGCGCATTGACTGAAAGTCACTTTCCGAGGATTATAAGACTTCGATTTTCTTCCTGCATACAGTTGAGCAACTTCAAGAAGTAGACTTCTAACTGAGTAGATTCATTTTGTAGCCAAGAAAAAAAGGAGGAGAAAATGAAGAATTCTCCAAATCTATCTTTCCTCATCATAGCTTGCCTGTTTGTTGTAGCTTTTGTAATTAAAAGTAAAACTCTTCTTATTTCTATGTACCTGAGACGATCTTGTAAAAATGAAATTTTGTCCATTTATCATTTTGTTTACCTCCTAGACCTTTCTAATGCCACAACCCCTTAATACAGTTCCTCATGTTGTGGTGGCCCCCAACCATAAGTCTAGTACCATTTCTCCCAACAGAGCTTTAAGATGATTGGCAGGAAGATCAGAGGGACAACCCCACTGTAAATGCCTGATTGGTCAGATTGTAAAAGGCACGAGAATAGCTTTAGTTCCTAACACCATGGGAAATTTGTCTTTTCCCATGGTTTTAGGTGACTCCTGTGAAACGGTTGTTCCACCCCCAAAGGGGTCCCGACCCCCAGAGTGAGAACCACTGTCCTAGACCTAGATGTTTTTCAGTAATATTTTGGTAATGAAATGTCTTCCAAAAATCTGACCATGATCTCATTTGGTGCATGTTTGCATTATCTATTCTGCACATTAATATATACACTGCTCTGTGCATTATTGTTTCTTTGGCTCATCTTTTTTTACTATCATTTTGCTATTTTACTCACTAAACTGCAAGCTACCTTGAAGTAGCCTACAAACAGGGGTGGTATTCACTTACTTTCCCTACCAGTTCACACATGTGAGTGCGTGCACAGCTGCGCATGTACAAAGCCTTCTGCGCAAGCACACAGTGTCAAAAACATGACGTGCTTACATCCAGGTGGGTGGGTGGGTCACCCATAGTCAGCGATACCAGTTCTCCCAATCTGAATACCACCACTGCAGTGAAGGGCTACAGATTTTTTTTACTACCGTGCTGTGGGTGTAGCTTATTGTGTGAGTGTGGTTTGCCAGTCATGTGACCAGGTGGTGGGAGTGGCTTGACCATGTGACTGGGAAGTAGCTTAAAGATCATGTGACTAGCTTAAAGGTGGCCAACTTGACATAACTCATGTCAAGGGTTTGGGTTAGGGTTAGGGTGCCTGGCCTCTTTTTGCCTCAAAAAGATACAATTTCCTTATCTATTTACTATTACTAAACATCCAAAATATACTATTTAATTCTATGTATATATGTCATATGTGTACATACGTATTACAGACAGGCATGCAAAAATATACATTATCTATTATATAAACCAGCGTTTCCCAACCGGTGTGCCGCGGCACAGTAGTGTGCCGCGAGACATGGCCAGGTGTGCCGCGAGAAGCTCCAGCTGGGCGGGGCGCTGCCGGCGCCCCTGCCTGAGTGTCGTCCTGTGGATGGTCTTGGGCTTTACAGTCGCTTCCTCGTTCCCTCTCCTCCCACCGCCTGTGTCTCCCGCCGTCGCCTCCCACCAAGCCGTCGCCCGTTGCCGTGGGTTCCTCGAGTGGGAGCTGCCGCTTCCCTCCGTCCAGCTCAGCCACACTGCCGTAGAAAGCACAGAGGTTATTGCCACCGCTTCTGCCTCCACTCAGGGAGCCACCGTGGTCACCGCGCCTTTTCCTCTTGCTCAGCTCAACCACGATGGCTCCCTGAGTGGAGGCAGAGGCGGCGGCAATAACCTCTGGGCGGAGGGGAAGCGCTGACGGGCTCTCCTCCTTCCCCACCCCCGCGCTTCTCTCCCGCCCTGGCTTTTGCTTCGCCCCATGATTTCCCCGCAATTTCATCCAGGCCACCTCTTGCCTCCTTTTGAACTGCGGGGAAATCATGGGGCGAAGCAAAAGCCAGGGCGGGAGAGAAGCGCGGGGGTGGAGAAGGAGGAGAGCCCGTCAGCGCTTCCCCTCCGCCAAGCTGCCTGCTTGTCCTCGCGCCTCGTTGCTACCTCCTGCCTTTTTCCAGGGGCCTTTGGAAGGTACCCAGGGAAGGGGGGGGGATTGGGGGTGGCTGCAGCGGCTTCTCGTCCTCCTCATCGGGCTGCTAACGCCCGCCCGGCCCCTCTTGCATGCAGATCCTTCACCGAGCGCTTTTTTCTTCTCACAGCTGAGGCAGGATTTGGAATGTCGTGTGTGTGTGCGTGCGGGCTCCGCATCCCCCTGCCACCCGGAACATTTAAAATAAGAAAAACCTTCGCCGGCCTCCGCAGAGAAGAAAGGAAGAGAGAGAAAGAGAGAGAGAGAAAGAGAGACATAGCAAGAGAGGCAGAGAGAGAGAGAGAAAGAGAGAGAAAGAAAGAGAGCTAGCAAGAGAGAGAGAAAGAGAGACAGAGAAAGAGAAAGAGAGACAGAGAGAGAGAGAAAGAGAGACAGAGAGAGAGAGAAAGAGATAGCAAGAGAGAGAGAAAGAGAGAGAGAGAGAAAAAAGAGAGAGAATGAAAGAGAGATAGCAAGAGAGGCAGAGAGAGCAAGGGAGAGAGAAAGACATATAGGGAGGAAAGGAGGGAGAAAGAGAGCAAAAGAGAGAGGAAGAAAGAAAGAGGGATGGAGAAAGAGAAAGAAGGGAAGGAAGGGAGAGAAAGAGTGAGGGAGAAATAGAGCGAAATGGAGGAAGATTTTTTTTTGTCAAAACTTTTCTTTAGGGCCCCCCCCCCCCGTTCAGTGTTCCCCAGGATTTTGAAAATTTGAATAATGTGCCGCGGCTCAAAAAAGGTTGGGAAACACTGATATAAACTGTATGTGTATGTACACACATATACACAGAGAGAGAGAGAGAGAGAGAGAGAGAGAGAGCGAGAGAGAGAGAGAGAGAGCGCTCTTTTAAAATTATACACATTCAATCTCATTTACTGCAATAGGAAAAACACCCAGAGCCCAGAAGAGAAAAAAAGAAAAGAAACCCAATGTTTTTCTACCAGTTCTGTGTACCTAACCAATTATTTTCTACCAGTTCTGCGTACCTGACAGTACCCGTAGGAGCCCATCACTGCACCACTGCCTACAAGCTAATCAACATGCATCACTATTATACTCCCTTGTAGTCTAATTTGTAGTATGATTTCTGTTTCCATTTTATTCTCAACGCCAAACATCTAGCTGAAATATTTTTGTTTTGAATGACAATCATATGCAGTATGTTTTCAGCATCTGCCAGAATAATCTCCAACTGTAGCTAGCAGCCGTATTATTTTTGTTCTAAAGCCAATGGGGTTCACTTTCCGTGGCCTGCACTGGTTGCCAATCAGTTTCCGGACACAATTCAAAGTGTTGGTAATGACCTATAAAGCCCTACATGGCATCGGACCAGAATACCTACGGGACTGCCTTCTGCCGCATGAATCCCAGTGGCCGATTAGTTCCCACAGAATTGGCCTTCTCCGGGTCCCGTTGATTAAACAATGTCATCTGACAGGACCCAGGGGAAGAGCCTTCTCTGTGGCGGCCCCGGCCCTCTGGAATCAACTCCCTCCGGAGACTCGAACTTCCCCCACCCTCCTCGCCTTATGCAAGACTCTGAAGACCTATCTATGTCGCCAGGCATGGTATAACCGATGTATCCCCTTTTGGCTAGAAAGATTTATGTGTGGTTATGACTGGGTAGTATTGATTGTATTTAAATGATAATGGGTTTTTAGCTTTAGTTTTAATTATTGGATTTGTACTGCATTGTTTATTGTTGTTGTGAGCCACCCTGAGTCTTTGGAGAGGGGCGGCATACAAATAAATTATTATCATTATCATTATTATTATTTCCTTCTTCCACTGACCTGTGACAGAGGTCTCCCAGGCCATCCAGTGGCTGAGCTACTCCAGTGGATGATTCTCCATGAGTGATGAAAAATAAAAAGGGAGAATGCTGCATCAAGCCCTAAGTGGCACATAAAGAGAAAAAGAAAAAAATCATACAAAGAAAAAAATCAATAGCGTGTTTCTGGTAAGTAGGAAGATGAATTTCTATGGGCTGTCCCTGGTACACCCAAATGGAAGAAATTATGAAATCATTTTAGTAAATAATAGACCTTTGGTACTTGCCCACAACTCACCCTTTCTATTTCTTCTAAAGTAAAATATTCTCCAGGAGCCTTTACCAATTGATGCACTTCAGCTCCTACAGGGATTAAATTATATTAAGCTTAATAATAATGCGGAATTAAAAGCAGAGAAAGAAGCAGCTCTTAAAATTTCAGAAAAATATTAATACAGTACAGTGATACCTTGTCTTACAAACTTAATTGGTTCCGGGACAAGGTTCTTAAGATGAAAAGTTTGTAAGACGAAACAATGTTTTCCATAGGAATCAATGGAAACGCAATTAATGCGTGCAAGCCCAAAATTCAACCCTTTTGCCAGCCGAAGCGCCCGTTTTTGCACTGCTGGGATTCCCCTGATTCTCCCCTCCATGGGAAACCCCACCTATGGACTTCTGTGTTTTTGCAATGCTGCAGGGGAATCCGAGCATCACAAAAACGAGTGCTTCGCTGGCAACGGAAGTCCGAAGGTGGGGTTTCCCATGGAGGGGAGCCTCAGGGAAATCCCAGCAGCGCAAAAATGGATGCTTCGTCCGAAGGCGGGGCATCCCAGCGGCAGCGGTGGGTTTGTAAGGTGAAAATAGTTTGTAAGAAGAGACAAAAAAATCTTAAACCCCGGGTTTGTATCTCGAAAAGTTTGTATGATGAGGCGTTTGTAAGACGAGGTATCACTGTACTTAGGAAAAAATGTAAAGCATATATTTCATATCACATATTGACAAATCCCTTCATTTTATTTGACTCCTCTTTATTAGGAACGGAAAGAAAAGAAATTGTCTAACATCCCTTGAGAAATTCCAAGTTAATGAGGTTGGATTTTCGTGAAAAAAATTTTTTTTTCTTAAACAGCGAGCTTCAGATAGGCGTGCTAATGTGACGAATGAACAGAAAATATTTCTTGGCAAACCTTGCAAACTGATGCTACAATGATTTGGACTGGAAGATTGTATGACTGGTCCAATCTACTAACTGTGTAATTCAGCCTTTGAGATTAAGAACTTGGATTAGATTAGCATTCCTGAGTAACGAGAAGAGACTAATCACTTCACATTTCAGTAGAACAGCACAACCAACTATTTCAGAGTCACCCTTTGCTACAAGTCATATATTAACTTGAATACATAGCACTGGCCTGTCAAAGTCCAGCTAGCCCTTACAACATAAACTATCATTAAACGTGGCGTTGGGGGGGGGGGGAGAAGCATTTAATTATTAAAATGTCTCCGTGGTTCACTGATTATTAAAAAGGCAAAAAGACTTTTTTTTTCTAAATTAAGAAATGCAGCCAATTAGAATCTCAATGAGAGTAAATGATACGCTTCAATAAAAAAGGGAAAAAAATGTTGGTTTACATCTAGCAGTAAAGAAGTTGGCTATTAAATATATAACAAGAGGCTCCCAAGTTCATACCAACTCTGCTTGCGATGTCAGTTGCTCGTTCTCCCCAAATTCCATTCACAGCTACTAAGACGTTGTCTCCCTGTTCCACCAAATTCAGGAAGGCGGCTTCCATTGCACAGTGGCCTGTGCCACTAATAGCCAGCGTGAGAGGGTTCTGCGTCTGGAATATATACTGGATTCCCACCTTGATATCATCCATTATCTGAGAGAGAGAGAAAAAAAGCAATAAGCGTTCCCCCTTTAGGGATAGTTTAATATATTTTCATCAGAGAGCAACATGCATAGGAGAAAATAACTAATATTCTATCAACTAAAAGTTATTTGTTTTAAACATACAGTGATACCTTGTCTTACAAACTTAATTGGTTCCGGGACAAGGTTCTTAAGGTGAAAAGTTTGTAAGACGAAACAATGTTTTCCATAGGAATCAATGGAAAAGCGATTAATGCATGCAAGCCCTTTTGCCAGCCAAAGCACCCGTTTTTGCGCTGCTGGGATTCCCCTGAGGTTCCCCTCCATAGGAAACCCCACCTCTGGACTTCTGTGTTTTTGCGATGCTGCAGGGGAATCCCACCAGGGGAATCCCACCAGCGGAATCCCAGCATCGCAAAAACAAGTGCTTCGCTGTCAACAGAAGTCCGGAGGTGGGGTTTCCCATGGAGAGGAGCCTCAGGGGAATCCCAGCAGCGCAAAAACGGGTGCTTCGCTGGCAACGGAAGTCCGGAGGCGGGGCATCCCAGCGGCAGTGGTGGGTTTGTAAGGTGAAAATAGTTTGTAAGAAGAGGCAAAAAAACCTTAAACCCCGGGTTTGTATCTTGAAAAGTTTGTATGACGAGGCGTTTGTAAGATGAGGTATCACTGTACTTTGCTTTTAAGAAAAAAGTCAGCAAGTAGAAGAAACTGAAAGAATAGAATAGAATTCTTTATTGGCCAAGTGTGATTGGACACACAAGGAATTTGTCTTTGGTGCATATGCTCTCAGTGTACATAAAGGAAAATATACATTTGTCAACAATCATCAGGTACAACACTTAATGATTGTCATAGGGGTCGGATAAGCAATCAGGAAACAATAGAAAGGATACAAGCAGCAAGTTACAGTCATACAGTCATAACAGAGAGAGGTGGGTGATAGGAATGATGAGAAAAAACTGGTAGTAATAGTAGTGCAGACTTAGTAAATAATTTGACAGTGATAAGGGGATTATTTGTTTAGCAGAGTGATTGGCGTTCGGGAAAAAAACTGTTCTTGTGTCTAGTTGTCTTGGTGTGCAGTGCTCTATAGCGACGTTTTGAGGGTAGGAGTTGAAACGGTCTATGTCAGGATATGAGGGGTCAGTAAATATTTTCACAGTCTTCTTTTTGACTCGTGCAGTATACAGGTCCTCAATGGAAGGCAGGTTGGTAGCAATTGTTTTTTTCTGCAGTTCTGATTGTCCTCTGAAGTCTGTGTCGGTCCTGTTGGGTTGCAACACCAAACCAGACAGTTATAGAGGTGCAGATGACAGACTCAATGATTCCTCTGTAGAACTGTATCAGCAGCTCCTTGGGCAGTTTGAGCTTCCTGAGCTGGCGCAGAAAGAACATTCTTTGTTGTGCTTTTTTGATGACGTTTTTGATGTTAGGTGACCATTTTAGTCTTGAGATTTGAAGGTGGTTAAAATGTCTCCGAAATTAATAATCCCACAACAACTTTCTCCAATCTAGTGCCATGTGAATCTTGGAAAAATTGAACCAATATACAGTAGCTTATTTTCTCTCTAAGATTTATATGACCTCCCATCTAAAAACACAACTCTGGTTGGCTTATATCAATTATACCTTGTTTCCTGGAAATTTTGGTAACAGTTATAATTTCCCCCTTTCCCTCTTTATCCTGACAGAACAGATATATTTTATGTTCAGCTGCTTTAAAGCCTAAAATATTCCTTTAAGGTTGGGTTTGTGTGCTCCTGTGTAGCTGCAATGGAAGTGATATGACCTATAATGCAAACATGACTAAGCCATGTTTTACTAATACTGTACACGTTTTTGTAATGTTTATGATTATTGATCAGATTTTTAATTTTTGATCGTTGATCAGATCAGGCATACTGTAGAACAGGGCTCTCCAACTTTGGCAACTTTAAGACTTGTGGACTTCAACTCCCAGAATTCCTCAGCCAGCAAAGCTGCCTCAGCAAAGGTGACTGAGGAATTCTGGGAGTTGAAGTCCTCAAGTCTTAAAGTTGCCAAGGTGGGAGACCCCTTCTGCAGAACAAAGAGGTTGAAAGAATTCTAAAATTGTGCTGATCAATTTCTCTAGACTTGGGCCATCCAGCAACTAGATTCCAGGTTGAGGCTGGAGAAAAAGTGACTAGAAAAGCTGGGATACAGTATAATGATGCAACCAGATGTTAAGCCTTATTCTTCACTCTATTTATTTTCATCAAATAGCCTATTGGTTGTTCTCCTTTTCATAATAAAGCAATCGTTATAAAGGGGTAATGACAAATGTTAGAATTCAAGCAAAGTTGCAATTAATGTTATGGAAGAAGGTGCCTGGTGATTTAGGATTACATAGTTTTAAGGATACGTCAATATGAAACTTATCAACAACACATAATCTATAAAAAGACCATATCCAGATTATCTGAGAGATTGTAGGTTTTTAACTTAAACTGTACAACCCTTCCCAGGCAACAACTGAAAGGGATTATTTTTTTCCACTGACATATGGAAGTATGATTACAAGATCTCAGCACCAGTTTTGGAATCGATTTAAAGAGCTATTTTTCCTGAAGATTTGTAAACTGTTACTCAGAATATCAAAATTTAAAAAATCATATGGGGGTGTTCTCAATAAAGCTCTGAAAAATTAAATATCAAAAATTTCATTTTAAAAACTCCAGCTGTTTCATTTGTCATTAGCTGGTTTTTGGCTAAATCAATTTAATGTTGAGTAAATAAACATTTCTCAGCATGGTATCTCAAGATTACAAAGCCGTGAGTGGAAACTGATGGAAGAATCCTGCTGATCTTAGAAGTTGGAAGTATAGTCCTTACCTGAACGAACTCTTTGTGTAGATGTCCTATGATCTGTCGGCTACCTGCAGACAAGACCCGTGGAGGATAATTGGAAGGCCCAGGTCCTAGTAACAATCTGTTTGGGACGTATAGTGGCTGTAGTAGAGATGCAGGGGGAGGCATCAAATGTCTTTGAGAAGACATGGTAAAGAATCTCTTAGTTACGAACACAGGCAACCGAACACGAGACCAACCTATTGCCTGCTGCACTAGGAATAAACTGCCCATCGCTGACCTTAAATAGAAGGGTTGTTTGAGTCAAGCAAAATAAACAAATCTTAGATAAATGTTGCAGCACTCCCTTTTCTCTCGTCTTCTGAAAAATCTTCCAGTACCTCAATGAGTATTAAGTCTCTTTTGTCCATCAGATTCCTGTTGATATATAAATTCAGTTCTGAAACAAGAACACATGGACAACCTACTTGACCTTCTGTTTTCTAGCCTGAGAATTCTGCACCTGTTAAAAGCTGGAAAGTTAAATATCATGCAAAGATATTTCTG
Organism: Erythrolamprus reginae; assembly: GCF_031021105.1. Classification (NCBI taxonomy): domain Eukaryota; kingdom Metazoa; phylum Chordata; class Lepidosauria; order Squamata; family Dipsadidae; genus Erythrolamprus; species Erythrolamprus reginae. The sequence goes on along the minus strand of NC_091954.1, from coordinate 71,722,225 downwards.
CTTCTGATATTTTTTTGTAGTTCTTTGGGTAACATAGCGAAGCACTTATTCGCCCACCCTAGTTAGACATTGCTTCCTTTACAATCAGTGAAAGGTATAACTAGTGGATCATTCTGCTGTTTCTGACTATGGTTCGAGTCCCTGAACCCAAAATAAATGGAAATTTTAATAATTTTTCCCCTTTGGACTCCTTTAAAGGATCTTCTGTTAATTGTTTGCCAGAAGCAGAAAGTTCAGGTTTAATAAAATATTAACAAATAACTTTGTTTTTTTCTGACCTCAGAAGGATTAGCTTAAGACATTTTTCTGCTTGAGATGAAACAGAAAATATTCTATGTGTAGTCCTCAGTTTACAACCATAGTTGAGCCTTTAAGTCATGACTATTTATAAATTGAGACTGTTACCCAAGCAGAAGATCCCCCCTCTCCACGTCTCTGAAATATTCCAATGGAATTATACTAACCTACCCAGGCTTCATTCTCTGGAGAATCCAGAGCATGAGACCATGGTCTTTCGAGATTGAAGGATGCCAATGCAGTTATAAACTAGGTTATGATGTGACTGGACCCAATTTTATGACCTTTTTGTGGTGGTTGTTAAGCAAACCCAATGTTTGCTATGTGCATTTATGCTAGAAACTGGAAGTAAACACTAGTTGCTGACAACACCTTCCAAAATTGTTGTCACATTGAGCTTGGGTTTATCTGTTCCGGTTTTAAAGTCATATTTTTGATATTTGAGTTTAGTGCTAAGAGATATTGACAGACTCTGTTGCCTCTTAGAACATTATTTGAACTGCCAAAGAGAGCCGGGTTGTGTCAGCTATATTCTACTGTTACCAATGAGTGCATTATAGGTTTAATTGTAAGTAGTTTTGCATGGCTGTTTATCGTTTCTATCTCCAGGCTGGCATAATGCCATGTTGCCTAAACTTCAATAAGCTATTTCTTTTTTTAAAAAATAAATTTTTATTAAATTATATACATATTAAAAAACACAGAAACAGAACATTGTATTATCTATTTGTAAACACAACTGTAAGATGTCTGTTATATGACAGTACAACATATATCCCCTTCCCTCCCCCCCTCCCACACTGTTTTGTTGTAGATTCACGGTCATTCGTATCAGCGTAATTATACACATATTATTAATAGTAATAATATATAATGTATATTTTATTTTATGTACGTTGAGAGCATATGCACCAAGACAAATTCCTTGTGTGTCCAATCACACTTGGCCAATAAAAATTCTATTCTATTCTATTCTATTCTATTCTATTCTAATAATAATACAAGTAAAAAGAATCTATCAGCAAATAAATAAAGTATTGTTCATCTATGTTTGGATTATATTTATATTTTCTTTTGCTTTTTATTTTGACATTATGTACAGCTATTCTTTTTTTCGGTTTTTGACCCAGTTATAAAAATTTTTCCATGTGTCTTTATCTCATATTTGTTTATTGTTTTTAAGTTTTTGTGTTAGTGTGTCATATTTTGCACAATCAAGTATTTTTTTAATCATGTCTCTTTCCGTTGGTAAATCTTCTTTCTTCCAATTTTGTGCTATAGTAATCCTGATTGCCGTAATTAAATGTTGTATGAAATGGTACTCTTCTGTTTTAACTTTCATATCGATGATACCTAGTAGGAAGATTTCTGGTTTGAGTTGCAGTTTAACTTTGGTGATTTCATGTATCCATTTTCTGATTTTATTCCATATTTTTTTAATTTTTGGACAAGTCCACCACATGTGGAAAAACGTTCCGTTGGTGTTGGAGCATCTCCAACAATTTGATTTTAATTTAGGATAAATTTGGGCTAGTCTTGATGGTGACATATGTTTCCATCTCCAGGCTGGCATAATGCCATGTTGCCTAAACTTCAATAAGCTATTTCTACTTGTCAGCAGCATTGATGTTCCCCTTGCAGCATTTACTGATTGGTTTGTCCATTACATTCCACAATTGAGTGACAGGTTGTAGGCATGGGGGAAGAGTATGGGGTGAAGCAGGAAGGAGCTACTCGGATGTTTCCCAAGCACTTTCTCTGCACCTGTCACATATCACTCAGGTTATTTCTGAACATGGTTCTAGAGTTCTAGACCCTTGTTCAAAAATAGCCGAAGTAGGGCCCACAAACATGTAACACTTCTGAGCTTTCAATTTGTCAGTCAAGCATCCTAGAAGGTATCAAACTCTTCATCCTAGGCACCTGACTAGCCTTGTCCTACAGTATTCTAAAGATATGTTTTATTTACCGTTCCCACTCACCCACCCCCAAAAGAGGAGAAGCAAAATCTTCCAAAACTTTAAGGACACAATTGCCTGCTTGAAGAAAAATCATAATAGGGCACAATACGGCTTCATGGCACCGGACCAGAATATCTCCGGGACCGCCTTCTGCCGCACGAATCCAAGCGACCAGTTAGGTCCCACAGAGTGGGCCTTCTCCGGGTTCCATCAACTAAACAATGTCGTTTGGCGGGACCCAGGGGAAGAGCCTTCTCTGTGGCGGCCCCGACCCTTTGGAACCAACTCCTCCCAGATATCAGAGTTGCCCCCACCCTCCTAGCCTTTTGTAAGCTCCTTAAAACCCACCTCTGTCGTCAGGCATGGGGGAATTGATACTTTCCCTCCCTGTAGGCTTATAAAATTTATGCATGGTATGCTAGTATGTATGATTGGTTTCTAAATTGGGGTTTTAAATTAACTTAAATATTAGATTTGTTTACATTGTATTATTATTGCTGTGAGCCGCCCCGAGTCTGCGGAGAGGGGCAGCATACAAATCTGATTAATAAATAAATAAATAAATAAATAAATAAATAAATAAATAAATAAATAAATAAATAAATAAATCAATCAATCAATCAATCAATCAATCTGTCAATGAACGGTAATTTAGGCTAGTGCGCTTTTTGGGTAGTTCAGGGACTGGAAGATAGTTTGTTAATATGGCCATGAGAAAGAACTCAGATTGCTTGCAAGACAATTATAAACATGTGAATACATTAGAATGTCCGTAATCTTCTCTGGTGATATTCCCAAATCTATATATATATATATATCCCAAGGAGGTTGTAATGATTTCTAGTACAGCTCAAATCTTCTAAACAATTCACTACTTAGACCAGCTGCCTCCTGACAGTCTCCTCTGTGATTAATTGCCTTTGGTTGTTTCCATTCTTACTCTGCACTTCTTTCTTAGTGCAAAGTAAGTTCTAAGCTGAGCAAACATTTAAGTTTGGAAGAAAACAAAGAGAAGATACTTCACCAGAAGAGCCCTTCACTCCTCCACTCGAAATAGAATACCCTATGAGACTAGACTTTCAATCCTGGGCCTAGAAAGTTTAGAACTAAGACGCCTTAAACAAGATCTAAGTATTGCCCACAAGATCATATGCTGCAACGTCCTGCCTGTCGGTGACTACTTCGGCTTCAACCACAACAACACAAGAGCACACAACAGATTTAAACTTAATATTAACCGCTCCAAACTTGACTGTAAAAAATATGACTTCAGTAACCGAGTTGTCGAAGCGTGGAACTCATTACCGGACTCCATAGTGTCATCCCCAAACCCCCAACACTTTATCCTTAGATTATCTACGGTTGACCTATCCAGATTCCTAAGAGGTCAGTAAGGGGCGAGTACAAGTGCACTAGAGTGCCTTCCGTCCCCTGTCCTATTGCTCTCCTATATCTCCTATATACCTTTCTTCTATTCCTATATCTCTTCTTCTATTCTTTCATTGATATGTTCTATTACTATATCTTCTTTTCTATTCTTTCTTAGATATATTTTACTATGAGTATCTCCTCTATAACCTTCATCATGTATTTTACTATGTGTATATAGATATATACCCACTAAAACCCTCATTGTGTATTGGACAAAATAAATAAATAAAAATAAAATAAATAAGATCACCATCATGTGATAAATGGGGATGGCTATAAGGAAAGCACACGTGACTTTTAGCAAATCTATTTGATGGAGTAAAATAAATCAGAATTATAATTACGTACTATACTGTACATGCCCTCTTGGACAGGCATCCATTGATCTGGCTTTTATTCTGCATGAAACTAGGTAAAGAGTCCCAAATAAAAAGAATGTCGAAAATCTAGTTTTAAAAGGTTTGACAGAAGATGGCAATATAACAATGCCTTCCCTTTTTCAAAAACAGCTAGTTTGAAATAAGGTTTAGTTAATATTCTTCATAAAATTGCTTTTCTTCTGGCTGATTTATCCATGCTATTGTCTCAATATAATAACAGAGTTTGAAAGGACATTGGAGATTTTTTTTAGTTCAATCCCCTGTCCAGGCAGGAAACCTCATGCCATTTCAGACAAATAGTAGTCCAATCTCTTCTTAAAAATGTCTACCGCACCAACAACTTCTGGAAGCACGTTGTTCCACAGGCAGCATTTTAGGGCCAACATTCTTTATACTTTACATCAATGGCCTTTGTGATCATATTAAAAGCAATTGCATTATCTTTGCTGATGATGTAAAGCTTTCCATCACCACCGACAATGCTACTACCCTTCAAAAAGACCTTGATTATGTGTCAGAATGGACAAACAAGTGGCAACTTCAAATCTCAACCAACAAATACTCAGTCTTGCACATTGGCAAAAAAATTAGAACATAAAATACAAGCTAGATGGTCACGACCTTGTAGATGATCCTCACTCTGTTAAGGACCTTGGAGTACCCATCTCTATTGATCTAAGTGCCAGAGAGCATTGCCAAAAAGGCAGTAAGAGTGGTTAACTTAATCTTGCGTAGCTTCTTCTCTGGTAATATTATACTTTTAACTAGCGCATATAAAACAATTCTCGAATACAGTTCATCTGTCTGGAACCTGCACTACATACCTTTGAAAAGTGTTCGGAAACTTCAGATCATGCAGAATGCAGCTGCAAGAGCAATCATGGGCTTCCCTAAATATGCCCATGTCACACCAACACTCCGCAGTCTGCATTGGTTGCCGATCAGTTTCCGGTCACAATTCAAAGTGTTGGTTATGACCTATAAAGCCCTTCAGATTATCTCCGGGACCACCTTCTGCCGCACGAATCCCAGCAACCAGTTAGGTCCCACAGAATGGGCTTTTTCCGGGTCCCGTCAACTAAACAATGTTGTTTGGTGGGACCCAGGGGAAGAGCTTTCTCTGTGGTGGCACCGGCCCTCTGGAACCAACTCCCTCCAGAGATTAGAATAGCCCCCACCCTCCTTGCCTTTTGTAAGCTCCCTAAAACCCACCTCTGCCGTCAAGCATGGGGGAACTGAGATATTCTTTCCCCCTAGGCTTCTACAATTTATGCATGGTATGTTTGTATGTATGATTAGTTTTATAACAAGGGTTTTTAGCTGTTTTAGTATTGGATTGTCACGTGCTGTTTTTACCACTGTTGTTAGCCGCCCTGAGTCCACGGAGAGGGGCGGCATACAAATCCAATCAATCAATCAATAAATAAATAAATATCAGACATTAATATAAATGAGAATGTCCAGAGATATTTCAGAAGAAGAATCCTCCACTCTTCTGTCTGCAAGAAAATACCATATGCCACCAGACATGAAATTTTGGGCTTAGACAATTTAGAATTGCACCGCCTTCGATCTGACCTAAGTGTAGCACATAAAATTGTCTGCTACAATGTGCTTAAGTGAACCAATGTGCTACCGTCCCTGTCCTAATGTATTCATAACCACATTTATACAATCACGTTCATACTTTTTTTTTGCAATCTTATATATATTTGACAAAATAAAAAAAATCAAATCAAACATTTCTGATTAAGAAAAACTTGATAAATATCTTGATGGTCTTGGAAAGCAGCTGAAAAATGTTTAAATACAGTTCTTTCTAATCTGGAAACTTTTGATTCTGGCACTGCCAGTTTTAGTCCTTATTTCCAGATGTGTCCACAGATCAATGGTTCTCCTGTCCATTGTGTCCTTTTTCTTTTCTCCATGTAAAAACCATCATCTTAGTCCTCAGGCAGTCCAGTGAAGAAAGCAGTCTTTGGAGACCCTGTAAAGTTTCAGAGTCTTAACTGCAAATAGATTCAGGGTCTTTGATCTTTTAAATTGGGTTTAGAACTTATCTCAAATGCTTAGGAATTTGATGTAACTACTATGGCTTTTTTGTTTAGCTGTTTAATCAGATCAAGCTAAATTAACTTTAAAACAAAGGATTTTAGATACAGAAGATCAACTGGAAATTGAAGGAGGACTAGGGTGACATGATAGTAGTGTTCCAATATCTCAGGGGCTGCCACAAAGAAGAAGGGTCAAACCAGGGGTGGATTCTGACTTGCCTCGCTGCTGGTTTGCTTCTTGATGCACTGTGCAAGTGCACAAGTCCTTCACACACGTGCACAGTGTTAAAAAACTAGCTTTTGCGTATGCGCAGAAGCAAAAAACAAAGTTTGGGAGTGTGGCAAGCCTGTGTCACTGTCAGTTCCAGCGACCCAGACCACTAAGTTACTATAGGTTTCATAGAACTGTTCCGAACTGGAAGGAACTCACCTCTGGGTCAACACACCAGTTCATTGAACTTGTGAATGTGATATGCCGGTCCATGGAAGCTGTGAAGTATCTGGATAGGTGTCAACAGGCTCAGACTTAACCAGGGACAAGTCTGAGTGGGTGTGGGTACTGCCTCCTAAAGACTGTATGAACTATCCATCCTTGGCTTCTGTTCTGCCGGGCTCTATGGTATGAGTCTCCCAAAAATTCAAGAGTACAAATTTCAGACACATACACACTTGAAAGTTCAAAAACAATGTTCTTTATCACAAAAATGCAAAAGAAACAAAGCACCCTTTTTGTATTGCAAAGAGCACTCGTCCCAAAACAACCTGGTAGTCTGTACAATCCCCTTAATCAGTCCTTAAGTACTTAGCTAGCAGCTGTGAAGAAATGTCACAGCCCTCCTTCTTCCATGAAGTGAAACACACACACTTTGCTCTGCTTTGGTTTCAAAGTCGTGAAAAATCAACAAACAGCAAGCCACAGTCCTGAAAAACAAAAATCAGATAATCTTCCACAACGGCCCAAGCCAGCACGCTGCTATTTATATCAGCAGCTCTAATTACTGGAGCCCCACCCAAACACAGGTGGCCTCTCTTATCTCCTGTAATATTTCCTCAATTGGTCTCTTCTATGCATAAGTCTGCGCCTGCGTGGGTCTAACACTTCCTCATCCGAATCGACTGAAGATCATGGAGATTGGCTTCCTGGGCTGTGTGCCAAGCCACTCTCTTCCAAGTCACTCCCACCTTCTTCTTCGTCCGAGGAAACTGCACTACCTGACTCTGTTGGCAATAAAACAGGCCAATGACATGTTGATGTTTCCCCTGCATCCACCTCCACATTCCTTGGGGCAGGAGCTGGGCCAGAGCCAACCACAATAGCTTTTGGGGGAGGGGAGAAAAATTGTCCCCTTCAGAATGGGTTTGCAATTTGGGTGTCCTCTTAGACCCACAGCTAAGATTATACCAACCTCTAATAGCAATGGCTAAGGGACCTTTGCACAGGTTTGTCTGGTGCACCAATTGTGACTCTATTTGTATCTGGAGACTCTCTGCATAGTCACTCATGCCCTTGTCACCTCATGGTTGGATTATTGCAATGCACTCTACATGGAGACTACAATTGGTCCAGAATGCACCTGTGTGAGTGGTTGTGGGTGCATCTAGGTACACTCACATTACACCAATCCTCCAGAAGTAGCATTGGCTCCCTATTGGTCTCCGGGCTCAATTCAAAGTGTTGGATATTACCATTAAAGCCTTACATGGCTCAGGGCCAGATTATCTCCAAGACCATCTTCTACCTCATAGTTCCCAGCAACCAGTAAGATCCCACAGAGCTGATCTCCTTGAGGTCTCATCTCTCAGCTAAAGAGTGTCAGCTGGTGGGCCTGTAGGGAAGGGCCTTCTCTGTGACTGCCCTGGCTCTCTTTCTGGAACCAACTACCCCCTGAGATCTGGACTGCCGCCACTCTATTGACTTCCGGAAAGCCTTGAAGACATGGCTTTTCCAGCAGGCTTGAGGCCGTTGATCTCGCAAGTTTCTGAGACCAGCTTTGAATGATATATATGTATGTAATTTTTAACTGTTTTTTTCTTAATCTTTTATGATATTTTAAAATGAATTTTATATCCTGTTGTAAGTCTCCTAGAGTCCTTCGGGAGTTGGAAATAGAAAGAATATAATAAATAGAAATACAATAAATAAACAAACAAACAAACCTATTTTCCAAAGCACCAGAAAGCAAGACAAGACACAGTGGATGAAAACTAAGCAGCAACATAAGGATAAATTTCTTGATAGTGAGACCAGTAAACTAGTTGAATTCTCAACCTGCACTTATGACATAGTTTGGGTGGTGGTGGAAATGGCTAGAAAAATATTTGGCTTAAGTATTGCCCACAAGATCATATGCTGCAACGTCCTTCTGGTCAACGACTACTTCAGCTTCAACCGCAACAACACAAGAGCACACAACAGATTCAAACTTAATATTAACCGCTCCAAACTTGACTTTAAAAAATATGACTTTAACAATCGAGTTGTCGAAGTGTGGAACTCATTACCGGACTCAATAGTGTCAACTCCCAACCCCCAACACTTCTCCCTTAGACTCTCCACGATTGACCTCTCCAGGTTCCTAAGAGGCCAGTAAGGGGCGTATATAAGTGCACTGATGTGACTATCGTCCCCTGTCCAATTGTCTTTCCTTATCTCATATATCATATATATTCTCTCCTTATCTATCTATCTATCTATCTATCTATCTATCTATCTATCTATCTATTATATATATATCATATATATTCTCTCATCTCTTATATCATATATATTCTCTCCCTCCCATCTACTTCTCTTCTTTTTACTTTCAATTGTTATATATATTATTTAATGTCTATTCTCTTCCATATGTATTGTACATTGGACAAAGAATAAATAAATAAATAAAACATACAACTAAAATGAAGAACTACTTCCGAGTGATTGTGAATATGCAAAGATTTTCCCCCCTACCCCATCAATTTTATTCAGACTTTCAAATTAAACATTTTTTCACCTGGTATATCTTCAAATGTAGCTAAATGTTGATTTGCATAGGAATTTCCATTTTAGTTTCTTTTTCTAGTACAGTACCCTTGAATGGATAGGAAATAAGCACAAATTTATTACATGCATTAAATAATGATTATAGGACACTAGTTGTCAGTATTACTTGGTTTTAAAAAAATATGTGTATGTATGTATTGCGTGTGTTAATGATATACTTTTCTTGGTAGTCATTTACTTTTAGTTCTAAAAAAAAAGACTTTTTCTTTTTTACTTTTGATGTGGAATTTGAAAGTACTGTAATAACATACCTCCTGTTATATGAAGACACAATACTCTTATTGTACAACCATTGAATATATCCAGTAGTTGGCACTGCAGGATCACTTTAGGAATTTTATGACACAAACATGTTTGCATTACCTGAAGATTGCTTTGGGCCAGAGCACTTTAAGTGAAAAATTCTAAAAAGATGGGCTTTAGCTATGGAAACTCCAGAGAGCTCTTCTAATGATAAGAAAGCAAAGTCCAGGAACAATGAGCACAATGAGCACAAAGTTTTTCCCTTTCTGAAATTCATAAATTTCCATAAATTTATTCTCTGATTATATTAGAAACCTCTTAGTGTAAAAAGCACCTTAAGTATGTGCTTAACATTAGCTATAGTAGAGGAAAAATGGGAGAGGTGGTATATATAAATGTGTGCACATACAGTTAGTCACTGTTATGGTTAGCTCTGGCCCCAGCTCCTGCCCCAAGGACTGTGGATGTGGGGGAGACATCCACATGCTGCAGGCCTGTTTTGCCCCCGGTGGAATCTGATGATGAAGGCTCCTCTGACCAAGAAGACATGAGTGACAGGGAGGAGGAGAGTGTGGCAGACAGCTCAGAAGGAGATCAATTATCTAGCTCCTCCTTGGATTCAGAACAAGAGTTAATGATACAGCCACGCATGCGGAGAGCGATGCATAGGCAACAACTGAGAGATTATCATCAAAGAAAATGAGGCCACCTGTGGTTGGGTGGGGCTGTGGTAATTAGTCAGGCTGCTATAAATAGTAGCCTGTGGGTTTGGCCATTGTGGAGGATTATCTGATCATTGTGTTTCGTGACTGCTTTACTGACTTTGAACTTTTGCTGATTTCCCCCCGCTTTGAAAGTAAACCAGAGCAAAGTGTGTTTCACTTTGTGAAAGAAGGACTGTGAATTGCCTCACAGCTGCAAGCTAAGTATCACAGAACTGATAAGGGACTTGTACAAATTACCAGTTTGTTTGGAGACGAGTGCTCTTTGCTATACCAAAAGAGGGCTTGGTTTAAGTGAATTTTCATTATAAAGAACATTGTTTTGAATTTTCAAACGTGTGTGTGTCTGAAATTTGTACCTGTGAATTTTTGGGAAAAGTCTACCAGAGAGCCCGACAGAACAGTCACCGACTTACAACCACAATTGAAACCAGAATTTCTGTTGTTAAGCAAGGCAATTGTTGAGTTGTACTCAATTTTACAATCTTTTTTTGCCATCATTGTTAAGTCAATCACTGCAGTTGTTAAGTAAATCATGGGATCGTTAAGCAAATCCCCATTGACTTTGCTTGTCGGAAGCTGGCTGGGAAGCTCACAAATGGCGATCACACGACTCCGAGACACCACAACTATTGTAAACACCTGCTAGTGGCCATTTTAAAAGATCTTGCCTGCAGAATTCCAGGTCACAAACAGATGGCAGCAAATACATAATAGAAATTGTGAATGATTCTTCAAATAACTGTGTTATTGATCTTGCAATTCCAGACTGTAATGAGTATTTTTTCTGGTCCCAAACAGGTCATCAAATATGCCCCTGAACTAAATTGTCACAGAAAGTGGACATGTTTTGGGAAAAGAGTTATTAATGGTGTATCTTGGTGTTTAAGGACTGGAAATCCAACAAAATACGTATCTCTTCTTTTCACCAAATTGTCTTTTCAGTTTCTTGGTTTCATAATGTTTATCACACGTGATTGACCTCTCCAGGTTCCTAAGAGGTCAGTAAGGGGCGTGCATAAGTGCACTAGTGTGCCTTCCGTCCCCTGTCCAATTGTCTCTCGTTTATCTCATTTATCTTTTCTTCCTTTCATATATCTTCTCCTCTATTTTTATATCTTTTCTTCTATCCTTTTCTTTATATATATTACTACATGTCTATTCTCTTCAATGTGTATTGTGTATTGGACAAAATAAATAAATAAATAAGTGTTCAGATTTCCTTTAGCTTTTGTTGTATTGTTGAACAGAAGGAACTGATTGTGTAGAAACTAGAAATTTAACCCCAAAGTCTAATTGGCGAACTGCTATTGAGACAAATTCATGTGAGGGGAAGAAAGAAATGAGAAGTGGAAATGACATCACTGAGAGGGCTACTTGGATCAGAACCAGTGAGAAGCTGGTAATGTTCCAGATCAACAAAACCATCATTTTTTCTTTTTACTGTGTTATTTTGATGGCATAAAGAGTCTTGTAAACCATGATTGCAATAACTCTGTCTCAAAGAATAATGAGCTATTTGTAGCATATTGTATTCGAGAATATCTCTGAGACTGCCTTCTGCCGCACAAATCCCAGCGACCAGTTAGGTCTCACAGAGTTGGCCTTCTCCGGTCCCATTAACTAAACAATGTTGTCTGGCGGGACCCAGGGGAAGAGCCTTCTCTGTGGCGGCCCCGACCCTCTGGAACCAGCTCCCCCCGGAGATTAGGATCGCCCCCACCCTCCTTGCCTTTTGTAAACTCCTTAAAACCCACCTCTGCCATCAGGCATGGGGGAATTGAGACATCTCCCCCAGGCCTACATAGTTTATATATGGCATGCTTGTGTGTATGTCTTTTTTAAATAATGGGTTTTTAGATATTTTTAAATATTAGATTTGCTATTGTACACTGTTTTTATTATTGCTGTGAGCCGCCCCGAGTCTGCGGAGAGGGGCGGCATACAAATCTAATAATAATAATAATAATAATAATAATAATAATAATAATAATAATTCTTATTATCTAACATACAATGTTTTGTTGCTTTTTATTATTAAATGCTATAAATAAATATTTCTAAATTCATGATATTTCTCAATTATTTCCTTTGGTTCAAATGTTTGGGAGCTGCATAGAAGGGATTATGTCTCCAGAAATCAAGACAGGTGGCATACAAATCTAATAAATAATAATAATAATAATAATAATAATAATAATAATAATAATAATAGATAAGTCCTAAAGAAGCCCTGAGAAAATGAGACCTTTCAAAGTACTGCTGTTGTTTTAGTTGGAAAAAAATTACATATTTGTGGTGTCTTGATTGTGTGGATGTTTTTGAGAGTAGGAATTCAATGAGCAACAATGAGTTTGTGCCTTTAACGGAAAGGTTTATTTAAGGAAATCCACTGGGAGGAGGGAAACCGGAGAGTCAGCAACTGTGAGTGTGTACACATGGATACACCCACACATGCGTGCACGCACACACAAAAGCTCCTCTGTGCATTCATGCCTTGGAAACAAAGGCAGAAAGAAAAGCATGCGATTAGCAATCTCATAGACAAAGGCCAGAGACACAGAGAGGGAAACAAAGAGAAACACACAGAATAAATCCCCAACTCTCTATCTATATGGACCCCTGGTGGTCAGTAGGAGCTGGGGTGCTAAAATAAATCAGAACCACCAAAATCACGTTTTAAATATTTGTGTTTTCTCCCCTCCCACAATTGCAAAGGAAACAAATGAGATAGTTACTTATCTCGCAAAGGCAACAGGTGAGCCACTCACTGCTTGCAGTGTTGCTGATCCCAAACTTAATTTATAGAATTTCCCCCCACATTGGCTTATATAAAGAAAATAAAATGAGATATGGTGGAGGAGCATCGTGGCTGTTGCAGACAACAGAAATTCAGCCTAGCTTCATTGTCTGCAGCTGGCATGCAGTGGTGAGAACACTGGCCAAGAAAGGAAATGACCACTTTATTCAATTCATTCCGAATCTTTAAACTATGCGGCCAAAGGAATTGGGCTTAGCAGAGCTACATAGCAGAAAAGGGGAAATGAAAAGTGAAAGTGCCCTCCACTTTTATTCTCTCTTATTGCCTGGATGAAACATCTTACGAAGACAGAGTGAACCAAAGTTCCTTGAATAATTCAGAAGCATCTAAACCATAAAACAAAAATGTGTATGATTTTAACTTCCATTTTTTTAATGGACTCTAAAGAGGCATTTTCAGAAACACATTGGTAGCCCTGATAAGAAGCAGGATTTTTATAATTTTTTGGATTAAGAGAGGAGTGAAATGCAAAATAGATGCCTTGGGTTTCATTGAAACTTTTAGCAGGAAATTCTAGCATCCATCCATCCATCCATCCATCCATCCATCCATCCATCCAATCATTCGTTCATTCGTTCATTCGTTCATTCGTTCATTATTTATTTATTTATTTATTTATTTATTCATTCATTCATTAAAGTACATATTGGTAGTATACAAAGATATAACAATGTTTATATACATGATACTAGTAAGAGAGAAACATTAGGACAGGAGACGGAAGGCACATTTATTTATTTATTTATTTATTTATTCATTCATTCATTCATTCATTCATTCATCCATTAATTAATTAATTAATTAATTAATTCATTCATTTATTAGATTGGTGCACGTTGGTTCACTTATGAATATTATAAGCCATCCATAGTTACCCTGTAGTAAAATGGTTGGCCAATACATTTTTAAAATAAAATAAGTAAAATAAAATATAAAATAAAATATCTGGATTCGATATAAGATGGAAACATAAAAGTGGGGCTGTGATGTCACTCCTGCTGTATTCAATGATTTACAAACTGCAGTGGCTCAGTATAATTTTGAAGCTGGCCCCAAACCAAAGCAATAATGATGGCTAAGAGGAATGTATGAGTTTAGCCTGTGTACACTGGAAAAATGAGCATGAGGAGGAGTAATCAGGCAGATTCAGCTGCTTGTTAGAAAGGCAAGAACAGCATCTCTGTCTGCTCACTTCCTTATCCATTGGTTGATGTAGGCCAATTGGACTCCAAACTCATTGTTATCCCTTTCAGGGACAGAGAGGGCCAATGAGAGAAGGGCAAGGTGGGTGGGCTGTGATGGGTCTTTACATGGTTTAAGTCTTTCTAAGTAACCAATTACAATTAAGGTTTTCCCACAAAAGAGTTGAGTTCTAACTTCAGTTTCTTGACCAATATGGGAGACTAGGAGCATTGGGATTGGCTTTGAGGGATCTGTCCCTCAGCAAAGGTCATGAGGCATGTTGTGTACATTTAATTAATTTTGTTTGTTTGTTTGTTCATTCATTCATTCATTCATTCATTCATTCATTCATTTATTAGATTTGTATGCCGCCCCTGGCCGAAGACTCGGGGTGGCTAACAACAATAAAGAAAACAATGTAACAAATCTAATATTAAAAAATAATCTAAAAACCCCCAATTTAAGAGACCAATCATACAAACAAGCATACCATGTATAAATTCTATAAGCCATGGGGGAAGGGAAAAAATTTCAATTCCCCCATGCCTGACGACAGAGGTGGATTTTAAGGAGCTTGCGAAAGGCAAGGAGGGTGGGGGCAACTCTGATATCTAGGGGGAGCTGGTTCCAGAGGGTCGGGGCCGCCACAGAGAAGGCTCTTCTCCTGGGTCCCGCCAAATGACATTGTTTAGTCGATTTAATTACTGTTCCATAGCATTTCCCCCCTGCAATATAATAGTCTTTAGCTGTATTTAACTGTCCACTGATTCTCCTGGATATTGCCAATGCCCTAAGAAAGTGAGCTACAATCACAAAAATGCTTGACAAGATGAGTTAAAGACCGACCAGTTCTGTTTGTCCCACATTCTTAATCCTCGTTATTGTGAATACGGCATACAAATCTAATAAATTATTATTATTATTATTATTATTATTATTATTATTATTATTATTATTTTCATGAGATGACAGGGTGGGCTAGAATGTAGCTCATTTAGTTAGGGTCAAGATTCAATGTACTATATTCCAGAAAATTATTTTTAATCTAATTAGATTTAATAATTAGACTATTAAAATTAGAATGTTAGACTGAACAACAGAAGAATTTTTTTTAGGTATGCTCATTGCAGATGACTACAAAATGAGCAAACAGTGTGGCTAGGCTACTGTGAAGGCATCAGAATTATTATTATTATTATTATTATTATTATTATTATTATTATTATTATTATTATTATTATTATTTATTAGATTTGTATGCCGCCCCTCTCCGTAGACTCGGGATGCATCATTAGAAGGATGACCAGCAGGAAAAAGGGAGGCCTAGTCTCCCTCTTTAGGCTTCAGGTTCTGTTTGGAATACAGTGTTCCCTCAATTTTCGCAGGGGATGCGTTCCGAGACCACCCGCAAAAGTCGAATTTCCACGAAGTAGAGATGCGGAAGTAAAAACACTATTTTTGGCTATGAACAGTATCACAAGCCTTCCCTTAACACTTTAAACCCCTAAATTACAATTTCCCATTCCCTTAGCAACCATGTTTATTTATTAAAGTTTATTTTAAAAAATATTTTTAAAGGCTGACGAAGGTTTGGTGATGACATATGATGTCATCGGGCGGGAAAAACCGTGGTATAGGGAAAAAAACCGTGAAATATTTTTTAATTAATATTTTTGAAAAACCGTGGTATAGACTTTTCACGAAGTTCGAACCCGCGAAAATCGAGGGAACACTGTATTGTATTCAGTTCTGGACACCTCACTTTAAAAATATATTGATATGATTGAGAAAGTTCAGAGATGGGCAACAAAAATGGTACAAGGTCTGAGAAACAAAATATATCAGGAGAAATTGAAGGCATTGAATGTTTACAGCCTGGAGAAAGGAAGGGATGGTGTGTGTGTGTGAGAATCTTTATATTAGCAGTGATGGGAGAATTTAGAGAAATAAAACAAGCAGCTATAGAAAGCGGCAATAGTCTTGGATTGGAAGAATGCAACAAAATGGACAATGCAAAATCGGTACCGGTACATGATGGATCATATTCAATTTGAGATTATGGACAAAAGGATGAATTTGGTTAATGAAACTGATTTGCGACAACTGATGGGACGATGGGATGAGGTAAGACGATATATGGTGAGTAGAATCTGAGACCAAGCTACAAGGAATAAATTGGAATCACTTTATAATATGTAAATAGATATATTGCTCTGTCTTGAGATAAAATGGTATATATAAGAAATACCCCCATTTTGGTGGAGGGGTGTGAATGTTTGTCTGGTGGTGGGCACCAATCACTGAGCACTTGTATGTTGTATGTGTGTTTTATATTCTATATTTTAAATCAATAAAAAAACTTATTTTAAAAAATCTTTATATTAGCAGTATGAATAAAGTTCTAGAAGTCAGTGTTTTCAATATTAACCAAAAATCAAGGGCACAGGGTGGTGCAGCAGGTAGAGTGCAGTACTGCAGGCCACTAAAGCTGACTGCTAGATCTGCAGATCACCGGTTCAAATCTCACCACCGGCTCAAGGTTGACTCAGTCTTCCATCCTTCCGAGGTGGGTAAAATGAGGACCCGGATTGTGGGGGCAATATGCTGGCTCTGTTAAAAAGTGCTATTGCTCACATGTTGTAAGCCGCTCTGAGTCTAAGGAGAAGGGCATAAAAATCGGATAAATAAATTTAAAAAAAATCTCAAATAGAAATAAGGGAATTTAAAAAATAATGTTAGAAAGTGTTGCTTCACAGAAAAGTAGTAGAAGCTTGGAAACAATTTCCAACTGAGGTAATGGGTTATCAGTAAATGAGTTTCAATATGCTTGCAACAATGGTGGGTTTGGACCGGTTCTTAGAACTGGTAATGCCAGCAGCAGGAGATTCCACCCATCCATCTGGGATGCTTCTGCACATGTGCAGAAGTATTGTGTGCATACACAAGTGCGCACACAAACTAGTAGCAAAATTATTTAGAACCTGCCACTGGCTTGGGATAAACAAATATCTACCATTCAACAAAAATATAAAACCAATATAAAAATAAATAAATAAAATAACAACAAAATACCTCATAGGGTAAACTCAATGGATCACTACTGGTAGGTCTTTTTTTTACCATCAGTTTTCTATGTTCCTGTGAAATGGGATTAATTCATTTAAGCATGTTTTGGTAATTCCAGCAAAGAGTGGTTAGGCAGACAAGAAAGTTCCAATGTTTCTTACCCAGAAACTTCCTTTTCATTATTGTGTTAGTGAAAGATTGCTACTTACTTACTGGTTGGGTTCATATAAATCAGGATAGCTAAAACCTTTGTCATACACATAATTTTTGTGTTCATGTATCTACATACTTCTTTGAAATAATTAAATCATATGATGCCCGAAGGTTAAATTCCCCAGCCCATTTTAACTTAGTCTGGAACTTTGGAAGCATTCCTTCCAGATAAAAATGTAGATTCCTGATTTTGAGACTACCAGTTTTCTTCAACAAATTGCTTTTTCTGTCAAGATAGACTTGACATTGTTAGATACAGACACAATTCAGTGGTTTTGCAGAGAGAGAGAGAGAAGGAGCAGGAGAGAGAGAGAGAGAGAGAGAGAGAGACTAGAATTTAACACCCATCCACCTTGAATTCTACCTTCAGAAATAAACTATACAGAACTGAATATACTGTATAATTCAATGCTGCATTCAGAATAAGAGCTCACACAAAAGTAGATTTCTGGAAGACTCGGTACAACAATCTGATGGTCTTCCAACATAACCATAATAGACAATTTTGACAAGATGCAGCCTGTGAATGTTTTAAGGGTGATGTGGTCTTTGCTAAGACAAGGCAAGAGCTGGGAATGACTCAGATACCTCCTAGGTCTATGTCTAGTGCATAAGTGCACTAGAGTGCCTTCCATCCCCTGTCCTATTGTTCTCCTATATCTCCTATACCTTTCTTCTATTCCTATATCATCTGCTCTTCTATTCTTTCATTGATATGTTCTATTCCTATATCTTCTTCTTTCTTAGATATATTTTACCATGAGTATATCCTCTATAACCTTCATTATGTATTTTACTATGTGTATACCCACTAATCAATCAATCTATCAATCAATCAATCAACCAATAAATAAATAAATAAAAGATGGGATGGACTTTGAACAGATTTCCCGAATGCTTTGGGGGTATTTTTATTTGTCCTCAAAGTTTTAAAAAAATTTTTCTCCCCATTCAACCTACAACTTGATATACACTTATCATTATTCAAATAGTACAACAAACTAGCTCACATTCCTGGTTTGCCTTATACTGTTTCCTCTGTATCCACCTTTCTTCACTTCCCTCTTTCTCTTTCTCTCTCTCTCTCTCTCGGGCGACTGCTCCGCCTCTACTACCTGCTTCCTCCCTCCTTCTACCACCCTTCCCTTCTCCTTCTTCCTTCTCTCCGGAGTAGGCTGCATCCGTATCCTTCCCGTCTCACTTTGCACGGCATCTCCCCTGGGACCACACGACGCAGCTCTGCAGCAAGGGGGCCGCCCTAACTTAAGCCAAACTCCTCCTCCCGTTGGCTGCGGCCAACGGGCTGTCACGCTGGTTCGGCCAATCAAAGGGCGGGCAGGGCTTTAGTGGGCGGGGCGCCGGGTGAACCTGCAGGAGCCGCGCATCCCCGGAGAGCGCAGCATCAGCACCACAAGCCGGAGGGAGGTCCGTGGCGAGAGGCCCCCTCAGCTCTGCTCTAGCCGGTGGCAGCCACAGCCGGAGGAGCTCTGCCCAATGGTGGTGCCGGCCCCGGGCTCTCCCCGTCCAGAGCGGAGTGCAGAAAGCCTTTGAGGTAAGCCGCAGCCCTTCCATTGTCCTGGAGGATTGCTGGGCTACCGCCCTCCGCTTTCGCAGTGCCGGCTCTTGTCCTGGCGGGAGGGGGGCGGGGGGGGGGTTTCGGAGCGGTTGTGAGAGGGGGCGGCCCCGGAGTCGCTGGGTCTTGGGCGCTCTGCAGTGAATCTAGTGGCGCATCGCTCTCCTTCGCCCGCTGGCTGGGTTTCAAGGCAAGACAATGGGTGCCTCTTTGAGATTCATTGAGATAAGGGTGTGTGTATGTGTGTGTTTGTCTAGTCATGGAGCTCTGCACTTAGCCACTGTTTCCAGGTATTAAAAGGCAACACAATGCCATTTTTTTAAAATTCTCAACCTTGCCGTATACTGTATATATATTTTATTCTCCATCCTCCCCCAATTAGAAGAAGAGCATTGGGTTTGGGCGTCCCTGTGTGTGTGTGAGTGATGTCATGGCAGATAAGAGCAGCAAGGGGAAAAAAAGGACATTATAATGGAAAATGGTGGGGTACCAGCTCTTAGCAAAAGAAATGGTTTTGTGGGCCAAATAGTAGTCGGATGCCAAGGTTGAGCTTGCCTTGCCTTGGGCTTTATTTTTATATTGGAGGAGCAGAACGCCCAGTTATAAGGCCTTTGGGATAATTCAAACCTCCTGTGAGGTTTCATCATTCGTCATTCTTCTTCATCCATCAGAAGGAGGGAGACACCCTTTCTCCTTGGGCAGGTCCTATGCTTTTGCTCTTATTGTTAGTAGCGGATTATTTGTTAGGTGAGCTTCTAAAATACATCCAGCCTGGAAAAAAATATTGGTAATAAACACCACCACCCCACCCCAAATGCCCTGTACTGGTGGCTCTGACTTAAGGCCATAAAGAGAATGCAGAGTCATGAGGACCGGGCGAGAACCTGCCAGTCCATGAAATGCATATCTGAGTTGCATTAATTGCCATAATTAACTTAATTCCACGGCCTAAGCACACTTTTTATTTGAAAAAGGATAGAAAGAGGGGGGTCATTCAAAATGTCTGCTCTGTTGATAACAGATTGGTTTCATTCATGTCTGTTTATGGAAAAGACAGTTATTTATAATTTTATTTTCTTTATGGAGGTTCTACAAAAAATTTCCAAGGCATTTTAGAGGGAAATTATAAAATATGTCAATCATTAAAGATGCTATATTATAAGATTATACTGAAGCAGTTCTAATAGTAGTTGACTAAAAGTGAATGCTTTGTCATCTGACACAGCCGAGGAAGGAAAAAGTCTTCAGAACCTTTTTTTTCCCCAAAGAGGTTTTGTATAAGTGAAGGACTGGGTGGTATATCATGTCAGCCATTTTACATGAATTAGAGCCTGCACTGCTGTAGTAACAGAATCAACACTGGATTAAATGCTGGTATTACAGCACTACAGGGTCCTATTATACCTTCCTACTGTTTATTGTATGCAACATGAAAACTATGCTCATCTTCTTTATTAAAGAAAAATATCTGGTGTCATTGAAATGAACTTTTAAGAAGGCTTACATGTAAACAATGCACACAATGATAGAAGTTGATTGAATTTGGAAGTTTCTAAGGCAAAGGGGAATACATTTAAACTATAAGCATTTGTACTATGATTAGATCTATCACCTAATTTATACATTGTAGGATAATGCATACATTGTCTAATGGTTCCAGAGAGTGGAAAACTTGATGAGAAAATGGAAATCTTGCTTCCAAGAAGAAATGTTGCATCTGTCAGAATAATTTTGAATCTTTTAAAAATAACATACATAGCAGAGGTGATATTTTCAGAAAGACAAATGTAGGGGGTGTTTACAAGGCCTCGTAAGAAGTGATACAAGGCCATTTTAGGAACAGCTTGTTTTCAGAAATATGGCTGAATATATTGACTGGAGCTAGCATGCTGGGACTTGAGTGACACATGTTTTCCCTTCCTTGAAATATAGTAGAATTGGGTTTGGCAATATGAAGAAAGGGAATGCTTTATACTGCAGAGATATACAATAGTTAGAAATAGAAATATAGGCAGAAGTAAATACAATAATTTTCTAAATTAATATGTGCATTCTATAGTTCCTGAACTGGACAGACATTTGCCAACAGTATCTTCAGCATTGTGAATCTTCTGTAAGTGCTTGTGATACCTTTTGGGTGATTAATGACTGTCTGCTTTTCTCACTATCAGGAAAAAGGATGGTCAGTTTAGGATTGTAGGCCTGATGCAGTATAAGGAGCAAAAGAGTATATTTCACTCTGAATCTCGCATAAGAGAGATAATCACTATGTAGAATGCAATTCTATAATTTCTCTTTTTGTCTCGATTTTTTGTTTTGCTTCAACTTTTAATGCCACTGAAATAATAACCATATAATTCATCTTGCAGAACAAACTCTGAGTTTTCTAAAAGATGCAAATGAGAGTTCATCCACAATTTGACAAAGTTACACTCTAGTCATACAATATTTCATCTTATTAATGAAAATGCCTGTCTAAGACATAATGAAAGTTAATTCAGGAGGTTTGCAATTATCAGAAATTCAAATAATGTAAATTTCCATTTACAGTGGAAATATAGAGATATAGGTCAAGCTTAGTTTACACACATCCTTTTCAGCTGAGTGAGACTAGAATTATTGATAAAATATTAGGTTAAATTCAACCAGTTAATCCATCTTCAACTAACTGCACTCTAACAGGAAAAGTAGTATGTTTGGCAGCATTTCCAGATCTCAGGCCTATAGCTATATTATATTTTCTTTTTATTGTATTAATTTTGACTGCATTGTAAAAAATCAAATTCTTACCTTTCAAATATTTAAATTATATTCATAGATATTGTCTCTCTACTCAGTGGTTCTCAACCTTTCTAATGCCATGATCCCTTAATACAGTTCCTCATGTTGTGGTGACCCCCAACCATAAGTCTAGCGTCAATTCTCCCAACAGAGCTTTAAGTTGATTGGCAGGAAGGTCAGAGGGACACCACCACTGAAAACGCCTGATTGGTCGTATTGTAAAAATATGTTTTTTAATAATAGAAGCTTTAGTTCCTAATACCATGGTCTTAGGCGAGCCCTGTGAAACGGTCATTCGACCCCCAGAAGGGTCCCTACCCCCAGGTTGAGAACCACTACTCTTCATGTATTCATTATATAAATTTAATGAAAAAATATACTATACATTTCATATTAGAGAACCAGTGGAACTGTAAGGTAGTGCCTTATCCTAAGTCATATTGTTGGTCCACTTAAGCTAGTACAGTATTAGCTAGTTTGACTTAGATGTTCCTGAGAATGCTTGAGAATGAGCTTCAGATATGATAATGTAAAGCATGTAATCTAAGTTAAGCTAAGGCTGCTTCCTCTCTTTTTAATTCTTTATGGCATTAAAATTATCTAGGTGAAAAACAAATTACAGTCTGAATTGATCAGTAGAGTGAATTGGTTGCAAAAAGGGCAGGTGCTGTTTTGAACAAAGGAATGAGCTATACAGGTCAGCAAAGATTTGTCTCAGCTAGAATTGTATGTCTAGCTTCTGATAACATTTTGTATGTAGAGGAAACAAATTGGAAATATTTCCAAGGAGAAGGGGAACAAACATTACAATTTTTAAACATTTAAAAGAGTATCATTAAGATATATGGGGACAACACTGCAACTGTGTGTGTATCAAAACATGTTACACATAAGAATGCATGAGAGGAATCAAAAACATAGAGACTAAAAATAATTGGGCAGTGGAAAAATGGTCAAAATAAAATATGTTTCCTCCTGAGATTTTAATTAGACTGGAAATACCATCTGCTGAAAATAGTTGGCAACGTCATTCAATTATTGGGAAATTGGAATATCATCTGAGTCATTCAAATTAATAATATATATATTATTAGGTGGGAGAGTAGCTATTAAACTAGTCTGCCTGTTGCATAGCAACCTCTCTGGTGAATCTTCTGGACACTGTTCCTGGGCTAGTGGTGGGAGTTTTCCAGGCTTGTAGTACTAGGGGATTTTAACCTGCTTTCTCTGGTGGCAGAGTCTGAGATGGCTTAAGAGTTCATGGCCACTATGCCAGCCATGGAGCTCATGCAGGTCACTAAGGATCTGATACATGACAAATATCATATGCCAGATTGTTTGTTTGTTTTTTCTGTTGGGGCAGTGGTGGTATACTCTGGAATTGGAGGAACTAGTTTACTCTCTGGTTGCCCTACAGTTCCTTGGGGCTCCAGCTCACCATATAGAGGTTGTGTGTGTCGACCAGCTGGTTTTTGGCTTGCACAGAGGCTCTGGAGGGCATTTTTTGCTTCCAGAGAGCCTTTGGGAGGATGGGAGAGGGCGTTTTTACCCTCTGCCAGCTCCAAGGAAACTTTTGACTCATGGATGCTTGGATGCTTCTGGGAACAAGACAGGGTGCTGGTGGTCAACTTTAAAGCCCTTCATGGCATTGAACTGGGTTATTTCTAGAATCACTTCTCCCTAATTATTTCTGTTTATTAAATTCAACAGAATAGGCACGTTATCTGGTGGGACCAGGAAAGTGCCTTTTCCATCATTATGATTATGATTATTATTTATTAGATTTGTATGCCGCCCCTCTCCGAAGACTCGGGGCGGCTCACAACAACAAAACAGTACAAATCCAACAATTAAAACAATTTAAAACCCTTAATATAAAAAACAATCATACATCTCATACAAACCATACATAAAATGAAAACTGCCCAGGGGAATCAATTTCCCCATGTCTGATGACAGAGATGGGTTTTAAGGAATTTACAAAAGGCAAGGAGGGTGGGGGCAATCCTTATCTCCGGAGGAGTTGATTCCAGAGGGTCGGGGCCAACAACAGAGAAGGCTCTTCCCCTGGGTCCCACCAGACGACATTGTTTCATCGACGGGACCCGGAGAAGGCCAACTCTGTGGGACCTAAACAGTCGCTGGGATTCATGCGGCAGAAGGCGGTCTCACAGATATCCTGGTCCAATGCCATGAAGGGCTTTATAGGTCATAACCAACACTTTGAATTGTGACCGGAAACTGATCGGCAGCCAATGCAGACTGCAGAGTGTTGGAGTAACATGGGCATACTTATAGAAGCCCATGATTGTTCTCGCAGCTGCATTCTGCACGATCTGAAGTTTCCGAATACTCTTCAGAGGTAGCCCCATGTAGAGAGCATTACAGTAGTCGAGCCTCGAGGTGATGAGGGCATGAGTGACTGTGAGCAGTGACTCCCGGTCCAAATAGAGCCGCAACTGGTGCACCAGGTGAAAGATGTTTCTCCAATGTGAGCTGTGGATTGAGGAGGACGCCCAAGTTGCAGACCCTCTCTGAGGGGGTCAATAATTCCCCCCCAGGGTAATGGATGGACAGGTGGAATTGTCCTTGGGAGGCAAAACCCACAGCCACTCCGTCTTATCAGGGTTGAGTTTGAGCCTGTTGACACCCATCCAGACCCTAACAGCCTCCAGACACCGGCACATCACTTTCACTGCTTGCCCTGTGAACATCATACACATCCCTCCCTGAGCAGATTGATACTGACCCTGAAGGTCTTTCACAAAACCTTTAAGTCATGTCTGTTTCCCCAGGCTTGGGTGGGTCAGATAATCATTTTGACTATGTGAATCATGGCTCATTTGGGTTCTTTTACATTGTTTGACAGTTGTGTATTTTATTTTTAATCTTGTGTTTTTAACTGTTTTTAGCTGTTTAGGAGTCACCATAGTGAAATGAATGGACATGTGAATATAAAGATAAATAGAAATAAATAAATACTCCAATGCATCATATTATGTGTATCACGTAGAAACTTTTTTGGTTAGTTTTTGTGAGACCTTAAACTTCAAGACTTTAAAACATTTCTTCATTTCAAATAATGTTGCCTTTTGAGTTTGGTTTAGTCTTTTTACAATGGGAAATTTCCAGATGTGTTATAGTTTTTAGCATTTTTGGCCAGCAATATTTGGTAGGAATTGTGATTGGCACTTCTGGAGGAAGGACAAGTTGGAAAAACTGGCAAACATTTGTAACTTCTCCTTCACATAACCATAGCAACTCGGTTTGGTTAAGGAATAAATAAGCAGCAATGTTGGATGGAGTAAAATAAAGAACAACTGAATTATGCAGCCAAATATTAGTTACCAGTAGGTTGCAGTATGATACTTCCTCTATAGTTGCAAATTGATTTCTTAATGAGCATTTACTGAATATAGGATGCTATCTCTTTTCTTTAGTTATTATTTATGTAATCAAAACAGGAAAAAGACTGAAGAGCTATTGCAAAGCAACAACAAGGAAGACTTTGGCAGGGATGGGGGAAGCAGAAAATCCAGAAAGGAGCCAGCCTGTCTTCCTTCTTCGGTTATGTTTCTAGCTCCAAATCACCCACCCAAATCTGGGATCTCCCTGGCAGTTCAAAACCTCAACAGAACTCAACAGTTTACAAAGTTTCACTCACTCTAAAAACTTTCTGGTGAAATAATAAGCTTTGATGATTGGGCTAATATATACAGAAAATAATGGGTGTAATGAAGATCTGTGCAGATAGTATTCTTTTAACTTGTCTGGTTATGTTTATTTTATTTATTTTATTTACTCACATTTGTATGCCGCCCAAGTCCCAAGGGACTCCGGGCAGCTCACAACCAAAATAATAATAATAAAACATTCATGTTGTTGGATGTTTGCACATAACCACTATAATGGTTCCTCCCTCCCCCATTTAAACACTGCATGATATTTAGATGGTGAAGTATACTGGGTAGACTAAATAATAACTGGATTCTTTAAAGCTTGATCTTTCACATCAACCTTAAAAAGTAATTCAATTAAAAAAAAAAGTTTATTAAATTTAAATCATTAAAAGGGGTAGGGATCATTGGAATAAAGGGGAAGGGAGAAGGAAAGCATTACATAGTAATAAAACAGATCTTAAACTATACATAAAGTAATCTATATCAAAACCACAATTACATTACATTACATAAAATATAAAACGTGTGTGCGTAGTATAAAATAAAGTAGTGAATCTATAAAGTATGAAAATAAATAGAGGAGAAGGGAAAAATAAGAGAAGAAAGGAGAAAAGAGATGTTGGTGGAGGGAAATTAGGGATAGGGCAAAGGGTAGGGGGAGTCTGCAAAGTACCAGACGTTTTCAGGATATACAACATTGTAATACTGTATAATAAGATAGTGGGTGTATATGTTAGAGAGTACAGTGATCAAGTATAAGGTTAGATCAATAAGTCATAAGTAATTCAACTTTTTAATACTAAGTTAAAACATATTCCCAATCAGAAGTCTATAAATGTGTGGTCCTTGTTGATATAGTTGAAACATCTAGCAATATAGCATTTTACATCTGCAAAAAGAATCTATGTACTCTAAGTTAATGATTGAAAATTTAATAATCTGCTGTACTTAGCCTGGGCAGTTCTACACTATCTCCATTTTCATTTCATTTCCCATACTCTCCCCAGTAAGGACCCTTAATAATCTTTGCTTTTGCCAACCTCAAAACATAAACTATGCAGAGAATATTGTGAACCAAACAATACTCATCCTCCAACTGACCAATAGGGGAATATAAAAGAATCTAATCCATTTAGTCCTTCAAGTTTTTGTCAGTCTTGGAGCAACTCCCCCCCCCCAAGTCACCTCATTCCACACAAATGGGAAACACATCTATTAGTAACTGCCAATATCTGCATGTTTGGCAGTTTGCAAAAAAAAAAAAAAAAAAACCCTGAGAAGTTGCTGTACATGGAAACTTCATAGCTACCAACCTATCATTCTTACAGTAAATTGCCTTTTAAAACTTTGCTGAGTTGTTAAGATGAAGTATTAGTGTATCAGCAATTTTGCAAGTTAATGGTTTCCCTGATAAATGTTTCATCGAATGAGTATTTGGATGGCAATGGTAGATTTTCAAACTCTTCAATGTGAATGTAATCCACATTCTGTAGACATTTTAAAATAAACATATTCATGCCAGACTAGTTTAGTAATAGGAGCATCACTTTCCACCAGTTTAGTGATGCCCGTAGGGTAGAACAGTGGAGGTCTCAAATTATTTCTCACACCTTGACTCTGCCCCTTACCTCTTGGAATCACAGTTCCGGCCTCTATCTTCCGGTGTCCTTTTCCACAACTAGGCAGGTGAGAGAAATTAGAGATTCCGATGCTTGTGCTACTGTCTTGCAATTACTGTGTAAAAGTGAAAATAAAGTAAAAGTCATAACACCACTTACAGATCATATAATATCTGAGATTTGTGACTTGAGCAGGGTGTCTCCAACCTTGTCAATTTTAAGACTTGTGGACTTCAACTTCCAGAATTCTGGAAGTCCACAAGTCTTAAAGTTGCTAAGGTTGGAGACTCTTGGACTAGAGTTATCAATCTTTCTCCCCTTGAACAATTTTACATGGTGTACACAAAATAAAACTTTATTTAAAAGACAGAACTAAAAAAAACCCCTTCTAGTTTTACATTTTAGAATGTAGGTAATCTGTGTCAAAAATCTCAATTACTATGCTGTTGTAATTTGAAGATGTAGTAACTGGAAATTAAACAAACAAGGAAAGGATCCGATGGAGCATATAAAAATAAATATCACAAACCAGAAGATGATACTGATTTGCTAGCATTGAAGTTAAAAGAACAAGTTGCTTGAACACATGATTCACACTGACAGAAAAATACAATATTTTTATATTATGCAGAAATATAAAA
The DNA here is from genome assembly GCF_031021105.1 of Erythrolamprus reginae. Taxonomy (NCBI): domain Eukaryota; kingdom Metazoa; phylum Chordata; class Lepidosauria; order Squamata; family Dipsadidae; genus Erythrolamprus; species Erythrolamprus reginae. The sequence continues at coordinate 71,694,518 of NC_091954.1, read as the reverse complement.
TAATTGCAGCAATAATAAAATAAAAATTAACTTTAGTGCAGTTGTATGTAATGTACATATTATTTTTTATCCGGTCCTTTTGGATCAGATTTCAATCCACTTTTCATATTTTAATTTTTGTTCTTCTGAAAGCTCTAAACTTTAATCTGGGGCAGATTTAATATTTGCTCTTTTCTGCTCCCAAATCCATTTCTTTCTTCTCTCTTTTCCTGGAGATATGCTTACATTTCCCCAAAGGAATAAAACTTAATCTAATTAGAAATAGAGAAGTTGGGGGGAAATGACTTTTGTTTATACTTGCCCATGTTTTGAGCAAGATGTTGGAGATATATCCTACATTTAGTTCCAGCATTGGGTAGGGTTTGATTAGATACCGTAGAAAACCCAGAATGATTCTGTGGATCAAGAAAGCAACTCAGATCTCTAGACAGTTATGATTTCTCCAAAATAGTTGAAAAGATATTGTATAGTTTAGAGTAGTAGATACATATGTTGGCTGGTATGAAAGTTAGTCCTTCTATGGTCAAAAATAAACAACCCGATACTAAATTTGGTTCTTGCCAAAGTAAAGAACAGATGGGAATTGTATCTCCTGCCTAAAAGAGATTTGTTGATGGCCTTTTAAGCACAGGAGAAAGAAGTGCAGCAAATTGGAACACCAAGTGTTATAAATACTTGCAGTAGCTGTAATTCTTTTGTAATGGCTTCACTGTTTTGCTACAGTAAATCTACTTTTCTTAATGTTCATGACCTAGGTAATATATTATTGCAATGGTTTGCCTTGACAGCCAAGAGAAGCATGACAGCTGTGTCTTGACTCTAATGTTATTTTATATTACATCCTTTCTTGTCCTAATTTGGCTGAAAGCTGAATAGCAATACAAGTTCCATACAGTTTCTGTTAAGCACATTAATCCACAAACTAGTGAGAATTTCATAGTACGGGTATCTATATTCAGACCACAGTAATAATTTTAAGTGTGTAAACAAGTGTATGTGTTCTTGTGAAAAAAAATATTTTATATTTGAGAGTGCTAGAAATGTTAGAAATATATAGGGTTCTTTCCACCTTGCTGAGTTGTCTACTTTAATACTTGTAAGAATGAAAATTGCTACTGTTTGCAATGAAATTGGCAAGCACTGGATTTATGATTACAACTATAGGGCATTAATGCACAAATGACAGGTTGCCAATTTATAAAGATTTATAAATAATGCTCATTTACAGATCTGAATACACAGAGGAAACCCTCCTTGTATTGCGATTGAAAAAGTAAGAAGTTGTAAGGAACTATACAGATAGGGGTGGACTGCTGCCCGGACAGGAGGGAACGCAGTGGGGTAGCGAAAATGGAGCTCCACCCCCAAGCACCCAATTTGCACTGAAAGATGGTGAAAGAAAATGCAGGGCGTCCTGCGTAAGCCACGCCCACAGTGTGGTAGTAAAATCTTTGGTAGCCCTTCACTCTATATGGAACTACCATCAGGGTGGATTTGATTTAAATCAAGTCGATTTAAACCATGATTTAAATCATTAGTAAAAAGGCTTGATTTAAATAAACTTGATTTAAATTATAATTTTTAAAGAGCAGCTGTTATCTCTGTGCCACAGTGGCCCCTCTGACCTGCTGTTGACTCACCAACAGTCCCATTCACTTTAATGAGACAGCTGGTTTGCGACAGTAACACAACAAGATGAGGAACATGGCAGGCAGCAGGTAAGTGGATGCCTGCTAACAGGTGCTGCCATGATGGATCTGAAATGACAGCTGTTAGAAACATAGAAACATAGAAGACTGACGGCAGAAAAAGACCTCATGGTCCATCTAGTCTGCCCTTATACTATTTCCTGTATTTTATCTTACAATGGATATATGTTTATCCCAGGCATGTTTAAATTCAGTTACTGTGGATTTACCAACCACGTCTGCTGGAAGTTTGTTCCAAGGATCTACTACTCTTTCAGTAAAATAATATTTTCTCATGTTGCTTTTGATCTTTCCCCGAACTAACTTCAGATTGTGTCCCCCTTGTTGTTGTGTTCACTTTCCTATTTAAAACACTTCCCTCCTGGACCTTATTTAACCCTTTAACATATTTAAATGTTTCGATCATGTTCCCCCTTTTCCTTCTGTCCTCCAGACTATACAGATTGAGTTCATTAAGTCTTTCCTGATACATTTTATGCTTAAGACCTTCCACCATTCTTGTAGCCCGTCTTTGGACCCATTCAATTTTGTCAATATCTTTTTGTAGGTGAGGTCTCCTGAACTGAACACAGTATTCCAAATGTGGTCTCACCAGCGCTCTATATAGCAGGATCACAATCTCCCTCTTCCTGCTTGTTATACCTCTTGCTATGCAGCCAAGCATCCTACTTGCTTTTCCTACTGCCCGACCACACTGCTTACCCATTTTGAGACTGTCAGAAATCACTACCCCTAAATCCTTCTCTTCTGAAGTTTTTGCTAACACAGAACTGCCAATGCAATACTCAGATTGAGGATTCCTTTTCCCCAAGTGCATTATTTTACATTTGGAAACATTAAACTGCAGTTTCCATTGCTTTGACCATTTATCTAGTAAAGCTAAATCATTTACCATATTACAGATCCCTCCATATTTATAAGCTGCTTAGAAGCTTTTACTTTTATTTTAACTGGTTGCTCTTCCTCCTCCTGGTAGTACAGATGCATTTCGCATACAGTTTGTAGTGTACATAGATTTGCAAAACAATGGGATAAAGGAATATCCCTGAATTTTATGATTTATCTCATGGTTACTGTGAAATTGTGTGAATGTATCAATGCAGTACAAGTTATCTCATCTTGCAGAGCTTGGATTCATTGAATGAGTTTACTCAAAATGTAAATATTGTAGAACATACAACCTCATGCTACATAACTAAGCTCCATTTCATGCTGAATAAACTAAAGTATTAATGTATCTTAAATAGTAAACTATCCTTAGATGGATTTTAACTCCAAGAGCATTTTATTGGAATACATTTGATTTTTAAAAAATCCGATTTAAAATTTAAGAATCCATTTTTAAAATTCTTTTTTTAAAAAATCATTGCTTTTTATCCGTCTTGAATACCATAATTTCAAATGAAGTTTCCGTATGTGGAAAATCTGAAATATAGATACAGTAGAGTCTCAATTATCCGCCCTTCGGTCATCCGACATTCTGGATTATCCGACGCTGCTTGGGGGCATGGCTGTAGGCATTTCTATACCCCCAGATATGCAGCTGCGATGGGGACAGTGACATGCAGAGCCCAAACATGCCCCAAACATCGTAATGAAAAGGAAGAAGGTTGTTGTATCAATGGAGTAGAACTATTTCCGGTCACAATTCAAAGTGTTGGTTATGATCTATAAAGCCCTTCATGGCATCGGACTAGAATATCCCTGGGACCACCTTCTGCCGCACGAATCCCGGCGACCGATTAGGTCCCACAGAGTTGGCCTTCTCCGGGTCCCGTCGATGAAACAATGTCGTCTGGCGGGTCCCAGGGGAAGAGCCTTCTCTGTGGCGGCCCCGACTCTCGGGAACCAGCTCCCCCCGGAGATTAGAACTGCCCCCACCCTCCTTGCCTTCCGTAAACTCCTTAAAACTCACCTCTGCCGTCAGGCATGGGGGAATTGAAGCATTCCCCCCTTCCCCGGGCCTATACAATTTATGTATGGTATGTCTTTTGTGTATGTCTGGTTTAATAATTGGGTTTTTTTTAATGGTTTTTAAATTTATTAGATTTGTTGTGAATTGTTCTATTGTATGTTGTGAGCCGCCCCGAGTGTACGGAGAAGGCCGGCATACAAATCAAATCAAATCAAATCAAATCAAATCAAATCAAATCATAAATAAATAAATAAATAAATATAAAATAAAATAAAATAAAAATAATAAAATAATAAAATAATAAAATAATAAAATAATAAAATAATAAAATAAAATAATAATAATGCAATTCTTAGTGATTTCAAGGCTTTTCTTAGACCCTTAGACCCGACATTATTGGCTATCCAACTGTCAGCCTGCCCGTTTATATCAGATAATCGAGACTCTACTGTATTACTGTTCTAAAAAGTATTGACCCAAATGGGTGTTCAGGAAGGAACGGTCAGGAATAAGATGCCAAACAAATAATGAACTAAGTCATCCTTCCCAAAGAATGGAAACAAAGTGCTGTGGATTCCTGAATCTTCTGAGACTTGCACTTCAGCCCTCATGACTAAACATATTAATCTTCTAAAGAAAAAGAAATGTTTGAAAAGATGGTACGACGTGGCCTAGTGACTAAAGCATGATGACAGTATCTGGTAATGATCCATTAACATTAAAAGGTCTGCCCGGAAGCAGCCCTTGATTCTGCAGCATTATGGAGTCTTCCTTTTTTCCCCCCCTCCTCTTATACTTCCCATCTTCCACAGAAGATGCAGGATGTGGCTCAACTGAGGGCTTCGCTTAGTTCACTCAATTATTCATTTTGAAAACAAGTCTGGAGATGGGCCTTAGAGGCTTAGCTCGGTTAGTCAGATATGCAGGGAAGGTAGGCTTTCTTTGATTTTACGCCAGCTTTATTTATTTATTTTATTTATTTATTTATTGTTTATTTATTTATTTATTTATTTATTTTGTCCAATACACAATACATAGAATAGACATGAGGTAATATATATAAAGAAAAATATAAAATAGAGGAGAAGATATATGAAAGGAAGAAAATATATATGATATATGGGATAAAGGAAAGACAATTGGGCAAGGGACGAAAGGCACACTGGTGCACTTATGTACGCCCCTTACTGACCTCTTAGGAACCTGGAGAGGTCAATCGTGGATAGTCTAAGGGAGAAATGTTGGGGGTTAGGGGTTGACACTATTGAGTCTGGTAATGAGTTCCACGCTTAGACAATTCGATTGTTAAAGTCATATTTTTTACAATCAAGTTTGTAGCGGTTAATATTAAGTTTGAATCTGTTGCGTGCTCTTGTGTTGTTGCGGTTGAAGCTGAAGTAGTCATTGACAGGTAGGACGTTGCAGCATATGATCTTGTAGGCAATACTTAAATCATGTTTTAGGCGTCGTAGTTCTAAGATTTCTAAACCCAGGATTGTTAGTCTATTTTTGTAGGGCATTCTGTTTCTAGTGGAGGAGTGAAGGGCTCTTCTGGTGAAATATTTTTGGACGTTTTCAAGAGTGTTGATGTCCAAGATGTGGTACGGGTTCCAGAAAGATGAGCTGTATTCTAGGATGGGTCTGGCAAAAGTTTTGTAGGCTCTTGTGAGTAGTGTGAGATTGCCGGAGCAGAAGCTATGTAGGATCAGGTTAACAACTCTAGAAGCCTTTTGGGCGATATTGTTGCAGTGGGCTTTAGCACTTAGGTCATTTGATATTAGTATTCCAAGGTCTTTTACTGAGTGTGGGTTGGCTGTGAGAATTTGTTTATTCAGTTTATATATGAGGTTAGGATTCTTTTTGCCGATGTGGAGGGTAGAAGAGCATTTGTTGGTTTTGTAAAAGGCATAAGGCGGCGGGGTGGGGGAAAACTTTTGAATGTTATGATCTTCCTTTTGAGCAGTCTTACATAATTCTGGAACGTTATGACATCTCCCTAGCCAACATTAGAGAGAATTCAAGTTTGCATTTAAAAAAAACCCTAAATAATTATCAGAAAAATATGGGTAGAATTGGTTGCTGTTCCTTATAGAAAGTGAATATCCACGTAGACTCTGTTCCTCATAATAAAAATACGTGACAGAAACACTTTCTTGTTTGCATAGCTTCAGAAGACGCAAAGCAATGGCTTCTGTTTTCCAGTGACATCTTTGTCAGTAACCTTTTTGCTTTGTTCAAGCAGCTGTCTGACCAACCTTTTTGGAAGCCCCTAAAGCTGTTCAGCTGGTCATTTATTGCTGTTGTTTCCCTCCCCTCACCCTTTGTCCACTTGCCGATCCACGGCTAGTCAAAAAATACTGAGGTATGGGGCACCTGCAAAATAACCAATGCCACAGAGAGTCTTAAAATATTTATTTGTTTGTTTGTTTGTTTGTTTATTTATTCGACTTCTATGCCACCCCAAAGGACTCAGGGCGGCTTACAAAATAGAATACAAATACAAAAGATACAAAGTAATAAGCGAAGTCGAATATAATATCTAAAACTAATCCCATAAAACCCCATTTAGTATAAAAAGACATAAACATATATGTACATACCATTCATGGCATTGGGCCAGAATACATCCGGAACCGCATTCTACCGCACGAATCCCAGCAGCCAGTAAGGTCCCACGGAGTTGGCCTTCTCCGGGTCCCGTCGACTAAACAATGTCGTTTGGTGGGCCCCAGGGGAAGAGCCTTCTCTGTGGCGGCCCCAGCCCACTGGAATCAACTCCCTCCAGAGATTAGAATGGCCCCCACCCTCCTTGTCTTTCGCAAATTACTCAAGACCCACCTTTGTCGCCAGGCATGGGGGAGTTAAGATATTCCTTCCCCTAGGCCATTACAAGTTATGCATGGTATGTTTGTGTGTATGTTTGGTTTTTCATAATAAGGGTTTTTAGTTGTTTTATTAAATTGGATTGTTACATGTTGTTTTACCATTGTTGTTAGCCGCCCCGAGTCTGCGGGGAGGGGCGGCATACAAATCCAATTAATAATAATAATAATAATAATAATAATAATAATAATAATAATAATATAGTTTGGTTATGAAGGGGTATACAATTCATGGCCCGCAGGCCTGCCGGCAGAGCCAGGTCTTTGTGGCTTTACGGAAGGTCAGTAGGTTGGGAGCAGTACGGACGTCAGGGGGTAGTTGGTCCCATAGAGCTGGGGCAGCCACAGAGAAGGCCCTTCCCCGTGGTCCTGCCAACCTGCATTGCTTAGTCGACGGGACCTGGAGGAGGCCAACTTTGTGTGTTCTTATTGGTCTCTGGGAGGTGTGTGGCAGGAGGCGGTCCCGTAGGTAGTGTGGCCCTAAGCCATATACGGCTTTATAGGTAATAACCAACTAAGGTAATATTCCTTAGTACAGTATATTAAACAAATAGAATGGAGTTAAAGTTTATAGTTAAAGTTTATATTTAGTTTGTATATTTACATGAAACAGTGACTGTCCATTTTGACGAATATAAGAACACTTATAAAAACCTGAGCATTTATCCACATTATATGGACATAGACTCGCGAGCCAAAAAACATTTTGACATATAACGTTGTGTTGAAATGTATGTTTATTGTCTTGACATTCTGTCATATTTTTGTTGTTTGAAGTATAAAATATTTGAAAATAATAATAAAAAAAATATTCCTTATTAAAGTAACATGTTGCAATATGAATCATCAGTTTTGTTATGGACATTTTGCTTTTCAACTGCCAGAATGTAATACAGTGGTCCCTTGATTTTCGCGGGTTCGAACTTCGCGAAACAGCTATACCACGGTTTTTCAAAAATATTAATTAAAAATTATTTTGCGGCTTTTTCCTCCTATACCACATTTTTTCCTGCCCGATGACATCATACGTCATCGCCAAACTTTCGTCCGCTTTTAATAAATATTTTTTTTAATAAACTTTAATAAATAAACATGGTGAGTAATAATCTAAATGGTTGCTAAGGGAATGGGAAATTGCAGTTTAGGGTTTAAAATGCTAAGGAAAGGCTTGTGATACTGTTCATAGCCAAAAATAGTGTATTTACTTCCGCATCTCTACTTCGCGGAAATTCGACTTTCGCGGGCGGTCTCGGAACGCATCCCCCGTGAAAATCGAGGGAACACTGTATAATGTATCCTATACATTACAAAAGTACATAGATAACAGATTTTATTAGTTCTCATACTTTAGGAAATTCTAATGTTCTTCACCTATATCCGTGATGGCAAACCTATGGTATGCGTGCCACAGGTGGTGCGTGGAGCCATATCTCAGGGCACGCGAGGTATTGCCTTATGTCAGCTCCAACATGGATGTGTGTCCTGGCCAACTTATCTTCGGCCTTCTGGAGGACAGGGGAAGGCCATTTTCGCCTTCCCCAGGCTTCAGGGAAACCTCTGGAGCCTGTAGATGGTGAATAATGGACCCAAAATTTGTTCTAGTAGGCCTGCTGGGCCTGTTTTATTTACCATCCACAGGCTCCAGAGGCTTTCCTGAAGCCTGGGGAAGGTGAAAAATGTCCCAACTGGCCTACCAGGGCACCCTTTTGGCTCCCGAGCAAAAAATGAGAGGCCGGGCGAATTAACGCCTGGCCGAAAGTTGCCAATGGCGGGAACCAACTAGGCTCCGCCCATCAGCTGGGGCGATCTCTGCGGCAATGCGGGCTCGCCTCAGACCAACCAGTGGTCGCTCGGACATTCTGGGAAAGCCGGGGTGGGGCGTGCGCCCTTTATCAGGGCTTGCTCGCCCCCCGGCTTCCCTTGCCCCCGAGCTCACCAGGAAAAGGACACCCACCCACCTTCCACTCAATCCAGGATGTTTTTATAGGTCACCTAGTTTGGGGCCGAGTAGGAATTTTTGCAGTCTTATGGCATTTACTATGGATTGTTTTTCGCCTACTCCATCCTGGACAAGGGAAAGGATTTGTGGTTACAGGGTGCGTCCGTATGTAAATAGGTTTTGATTCAACAATTGGATGTTTATATTCTTGGTCACTATATGGCAGAAACGGGGGGAAAGGGTATCAGTAGCAACTGTGTGTTCTCCTTTGGGCATCTTTTATAAGATGATTGGCACCCCCATTGCCCAACTCATGCTTCCTCCACGGACGGAGAGGTGTGAAGGGGGTGCCCTTAGGGCTCACCTACGTCATTTCCGGTTCCGGGTCATGCAGGGTGAGCCCTCCCACACCTTGGGCGTGGCTTTATGGGCTGGGTGTAGGTGGGGCATGCCTCATCCTGACCAGGCATGGAGTTACGCCCATTTGGGTTGCCCAAGCATGTTTGTGTTCAGGAAACTCCGCCCCATTTAGCGACCCCTGCAGGTCTTTCTGTTAATATTTAATAAAGTGACCCATTTTACCCAGCTTGGTGTCCGAGTGTTCATTTCCCATCCAAGGCAAAGGTTCACCATCACTGACCTGCCGTATATTGAGACTGAAACTCAGATTTCCTACCCTAGAAAAGGATCAGATTGACTTGCAAACCCAGCAACTGCACTCACACCTTTGGAGGTCACTAGGGAAGCCATAAATATGTGAATCTTTCATATATTTAATATATAAAACACAAACACAGGAGCCTCCCAAACATTCAGTGGCCCTGGTAGTTTTGCAGAGATTCCGGAAACATTTCAGGATGTTTGGGATAGGCAGGTATTTGAAGACAATGTATTACTAGTTGGCAAGCAAATATCTTGTTAATGATTTCAGAAAAGTTTTACATTTTGATGATGATATTGATCATAGTTTATTGAGTAAACCATCATTGGCTTCAACACTGCATGTCTTTGGGGCAGTCAGTCTCTCACTGACCAGATTGTTGTGGGGAAAATAGGAGGAGGAAAGTATGTTCGATATATCCAATATCTCAAAGCCTGCCACAAAGAAGAGGGAGTCAAGCTATTCTCCAAAGCACCTGAGATTAGGACAAGAGGCAAAGGGTAGAAGCTGAACAAGGAGAGAAGCAACATAGAACTAAGGAGAAATTTCCTGAGTTACCACAATTAATCAGTGGAACAACTTACCTCCAAAAGTAATGTCAATGCTCCAACATTGGAAGTTTTAAAGAAAAGATTGGCCATTTGTCTGAAGGTGTATAGGGTTTCCTGCCTAAGCAGAGGGATTGGATTAGAAGACTTCCAAGCAAGGTCCCTTTCAACTCTATTATTCTATTCCATATGTTCATCTCCTTGGGTTGTTAGTAAAAATAATACAGTTGGCATACAAATAAATAAAAATAAACACAACAAAAATAATACAAACCATATTATGGCTTAATGCACTGTGTAAACCAGTCTTTTACCTCCTGATTATGCAACATTAATTTGAAAGATGGAAGATGAAAGATGAAAAATAAAGTTAACTGGTAATCGTTTTAAAAAGTTGTAGAAATGTAAGTTTTCTTTTGAGTGGGTGGCCCCTTATGCATGCCTATCTGGATAAAATTTTCATTTAATTATCTTTATTTCTGTAAATACCAATGACTTTGTTGCAATCCTTTGGAATTACTCATTGTTTGGGATTCTCTCTGGTTGGCTTTATTGGGATGAGTTTCCTACCACATTTATTAGGCTTGTGTTTTGCTTTGATCAAGAATAAGTTTGAATAGCTTACCTTCCAATCCACAATAAGAAAAATAGAACAATCATAAGGACCATCTGAAGAATACAATAAACCATAACCCTTGAGGACAGATTGAGCTTCAAGAGACATTCCTTCTCAACACCTTTTTAATTCCTTCCTAGGCCATTTTAAGGAGTAAAATCCTAGCAAGAGGATAAAATCTGCAGCTCTCCAGGATGGCGGGAGCCTCAGTAAAAGTGGCAGTGCGGGTTCGTCCTTTCAATTCCCGAGAAATGAGCAAGGATTCCAAATGCATCATACAAATGACAGGAAACACCACAAGTGAGTAACTTCTCCAGATACTTCAAATTTCATTTGAGCCTCTTTTCTTCCGCCTGTGATTGATATTACTCAAAGAGGGGAGGGGGTGAAAGAGCTTAGTCAAAGAGTCATAATTTACTATGTAAATTATGTAAATTATGTAAAGAGTCGTAATTTACTATGCAGATACAGTAGTAGAATAATTTAATATTTTATAAAACTATGCACTGTTTTACCAAGAATCCTGTGGGAAAAATATGTAATTATTTTGATATGGTTGTTTCCATGTTACAATTTCCTAATAATGGCAGGAAGTTGGATCAAATAGGATGTGGAAGCCTTTTTCTGCTTCATGTAGAGACAGTTCTAATGGCAACATTATACAATGCTGAGGCATAATTTTGAATAATTGTATTTTCTAAATAGAACAAAATGGTTGGGTTTACTCTGCAATACAGTGATACCTCGTCTTACAAACTCCTCGTCATACAAACTTTTTGAGATTCAAACCCGGGGTTTAAGATTTTTTTGCCTCTTCTTCCAAACTATTTTCACCTTACAAACCCAAGCCGCCACCACTGGGATGCCCCGCCTCCAGACTTCTGTTGCCAACGAAGCGCCCGTTTTTGCACTTCTGGGATTTCCCTGAGGCTCCCCTCGCTGGGAAACCCCACCTCCGGACTTCCGTGTTTTTGCGATGCTGCAGGGGAATCCCAGCAGTGCAAAAACGGGCGCTTTGCTGGCAACGGTAGTCCGGAGGTGGGGTTTCCCAGCTAGGGGAGCCTCAGCAAAATCGCAGCATCACAAAAACATGGAAGTCCGGAGGTGGGGTTTCGAGGACTTCTGTGTTTTTGCGATGCAGCAATTTCGCTGAGGCTCCCCTCGCTGGGAAACCCCACCTCTGGACTTCCGTTGCCAGAGAAGCACCCGTTTTTGCACTGCTGGGATTCCCCTGCTGGGATTCCCCTGCAGCATCACAAAACACGGAAGTCCGGAGGTGCGGTTTCCCATGGAGGGGAGCCTCAGGGGAATCCCAGCAGCGCAAAAACGGGCCCTTCAGCTGGCAAAAGAAGTGAGTTTTGGGCTTGCACTCATTAATCGCTTTTCCATTGATTCCTATGGGAAACACTGTTTCGTCTTACAAACTTTTCACCTTACAAACCTCATCCCGGAACCAATTAATTTCGTAAGATGAGGTATCACTGTATTTGAAGAGAGGGATGAGGTAAAAACTCCTATCTCCTGACAGTCATTGGGAAGTTGTTGAAAATGAACCATTCTCCTTTGAGCTGGAGATTTTTCATTTGGCAAGCATAATATTGCAAAGTCATTTAGAGTTTTACCCTAGCCTCTACATTAATCAGTTAATTAAACATCATCATTGGCATTAATATTGACAATGAATAATCGCTGTTAAGGTAAACCATAAAATCCATCCAAATTTGATTTAATTGCAATTCCTGCTTTTGAAGTCTTGTTACTTTAACTTTATGATTTTTTTTCTAATATGACAATTAAGGAGGCCTTATTAATCAAGAACTCAATTGTTACATTATGTAGACATTTCCAAGGTTGCACAATTTGACTGCTGTAATTAAATAATTAAATAATTCCTGATCGTAAATCTCATTATCCGGTCCTCTAAATAAATGTAACAAGCTTAACTCTGGAGAGTGTTTAGTTCGTTGTTTGGCGATAATAATTGTTTCTCCAAAAATTCTTTAACTCCCCACCAGACATAGAAGAAGTAGGACAGGGCAGAAGAGTTGTGGGGTTCTTGATTTCTCAGCAAACCTCTTTAAATAATCCATTTTTAAGACAATCTAATAGTGTTGCTCTTGACATCTGAATGTTAACCCCACAGACTGCTGACTGCAAACACCCCCATGCCCCCCAGGACAAATCTTAGGTTAAGGAGAGGCAGCAAGGAAACATGAACTGGCTCATCTGAGAACAAAGACAACCTCCCCTTTTAAATAACTTTTGGGAGATATATACAGAAGTGATGTGTTCTGTAGACAGACTATTGGACCGACATTCCAAATCTACTGTTGAAAACAGAGATGATTTACTAGGGTCCTTGAGGAGTTTAGTATTTAAATTTTGTCTTGTATCCATGAATGGGGCATTCAAGGTGGGGCAGTGGTTAGAGTACAGCACTGCAGGCTACTTCAGCTGACCGCTAGCTGCAGTTCAGCAGTTCAAATCTCACTGGTTCAAGGTTGACTCGGACTTCCATCCTTCTGAGGTGGGTAACATGAGGACCCAGATTGTCTAGGGCAGGGGTGGGCAGTTAATTTTGCCATGGGGTTGGATGAGAAATTGGGATGGTTTTAGAGGGCCGGACTAATATAATTAACTCAGTTCTGCCCAATACTGTAAAGACCCAAACCCTGGCCTGACCTAAACACCCAGAACCACTCTACAGACCCCTAATTGTTTCCTTACGGCAACACGGTGCCCTACAGTCACTGCGCTGGAGTGTTCGCGTGGTTTCTGTGCTCGGCTGCTTTCGGTAGGAGGTCAGGGTCCGCTCCAGTGCGAGGATGAAAGAGCTCACCGCATCTGACGGGACTCCTCCGATTCCTGCTTTCCTCGGTGAGCTCTTTCATCCTCGCGCTGGAGCGGACCCCGACCTCCATGGACCGGTCACAGATAGCAGGCAGGCCGGTCACAGACAGTGGGTGGGCCGGATGCGGCCCATGGACCGCCCCTTGCCCAGGTCTGGTCTAGGGGGCAATATGCTGACTTTGTAAACTGCTTAGTAAGGGCTGTAAAAACACCATGAAGCGGTATATAAATCTAAGCACTAGTGCTATCTTAAGAAATAACTCTGCAGTGTTTCAATTTTGGTGTAACAAAGGCCCTCCTTTATTATATAAATGTATATATGGTAGATTAGAACTGGCAGTTATTGAACGGGAATCATCCACCATGGCTCTGGAGCATAATTGGAAGAAAAGGATGCGTACAGGAAGAAGTACATCCTTGTGTTGACTAGGGAGTGTCAGCACTGCAAATGCGAAGCTGCGTATTCTGCCAACAACCTGCATCATAAGAGCCTTCTCTGTGGCGGCCCCGGCTCTCTGGAACCAACTCCCTCCAGAGATCAGAATTGCCCCCACCCTCCTCGCCTTTCGTAAGCTCCTTAAAACCCACCTTTGCTGTCAGGCATGGGGGAACTGAGATGTTCTTTCCCCCTGGGCCTCTACAGTTTATGCATGGTATGTCAGTATGTATGTCTACTTTTTATAATAAGGGTTTTTAGTTGTTTTATTATTGGATTGCTACATATTGTTTTTATCACTGTTGTTAGCCGCCCCGAGTCCACGGAGAGGGGCGACATACAAATGCAATAGATAGATAGATAGATAGATAGATAGATAGATAGATAGATAGATAGATAGATAGATAAATCATAAACTGCTCCTAGTCACATGTACATAGTCAGTGACTAAGGTACTTTATCTTGGTAAAAAAACATTTTCTTCTTGCCCAGCTGAATTTCAGCCGCTCCATTATTGTAATGTATTTTATTAATTTAGAAATAAAAGGAATAAACAAAGGCAGATTGCTCACATTTTCACCTTTACAGTGTCCAGACTTTATATTAGATAAACTGCTATTTGGGAACCTATCATAGTTCAGTTTCCAGATAACTTTCAAAGTTCTCTATTTTTTTAAAAAAATTCTGGATCCCTGTTTCTTAGAAGATGACCGTGGGTCATAGTGTTTGCTGAGTTTCTGATTCTGACATTATTCAAATATTAAGCTATTCTTAATGCTCTTTTCCTTTGTGTCATAAAGTGCCAGCTGTTATAATGGTATACAGTGATCCCTTGTTTTTCACAGGGGATGTGTTCCAAAACCACCCGTGAAAAACCAATTTCCGTGAAGTAGAGGAAAGATATTTTTATGTATTTAACAAGTATTTGGACTTTTAAAACCCACCCTTTGCATTAAACAGTAATTCTATAATGTTTCTCAGCTGGAACGACATGTGATATCCTACCAGTTTTTTTAATAGAGCACTGTAGTACTTTAGAAGAATTTTATGAATTTTTAATGGATTTAAATTTTTTAATGGATTTAATGGATTTAAGCACCCTTTGAAAACCCGTGAAATAGCGAATCTGCAAAAGATGAATCGTGACATAGCGAGGGATTACTGTACTCCTAAATCCTTTTTAGGCCCATGATGGGTTTTTTTTAATTGAACATCTCGGTTTTATGGCCAAGTTTCAGTCACAAGCTATGGCTTCTTACCTCTTCTTTCCCTCTCTCTTCTCCCAGTGGCTGTAGGGACTGGACTTTTAGGTGTATTGTATAACAGATAGGAGTGGAGGCTGATAGAAAACAGGGAAATAAACAATTGAAGAAATTCTAGATTCATTTGTCTGCTTATTTGGCAGTTTTGAAGGGACAATAGAAATCTCTAGATTGTGGCCTGGCAACCTTATGCAGAGATTTGTAAAGAAATATGATTACTCCGTATTAGGCTATGCCTAATATTAACTAGGGAACACTATTTAAATCTTTATGCAGTAGTGTGCTTCTGCTATGGAAGTTACCACCCTTTTTGTTTACTATTTTAAATTTGTAGACGTGGGTATCATTAGAATGTATGGAGTTTATTGTTTAAATAAATAAATAAGCAATATTAGGAAGCTGGAAAATAATTCCTATTATTTTGGGAGTATGAAAGGTATATCTGTCTTGCAGTGGGGATATGGAAGCACAGAAAATACAAACGCTGGAAATATAATCAAGAAACAAACAATCAAGTAAAAATGCTGTTCACCAAACACTGAATCAAAAATTATCTACATATTAGAAATGTTCCATCTAGAAATGACCACTCTAGATATGAAATGGAATGGAGTCTTCTTATCAGTAACAACCCTATTTGCTTTGGGGCTGTGCAAGCCTTGGTAGAATTTAAGCAGAGAGTATAGGATTGGCATGGGATTTAGACATTAAGATAGGTAGCAAATTACTCAAAGACAGAGGTCAAGTGCCTTCTGAAGTGCTCTTTGGTGACAAAGTTAATATACCCCCTTTGAGCCTGATATTCTGAGATTGAGGTATTTTTACAATACAACCAATTTCAGAAGCAATAACAGAATTTTTATCTGCAGCCTTAACTTTGCCTGCAGATAACTGGCTATGGTAGTGTTTTTCAACCAGTGTGCCGCGGCACACTAGTGTGCCGCGAGACATGGTCAGGTGTGCCGCGAAGCTCAGAGAGAAAGAAAGCAAGAGAGAGAGAAAGCAAGAGAGAGAGAAAGCAAGAGAGAAAGAAAGCAAGAGAGAAAGCAAGAGAGAAAGAAAGCAAGAGAAAGAAAGAGCAAGCGAGAGAGAAAGAGAACAAGAGAGAAAGAAAGAAAGAGAGAGAGAAAGAGAGAGAGAGAGAGAAAGAGAGGGAGGGACGGAGAGAGAGAGAAAGACATAGAGGGAGGTAGGGAGGGAGAGAGAAAGAGAGCAAAAAGAGAGGAAGGAATAGAAATAAAGGGAGAGAGAGAGAAAGGAAGAGGAAGGAAGGGAGAGAAAGAGGGAGGGAGAAAGAAATAGAGCGAAGGGGAGGGAGAGAGAGAGATAATTTTTTGTCCAAACTTTTTTTATTCCCCCCCCCCCCCCGCTCAATGTGCCCCAGGGTTTCGTAAATGTAAAAAATGTGCCGCGGCTCAAAAAAGGTTGAAAATCACTGGGCTATGGGACCCTGTAGCTTAAGTTGAGTCTTCAGAAAATGTTGCTGGTATACTACTTTCTCTGTTGCTAAACATTATTTATTTGTTTGTTTGTTTGTTTTGTCCAGTACACAATGAGGGTTTTGTCCAGTACACAATGAGGGTTTTAGTGGGGGTATATATATACACACACACACATACACACATAATAAAATACATGATGAAGGTTATAGAGGAGATACTCATAGTAAAATATATCTAAGAAATAATAGAAAATAAGATAAAGTAATAGAACATATCAATGAAAGAATAGAAGAAGAGATATAGGAATAGAAGAAAGGTATAGGAGATGTAGGAGAGCAATAGGACAGGGGACGGAAGGCACTCTGCTTCTGTTTTCTATTGCCTACTTAGTGGTGGAGGTCCCAAATATTATGGTCCTTGGTGACTGTAACTTGCATGGCAATGATGAAACTGTGGCAGCTCATGAGTTCATGGCCTCCATACAACCAGGGACATGTTACAAATGATCAAAGGTCCAATGCTGTCTGTGTGCTTTTGGTTTTTCAAAGATCACTGGGAGATGAAATACTAGAAGCAATTATTTTAATGCTCTTGGAGAAAGACAAGAGAGGGTCTGATTGAACATCTGTAAGGCCCTTATCTGGGCTTATGTCATTGCAATAAGGCTAGTGAGTTTTCGTTATTTCTCCACCTTATTGTATCATCTGATAGCCATTCCTTACTAATGGGATTTAACCACAGGATTATCTACAGGGCCGTAGTAAATAATATGAATCATTCAAATGTGGCCAGAGTTGAACTCTGACTGGGCAAGTCCAAGTGGGCTGTCCAGGGCCTAGTCCTATGATACTATCTGAGCTCGATTCTGAAACACCCAGTGATGGGCTCCTATGGAAACGGTCAGGGACGCAGTTCCGGTAGCAAAATTTGGAGCTCCACCCCAGAGCACCCAATTTGCACTAAAAGATGTTGAAACAAAATGCATAAGCCACGCCCACAATGTGGTAGTAAAGATTTTGGTAGCCCATCACTGGAAACACCATGGAAGGTCCTTATGTTTGTTAGTTTGGCCATAGAATGCCTCCAGGACCTTTTACATGATGGGTATCTTAGGGCTCCATGTCCTATTCTGTTTAATACCTATATGAAAATCTGGGCATGGCCATCTGCTGGTTTAGGACCTAGTATCCTCAGTATAATGATCATATCCAGCTCTCCATCTCAGTATCAAACTGCACAGATGAAGCTGTTGATATGTTTACTCATTCAGAATGAAATGGAGGTTGATCAGGATGGGGTGCAACAGACTGACGCAATCCTGACAAAACTGGATATCTGCCTTCCACCCTCTGGAACAGCATGTCCTCCCCTGACATAAGAGTGGTTTGTTTTAGAGTTCTGAAAAGCTCTTAAAAGCTAGCTTTGGTCCTAGGCCTGGGGTTGATGTATTGATGTATTATTGTATATCTGGGACCTCTGCTTTATTTTATTTATGCATTAGTTTGTCAAACATGTGCAAGTTTGCAGGTATAAATATGAACATGGACATGAACGAAGGAAACGAATACAAATAAATGGGTACAGTAGGACAAAGACAGTAGGTACGCTGGTGTGCTTATGGACACTCCTTTATGGACCTCATAAGAATGGGGTGAGGTCCCCAGTAGACAGTTTAAGGTGGAAGCTGCGAGGGTTTGAGGATGCAATAATGGAGTTGGGTACAGCATTTCAGGTGTTAACCACTCTGTTGCTGAAGTCGTATTTTC
Organism: Erythrolamprus reginae; assembly: GCF_031021105.1. Classification (NCBI taxonomy): domain Eukaryota; kingdom Metazoa; phylum Chordata; class Lepidosauria; order Squamata; family Dipsadidae; genus Erythrolamprus; species Erythrolamprus reginae. The sequence continues at coordinate 71,676,492 of NC_091954.1, read as the reverse complement.
TGCAATCAAGTTTGGAGCGGTTTACCTTGAGTTTGTATTGATTGTTTGGCCTTGTATTATTGTGGTTGAAGCTGAAGAAGTCATTGACAGATAAGACATTGTAGCAGATAATTTTGTGTACTATGCTTAGATCACAATCTGTTCCAGATTGTCCAAGCCTAAAATTTCGATGGTATAAGGGATTCTATTGTGAGTAGAGGAGTGGAGTACTCTTCTCATGAAATACCTCTGGACCCGCTCAATCCTATTAATGTCCGATATACAGTATGGATTCCAGGCAGACAAGCTGTATTTGAGAATTGGTCTGGCAAAGGTTTTGTATGCCCTGGTTAGCAATACTGTACAATGTTACTGGAGATGAAGCTTCGCTAAATTAAGTTAACAATTTTTATAGGCTTTTGAGCAATGCTGTTATAGTGAGCTCTGGAACTTAGATCGTTTGAGATGAGTACTCCTAGGTCCTTGACAGAGTGAGATTCATCTACATTTCCACCCAACTTGTATTTGGTGTTCTGGTTTTTATTGCCAATGTGTAGGACAGAGTATTTATTAGTTGAGATTTGGAGTTGCCAATTGAGGGACCATTCTGACACACAGTCAAGGTCACTTTGTAGGGCAGCAGCATTGTCGGTAGTGCTAAATAATTGTACTTCATCAGCAAAAGGGGGGCACCTGCTTTTAATATGAACACATTGATGTAAAGCAGAAAGAGTGTGTGTCCTAGAACGCTGCCTTGGGGGACACCGCTGTTAACTGGCGCAGGATTTGATAGGGCCCTCCCTATTTTGACTACTTGTTTCCTGCTTGGATTCGTTTGGAACGTAGCTATCCATTTATGTAGGAAACTGGAAATACCACAAGAACATAGTTTTAACAGTAGTTTGTTGTGCTTTTAACAGTGCTTTGTCTCATTTATTTTGTTTATAAGACTGGTTTAATATAGTCTGATGTTTTATTTGTTTTTATTGAATTGTCCAGTTCTGTATGCTGCCCAGAGTCCATTGGAATTGTACAGCTAATAAATATGTATGAATAAATAAACAAATAAAATTCACACTGTTTCTTTTAACCCTTATTAAATGCTGTGGGATGCAGAAAAAAAGGAAGAAGAAAATGAGAGGTAATACTTCTGCATTCGCATTTCTCAGCCTTTTGCTTCTGCCACAAAAAGCTGGTTCACAGCATCATATTTTTTATTCAGTTGAATGGTTGCTCTTTTTGGGAGATGTTTGGGATAACCAACATAATTCTGTCTTTCCTTTTAATAAGCCTGAATTTTCTTCCCCTTTCAGTTTTGTTTGCATTACTTTTTTTCTATTAAGAGTCAGACAAGGCAGTATCTGCATGCTTATTCAGGGAGGGCAAAAAGAGATGTGTGTGTTATTTCCAGGAGATCATTAACATTCTTTCCCCAAAGCAAAATCTCAGCTTGCAGCTGAATGTGATGAAAAAACAGCTTCTATGCTTTTTTTCTCTTTGGCTCTTGTTGAGCTGGCTTCTGCAGCATTTGGAGCTCCTTTTTAACGGAAGAATAAATCTGTATAATTTGGGTTTTCATACAGTTAGGCAATGCCTTAGTTTGGTGATATGCAGATGCAAAAGTTTCTTTTCAAAGTCAGAAGCAAGCAGAAGTTTTTAGGTTCTACCTAAAATCTTTAGCCTCTTATTTACTTTATCTTATTTGTTTTGTCAAGCATGTATTAGATAACAGATATAAGTATAAACATAGCTATGGATACATGAAATGGATATGAATAAAAGGAAACATTAAGACAGGGACGGTAGGCACACTGGTGCACTTATGCACACCCCTTAAAGACTTCTTAGGAATGGGATGAGGTTGACAGTAGACAGTCTAAGGGTAAAGTTTTTGAGGTTTGGGGAAGAAACTACAGGTAGTCATTCCAGGCATTGGTATGTCTGTTACTGAAGTTATATTTTCTGCAATCAAATTTGGAGTGGTTTACCATAGGTTTGTATCTATTATGTGCTCATGTATTGTTGTGGTTGAAGCTAAAGTATTCATTGACAGTAACCTTTCTTGGGTTGTGTTTTAAAATCATGAAATTGCTTATCTCTATTATGTCTTCCCAAAACCAGAAGAGATCCATTTCCCACAAGCAGTGATTTGTTCTCTGCAATTAATTCCAGAGTCTTGTTTTAAAATATTCTAAATTTATCTGCACTTGGTTCATTTATAACGTTCTAAAATAAAAATCTTAGTTTTAGGCTGTTTACTTCAGATTCTTTATGTTCTTAAGCTTATAATTATTTTTCCTTTTATTTAGAGTTGAAAATAAACTCATGCAATGAAGACTTTTCAAACATTGTTCTGAAGATCTATAAAAGCTTTAAAATGCTTATTAGACCATTTCTGAAAGTGATTAGAAAATGAGGTTTGTAGACTTACTGTCCTCTAAAAAGCCTTGCTGTGGAGTTTGGATAACAAAAAGGAAGACGACAAATTCAGTCTCTTTAAAAGAAAACCAAATTAAGATGTTCTACAGATGGTACCTTCCACCGAATAGAATTGCTAAGATGTACCCAAATACCTCCCCACATTGTTGGAAATGTAAAAATGAAATAGGTTCCTATTATCATCAATGGTGGACCTGTAATAAAGTTCGGACATATTGGAGAATGATAGAAAAAATGATAAAAGAGATTACATTACATGAAATAGAAAAATCCCCTGAATTTTATCTTTTAGGTATAGCTAAACAGAAATATAAAAAAGATATTTTTTTATTTGGTTGTACGTATCTTAACAGCGGCCAGGATAGTTTATGCACAAAATTGGAAAAGGGAAGATGTCCCCAAAAAAGAGGAAGTATTTAAAAAAAAAATTGGATTGTGCAGAGATGGATATGATGACAAGAAGGCTGAATGATCAAGAAGAATCTGACTTTTATATTATTTGGAACAAAGTTTATACATGGATAGATAAGAATAAAGTTGAAAATAAGGTTATAAAAACTGTATGAATATAACCAAATGTTATTGATATTTCTTGCTGTTGCAATTGTTGTTGGTTTTTTGTTTTTTTATCAATTTAACTTTATGTTTATTAGAATATGCAAACAAAATTCTTCTTTTCACTTAGAATATTACTTTGACTTAAAGATTTAAGATTTTATCCTTTTTTCTGTATTAAAAATTGACTTCAAGAAAAGAGGGGTAATTGTAACCCCTACTATGTGTTTAAATGTTTGTGAGTTTGTATGTCTTTTTATTGAAAATTAATAAAGTTTATAAAAAAAATAAAAAGCCTTGCTGTGGTTGCAAGCAAGATTCCCGTTGTTTGGCAGGGTTCAAACCTGTGGAAAACTGCTGTCCTTTTGTCCTCACAAAGAGAAGCCATTTAGAGCAGGGGTCTCCAACCTTGGCAACTTTAAGGCTTGTGGACTTCAACTCCCACAGTTCCTCTGCCAGTTTTGCTAGGAGTTGAAGTCCACAAGTCTTACAGTTGCCCAGGTTGGAGACCCCTGATCCAGAGCACATCTGGGCAATCTCCCAACCTCTGCTTATCCAGAGAGGTTCCAAGATTCCTTGGCTTTTGCCGTGGCTGTTGCTTCTGCTTTTGCTGAGCAATCTTTAGTTTGCCATATCTCCCCTGGAGGTCCCCAGGGTGTATTAGATCACAATATTTTGTAACTGAAGAATGTGTTACTATTGCATCATCTGTGGTTGCTATTATCTTTTGATGTGGTTTGTAAGATGAAACCTGAACTATGTTACTTTATTTATTTTCTCTTCCCCTTCACCTCTGAAAAAAAGGGCAAATCTGTGTCTTCTAAATCAGTGTTTCCCAACCTTGGCAACTTGAAGATATTTGGACTTCAACTCCCAGAATTCCCCAGCCAGCAAATGCTGGCTGGGGAATTCTGGGACTTGAAGTCCAGATATCTTCAAGTTGCCAAGGTTGGGAAACACTGCTCTAAATAAATCAAAATAGAGAGATTTGTATAAAATGGATTTGCATAAAACAGGCTTGTGTTCATTAAAAAAGGCTATTTAATTTTCAGTGGAGAAGATGATAGCCCTGTAGTTTTTATGCCTAGCTAGTTAAGCAGAGATGGACTGATTTCGTTAGGGTTGGGTGGAAGGCAGACTTTCTGGTCTTGTCTATAGTCTTGTCAACCATCCTGCTAATTTTTTTTCAGATTCACCCAAGATTGGGTAGGTGTTGTCAGATGAGCTGGGCTCATAGATAAGATTTTTCTGCAAAATGTTGTTATAGTGAGCCTATTAAACTTTACAGTGAAAAATCAGAAAGAGCATTGGCTCATAAAGTTATGGCCTTTATTGTTTGTACAATTATGTTTGGAATATGAATAATAAAAGGAGCTTGAACTTTGGGTAAAGGAAGCCAAATGTGATTTAATAGATATATCAGAGGCCTAATGGGATCAGTTCCATGATTGGAATATAGAAGTTGAAAGATGCAATTTGGCAAATTGTTCAAAGGACCAGTAGAATAGGAAGAATAATATATTCATTCCTCTTTAGATATTCAAGTAAATAAGCTTGGCAATGCTACAGAGAAGATCTGATATAGAGAAATGAAAACAGTGCCGCTTTTATTTATTTATCTGCTGATCATCCAACAACAGATGTGGATTATCCTTTTTAAATCTAATTTCAATAACTCAGAGGCATGATTAATTATCCCAACATCTGTTGGAGGACAAACTCTGCCAAATATGACCCTTTTAGAAAATTCCTAACTTTTCTTTCAGAGTTTGGAGGAAAGGAGAAAATGATCAGCTACACCTTGTTGTACATACTCCTGATCAGTTGGAGGATGATGAAGATATTGAGGACTTGGATTCAGATAGTGTTTATGAATTAGTGGGGGGCCCGGGGTTACAGATAGTAGAACAGGTGGGAGGCCAGCAACAGGATGGGGCTATGAGTTCAGGATCTAGCGAGGGAGAATCAGATGCTCGCTGGGTTAACCCTAAATTCAGAAGGGCTCAAAAACATAGAGAGCAGAGGTCTGGAAGAAGATATTAAGGAGAGGAATGGGTTAAATATTGTAGTGAGGTATTTGGCATGTCAGGGGGTCAGTGGAGAAGAAGGGTGGAGTTTCAACGTTGCTGAAAGGAAAAATGGATGTGTTTCTGCCATGCTAAAGTAAGCCAAAGTATTTTGTATTGTTATCAGTCAGTGTTACTGTTTTTCAAAGTTATGCTGTTAGGAAAATAAATCTTGTTTAAGTGAAGCAGAAGGAGGCATGTGAGAAATAATAATAATAATTAATAATAATTTTTTATTGGATTTGTATGCCGCCCCTCTCCGTAGACTCCGTAGAAATGCAGCTAAGAGAGAGATAACGGACCGAGTGCTTTAATGGAATGTGTTTTGAATTACAGGAGAGCAGAGAAATAAATGGAGTTTCTTTATTCATGAAATGATGCATTTAATAAGAGTTATTTGTAATTGCTAAATTTCTACCAGAAACCAGAACACCCCTAACCTAGTAGTAACCTGTAAGAAAGAATTAGTTGGTGGAAGTAGCAGGAAAATTGAAGGAAGTGATCCTGAAGGTCTTGGTTTAAAGACAAACAATGGCCAAATTCAGAAAATCGGATTTTTTAAAAATCCAGAGCAATGATAAATAGAATTCCATAGGAATATATGGTGAAAACCTCAGATGGTTGGGAGCTCTGAAAAAAACAAGGGTGGAGGTGGAGAGTTCAACAGAAAGTAATTCCAGTAAGAAAAAAAAATAGAGGACAGTAGAAGAAACCAATGTGGCTTCTCAAAATGCTTTGCTTAAATGCAAAACCAAAGGATAGGAGCCTAAAATTGCAGGTGTAGTTCAGAATGAAAGAATTAAAAAAAAATTAAAGTAGTGGCCTGATCATTGCTTCTACCTTTTCCTGGAGATAGATTAGGGCAATGATGGCAGAGCTTTTTTTGCTCGGGTGCTGAAAGCATGCACGCACATGCTATTGCACACGCTCGAGTGCCCACACCCATAATTCGGTGCTGCCCCACCCCACTCCATGCATGTCCGCACAATCCCCCCGTTGCTCCATTTCCCAACTTCAGGTGGGCCTGGTAGGTCCATTTTTTGCCCTCTCTAGGCTTCCCTAGAGCCTGGGAAGGCCAAAAATACCCTCTCTCGCCCCCCCCCCAAGAGGCTCTCCAGAAGCCAAAAACATCCTCCTAGAGCTACACATGAGCCAAAAATCAACTGACCAATGCACTCATGTGCTAGGGCAATGGCTCATGTGCCGGCAGATATGGCTCTGCGTGCCACTTGTGGCATCTGTGCCATAGACTTCCCATCACTGGACTAGGGACGATCTTGTTAGTGAGGTTTATATGTGCTCTTTGGAACCTTGCTACGTGATTTTATATTTTATAAGTTCTCAAATTTCCATTAGGAACTAGTGCCCTGCCTCCAACCCCCAGTGTCAGAGGAAAGTAAGCCTGATGAGAAAAAACTCTGAAAGGTGGTGAAGGAGAGTGCTGTCGGGGATTAGAGAGAGGAAATATCTTTCCCCCAACCAAAGTGGTTTCTTGCCCTATGAGCGTGCACTGTTAACCACAAAAGCAAAGTAAAACACGTTGGATTTTACCCTTGAAACTGTCATTAGGTATTTAAAGATTAACACTTTTTAAATATTGGTACGACCAAGCGCTACATAAGGCTATGGAGTCCTTTTCTTTTTTCCTTTTAAAAAAATTACCGTATGTTGTGGTTGGCTCTGGCCCAGCTCCTGCCCCAAGGAATGTGGAGGTGGATGCAACATGTCATAGGCCTGTTTTATTGCCGACAGAGTCAGGTAGTGCAGTTTCCTGGGACGAAGAAGAAGGTGGGGGTGACTTGGAAGAGGGGGGCTTGGCACACAGCCCAGGAAGCCAATCTCCATTATCTTCAGTCGATTCAGATGAGGAAGTATTAGACCCACGCAGACACAGACTTATGCATAGAAGAGACCAATTGAGGAAATATTACAGGAGATAAGAGAGGCCACCTGTGTTTGGGTGGGGCTCCAGTAATTAGAGCTGCTGATATAAATAGCAGTGTGCTGGCTTGGCCGTTGTGGAAGATTATCTGATCGTTGTTCTTCAAGACCGTGCCTTGCTGTTTCCGGACTTTGTTGATTTTTCACAACTTTGAAACCAAAGCAGAGCAAAGTGTGTGTGTTTCACTTTGTGGAAGAAGGAGGGCTGTGACGTTCCTTCACAGCTGCTAGCTAAGTACTTAAGGACTGATTAAGGGGATTGTACAGACTACCAGGTTGTTTTGGGACCAGTGCTCTTTGCAATACAAAAAGGGTGCTTTGCTTCTTTTGAATTTTTGTGATAAAGAACATTGTATTTGAACTTTCAAGTGTGTGTGTGTGTCTGAAATTTGTACCCTTGAATTTTCGGGAGACTCATACCATAGAGCCCAGCAGAACACCGTATATAAATTTTTTAAAAAAGGAAATATATAAAACACATAGATAAACAAGACTGACAAACTTATATGGGCACAATTCCCCCATGTTTACAGTAAGCATCTTTCAATTTGCATCCACCAGTATACTTTCCCTATACAAATATATTCACATTTTGATAAATTACTTGTTATTTCTCTCTTCTTTCTTCTTCTACATTATTCTATATAATGGTTCATAAAGATTTGATGTTATTCTTTCACATAGTTCTAACTCATCTTTTATCCAAGTCCTTTTCTATTATATGATTTGAACTTTCCCCCCAAAAAATAAATTCTTAAGATCTGTTTTAGGAATCGAAAGGTCTCCCCATATCCTTTATCTTTGCAGGCTGGCATTCAACCAGGGGTAAAATTCAAAAATTTTCCCCTACTGGTTCTGTGGGCATGACTTGATAGGCATGTCCGGGGAAGGATACTGCAGAATCCCCATTCCGCCCCCACTCCTGGGGAGGGGATATGCAAAATCTCCATTCCCACCCCACTTTAGCCAGCCAGAGGTGGTATTTGCCAGTTCTCCAAACTACTCAAAATTTCTGCTATTGGTTTTATTTTATTTATTTATTTATTGGATTTGTATGCCGTCCCTCTCCGTAGACTCGGAGCAGCTAACAACAGTAATAAAAACAGCATATAACAATCCAATATTAAAACAGTTAAAAACCCTTATTATAAAACCAAACATAAATACAGCCATACCATGCATAAAATTGTAAAGGCCTAGGGGGAAAGAGTATCTCAGTTCTCCCATGCCTGGAGGCAGAGGTGGGTTTTAAGAAGCTTACAAAAGGCAAGGAGGGTGGGGGCAATTCTAATCTCTGGGGGGAGTTGGTTCCAGAGGGCCGGAGCTGCCACAGAGAAGGCTCTTCCCCTGGGTCCCGCCAAGCAACATTGTTTAGTTGACGGGACCCGGAGAAGACCCACTCTGTGAGACCTAACTGGTTCTCCAGAACCTGTCGAAACCTGCTGAATTTCACCCCTGCATTCAATTACTAAAATTGGTATCATGGAGGTTTTAAGCATTAGGTCACAGGGGTATCAAACTGGTGGCCTGCAAGCTGGATACATCAAGCGCAGCTCTGCAAAGGGGGAAAACATCACAAAACGTCGCATGACTGCAATGTGACATGGCGAGTTTGACACCTGTGCACTAGGATAAGATTGCCTTCCTTTTAGATTCTAAATTTTGCCTATTAGAGCAAATGGAATATATTCCAACATGACCTATTTATGGGTTCATGACATGGGAGGCTTCATGCATGTGGAGGCTCAACAAGGGTTTTTAAAAAAATAAATGATAATAATGGGTAGCTCCATAAATTTTTAAGAACAGGACCTCTGCAGTAGTTTTGTTTTGATGGCCATGTTCACCATTTTGATTCCTCTTGGCAATTTCCTTAGCAACTGCTGGTTTTTCAGAAAGGCTTATCATTAATTCAGGACACCGGGCTGTTTTATTTGGTTCAATCCCTCTGGCCTTTACGGGTGTATTGTTATGAACACAGTTAATTCTCCAGCATTGCACCATATGTGAGAGAGGCCATTTTACGCCTGGCAGATATAAAATAAAATGAATCATGACAAATAGCAAACCTGTGGGGAGGGAGGGAGGGAGGACGGAAGGGAGGGAGGGAGGACGGAAGGGAGGGAGGGAGGGAGAATGGAAGAAAGGGAGGGAGGACAGAAGAAAGGCAGGGAGGGAGGGAAGATGAAGGAAGGAAGGAAGGAAGGAAGGAAGGAAGGAAGGAAGGAAGGAAGGAAGGAAGGAAGGAAGGAAGGAAGGAAGGAGAGTTGGATGTGGTTGAGCAAATGTACAGGAAAGTTCTGACTGGTGTATTTGAAGTAGGGGAAGAAGAAAAATTCATTTCTTCAAAAATGATCAAAAACAAAGGTTCTGTGGGTTTTGGGATTATTATTTTTTTGCTTCCAGGAGCAGAAAAACAAGGTAATTGCTTTGTGTGAACAACCTCGGCAGTTGTTTCTTTTGATCTGTTTTTAAAGTTATAAAAGGATTTTAAAAGATCCAAGGAATGTTTTCTCTGTTCACCTTGGATGCCATTTGGAATTGATATATCAGATGCATTCTCTGGTTATCCTTGTTTAAATAATCATTTTTTCAAACATTCATTCTATCAAAATTTTTAAACAATTGAATGTTGGTTCGAGGATCTTGTCATTGCTTCTGGAATCATGCCCTTGGAGTCTTTAATTTGCTTAAAGACAAATACATAGCAATTAGCTAATCTTTTCAATTCACATTACTTTTGGCTCCTCCCCAGATGGAACGTTATCTTTCAGATTGATAAGTATGCATATCAAAAGTGATATGGGATACCAAATACTTATATTTTATGTGTACAGCATGTATGTCTCTCTGTGATATCTTTATACGGTATGGTGAAAAATTGTTGAATGAATAAATTCATCCCAATGTTGATCTCAAACCATAATTCAGATAAAGCTTTATGCTTTATTTCTCAGAATTCTCACATATTTTGCCTCAAAACAGAACAAAACTGGTCAAAGATACATTAATAACTTCAAGTTATAATTAGGAAAATATTGAAAATCCTTTATTACTGGAAATTTCCCCAATCTAATGAATTTTAGATATGTTGGGAAAGCTGCTGCCTTCCCTAATTAGCTGTTGAAATTAAAGTTGTATTTTTCGGACATCTTCAATTTCCAGCACATACCAGGAGAAAAACAAGTTTGGCCCAGGCTGACATGAAGCATATAACCATGCACAATATTTTTAGTACTAATGTGAACTTTTTGGAGGTGTGGAAATGATTCCATGTGTGAATAATTAGGACTGCATCAGCCACTGTAAGAATCTGTCAGCTTCCTGAGTAGATCAGACACGAACATGACAAGATGAGCTAATTCTACTTCATTGTAAGGCTACATTAACAGAACATTTCAAGTCAGAAATTACAAATCTCTCACCATCTCTTGCTAAGCAGCATCTCTTTCCTTCATCCCTCAAGGTCATTCCCACATAACATTACAGAGTCTGATCACAGTTACTGTTAGCTTGTTTGTATTTATCTAATTCAGGGCTCCCCAAACTTGGCAACTTTAAGACTTGTGGACTTCAACTCTCACAATTTTGGGAATTGAAGTCCACAAGTCTTAAGGTTACCAAGTTCGAAGACCTCTGATCTAGTTCATACGTAAGACAAGGGCATGAAAATTGTATTTTAAAACATATCAGGAAAGACTTAATGAACTCAATCTGTATAATCTGGAGGACAGAAGGAAAAGGGGGGGGACATGATCGAAACATTTAAATATGTCAAAGGGTTAAATAAGGTCCAGGAGGGAAGTGTTTTTAATAGGAAAGTGAACACAAGAACAAGGGGACACAATCTGAAGTTAGTTGGGGGAAAGATCAAAAGCAACATGAGAAAATATTATTTTACTGAAAGAGTAATACTGTAGATCCTTGGAACAAGCTTCCAGCAGACGTGGTAGATAAATCCACAGTAACTGAATTTAAACATGCCTGGGATAAACATATATCCATCGTAAGATTAAATACAAAAAATAGTATAAGGGCAGACTAGATGGACCATGAGGTCTTTTTCTGCCGCCAGTCTTCTATGTTTCTGTGTTTCTGTGTTTCTATGTTTCTATTTTATTTCCGAGGGTCAGATTCACAGTGGTTTCTGCACCAGGAATTTATTGGTAAATAAAGTAGTTAGTTTTGCCAAGTCTCTGTTAGCATAGAAAAAGATAAGATGAGGAAAAAGAGTTAATAAGCTCTCTCTGGAGATGTTATTCAGCAAATGTGGACATGAATGTAGAAGTGCTATTTACATTTTTAGAGCTAGATTGCTTATAATTTAGTTGGCCATGCTTCTGTATATCCTGGATTTTAAAATAACACTGCCCTTTTTACTCTTAATTGTTGCTATCTTTGCACACTTTCTTCTGTATCTCTTAGTTGGTGATATTGTGTGTGTGTGTGCCCTTTGTTCTTTTCTTTTTCTTCTTTGAAAATGAACCTGTCGTTGGTGCAGTGGAGTCTACATAGTGAAAATAATTTCTAATTTGAATGATTCATCGTTTTCCTATTAAATTGTAATTCTTCACTCCACGCCATCTTATTCTGAAAGGTCATCCAAATGATGTATAAAATTATGCAGTTGCTTCTTTTTTTTTTAGGCTTGCCATTATACTGTGTTTCATGCCTCTTCTGTTTAAAATGCAGTAAACAATTAAGAGAGATTGACAGAGCCAAGTCAGTTCTTAGATTGCCATAGTAACATTCTTGACACCAGAGGAGAAATGTGTGCAGAATTCTAAAGTGTGCATATGGTTCACCAAGAGACAAACATTTAGTGCTTGAATGCCTCTCAGTCCTCATTACCATTACAGATCAAACTGCTAGAAACAGTATCAGAACTGAAGATTGGCTGATTAGGACTTCTGCACTAAGATGGTTGCACTGACCCATTCATAACTAGCTTTCCCAACTCTTTTATGTCAAGAATATTAATAGGAGATATAAACATTGAACCTGGAACCTTATGCATGCAAATAATGCACAAATGGAAACTGTTGGCTGGAGCCTTATTCTGGTGACAAGGAGAGTACATTCTGCCATAGGCTGGAGTTACTTTTAACATTTATACCGATAATGCAAAGTGGACCATAAGCAGAATTTGGGGCAAGAGGAATCATGTTTTTTTGGAAATAAGTTTGCAGAGTGTTTGTTTGCCCCCTAAATATGTTTGCTACAGGATTTCATTCACTTTCTGCAAATACTCTTACAGACTTAACAAATACATGAAATAACTAAGGGAATTATGTCACGCATTTTTCTTATCCCAGTTGCTCTATGTTCAATTATTTACTATGCATTTAGTTAATTTTCTTTTATGTTTTGCTTTTTGGGATATGCAAAACATGCTGTGCATAAACCATTTTCTGCACAGAGCAGTTGTTTTTCATTGATCAGTATTAAAACTGAAACATGCAGGTTTCATTCAGAAATGTTTTGGGATAGGGAATAGGAAAAAGCCATGTGTATTAGGAATGGCAAGCAGCAGCTAAAAGGGTTGTTGAAAGAAAGACATGAGAAATGAGGAAGAGGGGACAAGGCTAGATAGGTAACTGGTATGTCACACTTATGGTCAAATTGGCTGCTGCTACAATTGCTCCTGTCCCTGCTTCAAGTGCAACATTTCCAGCTGACCTGTACTCCTCTCCCCCACCAACATTTCTGGCATCTGCCTTTTCTTATCTCCTTTTAGCTGTCACCACCAATATCTCTGTATCAAGTTGATTTTTCCAACATTGTAAGATGACCACTAGTGTTGGGCGAACCGAACTTGCAAAGTTCGGGCTCGTGCCGAACTTTGAAGTGTTCGGCATCCCGAACGCGAACTTTTTTAAAAGTTCGGGTTCGGCCGAACACCGCGAAACGCCGCCTCCTGGGACGAGAGTGGGGAATCCCATCGTGGGATTTCCCCCTTTCTTTTGCTTGCAGCACCACTGTGGCATCCTTTTCTGTAAAAATAAAAGGGAGCAACTCATCCAAACTTTGCCGTGAAATTCAGGTGAGTTCGCCGAACCCGAACTTTTGCTTGCAGCAAGCTGCTGCGGCGTCCTTTTCCCCATTTCCTTTTCCTTCCTTTTATTTTTACAGAAAAGGATGCCGCAGCGGCTTGCTGCAAGCAAAGGTTCGGGTTCGGGTTCAGCGAACTCACCTGAACTTCATTGGGTGAGGGTGCTGCTAAGTCCCTGAGGGGAACGATGTCTTCAGAGGGACTTAGAGCAACCCCAGCCATGGGGGGTCACTCACGAACGCAAATCCTAGAAAGAAAACTTGGACACATTTCTCTCCGGGTGAAATGACACAGTATTGAGCTGTGCACCTCCTCTTATTGGGGGGGATATGCAAATTGGGATCGATTACATGTACATGTCAAGTGATACACAAACATCCAATAACATAACTCTAAGATATGACACAACTTCCGAGTCCTTCCTATCTACATATGGCACGTAACTAGTTTCTACTGAACAAATGTGTCTCATGGCCAATTTCCTGGGCCCCTTTGTTGTTAATACAACTTCTCCTGTTTACCACAAAGCAAGGTCTTTTATCACAGCCTTCGTCCTGTTTACATTCTTGTTATTCGAGGAGAGTTGCTTTGAACCATTTTATGGCCAGTCACTTCCTAAGCAGATTTCACCAGAAATGCAGACTCACTATGTGACCTTTATGTACAGTCCTGTTCTGGCTAATGAAGTCGGAGTGTATAAGGCATTTGTTGTTAGAAGTCCAGATATCAAATCCTATCCTAACATGCTATGGCAGCTACAGTTGGGTTTGCCCAACACTAATGACCACCCATCTCAGTAAAGCCACAGTTTTTGGGTATAAATTTCTTAAATATTATATATCCCAAATTTGGAGCATATTACAAATTCAAATAAGTAAATATTACTTTATGAAGAACTATTGCTTTATTACCGTTTTGCTACCCTTCGCAAAATGCTTTTTTTATCCAAAAATCAATATTGTGGTTGATAGGCATGTCTAGGTTCTAGGCTTATTTTAGAACCAATTAATCATTCCTCATTTCAAAATGTCAAGAAGCTGTGTCATTAGTTTTTGTCACCTGTTGTTAGAAATGTCTCCGATAGATTTCTCCCAGGCAGGCTAGATTGGAAAAAATAACAAGCCCATAGTAACTCAAGAACATATAATAAGGAATTTGAAGAACTAAAACGACTTTATGAAATAAATCCAGTAATTGTAGTGTATCAAAAGCAGGTCCCAAATATGATGAATGCAGGGTTCATTTGTTGCCCCTCCTTGTGGCTGAAGCATGCAAAATGCTGGATGCCCCCTTCTCCTTGAGTGGGAGGCCAACTATCCATCTGTCTTTTGTTGTGATGACGCTCAACACTGATTCCCAGTTTTTCTTATGACTAAGTGAGAATCAACTCTCCAAAAGTCACAAAAAAGCATCAGGGGTTGCATGTTCCCAGGAGCTTCAATTCTACCTTAGACTCCTGATATAGACGTTTTGGTGTTACTTTTCCCTATACAGTGATACCTCGTCTTACAAACGCCACGTCATACAAACTTTTCAAGATACAAACCCGGGGTTTAAGATTTTTTTGCCTCTTCTTACAAACTATTTTCACCTTACAAACCCACCGCTGGGATGCCCCGCCTCCAGACTTCCGTTGCCAGTGAAGCACTCATTTTTGCGCTGCTGGGATTCCCCTGAGGCTCCCCTCCATGGGAAACCCCACCTCTGGACTTCCGTGGCCAGCGAAGTGCTTGTTTTTGCGATGCTAGGATTTCCCTGCTGGGATTCCCCTGCAGCATTGCAAAAACACAGAAGTCCGGAGGTGGGGTTTCCTATGAAGGGGAACCTCAGGGGAACCCCAGCAGCCCAAAAACGGGTGCTTCGGCTGGCAAAAGGGGTGAATTTTGGGCTTGCACGCATTAATCGCTTTTCCATTGATTCCTATGGGAAACATTGTTTCGTCTTACAAACTTTTCCCCTTAAGAACCTTGTCCCGGAACCAATTAAGTTTGTAAGACAAGGTATCACTGTACTGTATTTTCAAATGAGATGTTCTCTCAGGCAAAGAAAAAAGATCAAATGTCACTGGGGCATTGATAGGGCTGATGCAAGATTTTTATTGTTTCACTTGGCTGATTTGAGAGTTGTATCCTACCATCTTTTGTAACATTACAAAGGCACCTCCCAGATAATGAACACACCTACAAAAAAGTTGCAGTAGATAATTCTATACTTGTCTCATAGTATCTAATCCTAGATGCAATAGACCAGTGTTTCCCAACCTTGGCAACTTGAAGATATCTGGACTTCAACTCCCAGAATTCCCCAGCCAGCAAATGCTGGCTGGGGAATTCTGGGAGTTGAAGTCCAGATATCTTCAAGTTATCAAGGTTGGGAAACACTGCAATAGACCAATACATCTAAAAATACTTTCATTCTTTATGATTTAAGAGCTGTTCTCTCCTCATCAGCCAAACAAACTGATCACAGGTAATATCAATTTAAGTTAGTAAATAGATATTCTTCATTTCTTTTTTTTAATTGAATATTTTATATTAAAGCAAATTATTACATTCTGGGTTTTGGCCAAATATCCCACTTTAGTGTATATTCTTCTCTTATTTGTTTGTCCCACTTTGGTATTTGTAATAAAAAACCCAAACAAATTATATTTACATATGATATACATGCATACATATGTGCATAGTTCCACGCACTCCCCACCCTATGTGTTGCTAACATATATGATATTCTTCATTTCAAGTAAGTAGCTGAAATATTATTTTGAAATGATACAAAATATGTATAGGAAGCTGGTAGCCCTCCCATTAACAATTCAGCAATATCCACAGGGTCCCTCTTACCCATTTCTGTTACCAAAAAAAGGCATTAGAGAAAGTTGGAGTCTCACATAAATGACTTTCCAAGTCTACGGAGAGGGGCGGCATACAAATCCAATAAATTATTATTATTATTATTAAAAAAAGGAAGAAATTATTAAAGGAGTAAGGCATTTATACCTTGCCTTTGTCTTCCATGGAATAAATTTCACAGATAGCTAGACAGATGTAGATCTATACATCATGAGAAATTCCAGTAGATGATAAAAAGTGGATGGGATACCTGACTACTTGTTATCTCTAATATACAAAGGTCAGTTAATATCATTATGATTCAATTTTTCTAAACCTAGTACAGTGGTACCTCTACTTACAAACTTAATTTGCTCCGTGACCAGGTTCTTAAGTAGAAAAGTTTGTAAGAAGAAGCAATTTTTCCCATAGGAATCAATGTAAAAGCAAATAATGCATGCGATTGGGGAAACCACAGGGAGTGTGGAGGCCCTGTTTCCTCCCAGGAGAGTCCTACAGAGGTCCCACAGAGGCTTCTCCCTGCCTTTTCTCGTTACAGTTTTGGAGGCTCGAGTTTGTAAGTAGAAAATGGTTCTTGAGAAGAGGCGTTCTTAAGTAGAGGTACTACTGTACCTTGTTCTTTTCCCATTGCTTTTTCAGTACAAATAAGGAAACTATTTCAAATATATCAACAAATTAAAAAGTGATATTGTGACCTTTCATTATTATATAATTAATCAAATAATTGCTAGATATATTACAAGATTACCTGTCGTTGAATATGCTACTTGAAAATTATAAACATTTTAATCCAAAATAAATGGTTTATATTGGTAGCTGATAAACCCTTCTTCATTTGGCATGGTTACCATAACAATATTCATCGATTTGACCTCATACAGAATAAATTAATACCCAGAGAGTTTCATATTTCTGCTTCAGTTTATTGATTTCTTGCACGTGCCTAACTTTTGATATAACATGGATTCATATTAGGTTACTGCTATTTAAATAGTATGTGTAAATTTATTCACTATAGTAAATTTTGTGTATGTCTGTAGGGAAATAATCTATTATAATGACTGCTACTTACATGAATACAATATCTGACATTTGTTAGGAAACTTTGAACACAATCTTTTGACTTGTCTAAGTGAGAAGAGATTTATCTTAAAGAAATGTGTAGATATACAAAAATGTTGTACTTAAAAGTTTTCTTTGTATATTTGTTACCTGATGTTGCAATGCCAAGTCATGGTATATCTAGCCAGTTCATATTTTACTAAGTGATCCTTCAAGATAAGCCTGAGCTGTTCTTGAGGGCACATAGAATGTTAACTTTCTAGGAGTTACAGGTATAATGGGTTCTTCAAATTCATGTATAGCTTTATAAATTTGGAAACTTCTGTTTTATGGATCAACAAATTATGTTTGCTAGCTCCTGATACAATATTTCTACTCTGCTTCTTCCTAGCTATCATTAATCCAAAGCAGCCCAAAGAGACACCCAAAAGTTTCAACTTTGACTATTCCTACTGGTCTCATACAACTGTAAGTAGATACTATGGCACAAAGGAGGGAAGATTGGCTGTGGGGTCCCTTTGTGTAGGCTTCAAAACTATACATATAAATCTTTCCAATTCAACTGAATCTTGGAAAAAAGTGTACTGTAAATGCGGATTGGACTTTGTTGGGTCATTTTGTTAACATGGGAACTCGTATTGACTAGAAAAATGTATCCCTTTCGGAGAAACAGTTGGTAGAAGCTTAAAAAGTTAGCAATCTCTCCATTTTAAACTTCCTCCTTCTAATGTGACCAAGAACATATGCATTACAGGTTGTGTTCATATTGCACACATATTTACAGGGGGTGGCATTGCTGGTGAAAGAGCTAGAAAGCATTCCAGAAGCAAAGCTCCTTATCTATAGCTTGAAGATTTGAGCCAAGAATTATTAGGGGGAAAAGTGTGTGTGTGTACACATATGTATCAGTAGTTCTAGACTCACAACCACAATTGGGATTGGAAGTTTGGTTGCGAAGTGATATGATCATTAAACAAATCATCATGTGATTTTACCCAATTTTATGATCATTTTTACCAT
This sequence comes from Erythrolamprus reginae, assembly GCF_031021105.1. Taxonomy (NCBI): domain Eukaryota; kingdom Metazoa; phylum Chordata; class Lepidosauria; order Squamata; family Dipsadidae; genus Erythrolamprus; species Erythrolamprus reginae. The sequence goes on along the minus strand of NC_091954.1, from coordinate 71,658,526 downwards.
ACTAAATGAATCACTGCAGTCATTAAGCAAATCACATGGTTGTTAAGCAAATCCAGCTTTCCTAATTGTTTTTGCTTGTCTGACATCAGCTGGGAAAGTAGCATATTGTGATCATGTGACCACAAGGTGGTAAACAGGCATATATGCAAGCATATTGTGTCCCCATGACTACAGAATTGGTGCTATGGTCTTGTGAGGACAGTTTGTAAGATACTTTCTCCAGGTCCATTTTAACCGTTCTGAAACAAGATTGCAAGTCTAGATATTTAATGAATTTGGAATAATTTCTACTGGTAAAAATATATAGACAAGAAAAGGGAAAATAATAATAATAATAATGGTAGTAAATAAACTAGATGTTCTTAAAATCATTCCAAGACACAAAATTAAGATCAAACCAATCTGACTTTAGATTAATTGTATGATAGAACAAATGTGTGACAACCGCTGATGCCATAAGCTGTATATTGATATCAAAAGGGAAAAATAGAACTGTTAGGCTAACAGTTCATCGGGGAGGGATGGGGAACCAGGGGCAGCTCTCTATAAGGTATTTTAGAATTTAAGTACAACAACTATACAAATAATAATTATACTCTGAAATGATACATTATGTATAACACTGTATGCCTGCTCTTTTTAATCTTTGTATTGTAATAAAAAATTATTATTATTTAAATATATATCAAGGAGAGGTATTATTGCCCTGTAAGTGTTTGGATAGCAACAGTCATCCATCCCAGTCAGAACAGCCAATGATGAAGCTTTGTGACGATTAGACTAGAAGAGTGATGACGAACCTTTTTTTCCTTGGGTACCGAAAGGGCATGCATGAGCGCTATCGTGCATGCATGAGTGCCCACATCCATAATTCAATGCCTAGAGATGGCAAAAACAGCTTCCCTACCCCCCTGGGGCCCTCTAGAGCAGTGTTTCCCAACCTTGGCAACTTGGAGATATCTGGACTTCAACTCCCAGAATTCCCCAGCCAGCAAACACTGCTCTAGAGGACAGAAACAGCCTGGAGCTGGGGGCGGGTAAAAATACTCTCCCCCATTCCCCCGGAGGCTCTCTGGAAGTCAAAAATGCTCTCCCAGAGCCTTTGTGCAAGCCAAAAATCAGCTGTCTGGCCCACACATGCATGTTGGAGTTGAGCTAGGACAACAGCTCACGTGCCAGCAGATATGGCTCCACATGCCACTTGTGGCACCCATGCCATAGGTTCACCATCACTGGACTAGAACATCTGGGGATTTCAAGATGATTATATTGTGCAGAGAGAGAAAATATTTTTTTCCTTTTTCCTTTGTCTTCTCTTGAATCATTTCCAGTCTTCCTCGGTGATCTCTGTTTCTTTTTTTCTGAGCAGCCTGAAGACCTAAACTATGCTTCACAAAAACAAGTATACTTGGACATTGGAGAGGAGATGCTGCAGCATGCTTTTGAAGGTTATAATGTCTGCATTTTTGCCTATGGCCAGACTGGGGCTGGCAAGTCATATACAATGATGGGTAAACAAGAGAAGGACCAACAAGGCATAATTCCTCAGGTAATCATGACAATGGGAATTAGTCAAAGTAAGAAACCAATCCACAAAATAATGTTTGGGATGGGAAGCATGTGAATTAGTTCTGTTAATGAGCAACAATCAAGAAAGGGGGGGGAAGCATAAAATCCCATGAAATCTTCAGTGAACAGAGAGGTGTGGCATGTGTAGGATTGAGCAACAGGTGATGGAAAGAAAAGAAGGATTTATCCCCGATTATTAAAAATTCAAGAAAAAGTAGCAGTAGAACATATAGAATTGATTTATTTGGCCTCAATTAAATGTTTTGTCCTAGTAAGGAGACCTCTGAGTAGATCACTGGATGCAATTGGCCACTATTAGCACACAAGTTCAACAACTTGTATGTTTGTATAAAAGTATAGCTTAGAAAACAATATAAATGTTTTGAGTTGCAAGATTTATTTTATTTATTTATTGTTAGAGTTGAAAGGGACCATGCAGGTCATCAAGTCCAACCCCCTGCCTGAGCAGGTATTCTAAAGCACCCCAGCCAAATGGCAGTCCAATTGCCTCTTGAAAGTGTCCAGAGTTGGACACTCCGCAGGCAGGTTGTTCCACTGGTTGATCGCTCTGACCATCAGGAAGTTCTTCCTTACTTCTAGGTTGAATCTCTCTTTGGTCAGCTTCCAGCCATTGTTCCTCGTCCGGCCCTCTGGTGCTCTGAAGAATAGAGTGGCCCCCTCCTCTCTGTGGCAACCCCTCATATATCTGTATACAGCTATCATGTCCCCTCTGCCCCTCCTTTTCTTTAGGCTATCCATGCCCAGTTCCCAGATGTAGCTGCTAGGAAACGTTCCTTCTGCAATATCACACATCTCCATTAAAAACCTTGATTTAAGATTGGGTTGGAATTTATATTTTACCCAGATCACTTTTTTTTCAATTAATAAGCCTTTCCCCAAATATTATTTTGGGTAAAATATTTCTTTTTATAAACAGTTTGAAAATTTAAATAATGCAGATGGTACTAGTGTTACAGAATTGTAACTTTTTTCTTTGTCTTTCTCGTACTCTGCAGCTGTGCGAGGATCTCTTCTCTCGAATCAATGACACAACAAATGACAATATGTCCTACTCAGTGGAGGTACAGGCGGCTGTTTTTCAATGCTCAATGTCATTTTGATGCATTTTAGTTTTGAGCAGCAAAAGAAACTTTATGATGCTGAGGTTGCAGAAATATATGTTCAAGAAAAATGTGTTTGCCAAAAAAAAAGGTCTCTAGTAATGTATTTCTGAATTCTCAGACTTGTTTCATAACCTGTGTGGACAACTGTTTTATGGTCAAGGATAACTATTAAATAGTTTGTCTTTATTATTATTATTACTTATTGGGGGAAGATCATTGATGCAATAATCATTCAGTGATATTACTAGAGGCTGGAATCAGAATTTTCAGTCCCTTTAATATTTTCCCATTTTGAAAGTATAAAATTTATTTATTTATTTATTTATTTATTGGATTTATCTGCCGCCCTTCTCTGAGGACTTGGGGCAGCTTACAACATATAAAAAAGGAAACCATACAATATAGTAGCTGAAATCCAATTACAGTAATACCTCTAGATACGAGCTGCTCCACATGCGAGCATTCCATGTTACGAGCCACGACGCGAGCAAAATTTCTGTTCGACACCCGAGCTCAAATTCGGGATACAAGCCGAGCTTCCACCAGGTGGCGCAAGAATCCTTGCTTCTGGTTATCTCGGCGCGAAAAACAAAGTCTAAAGGCATTCGTTCGAGATGCGAGTTGATCGACATACGAGCTCGGGTCTGGAACAAATTAAACTCATATGTCGAGGTGCCACTGTAATTTAAAACTAAATATACTAAACTATAATCCCCAAATTTATTAAAAAACCAATCATACCCACTCAGACAACAACCATATGTGACGTTCATCGGCCAAGGGGCTAGAGTCTAATCGTCCCAACCTTGGCGGCATAGATGAGTCTTAAGATTCTTGCGGAAGACGAGGAGGTTGAGGACATTATGAATCTTTGGGGGGAGCTGATTGTAGAGGGCCGGAGCTCCACGGAGAAGGCTTTTCCCCTAGGCCCCTTCAAGTGACATTGGGAAGTAAACATACTCGCCTATGCTTTTCTGATCTTGGGAGGAAATTGTATAGACAATACTTATTGGTTTGGTGGTTTATTCTGAGGCAGGGATAAAAAGAAAGGACAAGAACCAGGAGATAGGATGAACAGGAGCTCCTGCCTGCAAGTCTTATAGATCATTAGGGCTGAATTTTTGTTCTGGGTTGACGATGTCAGTGCCCACAAGATATTTAGCCTCCTTCTGTGCATCTCTTGCTCTTATTAAATGAATAAATGCATTTTGTCCTACAGGTGAGTTACATGGAAATATACTGTGAACGTGTACGTGACCTCCTCAATCCCAAGAATAAAGGAAACTTGAGGGTTAGAGAGCACCCACTCCTTGGACCATATGTTGAAGATCTCTCAAAACTAGCTGTTACTTCATATAATGACATTCAGGATTTAATGGACTCTGGGAACAAAGCAAGGTAAAAAGAACAACGAAGAGAATATATCTCGTTCTAGTATTCTGTTCTGTCTGGATTCCCCCAGACACCAACACCAACTAAAAAGAGTACCCAGACACGCTGGTAAAAAGCAAAGTCCTTTTATATCTTTGAAAAGAAACACAGATAACAAAAACTGTTCTTACAAACTGGAATGCTGTGAAGCTTCACAGAAGAGTCACGATGGCCAGACAATGCAACAGGCTTCTTGCTGGCACACACACCACTGTAGATAATAAAACCCACGCCTCCCCCAAGTTTTCAGCCTTCGAGGCCACAAGCCAGAATCAGAGACGCCAAGGATCGAAGCAAGGTCACAGGACTCCCAAAAGATAACTCTCCACAATCCAGGAAGGGCGGGCCTGCCTTTTCAACCTTTCTAAGGAGAACCACACCCAAACCCAGCTGTTGCCTATTAGGGATGGAAATACCTGGCTAATTGTCCCCTTCGTTGTGCTGCCCTTCTCTGCCTCATATCTATGATGGCTTGTACGTTCTCATCCAATGACTCCTGGCTACTCGCTGGGGAGAGCTCCCCCCCGGGGGTCTCAGGCTGTTCCCCCTCCTCCTCATCCTGACATTCCTCTTCCCCGTCTGCCTGTTCCTCCTCCTCCTCCTGTTCCTCGTCCTCCCCCTCTGAGCATGGAGCCGGCAGAGTTCCAGCCGTTCCCTGAGGAGCCTCAGATTGAATCACAACAGTATTGCTATGAAATTATTCATAATGATTATTTTTAGTCAAGTCCTTCACAGAAATTTCATTCTGAAAAAAATATCAGCAAGTTGAGTTTTTTCAAAGAGAATATTTTGATACCCCCGAGACAGGGAGCTAAGCCTAACTTAAATAATTAAAAACAAGAAAAGGTGTAGAGTATGGTCCCATGATTGGTCTTATAAAGATGTTGCTAGATGGATTGAAGACCAAGTTCTTTTGTGAGTCTTAGAAATTTAATATTTTAATCTATTGGCTATGCAGATTAGCAGCAATCGCTCTATAGAGCAAGAAAGAATGAGAAAATTGAATTGGGCTGGAGTAAAAAAAAAGATGAAAAGCCAAGGATTCCCAGCTCTAAAAATCTAAAGGAGTTACATCTTTATATAAATCTTGTAGAGATGAAATTTTTACTCTTTATTTCTTCCAATTTTTCTTTCAATAAAATTTTTTATATTTTTTTATTCATTTATATATCAGTACAGTGATACCTTGTCTTACAAACTTAATTGGTTCCAGGACGAGGTTCTTAAGGTGAAAAGTTTGTAACATGAAACAATGTTTCCCATAGGAATCAAAGGAAAAGCGATTAATGCGTGCAAGCCCAAAATTCACCCCTTTTGCCAGCCGAAGCGCCCGTTTTTGCACTGCTGGGATTTCTCTGAGGTTCCCCTCCATAGGAAACCCCACCTCCGGACTTCTGTGTTTTTGTGATGCTGCAGGGGAATCCCAGCAGGGGAATCCCGGCATCGCAAAAACAAGCGCTTCACTGGCAACGGAAGTCCGGAGGTGGGGTTTCCCAGTGAAGGGAGCATCAGTGAAATCGCAGCATCGCAAAAACACCGAAGTTCTCGAAACCCCACCTCCAGACCTCTGTGTTTTTGCGATGCTGCGATTTCACTGAGGCTCCCCTTGCTGGGAAACACCACCTCCGGACTTCCGTTGCCAGCGAAGCACCCGTTTTTGCGCTGCTGGGATTCCCCTGCAGCATCATAAAAACACGGAAGTCCAGAGGCGGGGTTTCCCATGGAGGGGAGCCTCAGTGGAATCCCAGCAGAGCAAAAACAGGTGCTTCGCTGGCAACGGAAGTCCGGAGGCGGGGCATCCCAGCGGCGGCTGTGGGTTTGTAAGGTGAAAATAGTTTGTATGAAGAGGCAAAAAAATCTTAAACCCCGGGTTTGTATCTCGAAAAGTTTGTAAGACGAGGCGTTTGTAAGACGGGGTATCACTGTACTATAATTTACTGTGGCAGTTTCCCATGAGAGTTATGAATTCTGAGAAATTCTGAGAACATCTGAAAGGTTCTAAACTGAGGAAAGATATTTTAAACATCTGTATACTATAAGTACAGTGGTACCTCGAGATACAAGTTTAATTCGTTCCGGACCTGGGCTCTTAAGTCGAGCAGCTCTTATCTCGAACGACTTTTCCCCATAGGAATTAATGTAAATAATTTTAATTGGTTCCAGCCCTCAAAAAACTCACAAAGTTAGTCTAAATTATGCAGAAAGACATGTTTTTAATGAAGAAATGTACATGTACATATAAATGAATAATGAAGTTTCTTTCACTTAACTTGTAAACTTTCTTAAACTTTTAAATTTACATATGTTCAACTTCTCTGCCACCCAATCCTGTAGGACAGAGGTCCCCAACCCTTTTTGCACCAGGGACCGGCTTTAAGCGATCAAGAGAGGAATGGGTGAATGAATGGACGGAGGGTGGGAAGGAAGGAAGGAAAGAGGGAAGGGACAGGAACAGAGGAAGGAAGCAAGGAAACTTATGAAAGGGGAGAGTAAGAGAGGAATGAGTGAAGGGAGGGAGGGAGGGAAGAAGGTGGGAAGGAGAAAGAAAAGAAGAAATAGAGGAAGGGAAGGTAAAAGAGAGAAAGAAAAAGAGCAAGAAAGAAAGCTGCAAGCACCCCCCCCCCGAGCCCCCCAGGCCGGCTGCAACCTTTTAAAACACGCGCGCCGCTTCGCAGCTGTCTCCTGAAGCCGAACGCAGAAGTTAGCGTTTGGCTTCAGGAGACAGCTCCTTGGCGCTTGTATCTCGAATTTGGGCTTGTAAGTAGAACAAAAATATCTCTCCCCTCCCAGCTCTTATCTCGAGTTGCTCTTAAGTAGAGCAGCTCTTATGTCGGGGTTCCACTGTATTTGTTTGTTGTTATCAACTTTACTTTCCTGACAAGAAATATAAATAAATTCCCTGCTTCTTCAATAGGACAGTAGCAGCCACCAATATGAATGAAACCAGCAGCCGCTCGCATGCAGTTTTCAATATTATCTTCACCCAGAAGAGACACGATGCAGTGACAGACATCACCACGGAGAAGGTGAACTGAAAAATCAGTATACGTTGATATTCTGGCCAAGAGCATCCTACAAGAGCGTGCAGTCATATACCATCTCTCTTGTAGTTACTGACTGTTCTGGTTTCTGGTAGAAATGTAGCAATTACAAATAACTCTTATTAAATGCATCATTTCATGAATAAAGAAACTCCATTTATTTCTCTGCTCTCCTGTAATTCAAACACATTCCATACAGGCACTCCGTCCGTTATCTCTCTTAGCTGCATTCCTCACATTCCTTCTCCTGCTCCACTTAACAAGATTTATTTTCCTAACAGCATGACTTTGAAAAACAGCAGAACAGACTGTTAACAACACAGAATACTTTTGCTTACTTTAGCGCGGCAAAAACACACCCATTTTCCCTTCGGCAATGTTGAAACTCCACCCTTCTTCTCCACTGACCCCCTGATGTGCCAAATACGTCACTACAGTATTTAACCCATTCCTCTCCTTAATATCTTCTTCCAGACCTCTGTTCTCTATGTTTTTGGGCCCTTCTGAATTTAGGGTTAACCCAGCAAGCGTCTGATTCTCCCTCGCTAGATCCTGAACTCATAGCCCCATCCTGTGGCTGGCCTCCCACCTGTTCTACTACCTGTAACCCCGGCCCCCCACTAATTCATAAACACTATCTGAATCCGAGTCCTCAATATCTTCATCATCCTCCAACTGATCAGGAGTATGTACAACACTGACCATTCACCACAAAGACTCTCAGCTCAACTGTCAGTTGGACTAAATTGGTGATTCAATGAAGAAAGTAGTAAAAAGCATAAATGCACAGGGAGCAAATGGAAAATATCTCTTCCTCTGATTAATTTTGGTCACATATCCATAGATATTTTCTCTGTGTATTGAGAAAAGATAGGAGACTTCAGAAGAAAGTTTGCTGTGGGAGGAGCCAACATTTTAAAATATAAATAGAAAGAGCTTTGTGAGGCTTGATGTGATAGCAGTTAAGTGATAATAGATTAATACTGTAAACCAGTGGTTCTCAACCTTTCTAATGCCGTGGCCCCTTAATACGGTTCCTCATGTTGTGGCGACCCCCAACCATAGGTCTAGTGTCAATTCTCCCAACAGAGCTTGAAACTGATTGGCTGGAAGGTCAGAGGGACACCCCCACTGTCAATGCCTGATTGGTCGGATTGTAAAAATATACTCCTCAAAGGAATAAAGGTAGCACTCAAATATCACATCCTAGATCTGAAGGAATGAAATATTCTCATTGAATACTTTGTTCTGTATAAAGTTGAATGTGCACAACAGCATGTGAAATTGATTGTCAATCAGTGTTGCTTCCTATGTGGACAGTTTGATTTCACAAAAGTTTGATTTATCTTGGAGTTATATTGTGTTGTTTAAGTGTTCCCTTTAGTCTTTTGAGCAGTGTAGGTTCCAGGGCGCCAGAATAGAAGCTTTGGTAATTTAGAAATGTATCTTTTCTCATGGTCTTAGGCGACCCCTGTGAAACGGTCATTCGACCCCCAAAGGGGTCCTGACCCCCCGGTTGAGAACCACTGCTGTAAACCAAATCTAAAGGTAAAGCTAAACCTCATTTTGGATGGGGTTGCATTGCCCCAGAGAGATCCTACACACATTTTGGAGGTCCTTCTGAATCATGGCTCCTTTTTAAAGAGGTGCTAATCCAGATTCTTGGGACTATTATGGTTGCTAAGAATTTGGGCAGTTTTAACACCTATTGTTCAGTATCGTTTGAGTCTATTCCACCATATGAGTATCCAAGCATACTTGCTTCATTGCTGCTTTCTTATACATTGTCTTGAGTTTTTCTTGATTAAAGCCAGTTTAGTAAGATCTGGGATCATCCCAGAGATGGCTGTTTTCTGAATGGTGTGGTTGCTAAAACACTCTGTTCTTTATTTTTCTCAATTTTTAGACTTCCTTTAATAATATCAAAAATTCCATCATGCCTAAGTGCTAAAGAATAATATGGGAGGCAGATACCGTGTTGGATATAAAACAATAGTTAATCTGTTTGCTCATTTCAGGTCAGCAAAATCAGCTTGGTGGATCTTGCAGGAAGTGAACGAGCTGACTCCACGGGAGCAAAAGGCACCAGACTTAAGGTAAAAGAGAAAAACAAACAAACCTGAACTAAAGGAGATACATGTATTTATGTAAATACTGTATATTTGCTTAAGGAAATATTAATTTTAAAAACTGTTGAATGAGATTATCCTTTGAAAAGCCATAGGTTTATCTTGATAGAAAAACCTGTAGTACTATAAATCAAAATCAATCAATTAATTTATTTTTTATTTTTTTATTTTATTTATCAAACATGTACAGGATAGTAGTTTCTTTAAACAAAAATAAAAAGTAATAATAAAAGAGGACAATAGAATAGTAGGACAGGGACGGTAGGCACAATGGTGCACTTATACATGACCCTTACAGACCTCTTAGAAACGGTGGGAGGTCAACTATAGACCTCTACAACTCTTACAACTTTTCCTTCTTAGTGTAGTTTGTTTGGCTTTCTGTGGTTAGGAAAATGAAAATGAAAGAAGTGCTCAGAAAACAAGGGAAAGGCTACGCATGAAAATGATACTATATAGGATCATTTTTCCTGTTAGATAATTATGTGGAAGGGTTCTGCATGATGAAAGGCTTGCCAGAAGTGTGAGAAGGGCAAACCAACTGTGATATAATTCACTATAACAATTGTTATTCATCTACTGTTTATGCTGTCTGCATTTAGTCTTTATTTTCCATGTAGAACACGGTTCCCAAAACTTGTTTTGTTTGTTTCACTCTTCCCCAATCTGGTTCTTTCTGATGTGCTGGGAATCCAGTTTTTAGAATTCATAACCAGCAGTATTGGCAAGAAATTCTAGGAGTGCAATCCTAAAATATCTGAAGGATTTATGGTTTTGGAAAATGGAACTCTTCAGTGACATCCTAGATTGGCATGCATACATGCATACATACATACATACGTACGTACGTATGTACGTACGTACGTACATATATGTAGTAGGTCTTTTATAAGAAAGAACAGCAAAATTATCCACCAGGAGCTTTGAATAAATAAAGAGATCTTTGAATGTGTGATATAATTCTAAATACTAGTGGTTCTGGTGAGTTAGTGATACAGCACCTTCAATATGTTTTTGTGCAAAATGTTAATGAAAATTCAATGTCCCACACTGATTGAGTATCTTTACTTTCACAGGAAGGAGCAAATATCAACAAATCACTAACAACCTTAGGAAAAGTTATCTCTGCTCTAGCTGAGATGGTAAGACTTCTATTGAGATAAGTAGAGGATAACATTTTATTACAATTTAAAATACAAAATTGTTATTTTCCCAATTAATTTCATAGATGCTTCAGTAAAAGTATTACTCAGCCATTTATCACAGCAATGTCAGATAAAGGGATATGTAGAAAATCAGAGGCTGAGAGAAGATATGGATTCTGGTCTCTTGATTCAATCATGTCTCCTTTTGGTCTATTACTCTAAAATGATAAAATGAACCCTGGTTTTGGATTATGTTAAATGTTTTTCATTGGGAGGAGGTACATAATTTATATAGGGTCACAGTTTAGTTTTCAGATCCAATTTATTAAAACTTGTTTTTATAAATAATGAAATTTTAATTGGTGTCTGCTTTATTTTCAGGATTCAGGACCAAATAAGGTAAATATTAGTGGTGGGAAAGTAATGATAGTCCTGAATTAAGCTGTTTTGTCTGAAAATTATCCATGTCCAAACATTTCATTTGAAGTGCTATGATTTATTTTTAAAGTTTGTATATTATAACAGGAAAGGACTATTATAAAACCATGTCACCTTGTAGGTAGTTTGCCAATTGTTTTTAAAAACAGTCCCATGTAGAACACAATACAATAATTTGGACAACTGTTATGGATGTGAGCCTCTGTTGCAGAATATCCTGGTCCAAACAGGGATTATAACCAACCACACAATCAGAGTGCTTCTGGAACATAATCAGAATAGAATAGAATAGAATTCTTTATTGGCCAAGTGTGATTGGACACACAAGGAATTTGTCTTGGTGCATATGCTTGTCAAGAATCATGTGGTACAACACTTAATGATTGTCATAGGGATCAAATAAGCAATGACGAAACAATCAATATTAATAAAAATCGTAGATACAAGCAACAAATTACAGTCATACAGTCCTAAGTGGGAGGAAAAGGATTATAGGAATGATGAAAAAAACCTAGTAGAAATAGAAGTGCAGACTTAGTAAAAGTTGACTGTGTTGAGGGAATTATTTGTTTAGTAGAGTGGCAGCATTCGGGAAAAAACTATTCTTGGGTCTAGTTGTCTTGTTGTGCAGTGCTCTGCAGCGACATTTTGAGGGTAGAAGTTGAAACAGTTTGTGTCCAGGATGTGATGGATCAGTAAATATTTTCACCGCCCTCTTTTTGACTCGTGCAGGATACAGGTCCTCAATGGAAGGCAGGTAGGCAGGAATCAGAATGCTTCTGGACAAATTACAATCGTCTCCTGCTAGAATTAAATCTACCCACTCAGATATTTGGTTAGGACTTGTAGCCCTCTCTGGGATAGTGATGTAAAGTTGGATATCATCAGTGCACTCAGTGATGATAATCTCATTGTCCTGTTGCCAGCCAGTTTCACTTGCATACCAGGGAGTTTCATTGCAAGACTTTGGGTAATGCAATTCCAATTCCTAGAAAGGTCGGCTGCAAAGGTTCCAAATGGTCAGAAGGTAAGTGGGAAAAGAAAAACCATGACCAGATCATCATTTAGAAATCCAAGAGTTCAAATATTGATTATCATCCAATCCAGGTTCTTAGGGGCAGAATTTCTGTAGTCTAAGGATACAGAAGCAAAACACAGATATTTTAGTGAGTGGAGTTGTTTTTGTGAATGGAGAATTGTGCTGGCAATAGTTCTGAAATAGTACATACCATGAATGTAGATGATCAAGGATGGAATAGATTTTGCTGTTCTCTTATTTTTTCCCCTTTAAAATGTTGCATCTGGAATATAATGCAACATTAATCTGTTATATCTTCCTAATATTAAAAAATGTGTTTCAACAAGCTCAACTATAATTTTCCTAACAGAGTAGTGGTCAGGGTTCGGAAAAATATAATTGAAAAAGGGTTTTAAAAATCTTCCATATTTAGCTTCATTGCCTTTGAGGAAGGAAGCACATCAGAACAGCAGATATTGTGCAGAGACTCAGTGCAGAAGAAACATGAGGTCATCCAGCTCACATTTTAAACAGTTCCGCTATCATTTTGTATTTTAAATTCTACTGCATGATGATCTGACCATTAGGTAACTTACCACCCAATGTGACTTTCCCCAGCTTGTTACTTTCCCAATATTTTTTAGATTAAAATATTGACATTATAGACTAGCAGAGATTATAATATGTTGAGGAAGAAACTCTAAGCAAAGCTCAATTTGAAAGGCTTAATAAAAGTTGGAGACAGATTAATAAACCTGGCAGGCCAAAGCCTTTAACTCCACATGATGCCAAAACCTCTGATTATGAACGAAGGAATAGAACACCTGCTGAGACACTGGGAAACTTGAGATCTGGTTTAATTAATCAATGAAAGCAAGAAGGAACATTATTGCCAGTAAGAATAAGATAAAATCTCTCAGATTCGAGTGGACCTTGACTCCAATTGGAAAACAGAATCGACTGACGACGAGTCAGTCGAGGTGACTGGGGCCCGTACTTGTCCCCCTGTCTGGGAAGAGTTTGATCTGGCGACACCTGATGAATTGGACAAGGCCATTGGAGCTGTGAGTTCCGCCACCTGTTTGCTGGATCCGTGTCCCTCCTGGCTGGTTTCGGACAGTAGGGAGGTGACACGGAGGTGGGTCCAGGAGATTGTCAACGCTTCTTTTGGGAGTGGATCCTTTCTGGATCCCTACAAGGAGGCACTTATGCGCCTCCTCCTCAAGAAGCCTTCCCTGGACCCAGCCATTCTCAACAACTATCGTCCAGTCTCCAACCTTCCCTTTATGGGGATGGTTGTTGAGAAGGTGGTGGCACTCCAGCTCCAGTGGTCCTTGGAATAAGCTGATTATCCAGGCCCTCAGCAGTCAGGATTCAGGCCCGGCTACAGCACGGAAACTGCTTTGGTCGTGCTGATGGATGATCTCTGGCAGGCCCGGGACAGGGGTTTATCCTCTGTCCTGGTGCTTCTTGACCTCTCAGCGGCTTTCGATACCATCGACCATGGTATCCTTCTGTGCCGGCTGGAGGGGCTGGGAGTGGGAGGCACTGTTCTTCAGTGGTTCTCCTCCTACCTCTCCGGTCGGTTGCAGTCGGTGTTAGTGGGAGATCAGAGGTTGACCTCTAGGTTTCTCCCTTGTGGGGTACCTCAGGGGTTGGTCCTCTCCCCCCTGCTATTTAATATCTACATGAAGCCGCTGGGTGAGAAAGAAAGAAAGAAAGAAAGAAATTATTTATTTATTTTATTTATTTATTATTTGGATTTGTATGCCGCCCCTCTCCGAAGAGTTAAAAACATAATTACAAGATAATTTTTGAGGAGTTTGTTTTGGTTTCTTGTGTGACTTTTGGTAGTAGATTATGGGGGAACTGTGCAAGTTTTACCCAACAGAAAACTCAGTATTATTCATTTCTGTGGTGACTGGTAGCTATGTGATAACAATTCTAGACTGGCTAAATTTATTTTGAAGGGTCAAATTTGTTATTTTAAGAGTCATGGGCACAGTATGAACTACCTTATGTAAGTTGAATTAATTTTATTCCCATGAGAATCATGCTGAATAGAAAGCAAGCCTTCCTGAGCTCTGAAAATCTTAAATGTTTCACGATCGTTATGAGATGATAGTCATTTATAGAATGTACATTCTTTTTATAGAAAAGAAGCTTTTTTCGTTATGTGCATAGTTGAATTTAGAGAGGGAAATTGATTCTATTTTTAAAATGAAATTATTGTTTTTTCTTCCTTTGTATTAGGGTTGAAGAACTCTGATTCACACAGATATTAGAAGTATAAGTTCAGTTTTGTATTGTCTCTTTCTTGTAGAATAAAAAGAAGAAAAAGTCAGACTTTATTCCATATCGAGATTCAGTACTTACTTGGCTGCTCCGAGAAAATCTAGGTAGGTTTTTTTCCCTCTCAACATGTCACCTACGTTCTATCCTATTTCACAGCCAAGGTCTAAATAATGAATCTCCCAAGTCTTCTGCTTGTGAGTTGTGAAGCCTTCTTTTGTCGTTTTCTTTATTCAGCTCTTGTTTCTACGAGTGAGGAAGGTAGTTGGGTTGTCTGCTATCTAATAGTAACATTTTCAGTTCCTTAAAGTACTTGCCAATATCCTGCACATAAAGATGGGATGAATGTTAAGAGTCTTCTTAATTTGGGAGACCTGGATGAATAGGAAGAGAAAGAAAATGAAGACAGGTCAGAAAGTGGATATTTAATTTTATGAGTCACCTCTGTTGTATGTTCTCTGCGCAGGTGGTAACTCCCGGACTGCTATGGTTGCTGCTCTCAGCCCTGCTGATATTAATTACGATGAGACTCTCAGCACCTTAAGGTAGAATCTTTATAAAAGGTTTCTCATCCTTTTAAATATGCACTAGACTACATTTTATGAAATAGCATTGAATTCATTGCATATTGCCGGCAAAATGATGACATTGTAAACTGCCCAGAGAGTGCTGTATTATTATTATTATTATTATTATTATTATTATTATTATTATTATTATTATTATTATTATCCTTGTTTTTTCTTGAATTTTTCTTGGAGGAAAAATGTGCTTTCATATGTACTTTATCCCTTATTTATGTTGAAAATATATATTCTATATATGGGACCCAGAAGAGCTTCGTTGTGCTATCTTTTGCTTAGCAATGCATAGGAATAAAAGTTGTGTCATGGGGACAAATTTCTCTCTCAAGTTGGATTGAAATTCTGATTGAGTTGAAAGATTGAGGAAAAGAGAGACTCAACGTGCTTTCCTAACCAGTGCCTCGAGAGTCTCTCTCTCTCTCTCTAGAAGAGTTGTGTATTTTCAGACTTAGTAATACAAATATTGGCAGCAGGGCCGCCATCAGGAATTTTGGGGGCCCATACAGCCTAAGTGTCTGCCCCCCCCCCCGCCATTTAAAAACTACTGTACTTTATTTTGTGACATACCAATTATGTATTAAACTGGGAAACACCCCCCCCCCCCATTTTTCAATTTGGCCGGGCCCCTGACACCAGTAGCAGTAATACTGGCCTATCGGCGGCCCTGATTGGCAGATTGAAAGGTTAATGTTAAAATCCTCAGTGTTGTGTGATCCAGATTTTAACTGGGCAATGGAAGAGATAGTGACAGAAAATAAATACCCTCTAACCATGGGCCATTTTTGATTGAAATATATGGGATGTGACGTGTTTACTTACTTGATTTATCGAGAATATTTCCTGCATTTTAGGAGAAGTGGCTTAGTTTTCTATGCCTGGGTAAAAGAGACAATATTACATTTCTCTGATATATTTCACATTCTATGGCAATTTCAGCAGACCTTGCTTTGTTTAGAATGTGTATTTTCCCCACAGATATGCAGATCGTGCTAAGCAAATCAGATGCAATGCTGTCATTAATGAGGATCCCAACAACAAGCTGATCAGAGAACTTAAAGATGAAGTGGCTCGCCTGAGAGACCTGTTGTATTCCCAAGGCCTGGGAGATATCATAGATAGTATGTTGAGTGACTGTGCTTTGGATTGGGCTAAGGCTGACCTGTGTGTGTCTACGTCTTGTCTTTTTCGGTTTACTTCTTTTATTTGCAAATCCAACCTCCACATGGTCTCTACTTTTAATTCATAGTCTCAAAGCCCACTGGACAACCATGAAGTGACAATAACTATTCCACTCGTTATAATGTCTGTGTTAAGGTTCATGAAGCTAATATACCCCAATTCTAAAGGATATGCTGAATATAAATTCAAGCAGTTAGTTATCCTAAAATATTTTGCAAGCTTTGCCAACTGGTCTACAATAATAGGCTCTTTCAATCATAATCTTCATTATCACTCTATACTTCTGCTTCTGAGCAATTATGATTATCTATCCATAGTGATATAAAGTTATTTAAAATATTTAGTAATCGATGATAGGATTTATTTAACTCCCCAACATTGTAATTGGAAAATTGTTTCTCTTTTTACAGTCTACAGCAGTGTGGACTTCCTTAGCTGTGAATAAGGAAAGAATTATTTGATAATGAAGTTTCCAGTCAATTTCTAATTGAGGAAATAAGCAGCTTGAACATCTCGTTGCTTTGTTATATACCAAGAGATCCACATTTTGTTGTGGGATTAATTTATTTTTGCCTATGACTTTTAAGCACAACCTTTTTATGGCTAAGAAGATATGATTATCCCATCTAAATCAACTATCATGAAAAGTATGGTAGCTTAATGAATGGCATGACTCTTCATGGGATAATAGCCATGTTTTGAATGGAAATGAGTGTAGTTGTTTCCTCCCCTTCTCATAAACTTCTTACCTCTTTCACCAATTATTTTATCCATATTCTTTTACTTGCACATCATAGAGTGGTA
Organism: Erythrolamprus reginae; assembly: GCF_031021105.1. NCBI lineage: Eukaryota > Metazoa > Chordata > Lepidosauria > Squamata > Dipsadidae > Erythrolamprus > Erythrolamprus reginae. The sequence continues at coordinate 71,641,772 of NC_091954.1, read as the reverse complement.
ACTCTTTACAGTATGGGAACACACAACTGCCCAGGTAAAATAAAATCAGGGAAAGGCTGCCACTTTGTAAGGTGGGTGCACTACATTAAAAGAAAGAGTGAGCTAGTTATATAAAACCTACGGAATAAGCTCAAGGACTCTGGATTTGCGGAAAGGCCCTCAGGTGCTGTTTCTTTATTCCTGCAAGATAAACCTACTCTTGTTTTCTTTGTCTTCCCACTCCCTTCTCCTATCTCTCTTAGCCAATCCTGTTCCAGGAGGACCTAAATGTGTGTATTTCCCATGGCTGGTATTTTGTGCGCTTCAATGCTTTTGACAAAAGTCAGTCGAAGCAAAGGAACAGAAGTACAGCATGAGAAATGAATTCAATAGCTAATGTTGGGAAAACCTTTTCATTTTAGGGCAGGTGTTGAGATGGTTTATATATAGCTTCTTCAAAGAGCAGAGCTGGGCTTTTATAGGAATCTGGCCATATTACTAAATACAAACAATCCATGGAAACTGCTGCTGTTAAGTGCTGTGGCAAGAAACTAGTTTTTGAGTTTTAGTGTTCATATTAGAATACTAAATACGTCTTCCACAAAAATGGCATTTCTCGCCTTCAAAATGTCCAAGAACACCCACAGGTCTTTCCGGAACATTCTTTAGTGATTTTTTTCCCTCAGACCTGTAGTATACACAGAAAAAAAAATCAATTTAATATCCAAATATATTGCAGGCCCTGTTCTGTTTGAATTAAGGCACTGCGGCATTCAACTTTAGCTGGGTTGTTTTTTAATCTGGCGATCCCATAAGATCTACTCCATCTCCTTAACTCCAGAAACATTTTCGTTTGAGTTTGCTCTTGAGATTCCTTTCTCTGTACTGTATCTATGTATCCTGATGCTTGTGCTGCTGCTATCTCTGCTGTTGCTTCTGCTGGAGCTGGATCAAATGAATTTGTTTTGCTGAGGGAAAAGGAACATCTTGCTCCAAAGCACTAAAATATCTGCTTTACCCACTATTGGCTTAAGTATTACCAGCGATCTTGTTTGGCCTTTCTACTAGCAGTTGTACCTACTAGGAATGCTGTGGGAGTAGTTCAGTTGCTGATTGCATTTGATAAAGCAAGCTGGCTTTTGCTGGCATGTTTCAAAGCCTGGAGCCTCAGCCTCTATTTTGAGCAGTTCAGCCTACGCTCTGGTCAAATTGGCAAACGGAACTTTCCAGTTGTCCACATCCAGGCCTATCTTCCCTGTAGAACCACATAGGATCTTCCCTCTCACATTTTAATCTGCTGAATAACTTCAAATATAAATTAAATATATGATGTATGAAATTGCAATTTTAAACTTTGACTCCAGCTGCTTATATCTTTTCTGGCCTCTGTTATTTTAACCCATTAGTCCTGGTCAAAGAGCTACAGTTTTCCCAAGTCCATTCCCAATAATTTGATATCTATTTGATTTTTCAGTCTTGGTTCTCCATGTGCCAAGATGGTTTGGAATTGCAATATCTAGCTGAATAAAAAGGGTTGTCAGAAAAGTCTAAGAGAGTATATCATCTGTCTATCTATCTATCTATCTGTCTGTCTGTCTGTCTTGTCTGTCTGTCTGTCTGTCTATCTATCTAGTCTATCTATCTATCTATCTATCTATCTATCTATCTATCTATCTATCTACCTACCTACCTACCTACCTACCTACCTACCTACCTACCTATCTACCTACCCACCTACCCACCTACCTACCTATCAATCAACTTCTCTCTATCTATATCATCTATCTGTTATATGTCTGTTTACATATATTCACGCCTTTGTATACACTCTTGTCCATTCCCATGTGCGTGTGTGCGCGCGCACACACACACACACACACACACAAACACCAGGTGGCAGCAGCACCTACTTAACCTTAGCTGATTTGAAAGCTAACCAGGGTTTAGTGAGGATTTGGATGCAGGGTTATGTGGGGATTATAGGCTTTGGCTAGAGTGGGAAGTCAAAACAATTTCTGAAGGGAAAAAAATAAAACTACTTCCTTATCACCCATGTCACTAGGAGTTGCATAATCTAAGGGAAAATTTACTTTTTATTGATAAAATGAGATTTCTGCCTTGTAAAACTCAAAATTTTCATCACACATCTCAAATATGAGATGCCCATTCCGATACTATAAATAAAGTGCATATCCCTGTTTCCCTCATCTATCCAGTTTAAGAAGTGCAAATAAAGAAACAGAATACCAATTTGAGTCCATTGGAGTCAAATCCAGCAGACAAATCTTGTTAAACAAACAAACAAATAAATACATTTGGGCATCATCTTACAGTTTTTGAATCTTTCAAATCCACCCTTTTTAATATGAGTTGCCTAAATCCGAGGATCCTTCTGAATAAGTTCTCTGTACTACCAGTCAACAAAATATTGTGTATTAATTTTAAATTCCTGAAGAGACGTAAAAATGTATTTTTTAAAAACCCTCAAGATTAAAGAAATAATGGGGAAACAATATTGCTTAAAATCTGTATGGAATTTCACATTTGAGATAAACAATTGCCCAAATGTTTCTAAAAACATTTTTAGAACCATTCAAAACAAAGAATTTCCTATTAGGCAACCTCTTACTTTTTTTCTCTGAGAATGTTGATCACTACTGTAGTCATCGTTATTTTTGTTTTCTGTTTAATTTCTATTTGTCAAGATGGCTTTTAATGAATAGTGGTATAAAAATGTTTTAAATGACTAAATGCTGAAGTTAAACCTGCAGAGGGAAGGATATTCTAGAGATGTGTTAGAGGAGAAACTCTATTTAGCTTCTATAGAAGCGTGCCTCTTGTATGACAAACATAGCATTTTTTTCTTAGTATCCCTGTATTAGATTGGCACTTCTACTTAATTCAGCATCTTCATTCATAAGAAATTTCTGAATTAGTCTAGTTCAGTGATGGCGAACCTGTGGGACGGGCGCCACAGGTGGCACGTGGAGTCATATCTGCTGGCACATAAGCCGTTGCCCTAGCTCAGCTCCAACATGCATGTGTGTGCCGGCCAGCTGATTTTGGCTCACACAAGGCTCTGGGAGAGCATGTTTGGCTTCCAGAGAGATCCTGGGGGATGGGGGAGGGTGTTTTTACCCTCCCCAGGCATTGAATTATGGGTGTGGGCACTCGCACATGCGACCTTTGGCACCCGAGGAAAAAAGGTTCACTGTCATTGGTCTAGTTCAAGACCTTTCCTAGCATCTTTATGCAAATATTTTTTCTTCTGTTCAATTGTACCCAATTCTCAGAAACTGTCTGAACATGCCCTTGCAATTTTCTTGGCAAGGTTTTGAACTGCCAGAAGTTATTTGCTGTCACCTCTTTTCTAGGGCTGAGAGAAAGTGGCTGGTTCAAGATAACCCAGCTGGCTTTGTGGGCCTAGAACTTAGAGTCTCCCAGTTTCTAGCCTGATATTATAACCAGGGGTGGGCAGCAGGCAGGATGGGGTGGAACACAGTTCCACCAGCGGAAATGAAGATGTGTGCGCAGCTCCAGCTGATCGGCGGCTGTCACTTCCTGGATTACTGGTCTCGGCTCAGCTCTCCTTTTTGTCCCTGCTGCTGCTGCTGTGTCTGCGCCCCTTGCTTTTTTCCTCTTTCCTCCTTCCTGGCCTTGGATGAGCTTCCCTCTCTCCTGCCCGGCCCCCCTCCAGCCTCACACGGCCACCTCCCAAGCAGAAGGCATGGGTGGAAATGGCACTGGCAGCATTTATGCTTCTGGCAGCACTCGTTTGCCTAGCTACGCAGCCTGAGGTGGGGGAGCGACCCTGGAAGGAGAGCGCGGGAAACGCGAAGCAAATTGTCACCCCAGCGAGCGACACTGGAAAGGTTGTAAGTCCAGGACTTAACAGTTCACTTGAACGATGATGATCGTTCAAGCCACTCCCACCTGATCACATGACCAGCAAGCCATTCTTACTCAGTCACATGACCATTAAGCCACACCCACAAAATAAGTGTGGCAGTAAAAATTTTGGCTGCCCATTACTGGTTATAACCATTATACTGAGCTGGGATATAATCATCATCGTATTCTGAACTACTCCTATTTAGATTTTAGATTAGATTTAGTTTTTAGATTTAGATTTATATACTGCTGCACAACGCTTTACAGCCCTCTCTAAGCAGATTTACAGAGAGTAAGCATATTGCCCCCAACAATCTGGGTCCTCATTTCACCAACCCTGGAAGGATGGAAGGCTGAGTCAACCTTGAGCCTACTGAGATTCGATCTGCCAAACTGCTGGCAGCCGGTGATCAGCAGAAGTAGCTTGCAGTACTGGACTAACCATTGCGCCAACGAGTCTCTTGCCCATTTCCTCCCCCTCCCCCTTTATTTTTAAGTTCATCTTTCAACTCAATGCCTCAGAAATGTAAAAATACCTTCCATTTTTCTAATGGCACTGGAATGAATGATTACAAATAAATAATTCATCGGGTATGGAATTTTGATACCTCATGCATGGCCTTAGCGGACATGATCACCGATTCTTCCTGCCTAGCATATTATTTCTCTGGAATAATAGCTGAGAGATTTTTTTTTCTTTTTTTAAATGCTGCCTATTTTCCCCAAAGCACAGGAATCAGCAAAAATCTGCTTATCAGTTTTAAGAGAGGTTTGCACAGGGCGTAGTGTGAACGCTCCAGCTAATTTGAAGTTCCAGCCCTGTCTCTTCCAGCTACATTACTGTCTGCATATCTCTGTGTTGAATTTCTATCTTTCTCCTCATTGCATCATGTTGCTATTTCCCAACTGCAATTCTTTTCTCTATCCTTTCCTTCCTTCTTCTTGTCTTGTTTCTTTCCCTTTTCTTTCTCCTCCCTTCAATCCCATAGACATGTCCGACTTTGAGAACAATAATGATAATCGTAGAGTGGCAGATATGAGTCAACGGAATGACAATCTCTCCACAGTGACCAATGCCTTGGTAGGAATGAGTCCATCCTCCTCACTCTCCGCCTTGTCCAGTCGAGCTGCCTCAGTCAATAGTCTACATGAGCGCATCATGTTTGCTCCGGGTAGTGAAGAAGCCATTGAAAGACTCAAGGTAAGAGCCATTATGAAGAAGACTGTCTTTGCACTGTAATGATATGGAGAGAATGCGGTAGAAAGAAGAGCAGAAACAAGTATTAATAGGTTCTAACATGACATTTATTCCAATTATAATAATTTGAATTATCTTATTCTTTTTAAAATTAAGAAGTGCAGAAAAGAGTACAGTTAAAGAAAGGAGAAAAAAAGAAACAACTCCCATTCTTCTTTACAGTAATTACAAATAACCGCATTATCCTTGTACCCTCCCTAACATCACAATCTTATTAGCTCCTCATTCAATCTTTTTTCAGTTTTCCAATCCAGAAATAAGCATTTTATTTTTTTCCCATTTTTAGCAATAAGCTGATAAAGAATTATTTTATTCCAATATACTATTTTCTGAAATTATAAGGGAAAACAAAGTAAGCAGACAAAGAATTATTTATAATGCACTCTCCCTATATAGTCGAACCACAACAAAAATGTAATTAACCAAAAAAATTAAGCAGCAGTTAAAATTACACAAGAGCATTAAAAATGAATATACACCATAACGTATTTACAGTCACAAGATAATATTTGCACAATCATAAACTCCTAGATCTAACTTTATTGACAGGATTTAGAGCAACAGTCCTGTTGCTAGTCTTTAAAGCTAGTTATTAGAAACTAGCTTTAGGTAGTTTTTAAATATTTTACTAGAAAATTTAAACAAAGAAGAAATATGCCTGATTGTACATATTGTTACAACAGCTAGAATAGCATATGCACAGAATTGGATGAATAAAACTCCAAATGAAAGAGAAATATTACATAAGATTTTAGACTGTGCTGAAATGAATAGATTTTAAGCTTAAAGATAAAGAAGAGTGTGATTATTATAAAATCTGGGGAAACTTCTATGAATGGTTGGAAAATAAAAAATAACTGAGAAATAATTATTTTTAAATCGTGTTAAAGGAAATATATGATGATTTAATTTTAATCTATTAAAGACCCGGATGACGAAATAAGGATTGGGAGCAGCAATGGATAAGGATTTAACAAAGAGGTGAAAGGATGAAATTGGATGTTGAGTAAAGATATCTATGTTTTAAAATAGATAGAAAAAGGGAGATAAGGTAATAGATGTTATAATATCATTATTTGTAGAGGATATATGTTTGATGAGTAGTTAACTTTAATTAATGTAGCAGAGACGAGCAAATTAATTTAGTAAAAGGTATATTTTAAGATATTTAGACATTTTTTAATGTTTAAGGTAACAGAGAAATATTATGTATTATTAATATTATTACTTTGGGCATTGACTCTGTGTTTTTTATTGCATATGTTGTTTTTTATTGTGTGTTGGAGAAAAATAAAGAAAATTCTATACCCTAAAGCTATTTATTTATGTATTGACTTGCAAAGGAGATGAACTCAGTTAAGAATATTTTATATCAGTATCTTAGATTTGTTTAATATAATCCTTTGCACGAGTTATATTCTCATGTTTTACTACTCAATTTTAGCATATTATACTGCATTTTAACTTATTATTTATTCAAATTCCCTCTATTTTAGCCAATTTTATTGTATTTTAACCAGTCACAGTTTTATGACGACCGATGTGGTCCTTTTCCTCGCTTTGATATGGTCGATTAACTAATCAAATAAAGTTGATTAAAAAAAATTGACTTGCTGTAAAGTATTGAAGACCTGATTGTACTCCTAGGTCCGGTTATGAGGGATGGAGTCAGTAAAGGACAGCCATTCGCGGCTTTACTGGAACACCCCCGGAGGGGAAGGGGGAGCATGCATGCATGCATGCGCCCCCACCCTTCAGTTCCCTGCACATCCACAGAATCATGCCCGAAGCAGTTCCGCCTGGGAGCCACCAGCAGGAAGAAATTCTCCAGGAAAGAAAGCAGCTTGTCGGGGGGACATCGCTCCCCCATCGCCCACTTGCCAGAGTTTCCCTGATGAGCTGCTCTCCTTCCTGGAGGATTTCTTCCCGTTGGTGGCTCCTGGGCAGGATTGACTGATGCCGCCACCCGCCAGCTGCAGCAGCAGTGGCAAAGGTGCCCCAGTCAGTCCCGCCCGGGAGCCACTAGCAGGAAGAAATTCTCCAGGAAGGAGAGCAGCTCATTGGGGAGATGATGTCACTCCCCCGTTGCCCACGTCGCCCACTTGCCAGACTCTCCCCGATGAGCTGCTCTCCTTCTTAGAGGATTTCTTCCCGCTGGTGGCTCACGGCCGGGGCTGACCGCTGCTGCACTTTGCAAGATCCAGCCTCGCAGCCGCCCGCTGGCCGCATCGGCAGCAGCAGCAGAGGCACCCCACGCCAGCCAGATGAGTGCCCGCTCTCTTGGCCCACCCAATGGGGGCACTGTTGCTGCTGGCTGGGGCAGCGAGATTTGGCTGCTGCACATGCGCAGAAGTTGAATCTTGTGTGCATGGGTGGCAGTGATGGAGCTGCACGCGCAACTCCATTTCCACCAGTGGAACAGTGTCCCATGCCATTTCACTTGCTGCCCAACCCTGGATGGAGTCCTTTGTTCAATATGGTTGTGTATTATTTGGGGATGATGCCTAGATCCCCCCTCTTGTTTTATTTTGTGTTGTGTTATATATTGTTTGCCACCCAGAGCTCATAAATTGAATACACGCATACATACAATTTAAATAGCCTTAGTTTATTTGACTGATTTGTGTCTTCTAAATGCATGGCTTCACTTAGAATTTGTATACAATAGAAGTGTAACACCATTAAAATATTGTTTCCCAGCCAACAGATATTAAGATGTAGATAAATTGGAATCCTCATCCTGGCAGAAATCTATTCTAAGACATCTGCAGAATATCAGATTGCTGAAGCTTTTGTAGAGTAACAGTAACCTCATGTATTTTAGGCAAAATACTTTTGGTTCAATCAGATGACAGTCACGACATTCATATTTAACTTGAACTCTGCAGGAAACGGAGAAGATAATTGCGGAGCTGAATGAAACATGGGAAGAAAAGCTGCGTAGAACAGAAGCAATTCGTATGGAGAGGTAGGAATAAGGCAGCTAGTTTAGTCTAGAAAATTGTTTTTGTCACAAGGTTCAACATTTTGTCATATTTTTTTTCTTTTGTTAGCTAACTGTTACTTTTATAGCTGCTGGCTGAAAGTGCTACGTGAAGCATCATTTTATAAAACAAAAGAGTTTTTGTGGCTCTGAGTGGAATACCTTCCAGTTCAATATCATTTCAGTAAGGGTATACACATCATCCTTTATAACTGTGACCAGAAAATATCGCATGTGATGGCACTATAACATAATGATTGTAAACATTCGAACAATCATCACATGAATGATGTTTCAAACTGTAAATTAGCTGTGTTGAGTAGAAAATCTCAGATTCCGTTTAAGCATTAGGGTTTTTTTATATGAATTAAAAGCATGTCAACTGTTGGAGAGAGTTGTTGAAATCTAACAATATCCATGGATAGCAGACCTTTCGGGCTCAACATATCAAAAATTCAGAAAATTCTTTCCTTGATCCTGTAACTCTTATTTCTGAATCATCTCTTACTATATTATCTTGTTTTAGCAAAATTTTCAAAAATTCATCTTTATCCCTTCCTTCCTTCCTTCCTTCCTTCCTTCCTTCCTTCCTTCTTCAGAGAAGCTTTGCTGGCAGAAATGGGAGTGGCTATGAGAGAAGATGGTGGTACCTTAGGGGTATTTTCTCCTAAAAAGGTTGGATATTTTTTTATCCTAGATATTGATCATAAGCGCTTTGAAATATGCCAACTACTTAACTATGATACTCCTCAAACATATAAAATAAAGCATTAAAATAAGGAAAAGTGAAGTAGCTGCACCCATTTTTGGAGTGTGCATGCCAGCCAAAACTTGTGCAGCCCTTGAGCCAATAGAAATTTTGATACTCTTAAGCAGTTGAAGGGCAAGCTTTGTGATATAATTTGTGTCCTTTAAAAAAAAGTAATTATATGAAATCCTATTCGGAGATCATGCTGAGAGGCAGAGTTAAATCTAATCCTAAGCATATAATTCTTGAGATCTTTATATGAATCTTTATATGTGTCTTTAAAAAGGAAGAAAAAAAATATGGTGGGAAATTTTCAGGGAAACAAATGTGACTGTGGGAAGAAGGAGGTCGAATACTTCCTATTGCACTTGGTGTATTTGATCAGGATTGGAATTTATCATACTAGTGTCTCTAAATTGCATTTTCAATATCAGTTGCATATTTTATTTTTAATAAAGTATTCAGCTTGATATGACAAGTTAGGGGATGGTTCATTTTTATAAGAGCCAAATGATTGATACTATGACCCAAGTTGTTCTCAATGAAATGGATGTTATAGGAAAATATGGTTACATCTCTCTATGGCCATGTTCACTCTTCTCCGTTGATTTTGTAGACACCACATCTGGTCAACCTAAATGAAGACCCACTGATGTCTGAGTGCCTTCTCTATTACATTAAAGATGGAATCACCAGGTAACAAAATTCCCATGTCATAATCATTGTTTTTAATTTGGCTACAAACAAACTGATCTAGTATAAGTATATTTTAGTCTAGAACTAATATATTATGCAATTATTTACAATAATGTTCCCCAAACTTTACTACTTGCTTGTTAGGAGTAATAATAGACATTTTGCAATGAATGAACTATTGATAATGCCTTACAGTTTTGGATCACTGATCGCTGAATAATTGAGATCTATCTTCAACAGGGTTGGTCGAGAAGATGGTGAGAGGAGACAGGACATCGTACTTAGTGGCCACTTCATCAAAGAAGAGCACTGTATATTCCGAAGTGACACTAAATCTGGCAGTGAAGGTATCCTTATATGGAAAAACTCAACATTTGCAGATGTTCTTCCCTGTTCCTAGTGGGGTATGCATGAGCAAGCCATGATCACCATGTAGACACTTAGTGCTGTTATAATCATATAAGCTTTATATAGGACATGTGTCATGGTAATCTAGATACTTTAGCATAGTGTTTAAAACAAACCAAATAATGAATAACTCACAATATTGAGTAAAATATTTGGAAATATACTAAGGGAAGAAACCAATTTTCAAAAATTCAGAAGTAGTTTTATGCACAGCCCAGGGAGGTATGTTTTTATTTTTATTTTTATTTATTTATTATTAGAGTTGAAAGGGACCTTACAGGTCATCAAGTTCAACCCCCTGCTTGAGCAGGAAATCCTACATCACTCCAGCCAAATGGCAGTCCAATCTCCTCTTGAAAATGTCCAAAGTTGGGGAGTTCACAACCTCCGCTGGCAGGCCATTCCACTGGTTGATCGCTCTCACTGTCAGGAAATTCTTCCTTATCTCAAGGTTGAATCTTTCCTTGGTCAACTTCAACCGTTGTCTCTCGTCCGACTCTCTGGTGCCCTTGAAAATAGTGTGCCCCCCTCCTCTCCATGGCAACCCCTTAAGTATCTGTATACAGCTATCATGTCCCCCCTAGCCCTTCTTTTTACTAGACTATCCATGCCCAGTTCCAGCAACCTTTCCTCGTATGGCCTGGTCTCTAGTCCCCTTACCATTTTAGTTGCTCTTTTCTGCACCCTTTCCAGAGTCTCTATATCTCTTTTGAAGTGTGGTGACCAGAACTGGATGCAATACTCCAGGTGTGGTCTGACCAGGGCCTTATAGAGTGGTATTATTACCTCTCTGGTCTTAGAGTGTATCCTCCTGTTCATGCAGCTTAGGATTGTGTTGGCTTTTTTAGCCGCTGCTGCACATTGCTGGCCCATGTTTAACTGGTTATCCACCAAGACTCCAAGATCCCCTTCATAGTCACTTATGGTGAGTGTGGTTTCGCCTAATTTGTATGCATGTTTTGGGTTTTTTTTGCCTAGGTGCAGGATTTTACTTTTCTCCACATTGAACTTCATTTTGTTCGTTTCAGCCCACTGTACAATTCTGTCTAGATCTTTCTGTATCCTGTGCCTATCCTATGGGGTGTTGGCTACTCCTGCCAGCTTGATGTCATCTGCGAATTTAATTAATGCCCCCTCTATTCCCTCGTCTAGGTCATTGATAAATATGTTAAAGAGTACTGGGCCTAGGACTGATCCCTTTGTTACCCCGCTGCCTACCTCTTTCCATGTGGACTTTGTCCCATTGAGGGCTACTCGCTGGGTCCGATGTACTATAAATATTTAGTATAGATATCAATAATACTTTTTGAAGTTGAAGGGTATCTGCGTGTAAGGAGTATCAACTTCCAAATGTTATAGTTGATCTATGTGATATATAACAACAGCTACTATAAGTACCCTTCACTTCCTCATATTTTTTAGAGTTGGAGCTCACTATTGGAGGATATTTAATATACATATTTCATAAAACATCTTCAATAGTTTTGACTTTCTAAATTCCATTTGTATTTTTTACAGCTATTGTGACCCTGGAACCTTGTGAAGGTGCAGATACTTATGTCAATGGAAAGAAAGTGACAGAACCCAGCATCTTAAGATCAGGTAGTTTAACTTTCTAAGAGAACACATGAAGCAATAGATTCTTAGCCTAAAGACCAAATGCTTTAACAGATGCTTTGCAACAGATTGACTGCTTGCCAGACTATGACAGATTTATAAGAATGATTGTTGGAAGGTAAAATTGCATTATCCTAAATGTACTGGTGTTTGACCATGAACTGCAGTCCAGTCACATAACTTGCATCTGAAACAGGGTTATTGCATCATCTTAGTATTGGGTTGGATAGATTTTGAATTACAACCCCATGTACATCCCTGTTAAACACATCCCCTCCCCATTTCTATAGGAAATCGCATCATCATGGGGAAAAGCCATGTATTTCGATTTAACCATCCGGAGCAGGCACGGCAAGAGAGGGAGCGGACGCCTTGTGCAGAAACTCCTGCTGAACCAGTGGACTGGGCTTTTGCCCAGAGGGAATTGCTAGAGAAACAAGGCATTGATATGAAGCAGGAAATGGAACAGAGGTGAGTAAGAATAAAAGTACAAAACAGCTCACGGACAAGAATTAAGGGGTCTCGCTTAAATGGTAGGTCAAACACTTTGCATACAGACATCCAAGGAGCAGGGCCAAAAGGAACGGGAACAATCTCTTTCTGAGATTTACAGACAGGCTCTGCCCATTAGGAAACCCATCATTTTTATTTATTTATTGTCTATATGTGTGTCCAAATGACATTTTGGGTGGCAAAAATGAAAGGGCTATGGAAAGTGGACATTGTCTCTGATTGTTGATCCTGTACTGTCAATTTTTCATTCCTGTTTTTAGGCTTCAGGAACTGGAAGATCAATACCGAAAGGAAAGAGAAGAGGCTAATTACCTTCTAGAGCAACAAAGACTTGTAAGGATTCCTTTGATTATGCAGTTTCCTGAATTTTAGGATGTATGCATCATCGTAACAATTGTGTCCAAAATACAGTTCAAAACTGTTTATTGTGGCACATGCAAAGAAATGCACATTTTATTTATTTATTTATTTATTTATTTATTCATTCATTCATTCATTCATTCATTCATTCATTCATTCATTCATTCATTTTGACTTATATGCCGCCCAATCCCGTAAAACTCAGGGCGGCTTACAACAATCAAAAAGGACAAAGATTAAAGTCAAATATTAAGCATAAAACCCCATTAAACCAGTCAACAAATATTAATAACAATAAAACCCTTAGACTAAACACAATCATACACTCATACCAATCAAACCATGTTTCGGCCAGGACTAAGATATTAACTTTGCATGCTGGCAAAGGCAATTTTTTAAGGCTTTTCGGAAGGCCAGTAGGGTGGGAGCTGTACGGACATCGAGGGGTAGTTGGTTCCGGTGGGCCGGGGCTGCCACAGAGAAGGCCCTCCCCCGCGGGCCCATCAACCAGCCATGCTTAGTTAATGGGACCTGGAAAAGGCCAACTGTGTGGGATTTAATAGGTCTCTGGGAGGTAGGCGGCAGGAGACAGTCCCGTAAATACAATAAAGCAATAAAAAGTAATGAGGCTCAGCCAAAATTTATTTATTTTTCTTACTTACTTACTTACTTACTTACTTACTTACTTACTTACTTACTTACTTACTTACTTACTTTCTTTCTTTCTTTCTTTCTTTCTTTCTTTCTTTCTTTCTTTCTTTCTTTCTTTCTTTCTTTCTTTCTTTCTTTCTTTCTATGCCGCCCTTCTTGAGGCCGATGCAGTCTACATTACAACTACATTATGCCGATGTAGGCTACATTACAATTATGAGTTTAGTTGGAATGCTTCAATTCCCAGCTGCTCATCTCCCTAGCTGATTGGGGGGGAAACTCAGTTCCTGCAGTCTACTTGGGAGGAGCAGGTGTTCAAAATACATGTGTGTGATCTCATGATCTCTCCTTTCTCCAAAGAGATTTCGCTGGCCAGGCTCCACCTTCTGGCCATTGATTTCCACTGAAATTTCATCCCTGCTTCTTCAGGGATGCCGTATCTCACTGGAAGTGTCAGAATACAATAAACCCTTGGCTGTTTTCTTCTTGTCATTTTAGGATTACGAGAGTAAATTGGAGGCTTTACAAAAGCAAATGGACTCAAGATACTACACTGAAACTAATGAGGAAGAGGAGGAGCCTGAGGATGAAGGTGAGCTTCTAGGAAATTAAATAAACTGCTGTAGAATGCTTTTCATAAAACAATATTGTATTCAATAGAAGAAAAGAAATATAGTGGAGCCTTTGTTATTCTTTGAGCTGGGTTGTTTCCTTGCAGACTTTTCATTACCCAGCTAGATAACATCATCAGTATTGACCACAAAAAGTTAAGAAGGTGTTGTGGTCCGCCAGTGGAGCTGACAGCAGACTTGGTCAGTGAGGAGGTTGGGGAGGAATTTGGGCCAGTCCTGGAGTTTGGGGAAGGCTCTTATGGATGCTCTGTATTGGAAGCAGAGATAAACCAGGGCTGTCCAAAATTTCCCAGCTGCCTTCGGAATTGGAGCTAAGTGGGGAGGGCAAACAGCTGGGGTTTATTCCAGATGCATGCATGTGCAGAGCTGTTAAGAGAGGAAAACAACTGCAGATAAGTAACTGACTCGGGAAGAAAGGCACACATGGACACTGAATGGCCCCTCCTTGGCTGGGGAATAAATAGGAGGAATGGGTGGGGTGGGGGGTTGCAGGAGACAACTGTTCCAATTTCTTTCAGAAGATTTGCTTACTGTGGTTGTGCTTCAGAGACTGCTTGCCAGAACTTAATTTACATCTTTGAGACTGGAAGTCTGACAAGTATCCCAAGGAACTGATAAGATCTGTTACTGCAATTAACCCTTTGAAGGATTATTGCCTGGACTTTTCAGTGTGTGGATGTCATTAGTTCACAGTAGCTAAATAAGGAGGGGTTTTTCAGGACAAGGAATCTGTTTATTGGTTCTGCTAAGACTGAGTCAGAACAGAAGGGAACAAAAAGAACAGAATATATTCCCTCCAACAACCAACAGCCAGATAAGCAGGGAATAATACAGGGGGGGAAATCAAGCATTAAACAATAGTCTAATTAAGAACTATAAAGGAGAAAAACCACACCGCCACCAATAGTGGCAGAAAAACTACAATATGTGTATATGAGAACAAACCCCCACATTGACTAGCACTGATGATGTTACCCTACTTACGGTAAGTGATTAAATATCTGCAATCAAATAACCAAGCTCAGAGAGCACCAAGGAATCTACACTATTGTATTCAACTGCAAATGCCCCAGTAAATAGACAGGCAGTCCCGCAGAGAAGCAATAGAGAAGAAATATCTAGTTTCTGCTTTATTAGTGAGTTATCCATGGATTTATTTGTTAACCTGAATCATACATTGAAATGGGATAATTTTATTTATGTAGCTTTGTAACTCAAGAATCATCATTTATATTCCTTACAATTACAGTGTTCCCTCGATTTTCGCGGGGGGATGCGTTCCGAGACCATCCGCGAAAGTCGAATTTCCGCGAAGTAGAGATGCGGAAGTAAATACACTATTTTTGGCTATGAACAGTATCACAAGCCTTCCCTTAACACTTTAAACCCCTAAACTGCAATTTCTTATTCCCTTAGCAACCATTTAGATTACAGTATTACTCATCGTGTTTATTTATTAAAGTTTATTTAAAAAAAATATTTATTAAAGGTGGACGAAAGTTTGGCGATGACGTATGACGTCGGGCGGGAAAAACCGTGGTATAGGGAAAAAACCTGCAAAGTATTATATTTTTTAATTAATATTTTTGAAAAACCATGGTATAGCCGTTTTGCGAAGTTCAAACCCGCGAAAATCGAGGGACCACTGTACACTCTTACAATCTTAGCAAATTTTGGGTTCAAATTCCATAAGTAATTTGGCTATATTTTCAGCTTTGATTATAGTTACGTATATTGGGGTTTTATTGGATCTTCTTCTTCTTCTTCCTGTGCCATATCCATCATCGGACCGTGCTGGTGGTTTTATTGGATGGAAAATTTATAATTAAAATGGACGCTAACTATCATTGCGATATCCGGTTGTTATTCATTTTGTGCAGAGATGCCTTGTGACAGACTTTCTTCTGATTCTGCACATTTTTGCAAGAAAAGGGCTCCCCTACATGTATCTCCTTGTGAAATTGACCTATGAAGTATATATGCTTTTCATATTATCTCATGAGCAAGACAAAGCAATCTCATGAGCAAGACAAGGCAATACATGAAAATAAGTAGCTGAACTTACAGAGGTATTTCATTTTGTTTATCTCATTAGTTCAGTGGACAGAGCGAGAGTTTGAGTTGGCACTCTGGGCCTTTAGGAAGTGGAAATGGTATCAGTTTACATCTCTCCGGGACCTGCTGTGGGGCAATGCCATTTTCTTGAAGGAGGCCAATGCAATCAGTGTGGAACTGAAGAAAAAGGTAAACAGTTCTTAATATTTCTAAGACAAGATATTAAGCATTTCCTTCCTTCCTTCCTTCCTTCCTTCCTTCCTTCCTTCCTTCCTTCCTTCCTTCCTTCCTTCCTTCCTTCCTTCCTTCCTTCCTTCCTCTTAAATGAGTGTTACAAAATAGTTTGGAAAACAAATCTGGTCCAAGAGGTGGATACTTCCCACCCCATTATCTAATAATATTAAGTGGTAGAACTTCAATAATGGAAATTGCCCCCCAAAACTTTTCGCTAAATTTAAGTCCTGTCCTTTCTGTACAATATTTTGATTTGATTTGATTTGATTTGATTTGATTTGATTGCCGCCCCTCTCCGTAGACTCGGGGCGGCTCACAACACCAATAGAACAATTCATAACAAATCTAATAGTTTAAAAACATTTTTAAAAAACCCATTATTAATCAGACATACATACAAACATACCATACATAAATTGTATAGGCCCGGGGGAGATATCTCAATTCCCCCATGCCTGGCAGCAAAGGTGGGTTTAAAGGAGTTTACGGAAGGCAAGGAGGGTGGGGGCAGTTCTAATATATAATTTAAACATACATGACTTGCGATAATACTAACAAGCAACAATTATAATTCACTTCCAGGTTCAGTTTCAGTTCGTACTCCTCACGGACACCCTCTACTCACCTCTGCCTCCAGACCTGCTTCCTCCAGATGCTGCCAAGGACCGGGAGAAGCGTCCTTTCCCAAGGACCATTGTGGCAGTAGAAGTGCAGGACCAGAAAAATGGAGCAACGCATTACTGGACTCTGGAGAAACTCAGGTAGGTGTGAACTTTTAAAGTCAAGGTGGCTACTGGCTGGCTAAAGGAGGCAATATTTAATAATGTAGGGGGAAATGGCATGACATTCTTATCTTGAAGCATAATGAATTAACTTATTTTTAAATATAACGGGAGTATTGGATTTTATTGTATATTGTTCATGATTGTTGTTAGCCGCCCCGAGTTTTCGGAGAGGGGCGGCGTATAAATCCAATAAAACTTGAAACTAAAAGTGAATGGAAAATTGAGTTAAATTGCCGTGTTAAATTATGTGACTGCTTGTTTAAACAACACCTTCAGTGGACTATGATTTGGGTTAAGAGGGCTGAATGAGGTAAACAGAATTATATTACATAATACATAAGTCTACAGAATTATCCAGTCTTTGGTACAAGATAGCCATGTTAATTCATGATGCTATTTGATCTGTGGTAGATAACTCACATGTTCCTTTTTTTTACTTAAAGCAATAGTATTTAGACTTATATACAGCCCTATAGTGCTATACAGCACTCTCTGGGCAGTTTACAATGTCATCATTTTGCCTCCAATATGGGTCCTTGTTTTATTGACCTCAGAAGGATGGAAGGCTGAATCAATGAGACCCCTCAGGATTGAACTCCAGGCTGTGGGTTGTTAGCCTTCAATACTGCATTCTAACCAGTTTGCCACAAGGGCTCCTTTTGACAAAGGCAGATCTAAGAAGTTGTTGATTGATCCAGATCTTGACAGGTTCTATACTAGTCTCCCTTCCTTTTCACTTATCAGCAAAAAATATGTTGTGAATGTATGTATGTATGTATGTATGTATGTATGTATGTATGTATGTATGTTGATACCTCATCTTACGAATTTAATTGGTTCCAGGATGAGGTTTGTAAGGTGAAAAGTTTGTAAGACGAAACAATGTTTCCCATAGGAATCAATGGAAAAGCGATTACAGTGATCCCCCGGGTATCGCGATCCCGATCATTGCGAATGGCTATATGGCGATTTTTCAACCCGGAAGTCAAAACACCATCTGTGCATGCGCACCCTTTTTTCTATGGCCACGCATGCGTAGATGGCGCCGGGCAGATCAGCTGCTGGGCGGCTTCCCTGGGTCTTCCCCCTCTTGCTGGCGGGAGGGCGAGAAGCCCCCCCAGCACCCGCTCACCCGCCGTTCGCCACTCGCCCGCCCTTCGCCCGGCCACCCGCCCTTCGCTCGCTGTTCGCCCGGCCACCCGGGTTTGGGGGGGTGCTGGCAAGCCCCCCATGCCGGCGGCGACGTTTTAAAAACAGCTGCGCGGCTTCCCAACTGAGTCCCGAAGCCAAACGCGGAAGACGTTTGGCTTCGGGACTCAGTTGGGAAGCCGCGCGGCTGTTTTAAAACGTCGCCGCCGGCATGGGGGGCTTGCCAGCACCCCCCCGGACCCCCAACCCGGGTTTGGGGGGCTGCTAGGAAGCCCCCCATGCCGGCGGCGACGTTTTAAAACAGCCGCGCGGCTTCCCAACTGAGTCCCGAAGCCAAACGTCTTCCACGTTTGGCTTCGGGACTCAGTTGGGAAGCCGCATGGCTGTTTTAAAACGTCGCCGCCGGCATGGGGGGCTTGCCAGCACCCCCTGGACCCCCAACCCGGGTTTGGGGGGCTGCTAGGAAGCCCCCCATGCCGGCGGCGACGTTTTAAAACACCCGCGCGGCTTCCCAACTGAATCCCGAAGCCAAACGTCAAAGGCGAACTTCCGGAAGTTCGCTTCAGGACTCAGCTGGGAAGCGGCGCGAGCGAACGGCGTGGGCGGGCGAAGGGCGGGCGCGCGGGCAGGCGGCGGACAAGCGGCGGGCGGACAAGACAAGCGGCGGGCGCGGCAGCAGCGAGGAGTTTGCGTGGGTGGCGGGGAAACCCCAATCTTCGGCTCCTCGCTGCTGCGGCGGAAGTAAAAACACCATCTGCGCATGCGCAGATGGTGTTTTTACTTCCGCAGCGCTACTTCGTGAAAAACCGATCATTGCGAGGGGTCCTGGAACGGAACCCTCGCAATAATCGGGGGACCACTGTAATGCGTGCAAGCCCAAAACTCACCCCTTTTGCCAGCCGAAGCGCCCGTTTTTGCACTGCTGGGATTCCCCTGCAGCATCTCAAAAACACGGAAGTCCGGAGGTGGTGTTTCCCATGGAGGGGAGCCTCAGGGGAATCCCAGCAGCGCAAAAACGGGCGCTTCACTGGAAACAGAAGTCCAGAGGCGGGGCATCCCAGTGGCGTCGGTGGCTTGGGTTTGTAAGGTGAAAAGAGTTTGGAAGAAGAGGCAAAAAAATCTTAAACCCCAGGTTTGTAGCTCGAAAAGTTTGTATGACAAGGGGTTTGTAAGACGAGTTATCACTGTATATTGGTGTGTTCAGGTTTCTTCCCATGTATCATGAGTGTTTTTGCAATGAGATCACACTCGTCATCTTCAGGCTGGTATCCTGGTCTTTGCGCTGCTGCAAGCAGAATACCAGCCTGAAGATGACGAGTGTGGTCTTGTCAAAACATTGCAAAAATACTCTCGATACACGGGAAAAAACCCAAACACACCAAATACATACCTATACCCGTGAAAATCTACAGAAACAAACAAATATATATTTGTTTATGGAAATATACAAACAAATAAATATATATATTTATATATATCTTCATATTCTTTTCTGTCAAATCACTGTGGTATACCCAAATATGGGAGAGAGCACACAGCTTCCTTTTTGCCTATCAGTCCCTCCCGGGGCCATATACAAGGCATTTATATGGATATACAGTATATGCTGCGTGGTTACATATTTTTGCTGATAAGTGAAAAGAAAGAAGTCTAGTATAGATCTATTTCGAGCTTGTTATGCTCTCGTTAGCTAGACCTACCCTTACCTCTAAGCTACAGGCTCACCTCCAAATCAGTTTTTACTAGGGAAGAGCCATATGTTTGTTTTTTTGTCATATCACCCTGGTATTCTATACCAAGTTCTTAATACATCAAGTAAGGTAGTGGCATTCATAGGTAAATTGGTTGGGCAATATTTTCTCAACTACAGCTTTGTTAGAAGATCCATTTTTTCTACCATTGCAGGCAGAGGTTGGACTTGATGCGGGAGATGTATGATCGGGCAGCTGAAGTACCCTCAAGTGTTATAGAAGACTGTGATAATGTGGTGACAGGCGGAGACCCCTTTTATGACCGCTTTCCTTGGTTCAGACTGGTTGGCAGGTGAGAGTTTTGGTCTTCCTTGTCAAAAAATATAAAGCAAAACCAATGGGTTCCAAGGGGGAAAACACCATTCCATAGTTAGCCAAAGCAAATTATATGTAAGACAAACTCTCCTTGATGATTGTGTTACATTTTAGATCAAGATGTTAAGATCACATCTCATACTAGATAGGAAATCAGGTCAACATCTCTATTCCGTGTTGGAGTGGATTGTCCATTTATTTGACGCAGAGCCTTTTAAATATGATCTGCGCACATTCTTGCACTGCATACATTTGTCACGAAACCATGCCTAATGCTGTCCAGAGAGCTGAAACTTTCTGCAGCAAGATGATTATGGTCTGTACTCTCTCTGAGCCAGCATGATGCCCTCCTCATTTGCCAATTGTGTGTTTAACCCATGCAAGCTACGTTGTAGCCCATCGTTACAACTTCTTGCTTGTTGATTATAATTTCTGAATTATGAAAACCATCATAATTAGATGTGATTGGAATATGACAACCATTTCATTACCTTATTATCATGTAGACCCTCTTGGTGTATGATGCTTCTAGATGACAACAGTAGCAACCAAAGCCAAGCAAAAACATTGTAGGGTGAAGAGTAGCTCAAAAAAAATATCTTTTATAGAATTTTGTACCTTTGTGTGTAGGTCTGTGCGTTTGATGTATGGAGTGTGATATCTGCCTATATACTACCTAATATATATTGTGTGTTCTCATGTGCTTCACATGCAACTATTAGAGAAAAAAATGTCATACCATCAGTTGAGAGTTGGTTGGAGTCCAAGTAGGAAGGATTCTAGCTATAGAATTTTAACAAATCAAAGATGTATTTTAAAAAATAATCCGGTCACTTGGGAGGATTCATAATGGACATCTTCCCCTTTCCAAAAATCTCAATTTGATGAAATGGACACCAGGAAAGTTCTCATCCCATGCATCAATTTTCAGCTGATGGCATTTGTGGCCCTTTTGTTAGATGTGTTTGATCTGGGAAGTTTCTTTTTTGATCTCTTTCCTTATTAATTCTGCTGCTTGATTTTAAAGAAGGGGCAAAAGAGGCCTAGTCTTTCTCTCCCTCCCTCTCTCTTTCTTTCTGTGTTCACGCGTGCGTGTGTTAGACTAGCTGGTGTTAACCTGTCTCCTATCTTGTTGTACTAACCTTAGTTCAGATATCTCTGGCTGCAACAGCTCTCCTATTTTCAACACATGCATGAGCGAGCGCATGGCTGATCTCACCCCCTCCCCCACCTTCTCGAACCCTGACTCCGACATCACCGAGCCTGCTGACGAGCAGCACGTGGGGAAGGAGGAGGAGGAGGAGGAGGAGGACCTGGAGGAAGACATCTTTCCGGAGTACCCGCTGTATGATGGCCAGGATCCATTTTACGACCGCTCCCCCCTGTTCAGTTTAGTAGGAAGGTTGGTGAGGTCTTAGGAGAGCATGCTGGGAAGGAACTAGCTCTTTCGCATAAGAGACCTGCTTTCCCACGGACTGGGGGGGAGGGCCCCCGAAAGACATTTCAGAGGGAAAACCCCCACCCCTCCCCCTCCCTAAGGGGATGAGTAGTGGAAAGGAAGACCAACTGCAGAGTGAAATAACACAGGATGAAAGACAAGGCATCTGTAAATGGATGTGATGTAACTTGCTGGCAAAACCAACACTTTGGCATTGTACATTTTTAAAGGGAGTCTGTATGTGTGCACGTGTTATATTGCCACATCCTATGGAACCCGCAGCTGTATTCTCACAGTCTCAGAATTGAGCATAATTTCCTAAGAACTAGCACTAAAAGAAGAGTTTGTTCTTTCTTAATTAAGGTGGCCACTAGCATTTTAAAATGTATACTAATTTACACATGGTAGACTATCCACAGAAAATTAGTGCCATAGATTTAATATAGTTATCCATTGATTTGGGATAGATATTAACATGTAACTTTAAATTAAAGGGCTACTGAGCAGAACATAATTAAAGACTATTTGGGATTTAGAAAGTTGGAATGCTAAAGGAGAACTCCTGCAACATTGCAGTTAGCAGAAACACTTATTTTTAGAAAGCAAATTGGGTCAGTTGCTATTTTCATATATGTACTGAAAAACTTTGTCCTTGTTGCTTTAGGACAATAAAAGTGACTTTACCATTTACTATACTCCAATATACCATTCTGTATAACTATAACAAGCCTCAATGATGACAAAATGGTGGCACAGGAGTGTAACTCAAATGTCACAATTTTTGGATAGTGGCTAATGCAGATTTCCAAGTTATATCAATTGTGTGATGATGTCATAATACATATATCATTTATTTCTCTATACCCCAACAGTGGACTCATGGCATCTTCTTTGCTCAGAAAAACAGGGGGGGAAGTCTTATTTTAGTAACCAATGCATAATCTGAATCACCAAGGAAGTATAATGCTAGAAATCAATCTTCAAAAGGATACAATTATTGGGCCATGCTTTATGTGCTTAAATTAGCTTTCCTTAAGCCATTGCAGCTTATTCAAGAACCATGAAAAAGAAACAAACTGATGTAATACAGTATATTGTATATAATACAGTATATATATTGTTGTAATCTGCCCTGAGTCTTTCAGGTTTGGGTGGCATAGAAGTCAAATAAAATAAATAATAATAAATAATAAATATATGAACCCAGTCTTACTGACTGCCAAAATATTGGCTGAGGTTTTTGCAATAGTGTTATCAATTGGCAAAGCCCTAACGAATTATTTTTGTCTCATTAGGCAACAGTTAAAGACTGCCTTTCACAGGGCGACTGGAATAAGTTGTAGAAGGATGTCTTAGTTCAGTGATGGCAAGGGTGAAAACAGCTTCCCCCACCCCTGGAGGCCCTCTGGAGGCTAGAAACGGCCTGTTTCCCAACTTCTGGTGGGCCCAGTAGGCTCGTGTTTTGCCCTCTCCAGGTTCCAAAGACTTCCCTGGAGATGGGAGAGGGTAAAAACACCCTCCCCCATGCCCCCGTTAGATTAGATTAGATTAGATTAGATTTATTGGATTTATATGCCGCCCCTCTCCGTAGACTCGGGGCGGCTCACAACAATGGTAAACAATACATAGTAACAAATCTAATATTTAGCTATTAGGCTATCTGGCAGCCAAAAACACCCTCCCAGAGCCTCTGTACAAGTCAAAAATCAGCTGGCCAGCACACACATGCATGTTGGACCTGAGCTGGGGCAATGGTTCACTTGCCAGCAGATATGGCTCCGCGTGCCAGCTGTGGCACCCGTGCCATAGGTTCGCCATCACTGTTATAGGTTAAGGAGTGGACAAACACATGCATCATGACATCATCAAACAAATGATGTGATTTTCCCACTTATATCGGACATCATTACGTCATTAGATAATTATGTTATCTTCATGATGATGTCATGATGCATCTATTCTGATGTCATCGTGGCTTGTTATAGCTGCAGCAATTGTTGGGAGTTCTGACAACTTGCATCCAGCCGTCTTAGTTGAGGCAGGAAACCCTGACTTTTAGTTTTCTCCCTTTTAAGTAGCATTTAGGAAACCGGAAGCAAGCGAGGGAGCAAAGGAGCTTACAAAAGACAGAGAGGGATAAAGGGGAAGAGTCCTGCAGTCTCAGACCGAAAGAGCTGGCTTCTTCCCTTTTTTTTTTCTCCTCTTGGGGGATTTGAGATCTTAAATCAACAAACAGGCCAAATGACCAAATAGTTCAATGAGGGAATACCCTCTTCCCCCAATCCTGTGAACTGTTCTTGGGGGTCTTTTGAGTCAGTCAAAGTTGACTCCTCCCATGCAGCAGCTGTGCCGTTCACATTTCTCGTGAAGTGTGCTTTGATTGGATTTTTTGTCTTGATTTTTATTTAATTTTCCTTATTTATTTATTTTTAGCTGCTGGCTCTATCTCCAAAGCTTAAGCAAAATTGGGGGGGATGGTTATTTCACTTTTTGTCTTCTTTTGAAAGGCTTTTCTTTGGTCTGAGCATGCCATCTTTGCACCTCACCAATCTTGTGGTTAGCGACTCTGTTCCTTTAATGACACACAACCTCTCTTTTCCGTTTTCCTTTATTCAGCTCTTTTCCACCACCTTCTTGCCTTTTTCCCCTTCCCCCCCTCTTCTTGCTGATTCTTCTCCTCAATCTCTCCATCTCCATATGTTCTTTCCTTCCCTTTGATTAATTGTAACGAAGAGGCAATTTCAGCCTGTGAAATGCTTAATTATGGGTCTCGTTATTTCTGGCCTGTTTCACAATGGTGCTGCAATGGATCATCTATCAGTGTCAAACCGTCCAATACAGTATCAGAATAGATCCAATATAAAAATAGAGATAATGCTGCAGACTGGATCCGTTGATAATTCTTGTGATCTACAATAATGTTTTCTTCTCGTGAAGCAGACACTGTACTATTTGTCATAATGCTTCCAACCATCAGCTTTTGTTAGTTAATTTTCTAAATTTTACTATAAAATTAAACATTTGAATGGGAACTTTAAAGAATTGTAGGAAGTCAACTGAAGATGGGAGAAATTGACGTGTTGAGTTTGTAAAATTAGATTTTTACAGATCTAGAGAAAAACATCGCCTCGTGTGTAAGCTTATGCGCATTTTCACAACAATCAAAACATGTTGAGCAAAATAATTTATATGTTAAAATTAGCTTGATATGTATTAGCCATATAACGAATAACTTTAGAATTCTGCTAGGAGAACAGAATAGCTAATAGTGCTAAAGCATAGTTTTACCATTAGGTAGAACATAATTTCTATAGGATATTTTTAATTGGCCCATAATGATTCTAGATTCTGTCATGTACCACAGATAAGATTGTCATAATGTTTCTTAAGAAATGTTTCATCTCATAGAATAGAATTTTTTGTCCATTTTAATACTATTCTAGCTACCAAGTTTGAATTCGTTGCTTCCTATTCATTTCTAAGAAGGAAATAGTTAAAATAACAAAAAAGTAATATTACAGGAAGTCAGGTTATTATAATTGGTGTAAATGATCCCAGTTCTACAATCCTATACCAGATAGGTTACAGTCACCATATCTTATATCTCTAAAATGCTTGTTTATATTATAGAATCCTAATTTTCCATTTTTATAAATTTATCCACTATGTGATTTATACTTCCTTATCTCCATAAGTATAACCAGCACTGAGAGTGTGATAAAATTGAACATGGAGATTTCAATATGTTAAGGAGAAAAATACGGGACTGAAAGCATTAAACAAACAACCCATCAGTATGACAAATGCTTGCCTTTGTCTCTGTGTGTGATGGCATGACACTGAGTGAAAATAGCTAAACAGCTCAATCTGGATCTAATGCATAGTTTTCTATTTCAAAATAATTCTAATAAATTTTAAGCAGAGGGACTCCTAGGGCATTTTCATACATGAAATATTATTTAATTTTAGTGTTATGATTGCAATGTGTATTTGATTCCTTTTTCATGTCCCATCCTTAGCAATATTTAAGATGGCACAGGAATACATACACATCTAAAAGTCTAGCTTTTCTACTGTACTGTCATGTTGTAATCTGTTGCCAAGTAGTTTGTCCTAACTTGCTATACTATACAATATGATACAGAAGCGGATATAATAGAATTCTATTGATGTCTATTTGCTCCATAAGGGATAACGCTTCAAATCTATAATGGGTTACCGAAGTATAATGGTAATATAAATATCCTATGTGTGCCTTTCATTTTAAGATATATTATCAATCCAATTGAAAGGGTTAAAATGGAATCTATCAATATCTGTTTCCACATGCAAGTCATCAAGAAAATACATCCCAAAAAATAAATAATATGTAAAATCACCAACATGTTCTAATAACCATATTTTTCAGAGTATAAGACGCACTGGAATATAAAATGCACCTTATTTTGGGGGGAGGAAAATAGGGAAAAGAATCTGCTTACCAGATATTCATCTAGCTAGCATTCTTAGTCTGGTCAACTTCAGCACATTATTTTATCCCCTGGTTAAGGGCTTAAATATATATATATTCTGAGAGAGTAACAATGAAAGAGCTTGGAACATCAGTAGCACCTGGAAAGAAACAATGTGAGCAAGTAAAGCAATGGAAAAAACCCTGCAAAGACTTAGGGCTTGGAAAACATTCTTCTTTGCAGAGAGTAACAATGAAAGCTTGCAAGAGGGTAAGAGCTGGGAACATTATTAGCACCTGGTTAGGGCTGGAAAGAAACTTACTCAGAGCAAGTTAGAGTAATGAAACAAACCCTGCAAAGACTTAGGACTTGGAAAACATTCTTCACAGAGAATAACAATGAAAGAGCTTGGGTACATTAATAGTACCTGGTTAGGGCTGGAAAGAAACATCTGGAGCAAGTAAAGCAATGGAAAAAAACCCTATGAAGAGAGGGCTTGGAATACATTCTTGGCAGAGAGTAACAATGAAAGAGCTTGCAAGCTGGTAAGAGCTGGGAACATCATTAGCACCTGGTTAGGGCTGGAAAGAAACTTACTCAGAGCAAGTTAGAGTAATGAAACAAATCCTGCAAAGACTTAGGGCTTGGAAAACATTCTTCACAGAGAGAAACAATGAAAGAGCCTGCAAGGTAAGAGCTGGGAAGATCGTTAGCAGCTAGTTAGGGCTGGGGGGGGGAAAAAAAAAGCTACATTCAGAGTATAAGACGCACCCTAATTATCAGCCTCTTTTAGGGAGGAAAAAGGTGTGTCTTATATACCAAAAAATACGGTACTACAGAATATGGAGTCGGGATAGTGTTATTGTTACTCACAGGTGACACTGAAATCACAGATTTATGCAGAATCAGCTGTTGTTGATCTCATGCTGAAGAAGGCAGCGAAGTTCCTACCTAGTTCCATGTGGGAATTTCATCTAAGCTTCCCATGATAGATACCTTGCATTTAGTAATTTTACTCCTAGGTATATTGCAAGGAATCCCTCCATTCTCTACCCATCAATGAGTTGCACAAATCTAGCTTGAACATATAATAGTCTTTATAGAAATGCTTCTTGCCACATTAGTTGACTAATTAATTCTGTAGTTTTGAAATGATAAGAAATCATTGGAAACAGGCTTGAAATTGAACGTGTTATGTCCCTCTCAAAATTCTGGGAAAAAAAGTGTTCCTCTTTAGAAGGGACTTCCTCTTCTCCCCAGTCTCCTTACTCCCCTCTCCTTCAGTTCTTTCTGCTTTTAGTTTCTTCAGTCTAATCCCATCTGCCTTCTCTCTTTTCTGTCCCTTGAACCCATTGTTATTCAGCCGCAGGACCTTGGACGAATTACAGCACCCAGGGTACTAGTTGCCTAGTCTCTCCGGCCACAGGTCCTTGTTCTAGTTTTCCTTCTTGCATCAGCACCATCCCTTTCCCTTCCCTTCGGTCATGAGAGATGACAGAACCAGAGGTACTCTGTGCTAGCGCTCACTAACTCACTACATTTTCGCTTCATGCTCAGTACAGGAGCTCTGTTTTAAGCACGCTGAAACCCCCCTCTCTGTCCGGCTGGCCATGGCTGCTTTTCTTTAATTTTGCTTTGCAGCACCATATTGTGATGTGAGCGGTGAACTGTGGTCCCAGCTACCATCGGCTATGGAGTATGTTTGGAGAAGTTCATACGTGGGACGCAGTGACCGCTGTCCTATGTTACTTTGCCTTCCAGAGCATTTGTCTATCTCAGCAACTTGCTATACCCTGTACCTTTGGTCCACCGTGTTGCCATTGTCAGCGAGAAGGGGGAAGTGAAAGGATTCCTGCGGGTAGCAGTTCAGGCAATTTCAGGTAAGAGGTGGATAAACGTAATGAAGGAGGAACCGGTCCTTCTTCTGGTGAGCAACTTTAAAAAAAGTAATATCTGTGGGGAAAGATCTTCTTGTATATTTATAACCCATCCAAAGAGTAGTGTTTTCCAAACTGTTTCCAAACTGTTTTCCAAACAGTTAAAATGAATAACTAGGGTGCATTAAAGGGGAGAATACTTTAATATTATTGCTAGGGATCCCAGAGAGCAAAAGTTAGTGTTTCAACGGATTCATAAGAACATATTTAACCAAGTCAGCTAAGGAGCCATTGTAATGTATAAACATGCTAACCTCAGGAAATATTGAAGCCACGAAGACAGGATTACCAGATATCTGAACAGGCAAAGGAAGACAGGACATTTGGAAAGGGGGGCAAATGGTAGGAAAAGGAGGACACATTGTTTGATTTTTTTTTGGCATTCTGACAAAAACTCAATGAAAAACTGCAAAAAAAAAAAAAGGTACTTAGACCTAAAGGTATTTGAAATTACTTTTTCCAACATCAGAAAGACTTGTTTATCAATTGCAGAAGCTATGCTAGAAGCAGCTGCACAAGGAGAGGACAGAAAGGTTACTAATCAATGAAGATCATAGAATGAAGCACGTTAACTTATAATTAGCATTTATGGAGGTACTGCACCGCTGGGAGGAAACCTGATGAAGAGTTTGTTAGATACCTAAAAGGCTGAACAATATAAGAGGATATATGGCAAGCTTGGTATCTTTCTAAAAATGTTATCCACTGCGGACATTACAATGGCAAACCAGAGAAGTTTTCTGCAGCAAGAAAAAACTGAGATGACCCCTTCTGCTCTGTTCAGGTGCTCCCGATGAGTAGATTGTAGGACAGAAGCTTTTATGATTGACTTCTAGTTGAACAGCTGAGAATAGGATTTCCATCTTACCTTACAGTTATAATGCAGACTTTTTAATAGGCAAAAAGTTCAACCAAACCTCATTTTTTAATTACCTTTGGAAGTATTTTTTTTAACTTATTTTGAAATATTAAGAACCTTTGAAATGACAACAATTATTGAATTCAGGGGGATGAGTTTCCTTCTCCTTTGCAAAAGAAATTTAACATATAAGTTTAAGGAGTAAGAAAAATAATACTGTTTTAGAATACAGTACAAAAGAAAGGTCAAAGTGATTATTTTGGAAAGTTAAAAGCAAATGTAGGGTCCAGATGATTTTGAAATTAGAATTTGTAATTAAATAGAATGATCCTTCCTATGGGAAACTAAAGGAAACTAAAAATGACTAAATCCTAAAGAAGAATACGTAGACATATTAATGCTAAATGGAACAAAATATTTAAGCAACAATAAAATACCGTACTTTTATGGAGAGTAATTTGGATAATTATTTTTATTGGATTTATAAAGGAGATCTGTTGAAGCTTCTAAGTGCTTAATGATGAGAGAAATAGAAGATTTAAAAAAATCAAGCACAAGGACATTATTTTAAGAGATTAAAATCTGAAATTGTTTAAAGTGGGGAAAAGGGTTACAGAATCAGCTTATTTGATCAAGGGTAAAACAGCTATTGTCAAGCACGAATAATCTGCATGTATAGAGTTTGAGCTAACTATTTATTATGTTCTATCTACAAAACAGCAGGTCTGGTATTTCTCCCTTGGGAACAATTAGAGAAGGTACTAAAGAATTCGGGAAAGACTAATTCTGGACCTTTTATGGTTACACTCATCCCTTTTTCCTGCCAGCTTGGATGATTCCCAACAGTTTTGTAGTTATTTCAAATAACCTTTTGTAGTATTTTGGATAGCCTTTTGATGACGAAGAATGAATGACAACACTTTAATATTTTGGTAAAAGTTGTGTGATGAGTAAAGGAAAGAAAAGTGTATTTGTTGGGTTACCAAGAGATCGTGATATTTTACTAAAATTGCTTGATCTCGTGATGAAGAAGAAAGTTACTTCTTTATTTTCTCTCCTTCCCTCTTCTTGCACTTTCTATATTTTATGTATAGTTTGTAGTTTGTATTAATTTTGACTTTTTCAACTGTAAGATTAATAAAATTATTTTTAATAATTTTATTAATATTTTATTTTCTCAAGCTTAAACAATAACTATAATTTTATCCCATGTCATCAGTTGACATTTGGGGAACTCCTCAATCATTTGTTCCACACTTCAGCCACATACTTAATTTACTCTAGAAATACAAACACAACAAAAGTGCTGGATTAATGGCCCTCTCCCAAATGGTCTTTCCCTGATGATTGATTGAGAGGGTTGTTTGGCAACTTCTGAAAATGGTACTATAAAAATAACACCTAGAACTTTTGAACTTGGAAAATGAAAACTTGGATTATTGCTCACTGCATGTAGAGCTACTTTAAGATGGGTGGCTATACTAACTGAATAAATAAGCTTTCATTTACTTATTATTTACTTATTTACTTGACTGTTTCCAGCTGATGAAGAAGCACCAGATTATGGCTCAGGAGTGCGGCAGTCAGGAACAGCTAAAATTTCCTTTGATGATCAACACTTTGAGAAGGTATGCTGTAAAAACCAGAACTATATGGGAATTATTTCAGTGGGGTTGATTTCATGAAGATACTTGTCTCATACCTAATCAATTATTAATAGGTTTCTTACATAGATTTTAAACACACGGGACTTTTGATGGGATGGGATATATCACAACCTAATACTGTTGCCAGATGTCTGGAATATGTACTTTTAAATTTTTCTCAGCAACAGCTCTGTGTTTACATTGCTTTACATGTACTGAGATTAAAAACCTAAGCAGAGATTTTTCCAGTCTCTAGGTTAACTAAAAACAGACATTAACAACTTTCATGATCTAGATTTTGTTGGTCTGGTGTTTGAATGGATGAGTTTATATTTCATTTTATGGATACTACTCAAAAGCATATGACATTTTTATTGACTCATGTTAACCACTGTGAACCCCTTGAAGAAGAAAATAGGATAATAAAATAAAATGAATAATAAATATAAATGCAACAGTCCTTGCATGCCCTTCTTTCCTTTTTTAGCCTGTCTGGTTTTTTTAATGTTTTTAAATTTTTTAAATATATTGATATATATTTGATATATTGTTGTGATGCAACTGTTTAAAAAGAAGAGAGAAAATGTTTTATTGCCAGAGAAATAATATTGATGGAGAGTTTTTTGGTAGTTCCAGTCTGAATCCTGTCCTGCAGTGGGAATGTCTCGCTCTGGAACATCACAAGAGGAGCTGCGCATAGTAGAAGGACAGGGACAAATGACTGACATAGGGCCATCAGCAGACGAAGTCAACAACAACACTTGTGCAGGTAAAGAGTCTTCCTGTTTTGAGGCAGGGGAGGAAACTTGTGCATAGCCTTGTTGTAAAGAAAATGTAAAATGCTACGTTTTCAGATATATTTGTATGGTTCTGATGCAGTTGAAAGACTAGACTGAGAAATGAAATAGGTTTACATACTCTACAAAATGTCAGTATTTTTAAAGATTAAACACTTAACACAATGAAAATGAATTAAATGAGAATACAGCTAAATTAAGATGGGGGGGGGAATTTAAGGTTCCACAAAAGAGGCAGTGTCGTATGTTTAGATTATTGCAAAGTGCTTTTCATAAGACTGATCAGAAACTTCAGTCACAATTAGTTGCTTTCTGATGTGTGGTTTATAGACCATATTGTCAGCTATAATGTGTCATTCCCAGAATTTCTGATAAATGGCAAATTGATCATTATAACTTTCTTTGATGAATTTTTTCTCCAATATGGAGAGATAATTTTCTTCTTTGTTGTACATAAGAAACATGGACAAAAAATATTTGAGAAGAAAGTATTTACAATTGCTATTATGTTTTCTTAGCCACTCCAGAAGATATTCTCCTGGAGAGTTCAGAGAAATCCACAGTTGATGGACCATTGGAGGCAGCTTTGGAGCACCTGAAATTGGGCAGCATTTTCACTTTCAGAGTTACTGTTCTACAGGCCTCCAGCATCTCAGCAGAATATGCAGACATCTTCTGCCAATTTAAGTAAGAGGCAATTTCTGTTCCACCATTTGCTATTTATGCAGTTTAGATAAATTTAGAAGACTGTGGTCATTGTTTGTAATTGATCCACTATTTTCACATGGAATTCCTGGCTTGAGAGAATTAATCAAAATGATTTTAATATTAAAAAACGGAGGCCGGAACATAAGTGCATTTAAAATGTTCTCACTGAGAATAACTAGAGCAGTGATGGCGAACCTTTTTTTCCTTGGATGCCGAAAAAGTGTCCGAGTGTGCTATTGCCCACACCTATAATTCAGTGCCTGGGGAAGATGAAAACAACTTTCCCCACCTCCTGGAAGCCCTCTGGAGACCAGAAATGGCCTATTTTCTAACTTCTGGTAGGCCAAGTAGGCTCAGATTTCACCCTCCCCAGGCTTCAAAGCCTTCCCTGGAGCCGGAGGAGAGTAAAAATGTCCTCTCCCATCCCCTGGAGGCTCTCTGGAAACCAAAAATGCCCTCCCAGAGCCTCTATGCAAGCCAAAAATCAACTGGCCAGTGCACACATGCCCACTGGAGTTGAGCTATGGCAACGGCTCGCGTGCCAGCAGATAAGGCTCCGCGTGTCACCTGTGGCACCTGTGCCATAGGTTCGCCATCACTGAACTAGAGAAACAAAGCTTAATAGCCTAAAGTTATCAATTACTCATGGAAGAATGTGGAAGTACAGAAGAACCCTACAAGATGAGAGGGAAACGTGTTTATCTTCCTAATCTATCCATGTATTGTGTGAGGTGCTGCAAAGTCCCTGAGGGGAGCGATGTCTTCAGAGGAACTTAGAGCAACATCAATCCTAGAAAGAAGACTTGGACACATCTCTCTCTGAGTGAAATGACACAGTATTGAGCTGTGCACCTCCTTTTATTGAGGGAATATACAAATGGAATGATTACACGTATATGTCAAGTGATATACAAACATCCAATAACGTAACTCTAAAAGATGACACAACTTCCGAGTCCTTCCTATCTCCATATGGCACGTAACCAGTTTCCACTGAGCAAATGTGTCTCATGGCCAATTTCCTGGGACCTTTTGTTGTTAACACAGCTGTCTCCTTTTTACCACAGAACAAGGTCTTTTATCACAGCCTTCGTCCTGTTTACCCCAGGCAATGTAAATTGCATCTTTTGATCACACAGTTCTCATCCTGTTGACACATTCTTATCTGAGGAGAGTTGCTTGAACCATTTTATGGCCAGTCACTTCCTTAAGCAGATTTCACCAGAAATGCAGACTCACTATGTGACCTACGTGCAGTCCTGTCCTGGCTAATGGAATCGAAGTGTATAGTAAAAGGCATTTATGTTAGAAGTCCAGATATAGTGTAATCCTATCCTAACATGCTATGGTGGCTACAATTGTGCTTGTGATTTTTTTTTTCAGTTTCAGTTTTTCAGTTTCTGAATTGAAAAATTCCAACAGAGTAGAGCACACCATATAGGAGGCCTGGTGATGCCCAACAGACTGCAGTTGAACTTGTGTTTACAATGTGAATGAATGAATGCACATATGTGCATACTCACATACCATGCACGTATATGCTTTTGAAATGAATGTATTCAAGCATAGTAATAAAAGCTCTTTTTTCACAGCTTTATTCACCGCCATGATGAAGCCTTCTCTACCGAGCCCTTGAAGAACACTGGTCGAGGCCCACCTCTTGGCTTTTATCATGTTCAGAATGTTAGTATAATTTTCTGTTTCATGTTGTTAATTTTGTATATTTTTCATTGCTTTTCTAAATTGTGTAAGTCTTTTAAGATTGGCAGGAACTTAAATCCAACTTTCTGCTTACTGTCTAATACCAGTTTTAATGATTTCTATGTATATTACACTACTAGAGGATTATATTGCTAGTTTTAAGACAACAGTATTTTGTTTCTAGATGACCACGAAAGGGGAGAATTTATTTTGTACAATTATGTCCTTGACATAATTTGTGATATTTTATGCCTTGCTTTGTTGATTTCATTGAAAGAAATTTCATGTCTTTGTTGAAAGATGAAGGAATGAATGCCTAGAGTGCCACAAAATCAATGAAGATAATGAGATATATTAACATATATTAACATTGAAGTTTTAAGTTTTGCCCCCTTTTCTTTTAGCTTCAGTGAATGAAAGTTTTAGATCTCCCAGCAAGTTTTACCCAGCTTAATAATCTGGCCATTTTAAGTTGAATATCTTGTTATATAAAATAAGCCTTTGTATCCTTTTCTTTTCTGTCTCACAGATTGCAGTTGAGGTCACTAAATCCTTTATTGAATACATTAAAAGCCAGCCAATTGTCTTTGAGGTGTTTGGCCACTATCAGCAGTATCCTTTCCCCCCTCTCTGCAAGGATGTACTCAGGTAAACTACCAACCCTGATCTTTCACTACCTGTGGCTCATCTGCTTCTATATGAGAAGTGGAACTTGTTCTACGAGGCACCGAGATGTTTGCCTGGTTTTTAGCAACAATTTAACTTTTGCAAAGCAAAAGTATGTTTGAAGAATCATATAAAGAGACACAACAACACTACTGTATTACATTTAGGCAAACCAACCTGGCTAGTCACCCGAGCAACGGAAATCAATTACCAGCTATAAACACTGAATCTTTGTTATTTCAAATTCTTCCACAAATAAAAATTGTGATACTGTATTACACTGCATGTTCAGTTTCCAGTATTTGACGGAGCACAAATTCTTTTTTGAAAATTTATAATATCTATGCAATAGGTTTGCCCTGATTGATTACTGTTTATTTTTATGGTTTTCATTTTAATTAGTTATGTCTTTTTTTATAGCCCCCTAAGACCATCTCGCCGCCATTTTCCTCGCGTCATGCCATTATCAAAACCAGGTAAGAGAGAAAGTATATAAAGTAGCCGCCCCGAGTCTTCAGAGAGGGGCAGCATACAAATAATAATAATAATAATAATAATAATAATAATAATAATAATAATAATAATAATAAATCTGTATAGTCTGGAGGACAGAAGGAAAAGGGGGGACATGATCGAAACATTTAAATATGTTAAAGGGTTAAATAAGGTCCAGGAGGGAAGTGTTTTTAATAGGAAAGTGAACACAAGAACAAGGGGACACAATCGGAAGTTAGTTGGGGGAAAGATCAAAAGCAACATGAGAAAATATTATTTTACTGAAAGAGTAGTAGATCCTTGGAACAAACTTCTAGCAGACGTGGTAGATAAATCCACAGTAACTGAATTTAAACATGCCTGGGATAAACATATATCCATCCTAAGATAAAATACAGAAATAGTATAAGGGCAGACTAGATGGACCATGAGGTCTTTTTCTGCCGTCAGACTTCTATGTTTCTATGTTTCTATGTTTCTATGTTTCTATGTTTCTATTATTATTATTATTATTATTATTATTATTATTATTATTATTATTTGTTTAACATGAGCATTAATGAAAATTTCAGAATTTTTAAACATTTAGAACAAACAAAATTAGTGATTAATAACTGTTATTTGGAAAAGCTGTCCCAAATCTTTATAAAAATTAGTATTGTGTTGACTTCAGTTGATGGTTAATTGAAATAACTGACATCCTGTCTGAATTTTCATAAGAAATGAGATGTAGAAGATAATTATTTCTGTCTCATCTCTGGTTGTTCCTTTCTCATGAAACATACATCTCAATCAGTAGTCCCCAACCTTTGTGGCTTAGCAGCCTGGTAGAGAGAAGAGAGAGGGGAACCAAGCCATGTGAGTGGTGGGCTTGCAAGCTGCAGGCCAGAGCACATGTGAATGCATGTGCGAATTGAGTTGCGTGTGTGCATGCATGCACACTGGCCCTCTACTCATGTAATTCAAGCTATATGTGTGTGCCAGCCTGCCACTTGCGTGATCTGGCTGCAAATAGGTCATGGTCCGTAATGGGCCATGACCCAGGGATTTGAGACCCCTAATCTAAATGGTAAAACATCAATATAATCTAATTTACAGTTTTTAACTAACTTCTCTCTTGAATTGGATACTGGCCTAGTTGGAAAGACAGGATATCAACTGAATTTTTAAAAAAATGTCCTTGGTGAGGGACACATAACAATGAAGTTTCTCCTATTTAAACAGATCTGATTTCTAGAATTTATCTCCTTGGGATATCTCAATGTTTGAAGAATAATTGGAATAATTTTTAGGCACCCATTACAGAAAAGTTGCTCCAAGTGTCCAATAACTGCTTATTTAGTCACAGCAACTAAGAACCACAACGCATGGTCCTTATTCTGTTGTTATTATTCTTATTCTGTTATTCTGTTATCTTTGTTTGATGCTCTTAATGATGTTGGATGTAACATGTTTCCCCTTTCTTTGTGTGCCTTGCATATTGCCTTGTATCTTTCATGATTTTTTAAATATCTGGTTCTTGTGAAAAATTGTGCATAGACTCACAGATTCCTTTGTCTTGCTTCTGTGCATTTATGCCCAAAGGCCTTCTAGTACCAGCCATTTATCTTTTCAACTTAGCCCTTTAGGCATGATGTAGAAACCCAGCTGCAATATGAGATAATTGAGTTTCTCAACCTTTATACTTGACCAATTATTCCATTTTATTATTTTTGCAGTGCCTGCAACAAAATTGAGCGCCATGACAAGACCCAGCATTGGCCCATGTCAATGCAAGTATGATCTCATGGTCTTCTTTGAAATCTGTGAGCTGGAAGCTAATGGCGAGTAAGTTGCTTTATATATTTCTGAACAATTACTTTTTGCTAACTAATTTAGGAGCCATAATTACCAAGTGAACTACACAGCTGAAAATGTTCATTCTGATTTAGTGAATTTGCTGGAAAAAGTATTTATAGGATAGATTCAACTTTAGTAATAACTGAATTGGACTGGTCCAATGCCTCTGCTTAGCACTTTATGTTGAGTCAGACTACTGACTCCGTATTGTATATGCTGTCTTTCCGATATTGTTTCAGATGAATAAATAAACACTTCATATTGTACAGATAAGATAATGAGCCTATGACACTCTAATTGTTCACAAAGAGTGATGGTAAAGTCTAATGAGATTGAAAAATTGATGATACAGAACAAAGTAGTATCATCAGAAGTAGTGAATTGACCTTGAATGGATGATGGGCAGAGCTCCTGTGCCATTAAAAATGATGCAAGAAGATACCTTACTATGCATGTATAATATGCATTTTGTATAGCTTTACTGTAATACAGTTCTCATCATTCTAGGCCAGTGTTTCTCAATCTTGGCTACTTTTAGAATTCCCCACTCAATCTATACTGTAAAATTTGCCACGGTTGAGAAACCTTGCTCTAGCCAGTGTGGATATGGATATCTGATTGGGGTGTAATGTAGGGAACTCCAGGTCCAAATATATCTTGAAAGCACATGGTTGGAGAAGATGCTGTCTATTCAGTCTCAATTAAAATATTTTTTCTAGTTATATCCCAGCCGTTGTGGATCATCGTGGAGGAATGCCTTGCCATGGGACTTTCCTATTGCATCAGGTATTTCCTGTATTCTTCTTACCAATTTCTAACCCTAATCCTATTCTAAGCATAAGGTAACAAAAATACTATTTTTATTCTAGAAAATGAATTATTAGATACATTTTTTGGCTAATGGGTGTCTTTGAAGAATATGGGACTCATAGCATTTTTGGTGTGTTTGCTGCTTCATTGAATAATCTTTCATATATCCCACCTGAATGAGAAAACAGGATAGTGTTCACTATCTTTTTTGATTCTATAATCTATTATTTTGCAAATATTTTTGTTGTTTTTATTAGGATCATAACCAGTGTTCCCTCTAATTTTTTTTCGGGGTGGGCGGAAAAGTATAGTGTCTGAGCGGCAGTCCCTTTGGGACTGGGCGGCATATAAGAATAAATAAATAAATAAATAATTTTTTTTAAAAAACCCAAATAAAGTAAGTGTGGGTGTGCGCTATCACACATGAGCGAGTTCTTGCATCCATAATTCTATCCTTTCTATGTCTCCCTCTTTCCTCCCTCCTTCTTTCCTTTCTATCTCTCCCTCCCTCCCTTTCCTCCATCCCTCTTTCCTTTCTATCTCTCCCTCCCTTTCCTCCCTCCCTCTTTCCTTTCTATCTCTCCCTCCCTCTTTCCTTTCTATCTCTCCCTCCCTTTCCTCCCTCTTTCCTTTCTATCTCTCCCTCCCTCTTTCCACCCTCCCTCTTTCCTTTGTATCTCTCCCTGCCTCGTTCCTCCCTCCCTCTTTTCTTTCTATCTCTCCCTCCTTTCCTTTCTCTCTCTTTCCTTTCTATCTCTCCCTCCCTCCCTCTTTCCTTTCTATCTCTCCCTCCCTCCCTCTTTCCTTTCTATCTCTTCCTCCCTCTTTCCTTTCTATCTTTCCCCGCCTTTCTCCAAGCCCTTCCTTTTCCCTCCCCCTATCCTACTATCCCCCTCTCCCTCCTTTCTATCTCTCCCTCCCCCTTTCTCTCTGTCTCCCTTCATCTTTCTTTCCCCCTCTCTCTCCATCCCTCTTCCTTTCTCTCTTCCTTCCTTCCTTTTTTGCTCTTTCTCCCTCCCTCCTTCCCTCTGTCTTTCCCTCCTTCCCCCCTCTTTCTCTCTCCACCCTCTTCCTACCTGTTTAACGGTGGCCGGCTACGTCTTGATGTGGGCTGCCACCATCTTGTACTGGGATTGAGTGGCAGAGGGGACCCGGTGGTGGCGGGGAAGCCCCTGGCGCGGCGGCGGGAGACAAAGCGAAGCTTGTGCTTCGGCCACACTGGGGCAGAGTGGGCCGAGGCCGGGCCTGTCACCCCCGGGGGCAGGAGGCAGCCCCAGCGTGGCAGCGGGGGAGGAGAAGGCAAAGCCGGCTGCCCGGGTAAATGACGCATTTGAAAGCGCGCCCAGGGAAGTCTTTTACTGGGATTGGGTGGCGGAGGGGACCCACCGGCGGATAGCCCCCAGCGCGGCGGCGGGAGAGGAAGCAAAGCTTGTGCTTCGGCTACACCAGGGCGCGCTTTTCCTGCACCTCTTTCCTGGGCAGGGGGGGAGACGGCCACCTTCTCGCCCCCCCCCCCCGCCCAGGAAAGCAGCGAATTTGAAAAACACGCTGCTTTCCCGGAATGTCCGTCCATGTGGGGTTGGGCCGAATCCGCCGGCCATGCCGGCAGCCTGGTGTCTGTCCATGCGGGGGGGGGGGCGAACCCATCGGCCACACCGCCAGCTCGATGAGAAAGAGGGAATGAAGGAGGGAGAGAAAGAAAGAGAGCCCCCCCCCCGCACGGACAGACATCAGGCTGGCGGTGTGGCTGGCGGATTCATCCCCCCCGCACAGACGGACATCAGGCTAGCGGCGTGGCTGGCGGATTCATCCCCCCCGCACAGACGGACATCAGGCTAGCGGCGTGGCTGGCGGATTCATCCCCCCCGCACAGACGGACATCAGGCTAGCGGCGTGGCTGGCGGATTCATCCCCCCCCCGCACAGACGGACATCAGGCTAGCGGCGTGGCTGGCGGATTCGCCCCCCCCGCATGGACGGACATCAGGCTGGCGGATTCGCCCCCCCCACACACACGGATGGACATCGGGCTGGCGGGCAGCCAGCTTTGCTGACCAGCATGCCTTCCCCTTGGCTCTGCCTCCCGCCGCTGCTGCGCAGCTTACCTCAGAAGCCTTGACACTTTGCTGGCCTGCACGATGCGGTGGCGGGAGACAAAGCGAAGCTTGTGCTTCAGGCACACTGGGGCAGAGTGGGCCGAGGCCGGGCCTGTCGCCCCCGGGGGCAGGAGGCAGCCCCAGCATGGCAGCGGGGGAGGAGAAGGCGAAGCCGGCTGCCCGGGTAAATGACGCGTTTGAAAGCATGCCCAAGGAAGTCTTTTACTGGGATTGGGTGGCAGAGGGGACCCACCGGCGGGCAGCCCCCAGCGCGGCGGCGGGAGAGGAAGCAAAGCTTGTGCTTTGGCTACATCAGGGCGCGCTTTTCCTGCACCTCTTTCCTGGGCAGGGGGGGAGGCGGCCACCTTCTTGCCCCCCCCCTGCCCAGGAAAGCAGCGAATTTGAAAAGCGCGCTGCTTTCCCGGAATGTCCGTCCGTGTGGGGTTGGGGCGAATCCGCCGGCCATGCCCGCAGCCTGATGTCCGTCCGTGCGGGGGGGGGGGGTGAATCCATCTGCCAAACCGCCAGCTCGATGAGAAAGAGGGAATGAAGGAGGGAGAGAAAGAAAGAGAGCCCCCCCACACGGACAGACATCAGGCTGGCAGCGTGGCTGGCGGATTCGTCCCCCCCCCCCGCACGGACGGATATCAGGCTGGTGGTGTGGCTGGCGGATTCATCTCCCCCGCACGGACGGATATCAGGCTGGCAGCATGGCTGGTGGATTCGCCCCCACACACACACATGGACGGGCATCAGGCTGGTGGGCAGCCAGCTTTGCTGACCGGCATGCCCTCCCCTTGGCTCTGCCTCCCGCTGCCGCCACGCAGCTCACCTCAGAAGCCTTGACGCTTTGCTGGCCTGCACGGCGCGGGGGAGGAGGCGGAGTAGGCCGATTCCGGGCCCGTCGCCCCCGATTCCAGGGGGCAGCTCCCAGCACGGCGGCTGGGGAGGAAGTCAACGCCTCCTCCGACGCCGAGGGGAAGCGGAAGGGCGTGGGAGGAGATGGGCGCGGCTGACGGCAGAGCCCAGGAAGCCGGGGTTTTCTCTCCCACCAACAGCTTGGGAGGGGCGGATCAGCTGTCTGTCGGGGAGAAACCCGCTCCGCGCCAGCTTGGAAAACTCTGGGCTGTCGTTAAAATTTGCCTGCGCTATAGCGCGCTGCGCAGCTTACAGGGAACTATGATCATAACTCTGATTAGCAATCTACTTTATTTAAAAAAAGAATATCCTTATAAATGTACATTCTGGAAATATAAAGGAACAATTGCACTTGTATGTGTCGGTGTGCTGCTTGCATAAGTTGAGCTGTGCACATACCAGCCAGATGTTCACATGGCCCAATTCCACTCTCTCCATCCACCCAGGCTGCAGACCGTTGTAATAATAAACCTGAAATTTTACTCTAAATGTAGCTTCAGTTCAAAAAGCACTTTTTCTAAAAAAAAATCTTTGACATTTGCTTTCTAGTCTTTCTGTAGCCATGAGTGTGCTGCATGTGGTCTTTGAGATATTCTGAACTATAACTCCCAGCTGCTCCAATAGCCACCTGTGCCGGGAGATGTAGTTTGGCAACATTTAGAAGACCACATTTTGCTCTTCTCAATTTCATACTGTGTGTCCTGCAGTGTGCATATAAAGTTTTCAGTAAGATATTACTTCCTAAAAAAAAATCCTTAACATACTATTTTTGAACTATATTTTTCAACAAAAAATATTTTCTATAGTTTATTACTAAGAATATTAACATATGGTATATTTCCTCTGGCCCAACTCCCATACCATGACTTATGGGAGTTGATGTACTTCCACTTAGGATAATATTTTGTGTGCATTATATACTGCTCAAAAAAAATAAAGGAAACACTCAAATAACGCATCCTAGATCTGAATGAATGAAATATTCTCATTGAATACTTCGTTCTGTACAAAGTTGAGTGTGCACAACACCATGTGAAATGTATTGTCAATCAGTGTTGCTTCCTAAGTAGACCGTTCGATTTCATGCAAATTTGATTTACTTGGAGTCATATTGTGTTGTTTAAGTGTTCCCTTTATTAGTATTATTTTGAGCAGTGTAGATTTGGGCAAACTCTTTGGGTCTAGAGATTGGCTGTGAGATACCTTTTTCCACATCTGCTCCATCTGGGAACGATAGTTGGCATGGCTTATGACATCTTCACATCAGTAAAGTGGGCAGACCCATAATTTTCAAGATGGCACTGCTTATTTTCTTTCTTTCTTTTGTTCTATGGTTTATTGTAGGCCACCCAAAGCTGCAGATTACATTGCAATCAAATAAATGTCATAACTTCACAAAATGTGCTTTATCTGCTTGCTTCTGGAGGATGGGATATTTGCTTAGCTTTTTAAACACAGTTCTTATAACTTCTAACTTCATTACTTTTCCATATGATGGATGTCAGGGTATCCAGAGGAGGATTACAGTCACCTTGGTGCATGAGACAGGGAGCCACATCCGCTGGAAGGAAGTGAGGGAGCTGGTTGTAGGTAAGCAAAATATTTGTTGTATATCCCAATCAACGTTGAAGCTTTACAGTAAATCTGAGCTAAGCAACGTTGAAGCTTTACAGTAAATCAAGCTGAAGAACAGCATCACTGATTTTTAGAAAAGCTTGTGGATACAAACGCTTTGTAAAAAGAATCAAAATAGAGCTTTCAGGGATGTTCTGCCAGGCTCTATGGTATGAGTCTCCCGAAAATTCAAGGGTACAAATTTCAGACACACACACTTGAAAGTTCAAAAACAATGTCCTTTATCACAAAAATTCAAAAGAAACAAAGCACCCTTTTTGTATTGCAAAGAGCACTGGTCCCAAAACAACCTGGTAGTCTGTACAATCCCTTTAATCAGTCCTTAAGTACTTAGCTTGCAGCTATGAAGAAACGTCACAGCCCTCCTTCTTCCATGAAGTGAAACACATACACTTTGCTCTGCTTTGGTTTCAAAGTCGTGAAAAATCAACAAACAAAGTCCGGAAACAGCAAGGCACAGTCCTGACGAACAACGACCAGATAATCTTCCACAACGGCCAAACCAACACGCTGCTATTTATATCAGCAGCTCTAATGACTGGAGCCCCACCCAAACACAGGTGGCCTCTCATTATCTCCTGTAGTATTGCTTCAATTGGTCTCTTCTATGCATAATTCTGCGCATGCATGGGTCTAACACTTCTTCATTCGAATCAACCGAAGATAATTGAGATTGGCTTCCTGGACTATGTGCCAAGCCCCCCTCTTCCAAGTCACCCCCACCTTCCTCTTCGTCCGAGGAAACTGCACTACCTGACTCTGTCGGCAACAAAACAGGCCCATGACATGTTGATGTTTCCCCTGCATCCACCTCCACATTCCCTGGGGCAGGAGCTTGGCCAGAGCCAACCACAAGTGATATGGCATTTGAGCATTTTTCTTTACTTTTTGTAACAACATGTTCATTTTGGTAAACAGAGCCCGTATTTGGATATTTTACAGTGTATCTCCTCTATAGCTTTCAAGAGTCTCTTGGATTACAATAGGACAAAAGT
Organism: Erythrolamprus reginae; assembly: GCF_031021105.1. Taxonomy (NCBI): domain Eukaryota; kingdom Metazoa; phylum Chordata; class Lepidosauria; order Squamata; family Dipsadidae; genus Erythrolamprus; species Erythrolamprus reginae. Next base: position 71,598,757 of record NC_091954.1, on the reverse strand, counting down.
ATTTTGGAATAGAGCTATGTTTAATGAATAAACAAATCTCCTTTGATATGGTTCGAAGGACAGAAAACTGCATAGAAAACTGGATGATGCATTTGTTTATGTTGACAGAGTTTGAGAGATTGTCAAATTACAGCGGTGTGATTGGTTCACGGCCTCTGTCTTCTAAGAGGAGCACAGCTCCTTAGTAGTAAAGGAGCTCCTTTACTTAGTAGTAAAAAGTATGAAAATGTCCCAACAGTGTGATGTCTTTTCAGTTCTTATCATGATAAACAATGATGAGTTTAAGACAGAGAATAATCTCACTTTATAGACATACTACATTGGGCAGCCTGCAAGCTACAGCCCTTATGTAACTTTTTAAAATCTTGGATATGGTTAAGACATATGGCAAGCTGGAGACTTTATAGAATATGACTACAATGGAAAAAACGTCAGAAGAAAAGGATTTAGGGGTAGTGATTTCAGACAGTCTCAAAATGGGTGAACAGTGCAGTCAGGCGGTAGGGAAAGCAAGTAGGATGCTTGGCTGCATAGCTAGAGGTATAACAAGCAGGAAGAGGGAGATTATGATCCCGCTATATAGAGCACTGGTGAGACCACATTTGGAATACTGTATTCAGTTCTGGAGACCTCACCTACTAAAAGATATTGACAAAATTGAACGGGTCCAAAGACGGGCTACAAGAATGGTGGAAGGTCTTAAGCATAAAACGTATCAGGAAAGACTTAATGAACTCAATCAGTATAGTCTGGAGGACAGAAGGAAAAGGGGGGACGTGATCGAAACATTTAAATATGTTAAAGGGTTAAATAAGGTCCTGGAGGGAAGTGTTTTTAATAGGAAAGTGAACACAACAACAAGGGGACACAATCTGAAATTAGTTGGGGGAAAGATCAAAAGCAACATGAGAAAATATAATTTTACTGAAAGAGTAGTAGATCCTTGGAACAAACTTCCAGCGGACGTGGTAGATAAATCCACAGTAACTGAATTTAAACATGCCTGGGATAAACATATATCCATCCTAAGATAAAATACAGAAAATAGTACAAGGGCAGACTAGATGGACCATGAGGTCTTTTTCTGCCGTCACCCTTCTATGTTTCTATGAAATGTGGCACATGGATGAATCTTCCAACACGCTGCTTTCTGCCTCCCGTCATGTTGAAACGGAGAGCGGAAAGAAAGCTGTATATGCATCACTTCAGATCTTCCATTCAAATTTTGGAAAACACTTACCTGATTATGATTTAGATGTCTAGAAATATACTTACTCTAATTCTCCTACAGCAGTATAGGGAAGATAAAATGTATGCTCTATCCTCTATTTGTAGGTCGAATCCGGAACACTCCTGAAGGCGATGAGTCCCTCATTGACCCCAATATCCTCTCTTTGAACATCCTGTCTTCAGGATACATCCGGCCCTCTCAGGATGATCGGTAGGTCTCTCAGAATACTTGGCTAATCTGGGTCAGTCATCATACTTCTCTAGGTCTGGCACCGTATATGTGCCCAATTGCGTGAAAAGCTTTTTCCCTGAAAGACCCAACTCTTCATACAGTCAGTAGGTCAAAGTTCTGACGAAGCTAGCAAAAAAGAACACAGCAAAATTGCACACCGAAAGAGCTAATGGTTTCCTCCAGTATTTTTTCAATGTTTAAGAGACTAGTGCAACATAGGAAATTGCCTAGTATCACTTAAATCATTCATTTGTCTCACCTGGTATTATTTCCTCTGGCAGAAAGTTTCATGTGTCTGTGGCTGAGGTCTATCTTGCCCAGCTCTTGTCCATGTGTCCTTTTTAGTCACTCAAAGATATTGTTTTAAGAAATATCATTTAATAATAAATGGAATAAATAATAACAACCCAGGACTTCCCAAATGGTTAGCAGTTATATGACCTGGGAGGCCGTGGTGGATTTTGAATTAGTTTGCCATTGGTTCATTCATACACTTATGTGTGGACGCAATGCTTCTGCGCATGTGCAGAAGCATCCCACATGGGTGGAGTCTCCCAGGTGGATGGGTGGAGCCTCCCAGGTGGATGGGTGGAGCCTCCCAGGTGGATGGGTGGAGCCTCCTGCCACTGCTACCAGTTTTAAGAACCAGCCTGAACTGCTGCTTGGAGGATTGGCATCTCTCCATATTTAAATTTGCTCCTGGACTGTAGCGCAATTGCTTTAGCAACAGCCTGCGAACATTTATTTACCATATATTGTAAATACTACTTTTAATATTTCAATTTATCTCACAGCCTAGAAGAAAGCTGATAATGTTTTCATGTACTGTACTACGAAAGAGAAGCACTGACACATGGATCTTTCTACAATGAACTATTGTAGAAATCTAGGAACTATTGTTGCTAGATTTATTTAATGGTTGCAACACTAATCTTGATAGCATACTTGCCAAGCAAACTTCTGTTTTACAGGATCCTGGCTTGTAAACATGCAGTCTTCTGAAAAATCAATGATTAAATATTAGGAAGTATTCCTAAATGTATGATAGATTTTGCATTGCAGATTGAAAGCAATTGATCCTGGTCATGCAATATTTATTTCATCCCTGGTTCCTAAGCTTTCTATTTCAGCCTCCAAACTGGTACCCTCCAATTGTATTGGAATATAAATCCAGAATTCCTATTCAGCTTGCTGGGAATTCCAATTCTATGACTTGTGAAGGAAATCGGGTTCAAAAAGACCTCTAGAAGTGGTACTTTTTCTAATATTTTTTCCAAACTCTGCAGCTCTTGACAGAAACCCAAGTGTGATTGTTTTCAGTATGTTTCAGGATTGGTTTATTTGTAACATTTATTAGCCAAGTGCCCTGTTATGGTGTTCAAAGCATCAGCCTTCATTAAACCCAAAATTTAAATTTCTAAATTCTCATAAACCACAAGAAGTCTATTGTTGAGGCTTCTTAGCATTGTCAGAGAAGTAAGTAAGACTAGGAATCACATGCTGGTCAGTTTCTGCTACTTCTCTTTAAATCTTTTTCTTCTATATAAGCATTTTCTTAGCTGCCTGAATGGATGAAAACAGAATTGATGGCTGGCATCTTAAAGTTGTCAGCAAGACTGACCAGATTTGACTGAAGGAAAATAATAACAAAGGCTATTGTGTTCCCAATCTGAGACTACAATTGTTGTCATCCCAACAATGGGCATTAGGAGTTGTAATCTGATCCCATCTGGATTGTATCAAGTTACAAAGGTGGCTTTAGAGCACCCATTTCCCAGATTTCTCATCTTTTTAAATTTGCAATAATTTTAGGAAATATCTTCAAAACTCAATAGTACTTAACTAAGAGCTTTTTGTTGAGAACTTGGCTCATCCACCCACATGGGCACTTGTTTCAATTCCCAACTATTATGTATCACCAAGCTATTTTCCCAGTAGGCAGGTAACCTTCTTTTAGAACAGTGTTTCCCAACCTTGGCAACTTGAAGATATCTGGACTTCAACTCCCAGAATTCCCCAGCCAGAATTCCCCAGCCAGTGGGAAACACTGTCTTAGAATCTTTTCACTGTATCCCAATATCATTGAGTAATATGACAGTCAGTTTAGCTTCATGTTCATAGCATTATAAAAACCCTCCTTGTGTGTTGGCAAGAAGCCCCTGTACTTCTTTATTTATTTATTAAATTTATAGGAATTTATAGGAATTATTAAGCCAAAAAGTGACGTTGAATCAGATTGAACGAAATGACACAACAACCAAATTATACACCTGAATTAGAATGTCTAAAATACTAGAAGGACAGGTTTTTTATTGAGGCAAGTCAGCAATAGCAAAACAACAACTTAGTACAGACTCAATTTTTAAACGAGAATATTTAGGACATCCTACGTATCTGTTTATAGTAAATGGTTGCGTTCTCACCACATGTGGAATAAAATTCTCTGTTGAGAGGCAGATTGACACCGAGGTTCCCAATCTTTCTGCTGTCAGATGCAGCTCTTTAAGCAAAGATGTAACTTGTCTTCTAAACCTGAAATGGATGCCATTTTGGAATTGGAGAAATCAGCCTTTGTAACTTACACCTGTGGTGGCTTAAAATTCCAGTTTCTCTAAATGGCAGGCATTTCTGATCTAGATGGTATAGTAAACATAAATTTCCAATTAAGAACTGGATGCAGTTGTGGTAAAATGTAGCCGACATGCACTTTTCAATCTAACTTTAGGTATTCTGCAAAAACACCAAAGGCTTTGCCCCTTTCGCCTTCACAATGCTGAGGGAACTTAAATTTGCTTAAGCTAGTGATGTACTGGCAACAAACTTCATTTGAATTTGAGTGAATTGATTAAATTTAGGGCTGTGTGATAAAGGCCCCAAACTGACCCTAGACCAGTGATGACGAACCTTTATTCCCTCGGGTGCCGAAAGGCCATGGGTGTGTGCTATCGCACATGCACAAGTGCCCACGCCCATAATTCAATGCTGGGGAAGGGCAAAAACAGCTTCCCTCACACCTTGGAAGCCCTCTGGAAGCCGGAAAAGGCCTGTTTCCCAACTTCTGGTGGGTCCAGTAGGCTTGCGTTTCACCCTTCCCAGGCTCCAAAGGCTTCCCTGGAACTGGGGAAGGATAAAAACACCTTCCCCCAGCCCCCCGAGACTCTCTAGGAGCCAAAAACGCCCTCCCAGAGCCTCTGTGTGAGCCAAAAATCAGCTGACCAGCACACACATGCATGTTGGAGCTGAGCTAGGCCAACAGGTTGTGTGCCAGCAGATATGGCTCCATGTGCCATCACTGCCCTCTCTCATTGTTACTCCACTTACAAAATTTACAATGTTTTCATCAGGGGGCCTTGAGCTTTGTTTCTACTTGGGATAGAGAGGAGCTGTTTGTAGGGCTGAGGCTTTGGAAGACCTGCATGATACAAACTGCTGATGCTACTGCCACTTCCACCACCACTGCCCATTTAAACTAACCATGTGATTGTTTGTATTTTTGCAGGCAGTTTCTTGATTCGGATATGCCTAGGTATTATTTGTGAGCTGTCCCATATATTTTATTTCCTATCACGCACCTTTTTCAAAGCAGCATTGGGTTAGCAATGCTGTAGACTAAACGTACTTCCACCTACGTGAACACACCAGCTTCTTCCTTTCTTTTTTCCTCTTCTGCATCATTGGGCTTCTTTTTGTTCCATTTTGTTCCTTGGTTGTTGCTTTTTGTAACTTTTCTTTCAAAGGCCAGTGTTTTTCTTATTTCTCTCCGATCCATATATGCTCTCTTTGGGGATTGGGGACTGGGATATAGCTTTTTTTTCCCATTTGATTTCCTTCTATCCCTTTTTCCCCCCACACTATCTCTGCCAAAAAAATGCTGTCCTGTCCGGTCCATACTGAAACTCTTCCATCTCCTGCTTCTGTTTTTGGCAGTGACTCAAAAGGAGTTGAACTGATGCAGGCTTCATGAGACGCTGTGCCTCCGTATGACTGGGGATGAGATATGAGATTAGGGTAACCCCAAGATGGTGTGAAAGAGCCACCAATGGAGGGGGGGTGTTAACAGTCTTCCTAGGCAGTCTTCAGTCAGATGTGGGTGCAAAAACTGTTCAAAGTGCAGAAGCAACTGTACAAATTCAAGTATCAAATGGATTGCATGACTTGGACTGTGACAATGATTAGATATTTAAGCATCCCAAGGAGCCAATAAAATTGCCAACTCTGCATGCTAGGAAGATTGGAATTTACTGAAAATAATTCTTTAAATACTGACAAGATCCTGCTCACTGGCTGCGGTCTCATACATTGGAGAGACGTTAAGGAGGAAATTTACCTATGCCAAGCTAGAGAACAGGCTTAAAGGAGCTAGGTTGTGATGTGAAATGTAAGTAATTCTTCAAACGTTTCCCTATTTCCTAAGCCCAGTATAATGATTGACTTCTTTTGTTGAAGAATTTAAAATCAAACAACGAAAGCTAATGTGGAAAATGGAAAGAAAAATTGTCTGGTTGGTTTAGTTTAGTCTAATATTTAAATTAGGCCTCTTTTCTTCTCTGGAATCTAGACTTAAGACTTAGCATATGTTTGCTTTAGAGATGTCAGTGATAGAAAATATAATAAATAAGGATAAAATATCAACTTTAGTTGCAAGTCAGTATGCAGTTACTGTAACTATATTCTTAATGTATGAGGTCACTGTAAGAATTACAATTTTATTGCAGTGACTCTTAATTAATCCTTCAGAGTTAAAAATTTGGTACTAAAAATGTCATTAAAGATAATTGGCTGGAAAATACCACAAATAAATCGGACAAGACAGGTGTGGTCAGTGTGATTTATAGCTCAATTCACCTAAAACTGGAAGCATTTCCTCCCTTGATGCCAGTGTTTTTGTTCCTTCATCTGCAGTTTTCTGGAACTGAGTTTATGTTGTCTCTTCTAGGTACCATGATGGAACTGGTTTCCATTAATGGTTTCTTGTAGGATGTGGGTTTATACAACAAAGTTTACATCAGATTTTCTATGATGATCATCTAGGAGATGAAGTTGACATGGCTTTTACCTTCTGAGGATTAGAAAGGATTATTTTATAACTATTAGAATGAATATTTCTAATTTAGGACTTCCTTTTTCAGAGCCACTTAGATTTATGTATTGCTAAAATTCTTTTCATCTTACTATATCATTTTTGCACGGAACACCTTGCTTGTTCCTTCTTGTTAACTAGGGCATACTGAAGTTTGACTTGATGAAATAAAATTGCTGAATACTCCTCAATGCAGTATCAGAGAAGCTGTATTTTTTTAGGGAAGTACTATAGACTGAAAGTTTTTTTCCCTGTAAATCTTATCTTTGTGAAATCATTGTAGCACAGCCTGCCCAAATTTCATGCATTCCAGATGTGCTAAGATTACAACTCCAGGCTGCCAAATGATTCAGAGAGCTGTAAAGTCTTTAAAGTAATAGGTTGGGAGAAATTGAAACCTAATTCTCATACTGAAAATCACAATTCTGATAAGAACCTGGTTAATGAAAATTTCCTTGATTTCTTAATCTACAGATAGTATAGATTAAAAAATCTAATTGAATCACAGGACTGTTAGACTATCAACTAGAAAACAAGAGGGATATATCCAAAACAACATTCTGGTCTTCCTATTGTATACATGTCCTTCTACTAAGAGATTGAAGAGAGAACAGTATTGTAACTAATTTATGGCTAGTCTCTTCAGATCTTCATGCATCCCTGTGTAGCTGCCTCTCTGGGTAGCTTTTCTCAGACACCTATAAACAATGCTTTCTGACATTTTAATTTTTTTGTGTATCTGTACGTGTGTTTGTCTTGGGTTGCCTTCCACTTATAGCATTTCACTTGGAAATGACACTAGGTATTTTTGTCTCACTTTTCTCTCATACCCTTGCTTGATCTCTTACTGTTTCCCCTCCTTTTCTCTTCACTTCTACACTCTTCCTGTCCTAAACCTGTTTCCTTCCTTTTGGAATTTGTCTTTGACTTGCTCGTGTCTCAGTGAATTTAGCTCTTTTGGTTTTTGCAAAATGTCTGTGAAAATGTCTAGTGTGTTGAATGGAGTAGTTAATTGTGCGTCAACCAATAGTCAGATCCTCTTTACCAAGAGTCAACTCTTGTTCTTAGTAATAGGTCTATTGTTTAAAAAAATCTTCCAACAGGTGGATTTGTGTCTCTTATTATTAAAGAGGCTTCTGACTATGTTGATACTGAATGTTGGTGAGCTGTGATAGTGGAATGCCAGAATATTTTTAAATTTTGAGGATGCTCAGATAAAAATGAGGGAAAGGGAGGAAAGAGAAAAAGTCCCAGTATTTTGGTCATGTTTGGAAAGTAATTTCTGAAATGGCCTCTGGTATATGAAAATAAAATAAAATCGAACCAAGCATGTTTTACAAGAAAAAACCCATTGTAAGTGAAAATGTGATTGAAAGGAGATAGGTGGAAAATTAGCAGAATTGTGACCTCCTTTGGGTATTCCAACATGACCAGAGCAGCTAGTATGCCATGGAATTTATTCTTTATGGAAATCTGGATTTATTTATTATTTATTTATTTATTCGATTTTTATGCCATCCTTCTCCTTAGACTCAGGGCGGCTTACAACATGTTAGCAATAGCACTTTTTAAACAGAGCTAGGCTATTGCCCCCACAATCCGGGTCCTCATTTTACCCACCTCGGAAGGATGGAAGGCTGAGTCAACCTTGAGCCGGTGATGAGATTTGAACCGCTGACCTTCAGATCTACAGTCAGCTTCAGTGGCCTGCAGTACAGCACTCTACCTGCTGCGCCACCCCGGCTCATATTTCTGAAAAGGACATAATATTCCATAGCACCATAGGGTGCTATGCTTATGGACCGCCTAAATAAACTAAGTGTTGGCTGGTCCAAGTAATACAGATAGAAAATCCTGAAGTAAGGTAGTCCTCAACTTATGATCACAACTGAGTCCAAAATTTCAGTTGTTAAGAGAGACATTTGTTAAGTGAGTTTTGCCCCATTTTACAACCTTTTTTGCCACAGTTGATAAGTGAATCACTGTAGTTGATAAGTTAGTAACCCAATTATTAAGTGAATCTGGCCTTCCCACTGACTTTGCTTATCAGAAATATAACCACGGACCTTTGGACACAGCAACAGTCATAAATATGAACCAGTTGCCAAGCATCTGAATTTTGATTACATGATCACGAGGATGCTGCAACAGTTGTAAGTGTGAAAAATGTTCATAAGTCACAGTTTAGTACCATTGTAACTGTAAACGGTCATTAAATGAACTGTTTTAAGTCAAGGACTACCTGCACAGCTTGAGTGGGCTCCAACTTTCACATACAAATGTGATGGGTTGTATAATGAAGGTTTCTATTATTATTATTTTATTATTATTTATTAGATTTGTATGCCGCCCCTCTCCAACGACTCAGGGTGGCTCACAACAATAATAGAAACAATATAACAGTGAAACAGATATAATAAGCAGAATTCAAATATGGAATAAGAAATGAGAGTGACTGTCTTAGTTATAACACCCAGAGAACAGGAATAAACCAACTTTAAGCAAGCTCACTCTTCTCATTAAAAGTTTGGATTTTAAGTTATCTAGTCCCTGTTTTTTGAAAGTATTAGTTTTATTCACAGATGGGTCACGTAAATTCATTTATCATGAATGGCACAGCAAAGTTTGAGAACTTCTGGACTAATACCTATGGTGCAGAATATATTTTTCACACTAAGGATTACAGGCATAATAGTCCACAATTTTGAAAATTGTTAAATGCAAAAAAAGGTGGGGGGGAATTAGCTACAAGCACTTTGTAACAAGCCTCTGCCAAGGTAATACTGAAAATGTTTCAAGTGATGTAGAATTGAAAGCAATACTGAGCATCCTCACTTTTTCTTTCTTTTTTTCTGATTGTGCTTGCCCAAAATTAGTATCTCCTTCCAATGGAAGAAATATTATTTATTCTAATAGATCTGTCTGAAAAGAAGTAGCCTTGGATTGCTTTAGGCAATACTTAATGATGACCAGTTATTTCTATCTCAAGGAAGGATCTTTTTTCAATTGCTATCTAAGGGTATTGCTTCTTCCCCACTTTCTCTTTTAGACGGCATCTTAAATTGAATTTTTGGGTGATTTCTGGTGGAAATGGGATTCCTGGGCATTGCAGTGGCTGCAGATATCAGCCGTGGGGTTGAAAACAGATAGAAATATACTCTGCTGGTTCTCTTCCTTCCCGTGGGTCTGATAATAGTTGGTGTTGATTGGGAACGAGAGGTCTCACCCTCTATTCCAACTATGTGGGTGCCATAGATTTTTGGTGGTCTCTCCACACATATTTAAGAGTTACATGAGAAAATATTATTTTACTGAAAGAGTAGTAGATCCTTGGAACAAACTTCCAGCAGACGTGGTTGGTAAATCCACAGTAACTGAATTTAAACATGCCTGGAATAAACATATATCCATTGTAAGATAAAATACAGGAAATAGTATAAGGGCAGACTAGATGGACCATGAGGTCTTTTTCTGCCGTCAGTCTTCTATGTTTCTATGTTTCTACATAAAATCACAAAATCAGATGGTTGAGATCATCTGTCACCATTATCACATCATCATTGTTGAGGGACTATTAATAGATGATGAGATTCAAATGTGCTTCCCTGCTCCTGGCATACTAAATGATGCTGACGATGTCTTCTCCTGGTACCTGGAGGCTGTGGGCTCTGCCCTGTGGAACCTCATTCCCTCTTCAGTAGACCCAACCCTTATGTCCTTCCAGAAAGCCTTCAAAACATGGTGTGTGTGGTTTTTTCATGAGGTCTGAGGATCCCCTAATAGTAGGGAATCATCACTGTGTCTACATCATGTATAGCATTCCTATTTTATCGCCCAAAACTCTTGATTTTAATAATTGAATTGTTTTAATTCTTTTTATAATATATGTAAAGAATCAGTTTCATTATAGGCTCCTGATGTGAAATGGGCAGCTACCTAAATAAAAACAGTTTCAAAATAAGAATGAGTCAGTAGATCTCACAATTGCTTGGAATCATTTTTGTCTGATATTATTTATTTATTTATTCGATTTTTATGCCGCCCTTCTCCTTAGACTCAGGGCGGCTTACAACATGTTAGCAATAGCACTTTTTTAACAGAGCTAGGCTATTGCCCCCACAATCCGGGTCCTCATTTTACCCACCTCGTAAGGATGGAAGGCTGAGTCAACCTTGAGCTGGTGTACTCTCAGTTCTAATCCTGTTTATTGTTTAATGCCCTATTTTTATGTAACTCCCTTTTCAAGTGCTGCCTTCCTCTTTCCCTATTTTTCTGCCATCTTCTCTCTTTTCAGAAATATTTTTTATCTATATGGGGCCATTAAAAAATAATAATTATCATCTACCCAAGACCTTCCTTGAGAATTACCAGTGATGCCTTCACTTTTGCCTTTCAAACTAGATATTATATTTTGGGCCAGAGTACTCCAGTATGGCTACATCATTCAGACAGATCTATGTGTGTGTAGGTGTAAGTGTGTGTAGGTGTGCATTTGTGCATGTTTGTGTTTTGCTCCCATTAATACTGTTTTGGAATAATTTATAGTCTTTTATTAACCTGGTATTTTATTTTTTCCGCTGCAGGACTTTTTACCAGTTTGAAGCTGCGTGGGATAGCTCCATGCATAACTCTTTGCTCCTGAATCGCGTTACCCCTTACAGAGAAAAAATCTACATGACCCTCTCTGCTTATATTGAGGCAAGGAATTCATAATGAACCTTCATAATGTTCTCTGTGCAATTGCCAGATCCACATTGGCCTCTGCAAGGCTATGTTTCAAAATTTGTATGATGCCAAGCATAACCTCATGATCCAAGTCCACCCTTTTCTGTATACGTACAACCAGGAATATAGAATGATTTGAGATAGTGTTTAATACTTCATTACCAATGATATTCAACCTTGGCTGATGCTGAGAAAGCTACTGAGCGAGATCAGATTTGGAACTTTATAAAAGTGAAACATGTTGACTGGATTCAATATTCCCTCCAAAATCCCATAAAAAGACAACAACAAATCAACTTTTTATTTATTTTATTTATTTATTAATTGGACTTATATGCCACCCCTCTCCATGGACTCGGGGCGGCTTACAACATTTTAGTAAAAAAATTATTTATTTATTTATTTATTTGTTTGTTTGTTAGATTTGTATGCCGCCCCTCTCCGTAGACTTGGGGCGGCTAATAACAATAATAAAAACAGCATATAACAAATCTAATATTTAAAATAACTAAAAAAAAACTTATTAAAAACCAAACAAGCACACACAAAAACATACCATGTATAAATTGTATAGGCCTAGGGGGGAAGGGGATATCTCAGTTCCCCCATGCCTGACGACAGAGGTGGGTTTTAAGGAGCTTACGAAAGGTGAGGAGGGGGGGGGCAATTCTGATCTCTGAGGGGAGCTGGTTCCAGAGGGCCGGGGCCGCCACAGAGAAGGCTTTTCCCCCGGGTCCCGCCAGTCGACATTGTTTTGTCGACGGGACCCGGAGAAGGCCAATTCTGTGGGACCTAACTGGTCACTGGGATTCGTGTGGCAGAAGGCGGTCCTGGAGATATTATGGTCTGAGAATAAAACATTCTAGGTCAATTAATAGGATAATAACTTTGAAAAAATTCTTAAAACTAAACATTTAAAATCCAAAAGTCACACACATACTATCACACCAGATACATTATGACCCCAAGCCTGGTGACATAAATGTGTTTTCAAATTCTTACGGAAGGCAAGGAGGGTGGGGGCAGTGCGAATCTCTGGGGAAGTTGATTCCAGAGGGCCAGGGATCCCACAGAGAAAGCTCTTCCCCTAGGCCCCACCAGCCGTCATTGTCCGGTTGACGGGACCCTGAGGAGACGAACTCTGTGTGACCTAACCAGATGCTGGGATTCGTACGGCAGAAGGCGGTCTCGGAGATAATCTGGTCCTATGACAAGTAGGAATGCAAGAAAAGTACACAGATATAGAAATGTAATCGCCAGTTTAAGCTTGGTTTTATTTTTAAATCATTTTTTTTAATGTGAAGGAAAAACAAAGCTTGGGGTCAGAGTCGAGAGGAATTAGCCTGGAGTTCTTACATTCCAATAAACAGTCCAGGTCCCACCCCTCTTGAATTCAATTAACTCTTATATAGCACCAATTTAGTACTGTCCATTAGTTGACTAAAATCTTCTGTATAAATCAACTTACCTGGAGCTTAATGTGTGGTCCTGATCATTCGGGCCTGGCAGTATAATAAGATTATGCTCTCATTTCAGATGGAGAACTGCACCCAACCTGCTGTCATCACCAAAGATTTTTGTATGGTCTTTTACTCCAGAGATGCCAAACTCCCTGCTTCCCGATCAATCCGCAATCTTTTCGGAAGTGGAAGCCTTCGAGCTTCAGAAAGGTAAGAAAGGCCAGAAGGCAAGAACATCTTATTAGGACAAAGAAAATACTCCTGATCAACTGAAATGGAAGCTGTAGGTGTATCTTTTCATAGACATTAACTATGTTATGTTCACTGTCTTTATTTATTTATTTTATTTATTGGATTTATATGCCCGCCCCTCTCCGAGGACTCTTTAACTAAGGACAGTTAGGTTCCATATAAAACTTTCAGCTTAACATTAAAATTCTCTTAAAAAACAGGATTTGGTCCTCTCATCTTGAAAGATGAGATGGAGTAAAATGATTCCTTGAATTCTTTTTAATATGTTTGTGAGTGACATAGGGGAAGGTTTGGTAGGGAAGGTTTGCCTATTTGCCGATGACTCTAAAGTGTGCAATAGGGTTGATATTCCTGGAGGGGTCTGTAATATGGTAAATGATTTAGCTTTACTAGATAAATGGTCAAAGCAATGGAAACTGCAGTTTAATGTTTCCAAATGTAAAATAATGCACTTGGGGGAAAAGGAATCCTCAATCTGAGTATTGCATTGGCAGTTCTGTGATAGCAAAAACTTCAGAAGAGAAGGATTTAGGGGTAGTGATTTCTGACAGTCTCAAAATGGGTGAGCAGTGTGGTCGGGCGGTAGGAAAAGCAAGTAGGATGCTTGGCTGCATAGCTAGAGGTATAACAAGCAGGAAGAGGGAGATTGTGATCCCCTTATATAGAGCGCTGGTGAGACCACATTTGGAATACTGTGTTCAGTCCTGGAGACCTCACCTACAAAAAGATATTGACAAAATTGAACGGGTCCAAAGACGGGCTACAAGAATGGTGGAAGGTCTTAAGCATAAAACGTATCAGGAAAGACTTAATGAACTCAATCTGTATAGTCTGGAGGACAGAAGGAAAAGGGGGGACATGATCGAAACATTTAAATATGTTAAAGGATTAAATAAGGTTCAGGAGGGAAGTGTTTTTAATAGGAAAGTGAACACAAGAACAAGGGGACACAATCTGAAGTTAGTTGGGGGAAAGATCAAAAGCAACGTGAGAAAATATTATTTCACTGAAAGAGTAGTAGATCCTTGGAACAAACTTCCAGCAGACTTGGTTGGTAAATCCACAGTAACTGAATTTAAACATGCCTGGGATAAACATATATCCATTGTAAGATAAAATACAGGAAATAGTATCAGGGCAGACTAGATGGACCATGAGGTCTTTTTCTGCCGTCAGTCTTCCATGTTTCTATATAACATAGTCATAAGAATGGTGAATCTTCTATTACCTCATTCTGTTTTTTCACTTTCTTATACAGTAACCGTGTGACTGGAGTCTATGAGCTCAGCCTCTGCCGAGTTGCTGATGCTGGAAGTCCAGGTAAAAAGTGTTGTCTTGATGAGTCTCCGTGACGTTTTGGGCTTATACCTAAACAAGAGGGATATAACTTTAGAAGACAAGACTTAATTGTTGCTTGAACTTACAAAATATGAGTGTGTTACATACGCTTATAGAACACAGCGATGCTGAATAAAGATTTCCTGTGTAGGTATGCAAAGGAGACGAAGGCGTGTGTTGGACACCTCTGTGGCCTATGTACGAGGAGAAGAGAATTTAGCTGGGTGGCGACCCCGTAGTGATAGTCTCATCTTGGATCATCAGTGGGAACTGGAAAAACTGAGTCTTCTACAAGAAGTAAGATAACCGCCAGTTTCACATCAACTTCCCATAGTCCTGCCCAACTAATGGACCAGGTGGCAAGAGTAGATTGAAGTAGAGCAAAATACTTAAAATACTCTTCCCCATCCTGGATGCCCTCTAGATCAGTGTTTCCCAACCTTGGCAACTTGAAGATATTTGGACTTCAACTCCCAGAATTCCCCAGCCTGGGATATTCTGGGAGTTGAAGTCCAGATATCTTCAAGTTACCACGGTTGGGAAACACTGCTCTAGATGTATGGATTCTAACTTCCACAGTTCTCCACCTGGCATGGCCATTTCTGATCAAGAAAGGTATCAATAGCAATCTCCCCTTTCTTTTCATAGGTTGAGAAAACAAGACATTATCTGCTCTTGCGTGAGAAGCTGGAGACAACTCAACGCTTAGGTCTGGATTCCTTGTCCTCAAGCTCCAGTGAAGATTCTGATTCCCGTAGCACATCCTATGTCTCATCTCCAATCTCTGCAGATGGTACCCCAGAAGGGAGGCCTTTACCTCTTGATATTCCTAGTGAGAGACAGAAAGAACTTGCAGTCAAGGTATAGAATATGGAATGTGCCTCTCTGCTTGGAAAGGGCTGGAAAAGTTGTCTTCATATTTGCTTTAAGTCTGTGATCCGATGCGTGTTTTTGTACCTGCGTTCTAAAGGCATCTGAATATTCTCTGCAAGTTCCAGTAGTATTTTTTTTCTGAAAAACAACAGTCATTTCTGAGTGAAGAAATAACATTTCTTAGCAGAAAAGCTTTCTCAGAAAAGAGCATTTCCTTAATTTGAAGGCCCATTAAGAATATCTGTAGATTTCTAATATAGGCATAGTTCCCTCTAAGCTGAGCAGTGAGCAATCGCTCACTTAAAAATCATCATCAACTCAGAGTTTTCCAAACCTGCCCAGAAGCCAAGAGGGAAAGAGAGGGAAGGAGAGAGAGAGGAAGAGAGGAAGAGAGAGAAACAGATAGAAAAGAGAGAGGAAGGAAAAGAGAAAAAAAAAGAATGGGAGTAAGGAAGAGAGAAAGAAAATCGAAATCTAGTTTGAAACTAGCTCAACTATTTAAGTGGCATTTTGATATTGATAGAGTTGCCCTATTATGAGCTCACTGTTATAGACACACAGTACAGTATTTTATTTTGAAATTCTCTGAGGCAAAACAGGGTGGGTTTTTTATTTGTTTGTTTGTTTGTTTGTTTGTTTATTTATTTATTTATTATTTCTGTGCCGCCCAGTCCCGAAGGGACTGCCGCTCAGACACTATACTTTTCTGCCCACCCCCCCAAAAAATTAGAGGGAACACTGCATATAGGTACATGGTAGTAATTTCTAGCAACACTATTTTTTATCGTCAGTTACAAATATTTGTTTTGTGCTGTTACAAAAATTATTCCTTTCCCCCCACTTTTTTCAAAGCTTCGAACGTTTGATTGAAGTCCTTATTAGCCTTTGCTGCTCTTGGAAGAGAGAAGGAGAGAAAGGAGGGAGACCTATAGAGAGGCAGACAGAAAGGCAGGAAGACTGTCCATAGGAATAAAAGTTATCCAAACTTGTTCAGCTGCAAGCAATACTCACTTAATTACTTGTCGAATGGTTTAATAACCATTGAAAAAGTTTTTGACAATCTCAGAAAGAGAGCTTGACAACCTATAAAGCACTTTTGACTGTTGTAAAACGACATGCTGCCCAAACCCTCATGGTCATGTCAACCACTTGCCATCTTACATTTACAACCAGTTGCAGCTTCCCATGGTCATGTGACTATGATTTGCCTTTTTTTGGGAGGGGGGTCATTTTCTGATTTAAAAATGGCAAAAAATGCCCATTGGAGAGGCTAGATTTGCCTGATGACCACATGCTTTATTTAATGACAGTGGTGAATCACTTTATGATTGTTATAAATGCAAAATCAAGTCAGGTAGTATGGTGATTCTCTAAAGCAGTGTTTCCCAACCTTGGCAACTTGGAGTTATTTGGACTTCAACTCCCAGAATTCCCCAGCCAGCATCCGCTGGCTGGGGAATTCTGGGAGTTGAAGTCCAAATATCTTCAAGTTGCCAAGGTTGGGAAACACTGCTCCAATGCCACCCCATTGTGATGTTAAATAGGGGATTATCCATATACTTATTTTTTGTTATCGTCAGAATCAAAACTCATTTTCTCTTTCTCCATTTTTTGTGCAGTGCTTGCGCCTTCTTACACATACCTTTAACAGAGAGTACAGCCATAGCCATGTGTGTGTCAGTGCAAGTGAGAGCAAGGTAAAACACCTTCTGTGCTTTCATACCTAGTTTTATTACTTATTATTTTAAAACCTAATCCATTTCAGAATTGACTTCCAGAGTACTGAATAAAGCTGATAAATTTATCTCGGGATACATTGGATTTGGGGGCAAAAAAAGGAAACTAACCTATATACAGTAAAATATCAAATTCTGATAATTGTGAAATGATGGAATCCCACCAGATCTGAAATGTTCTCATCCTGAACTTCTACTTTGTGTTGTGGAACAAATTACAAGTTGCCCTATAGCAGTGTTTCCCAACCTTGGCCACTTGAAGATATCTGGACTTCAACTCCCAGAATTCCCCAGTCAGCATTCGCTGGCTGGGGAATTCTGGGAGTTGAAGTTCAAATATCTTCAAGTGGTCAAGGTTGGGAAACACTGCCCTATAGGACTTATTCTAACTTCATTCTGATGTCCTAAACTTTTCTCTTCTGCTGCATGCGTTCCCTTTAGTAGAATAAAGATAACTGAGCATAATTTGTAGACATTAGGGTGCCTGTTTTCTGAGAAGGTCCTGAATATATAGTTGCAAAAATGCAACCAAGATTTGGAGATATTTGTTTTCAGGCAAGCATATCCAGTGACAGATTCTTTTTATAACCAGCTATCTGAAATGTCGGTGACTCTGCTGAGAGACCCCTCCATGTCAGGCCTTGGTAGCGCAACTTTGACGCCCTCTTCAACCTGTCCATCACTGATTGAAGGCCATTATGGTACTACAGAGGCCAGGTAAGAAAGGTGGCAAGGCTAAAAATGTCAGGGTTGTTTATGTATCAAAGGTACATAGTTTTACTATTTATTTATGTATTTATTTATTGTTTATTTATTTATTTATTTATTTATTTATTTACTTACTTACTTACTTACTTACTTACTTACTTACTTACTTATTTATTTATATTAGATTTGTATGCCGCCCCTCTCCATAGACTCGGGGCGGCTAACAACAGTAAAAAGACAATACAGTAGTACCTCTAGATACGGGCTGCTCCACATGCGAGTATTCCAAGTTACGAGCCAAGACGTGAGCAAAATTTCTGTTCGACACCCGAGCTCAAATTCGGGATACGAGCCGAGCGTCCACTAGGTGGCGCAAGAATTCCATGTTTCCAGTTATATCGGCGTGAACAGCAAAATCTAAATGCATTCGTTCGAGATGCGAATTGATCGACATACGAGCTCGGCTCTGGCACGAATTAAACTCGTATGTCGAGGTACCACTGTATGAACAAATCTAATATTAAAAGTAATGTAAAAAACCTCAATTTAAGAAACCAATCATACATACAGACATACCATGCATGAATTTTATAAGCCTAGGGGGAAGGGAATATCTCAGTTTCCCCATGCCTGACGACTATGAAAAATAAAGGCCACTGCTCAAAATGTAATTGAGGTTATAAAGCTGCTTTTCTCTGCAGAACTCTCCAGCTCCCTTCGAGAGTAGAAAGTCCTGAAATTGAGCTCACCATCGAAGGAGACAAGAAGAAATCCCCGGTTTGCGGGCCTGAAGACGATAAGGAAATCCAGCGCCTTTTGGTTCCTGATATTCAAGAGATTCGGGTCAGGTAAAAACTATGGGCAAGTGGAACAATTAGCAACTTGGCCAAAACTGTGAATGTTATTCCAAGCTCCTTCTTCGTTGTGGCAACCCCTGAGATATTATAACACTACTATCATGTCTCCCCTAGTCCTTCTTTTGATTAAACTGGACACTCCCAATCCAAGCTGGACAGTGGTAGTTGCTCCCAGTTCAGTCCAGTTCTCCGAACTGGTAGCAGTAGTGGCAGGAAGCTCTGCCTATCTGCCCATGATGCTTCTGCGCATATACAGAAGTGTTGTGTGTGCACACAACTGCCCGCGCAAACCAGTAGCATTTAGAACCCACTACTGAAGCTGGTCCAGATTATCAGAGGAATAATTTCTTTCCAATTATATTGACCCATCCCAACTGTCAGTCTTCCAGATGTGCCAGGGACCACAAAATTGCTTCGTAGGGTTGATTGTTGAGCACATACTGTGAAGTTTGTATGTAATTATTAAGTGGGATGCTAATGTGTTTCCTCTACAGCCCTATTGTCTCCCGAAAAGGCTACCTACACTTTCTGGAACCCCATACAAATGGGTGGGTGAAACGCTATGTGATTGTGAGACGTCCCTATGTCTACATCTACAACAACGACAAGGATTCTGTGGAGAGAGCAGTCCTCAATCTCTCATCAGCTCAGGTGGAATACAGTGAAGACCAGCAGGCAATGCTAAAAGTAAGAGCAAACTTTGTTCAATTAAGTATCTCCACAACAGGTTGCTTTCTTTACTTCCTTTTCTAAGAAATGCTATAGTAAGGTTGTTTTTGGCATCACTGTGTTCTGCCGGCATGTCCCAACTGCCCGTAATTACAGGGTAATTAGTCCAAAAAGACACACACCACACGATAGAAGGAAAACCAAAAGTCTTTATCAACAGAAAAGCAGAAAAAACTCCCTTTTCAAATGTCAAAGGGATTTTCTGGTACACACAAGGCACAGGTTAAATGCAATCCAATTTCTCACCCAGTAACTGGAAAATTGAGTCCAATTCCAAAGTCCAGAAAGGCCACACACAGTCTAAAACAGGGAAACAGCAAAACCACGATCTTGACGAAATGATGAATCAGATAAACTTCCACAAGGCTAAACCAGCTCTTTTTATCTGTAGCACTAATTATAGCAGCCCCACCCAACCACAGGTGGCCTCACTTATTTCCTGTAATAATCCTTCAGTTGTTCTCTCCTATGCATCACTCTACGCATGCGTGGGTCCGTCATACGTTCTTGTTCAGAATCCAGGGATGATAAGGATGATTGATCTCCTCCTGGGCTGTCTGCCAAACTCCCCTCTTCCCTGCTACTCACGCTTCTTTCATCAGAGGAGCCTTCGTCGGCAGATTCTATCGGGAGCAAAACAGGCCTGTGGCATGTGGATGTTTCCCCCACATCCACCTCCACATTCCTTGGGGCAGGAGCTGGGCCAGAGCCAACTACAACACACTGTAAATAGGGTTTAAGGCAGAAAATCACTTAAGAGTCAGTTTGGCCTAATGGTTAAGGCACCAGGTTAGAAGGCAGGAGACTGAGAGTTCTAATCCTGCCTAAGCCATGAATGCTGATTGATCTTTGGCTAGGCATTTTTTTTAGTCCAACTCCCATTACAGGGTAGTTGTTATGGAGAAAATAAGAGGAGGAGGTTGTGTTGGATATGCTTACTGCCTTAGGTTATTTATAAAATTTATCTTTATAATAAATACTGTATATTAATAAATAATATGATGGATTTTGGGGGATTAGAAAAATAACAAAATCCATTCTGATTAATGTGGGTTGCAAGTTCCATATTAGCAAAATAACATGTGCAGCAAATATTTCAGAACCAGGACTGTTGCAATATGGATTGTTTAGACTGGCATGGAAAATATGGATCTGGGTTTACGTGGTTTGATTTCTGTAACGCGTAGTCATTGTAGTTGCAGTTACTATGTACCGCAGTCATCTTGTTGTTCTATGAATGAGTCTGACAAACAACTTTTTACTTGGTTTAGACCCCTAACACTTTTGCAGTGTGCACTGAACATCGTGGAATTCTGCTACAAGCGAGCAATGATAAGGACATGCATGACTGGCTGTATGCATTTAACCCACTCCTGGCTGGATCAATAAGGTAACTGAATGCCTTAAAGCAGTGTTTCCCAACCTTGGCAACTTGAAGATATTTGGACTTCAACTCCCAGAATTCCCCAGCCAGCGAATGCTGGCTGGGGAATTCTGGGAGTTGAAGTCCAGATATCTTCAAGTTGCCAAGGTTGGGAAACACTGCCTTAAAGGACTCCTCTTTAGAATGACTTTCCAAAGATGTTGCTTTTGTCTTGCACAAACAGCTCCCATTAGACTTGCTAAATAGCTGGTATAAAATTATGGAAGGAACCAATTGAAAAAAGGTTCTTCTAGAAGAAGAATAAACTGGTTCTTTTATACTACTGTTAAAGATGTGCAATCTCTGATTCAGCTGAGATTCCTGCACATGGGTGGAAGTCTGAAGCATAATTCCTCTTTTTCCCCTTCAAGTCTTTACATTTATTCTATCTTGGCTTCTCCAACAGATCCAAATTATCAAGACGAACAACAACCCAGGCAAGAATTTAACTTAAAAGAGCTTCCCACCTCAAAAAATCCAGAAAAAGTGAAATAATGGGTGCTGTTGGAAGATCCCCATCTGAAAATTGGATTTTCCCTGTCAATTCATCTCCTCCGATGCCTGTGCCACAGAGTGATCCATCATGAGTTACAGCTTCATTGGGCAAACTCATTCCCCTTGTGTAATTTTAAAAGGGTAGCATTCCCTGGAATTCTTGCACATATGTGATCTTCCACTCTTCTCTTTATTGGGTGGCTTATGACTACTAACAAAGCAAGAGCTTTTTTCTTTCCTTCTGTGTTTTTGCTTTCATAATTCGTAAATCAATTGTTCAATCTAAAGAGATAGGAATTTGCAAGAGTGGCCGTTAATGCTATTTAAAGAGATAAAAGTGATAGAATTATGTGCTGCTAATTCATTACTTAACTGTTGACATTTTACAAATTACTTGATAGAGAAAGAGTAGTATGAGATTATATTTATAAAGTATTTATTTCTATTTACTTCACTGAAAATAATACGCATTCTGTTAATCGTGCATTTTCGGGATCTCCCCTAACTTATGCATATTCCTGGTGTTGGACTGCATTTTTGGTAAAGGAAGAGATACCCAAAGGAGCCAGGGTGGTGATGCAAGAAGAATCCATCTCTGTTTTATGTGACTATCTTTATTTTCTTTTCAAGCTGCATTTTTTTGACTGGACATTCCTTTCCAGTTTGTTTAATTAACAACATTCTCCTGCTCCCCTCCACTAACACAGAGTTTTTGTTTTTTAAATGCTATGACTGAAGGCAAAGGAACAGCCACAAAAAAACAGAGGATTTCCCCCACTTTTCTGCTGCTTTTTCTTTTGCAGCAGAGGCAAAGTAACGACACGGACACAAAGAGCTGGATTTAAAATGGGTCATTTTTATTAATTAAATTTGCATAATTTATTCATAAAATTAGCATAAAATTAACTATAACCCTAACAAGGATACGCAGGGTCAAACAATTGCTTCCGGGGCGGAAAATGACGTCAGAAAAACTTCCGGGGCAACTTATGGGCGTAGCTCCATGCTGATCCAGGTGAAGGGCCCCACCCTCACCTGGATCTCTGCCATGCATCTGCATGTGGGAGGTCTCGCCGTCTAACCCCTACAAGGAGAAAGAAATGGGCGGGACCCAAAGACAGGTTCCCCCCAATTGCTCAAGAGCATAAGCAGTGACCCGCTGGATTGGACCGCTGGCCAATTTAGTCCAAGCAGCAGCTTGTTCTCACAGTGGCTGACCAACTGCACAAGGAACCCCACCAGTCTCCCAGAAGATGGCCTTTCGAGGCAGTCGCCCAGCTATAAAGGCTAATAGCCACCAATCCCCACTATTTCTATGAATTGGTCCAACCCTTTTTTGAAGTCAGTCAAGCTGGTAGCCGGCACCACATATCCCGAGCAGAATAATTTGTGAAGGAAAAGTTTAAGCAGGTTCCCCTCCCAAATATTATTTTGCTCCAAGAATTTTGCTTTGCATTAATTAAAAAGGAGCCCATGAAGAAGGAAGTATAGCAAGCACTGACCTTGTCTTCACAAGGACGAATAGCTGGCACTGAACATGCGCTGTTCCTAAAAGGAAAATGCTGGTGAGAGAGAGCCTTAATCCTCTCCCTGTTGCCAAATATTATTCGTGGCATGGAACAGTTCTCCTCTACCCTTCTGCCATTTCACTCAATTAGGGTTGTAGTTTATTTATTTATTTATTATTTGGATTTGTATGCCGCCCCTCTCCGAAGACTCCCAGATTTCCCTGCCAACATGGTCATAGTAGCTCTACATGCGTGGAAGATACCAGATGAAAGAAAGCTATCAGGAGTGGGTGAATTCAGGATGCTTCTCATTAGCGATGTCATAGATAATATTTAATTATGGTGTAATACAGCCATTTGAAAGGGTAGACTGTAGGCGATGCACGCAGTGCAAACTCAAGAGATGGTGTCTAGTCTTCCCACAGCAAAGAAAGAACTACTATTTGTTGGTTGCACTTAAAACTGATTGTCTGAAAAAGATAGTTTGTTTTCTTTTCTGAGAAAAGTAGATTTAGAGAATTCAGTGGGAATATAGCAAAGATGAAAGGGATCTTTATGCAGGAAAGGGTGTGCCTTTCGGTCACTATAGGAAGTAAAGCTGTTAAAAATCTCCTTCAAAATACACTTGTTATCTTACTGTGCTTTACTTTTTTTCTTTTTCAAATGCTAGAATTCCAAGTGGAATGGACCAATTGGAAAATGAAGCTGACCAAAGCATAGACACTGAAAACAAATCAATCCCTAGCACTAAGTAGTCGAGGAAGATATTTTCATTTTTATTAAAATTTTAGAGTAATCTTAAAAGCAAAAATGTTTTATCTCAGAGTTGGTTTTGTTTTCTTGTTTTTTTTTTTAATAAAATGGGTATCTACCGGTATGTAAGCCAACCTTTGGCAAGCCTCTGAAGATCCCCAGCCCTTCTAATGTATGTTCTTAGGAATGTGGCATATTTCACTAATAGTGAATCTTGATTTGCACAGCATGGATACACTTTGGTTTTATTGTCTCCCACTGTTTTGTTGCATCCATTGGTCCTCTGTGTGATGCCCAGATGAAAGTTTAAGGATATACTGTTTGAATTCCATGTGCATGTGATGTGATATGTGTGAATGTAAAGGCAAGAATGTCACAATCCCTTCGGCATAGTTTCAGTGGATTAGCAAAAGTTTCCCAGAGGTACAAAAATACAGGTTTCAGCAGGAATAACTCCAGAATTCTTTTGTAATGTTGTAGTCTCTGGCTGGAAGATACTTGCTGGGTTCACACAACATTATCAAGCCAATTGCTTCTTTTTAGTTTAATATTGTTGTGTGAATGCAGAAAATGTGGGTTGTTGTTTTATGATCTGGTGTGTTGTATAAAATTAGTTAACTGTGATTTATTCTGTAAACCAGGACTTAATGGTGTTTGAACACAGCCACTATATAATCGTGAGATTTTCTACATTTTTTTTTCAATTAACACTCTTAAGACAGCATTTTCTTCTTTCAAGAAACTCCATTCTTAAACATCATAAACATAGGACAAAGCCTAGTAGATCCAGTCTCTTACTGATCTGGGGTCAAAATTGAGAACCATGGACCGGTCCAGACATTGCTGAACTACAGCTACCAGCTACTGCCTGAAGCATAGATAATAATGAAAGATGCTGGAAGCTGTAGTTCAGCAAATCTATGAAGAATACAGGTTTCCATTCCTTTACCTAACGTAAACACTTGCCTTGCTCTTTAAGAATTATTCTTAGCACTAGTTCTTAATTCTGATCAAACACTAATTAAGTTGGGACAACTGTTTGGGCAGAATGCCTTACCCTAATTTTAAAAAGGGCTATTGCTAACATGTTGTAAGCCGCCCTGAGTCTAAGGAGAAGGGCAGCATAAAAATTGAATAAATCAATAAACAAACAAACAAACAAATAAATGCACAAGAAAGGTATTTTTACTGCCCATTCAGTGAGAAGATTTAAGAGATTGTCAAGTGACATGTTGATTTACTTTAATCTTCATTATTTACTCTTTGTGTTTGCAAAATAGCAAAGAATTATGACTTTAAAAACAGCCTTGATAGGCAGTTTTATTCATTTCAGCTTTCCAGCCTGAAGCTGCTTCCAGACAATATGTTTACAGTAAAATTGTGTATGTCTTGTTCATTCACATTTAACAAAGAATTAACTCTACAAAGTCATCTTCCAGTAAACCTTGTGTTTTTCTAGTGGTGCTCCTGCCTTTAAAAAAAACCCCCGAAGAAACTCACACTTTAGGAAAAGGAATAAATAAGCAGTGACATCTATTTGAAGCTGTGCTGGCTGGGAAAACTACCTAAATTAGGACAGTTAGAAAGGTGTGTCATCGAGATAAGGGATTGACATTTGGGGATGCCTTCCATTTTTGTATTTCTTGCCATAAATTTCTCACTGCAAGGCCAATTCATCATTTTTAATGAAGTTCCTTTTTTCAAAATGCTTTGTCCTTTAACCCATGTTAGTCATTTAATTGTTCTAAAAATACCCCACAAGGCAGATTAATGCATGTTTGATTTAAAACAAGTTTCCAATGTTTTCCTTTACACAGATACTACAATATCAGCAACAGTTTTGAGTAGCATCATGTAAGTCAAGGACTAGCTTTGTAATGCTTGTGCACCAGGAATCATGACCCTTGTATCACCCAGAACATTTCAAAATTAAATGTTTTCTTTTTTTTAAAATGGCTGAAATCATACCATGAAGTTTGGGGTAAATGTGCCAAAATTTGGTGAACTAATTAACCTTCTGCTATTAGAATTGAAGAATTTTCATTTTGGTAATCATGCCAGATGTCACCTAACATACTAAGCTACAGACTGGGAACCACTTACCTCTAAAGCAACTCTGCTCTTGGTTATTCCATTTGCAACAACTTTTCAAAGGAAGCTATGAAATATTTGTTCCCTCTCAAAAGGAAGTTTTATTAAAATGTACGACACAGAATTTAGCTATTTAATTAGAAGATTTGGCATACTTGCTATATATTTAAATAATTGCACTAGAGCATTTTTGTAGTAAATGACTGAATTTTAAAAAATAATCCCATACTCTGATCCTGAGATAACGATAATAATGATTGATGATAAAGATAGATAACAGACAGACAAGATAGATAAGATAGGTAAGACAGATAATCCATGAATGGAATTTAATAGCTTTTTGGTATAGAAAAAGTGAAATTTCAATGTAGAAAGTCCACTGTGCTTCAGGTTATAATTTACAGTGAGAAACAATTATTTTCTGGCACGATATATTATCCTAATCCTGGAAGCATGCTAAATCTAAACATTAAATTACCAGTATCTCATGGAAATTCAATTGTTTTTCATTTAACGGTGATTCTTGCTTTCTTATTAATAGCTGGCCTATCACCCACCAAATGAATTATTTAATTAGACCAAATAAAACCTAATTTGCAAACAGCAAATGAACTGTGTTGACATTTAGATTTCCTAAAATCTTTAGCTGCTGGAAGCCAATTTGAGGAAGGCATCTGAACTTGGGCATACTTTCTCTGAGAAACAATCACACTTAATGCAACCTGCAAATGATTTCTAGTTAGCAGGTTTCGCAATGTCCAATAGACAAGTGTGCAGAAGACTGCAGGCTTACTCATCTTAAAGTAATGCACCCATTTAAATAAAGGAGGAGTTAGGAAAGTTTGTTCTTTTTGAGCATATACTCTGCATCAAAACTTCCCTAAGTGGCACCCTCTGTGAATACTATAGAGTCCATATTATTCCCACCCAGCACAGTTCATGAGATGCAAAAATCAAAAGGATCAGAATGATGTCATTATTGAGTCAAAATCAGGTAACTGAAAAGTCTTTTAGTTCCTTCTACAAATCAGAAATTGTCAAATACAGTATTTCATTATAATAACAATGAAGTAGTTATGTAAGTACTCTTGCTTGTATATATATTTAGCTCTTCAAATTAAGCAGTCAATAAATATGTACTATCAACTGCAGTGGAACTGAAAAGGAAAAAATGCTCGAGTGGATTATGGACAGATTAATAGTGGAGCATGCCTTAGGTCAGCCAGCCTGAAGAGCATGTCCTTCTATGGTGTGATGGTTGGGTCAAAGCTTGATCTCATGCTTTATTTCATGTTTCTTGGGCCAGCAAACCTACAAAGAACATGAGAGTTTTGAGTTAAGAGATCAAAGGTTTGACCCGAAGCTCTTAGCAGAAATATTTTGCGCAGAATGTAAAAATAGATAAACATGAGTTGGTGAATTCTGATCTCAGCAAATTGACTGTAACTTATATATCAAGCAAGATGCAGCTTTTTGGAGTGAATATCCTCCAATGATTGTTATTTATAATGGGGTAGTGACGACTGAATCATCAGACATAATTTTTCTTGGCCTCGGTATTACTGAGGGTGCTGAAAAAAATCAAGCTGCTAAAAAATACTATGTAGACTTCAACTGAAATAGATGAATCTATTGATTTATTGTAATCCCTTTGACTTTGTTTGACTGTAAATTTTTAAAATGTTTTTGCAAAGCACTTAGTTCCAGTAACAAGTCCTTTGTTGAAAAGAAAATTATTGTTTCCCGCTATGTTAATATTTTGGGAGTCTTATCAATAGGGAACTTCTTAACATGAAATGCAATAGGATAAATGTACAACCCTAAATTTTCAACTCTGCTCTTTCTCATAGTTCCATATTCTAAGTGGCAATCTCAAGAGGGAAATTAGTTATTGTAACATGATGTAATAAAACAACACTATGGCATTGTGCTAACTCGCACATTTCCATAAAATATACACACTAGATGTTGATGTTTATTTACTAGTTGCACAATTATTCTATTTCTTTACCTGCACACACTAAATTAAGGGAGACATTTATCCCATACAAAAGTAATTTCTATCACCTTCCAGTAGAGCAATCCAGCATGATAGATTTGAATATTATCATAAAGCAACAGAAATGAATGGAACATAATAAACCAACAATAACGAATAACATAATGAAATTTCATACCTCTGGTAACCTGCGGCTATAACACAAGACGTTTAACTGTTTAATATGCTATTACTGTCTCTTTTCTGTCGTGTATTCAATTGCGTATACAGTACGGAGGGTTTCTAACATTCATAAGCTGAGATTTGGTATCAAGACCTTTCTGTATAATAACAGCTAATAATTATTTTAATTTTTCTTATTTTGCCTGTGCTTCCATTATCTACTTTGTCTACATGAGTTTTTCTTGTGATGCCATCTCCAAATGCTGGGAGACTATTTCTCTTGCTTTGTACAGTATATATGTGATTGCTGTGGGGAACCCCCTTTACCACTGTATAAATAACAATACTGGAGTAATGAGTCTAGTTTTCTTGATGTCTTAAATTATGAGTGTTGGAAATTAGGGTCTTAAACTGTTTGTGTACACTTCAGACACTGTTCAGTTAAAGAAATAAATGTGGCATTTATGCAAAGGCTAGACTGTGTTTTTGATTGTTTTCTTAATGTTATAAACATTATTTGAATGCCAAAAGTAACCGGAAATAAACATATGCTGCAAAATAATCCCTTCAATTTATAAGGAAAAACTTCATAGAATGGTTAACACTGTGTTCAAATGATAGAGTAAATCATACGGTGGTTTGAAATAATATGCTGTTCAAAGCATGAATAGTTTAGATCAGTGGTGGCAAAGCTATGGCACCTGTGCCACCTGGGTGAGGCGTTGCCCTATATCAGCTTCGGTCTTCCAGAGGCAGGACGCCATTTTTGTCGACAGGTTTCAGGAAAGCCGCCTCCAAAAGATCTGTGCATATGCCGAATGGCAGAATATCAGAGCCAGGCTGCCCCGCCAAAGGGATGAAGCAAGGCGATGTCAGCCATTTCCTGCCGCCAGAGTCAAAAGGGCCAGCAGAGCAGCTATGAAGGCACGCCAAAGGTAGGGGACTGGGATGCCCACAGGACTGGAGTCGATCTGCGAGGGATTGACAGGCAAACTCCATTTCGGCCGAAATAAGGGGTGCTTGTAGGGATCTGGGTTTTTTGAGGGGGGGAGCTCAATAAAAATGATGGAGTTGCAAAGAGCTGAGTCGGAAGGAGCAAAGGGTGGAGCAGCCGGCTACCCAGCCAGCAAATGTGCCCAAGTCGGCTCCCAGCATTCCTCATGTGCAGCCCCACCACCCCAGGAAGGAAGCATCAGCAGCACACCTCTTTGTGGCCACAGCGGTGGGTGATGGGCGCAGCCCCAGGCTGCATGGCACCCCTGCAGGACCACTACATTGCCTGCTGCCAACCGGAGGAGCAGAGGTAGAGAGGCCAGCTGGGTTGTCTCACTTTGGTGGCCATGGTGGGCTTTGGTGGTGTGTCTCCCCACCTCGAGGGGACTGGACTAGCGACTCAGCTTCTAGGCTCCGTTCTACTGGGTGGTGGCGGTGGCACTGGGGTGGGGGAGGAGGAAGGGGTAGTAGTGGCACAACACTGGCCTGTTTTCAAGCCAGCTGCTGCCTCCCCTCCCCTTCCTGCCAAACTTCCAAGCCACAAGAAGGCGAAGATCAGAGTATGGGGTGCCATGTACTTCCTGTCATCTCCTGCTTCTTCCTGATCACTTTGCCCTTAGCTCGGGGTTGGGTTTCCATGAAGATGTCCCAAAACCCAAGTAGGAAAAGGGAGAAAAGGAGCCGAGTCTCCCAGCAAGGAAAGTGAGATCCGAAAGTCAGGTGGGCTTGGCCGTAGCCTTCCCTTCCTCCATTGGCACCAGGTGCTCACCGGAGTCTTTTGGATCTCACTTGGGAGGAGGGTGCATAGCTCTTGCCCTTCCACACTGCAGCTCCTGGTGCTTTTCTGGGGTGATGAGGCTGTGCCCAACAAATGCTGGGAGCCAGCTCAGATGCACAGGGCAGCATTTGCTGGCTGGGTGGCCACCTGCCCCACCTTCTGCTCCTTCTTCGGCTTGGCTTGCAGCAGGCATATCGGGTTGGGCAGGGGGCGCTGTGCAGCCTGCAGTTGGGTCCATCACCTGCAGTTTCATCTCACTCACCAGCCAACCATCCAGTTAGGGAGCAGCCAAGCAGGGCTCCCTGGCTTGCTGCGCTCCTCCTGTGCGCAGAGAAAGGGGGGGAGAAGGAAGGGAAGGCTACGACCTGCTTGCCATTCGGATTTCATCTTCCTCTGCCACTCCAGGAAGAAAGCAGCAGCGGCACATCCCTTTGCGCCTGCAGTGAAGAGCAAAGGCTGGAAAGGATTGGGAGGCTCAGTTCGGGGTCCTTTCCTCCCTGTTCCTGCTTAGGTTTCAGGACAGTCACCTGCCTGCCTGTCCTCCGGATCCTTCCCTTCCTGGCAGGCCCAGCAGTTTACGCGGGTGGGCAGGCAGTGAGAAGACAAGCACCTTGAGGGGGATAAGCGCCAAGCCCGGCAGAGCCCTTGGTTGGCCAGATGCTCCCTTGCAGCAGGGCCCCGTGCACCAGGCTGCCATTTTCCCAAGCCCATCCCGGAGCCACACCAAGCGCAAAAAAACTGGCCTTCCATCCCTGCTGGTGGGGAGAGGCTGGGCCGGCCTCTCCTGGCAGAAAGTGCTAAGCATTGGTAGCTGCTCGGCCATGCCTGCAGAGTGGGACGCAGCATGCTCCAGGCTACCTGGCGTTCCGGCTGCATCCATGGAGCCAAAAGAGCCGTCAGCTGGGCGAAGCTTCCAGTCTCATTGCTGGCTGACTCTGAGATTGCTAAAAATAGAGGCGGGTGGAGGCAGGGAGGGTCTCATCCACCCCACCTGAAGGGCCTGGCTGGGCTCCTTTGAAGGGCAGCTCTCTGCGTTCTGGGCTGCTCCGCCAGCTATCAGCCACACTGGCCCTGTGGCGTTCCTGCCATGCACGCCCTTCTCCCAGATGCATTTCCTCCACCTGCCTAACTGGGGCCCTGGTCCCAGTGCCCCTTTGCTTGCTCCCAAGAGGCTCCCAGGCTCTGCTGTCTTCGGTAAGAGATCTGTCCCTATGGACCCTTCAAGCATTCCTTCCCCGCCATTCTTTCTTAACAATCAACCTGCAGTGATTTACTTAACCAAGGTTCTCGCTAGGAGAGTGAGATCTAAAAGGAAGGGAAGGCTAAGGCCAAGCCTGCCTTCCTTTTGAATCACACGCTCCTTGTTGGGAGACTTGGCGCCTTTTCTCCCTTTTCCTGTTTGGGTTTTGGGACACTTTCATGGAAACCCTGCCCCTGGCTAAGGGCGAAGCGATCAGGAAGAAGCAGGAGGTGAGAGAAAGCACAGGTGGTTCTTGGCAGCACAGATTCTTCTCTTGGCCTTCTGATGGCTTGGAAGGGAAGGGGAGGTAGTGGCTGGCCTGAAAACTGTACCAGAGCTGTGTTGCCGCTACCACCTTCCCCTGCCCTCCCCCAGTGCCGACCAGGACAGAGCCTAAAAGCTGAGTCGCTAGTCAGGCTGTCTCCCAAGGTGAGGAGACACACTAAAGTGAGGAACCACCCAGGCTGGCCTCCAATTCACAGCATAGCTGGCTGGAGAATTCTGGGAGTTGAAGTCCACAAGTCTTAAAGTCGCCAAGTTTGAAGACCTCTGCATAACCCAGTCTTTTTCAACCGAGGTCCCACGGACTTAATGGGGGGGGGGGGGGGAAGCGACCAGCAGCAGCAGCCCTTGCCGCCCCCGCCCCCCACCTTACTCCGCTTTTGCCTCCTTCTTCTCCGAGAATGCCGTTTCTCCCCGACAGCTGCAACTAGCAACCAAGCCGTCGGGCGGGGAGAAACCCTGTGGGTCAGAGCCCCACACCGCCCGACTGCTTCGGCTCTCTCGACCATGCCCACCCCTGCCGATACTCCGTTTGCTGTTTCTTTTTGGCGGGGGCGAGAGAGAATGAGAGAGGAAGAAGAGGAAACAAATGAGAGAGAGAAGGGAGAGAAAGAAAAAGGGAAAGGAAGAGGAGAGAGAAAAACAGAAATGAAAGTGAGAGAAATGAGAGCAAAATGGGAGGAGAAACAAATGAGAGAAGGGGGGAGATACGCAGAAATGAGAGACCTGGAGGGAAAGAATGAGAGAGAGGGAAGAGAGAAGTAGAGCAAAAGAAAGAAAAGGGAAAGAGGGGGAGGGAAAGAGAGAAGTGGAGAGGAAGGAAGGAAGGAGGGAGGGAAGGAAGGGGAAATGGAGGGAACAAGGCAGGCAGGAAGGAGGAATAATGGAAGGATGGAGGAAGGAAGAACTTTTGGGGTTGGTAATTTTTAAAAAAAATTCTTTTAACATACATTCAAACAATATACTGTACCATCTAATTTTCCATTAATCAAATGCTAATATCAATCATCAAAAAAGTTGCAAAAGTTTTTTTCTAATTTTGTCATCCAGGTATATTTTCTTTTAATTAAATTCCCTCCTTAATGTTCAAGGCTCGCTGGTAAACATAAACAGTGCCGGTACACGGTACAGGCTCCGCCAGAAATCTGACGACACCAAAGGATTCCCCTGAAGAAAAAAGTTTGAAAAACACTGGCATAACCTAATCATTCTCCTTGGGGCAGGGGAAGGCAAAGTCGGCCCCTCTATGAACATGTGGACTTCAACTCCCAGAATTCCTTAGCTAGCATGATTGGCACAGGAATTCTGGGAGTTGAAGTCCACAAGTCATAGAAGAGCCAACTTTGCCTACCCCTGCCTTGGGGCTTAGAGCGGTGGCCGGGAGCCTTCCAGACGTACGAGAAAGTCCACCTTCGGACCACAACCAGCGGATGCCAGAAGCTGCAGCGCGCGCACACACACACACACAACCCCCAGCGGAAGAAGGTCGAGCTCTGGCAGGAAGCAGATCACCGAAGAGGCCCAGCCCTCCTCAGGTTTTCTTCCAGGGGAAAGCCCTGGAAGGAGATCGCCGAGCAACTGCCCCGGAAGTAGCTAGAACGGCTAGGCCACCCCCACCTCCCGCCATCCTTTGTTGGAGGCCACAGAAACCAGACCTCAAAAACAACTAAACTCAGACGCGCTTTCGGACTCAGGCCCTTCCGGCCACTCGAAGGCGCCCTCTCGCTGGTTTTAACCTCCCCCAAGATTGGCGCGACCACCGCCTCGAGGGCCTGAGCGCGAAGGGCGGCGCTTGAGTAGTCTCCCCTGACGCCAATGATTGACAGCTAGGCCGGCCTTTGCGCGCGAGGGAGGCGGTGGGGGGGCGGGAGGAGGGAGCGGCTCGCGTAGGCCGGCGCCGCTGCAGCCTCGGTAAGGGCTGGATGGATCTGTTCGGGGACCTTCCGGAGCCAACTCCTCCGGCAGTGGCAGCAGGAGGTGAGTGGCGGGTCCCTTTTTGGATGCTCGGGCCCTCAGGTTGGAGGAGTGGGCCCGAGTCTTGCAGGAAACAGTCGAGCTGAGACACCTTTCCTCCTCCCCCCCCCCTCTTTCGGGGTTTGCCTTGCTGCAGCTTCCCCGCCTGTGCTGATGGGGCCCTTTACACGCTCTCGCCCCCTTGTGCCGAGGGAGCGGGAGAGGCTCTCTAGGAGGCTTGTGTGACATTCGAGTACGGAACTGTAGCGCTTCGATGTAAGGCTCCGTCAAGCACGAGCCAACGCGCATGCGCCTGTGACCCCACTGGGAGATCCACGCGTCTATTATTGACACTCGGGGGTGACCTCTGGCGGGCGTAATGGCTAAGTGGCCGGGTGGTTCCTAGCAACCAGACCCTGAGGAACCGCCAATTTTATAGCTGGTGGGCTGAGGCAATAAATTGATGGTTAGGATTGCTCTTTCCATAATCATAGTAACTTTAAACTTGTAAAAAGTAATGTGTTGAAAAACCGAACCACCGCTAAAGCAGGTAGTCACCGACCTTTCGGACCTAATTGACCACTAAATTCATAATTTTAAATCCCGGGGATCATTAATATGATTTTTTAAAAGGGTCATTCTTCGTAAAGTGGACCAGGTGAAAGTGAAGCCTTATTCGAAAAGAAACCATCACAAAAACAACATACAGTGGTACCTCGAGATACGAGTTTAATTCGTTCCGGACCTGCGCTCTTAAGTCGAGCAGCTCTTATCTCGAACGACTTTTCCCCATAGGAATTAATGTAAATAATTTTAATTGGTTCCAGCCCTCAAAAAACTCACAAAGTTAGTCTAAATTATGCAAAAAGACATTGCAAGAATAAATGTAACTTTACTTATTAATAAGATGATAAGCTGAGAGCTTTCCTTCCCTTCCTCTTTTTACCCAAAACAATCAACATGGCAAACTTTTATTTTTATTCATTAAACTGTAGTTATTTATTCAACTTCACTGCCACCCAATCCTGTAGAGGGAGGAAAGAAGGGAGGAAGGAAAAGGAAAGCAAGAAATGGAGGGAGGAAAGGAAGGAAGGAAAGAAAGGAAGGAAGAAAGAAAGGAAGAAAGAAAGAAAGAAAGGGTGAAGGGACAGGAACAGAGGAAGGAAGCAAGGAAACTTATGAAAGGGGAGAGTAACTTCACTGCCACCCAATCCTGTAGAGGGAGGAAAGAAGGGAGGAAGGAAAAGGAAAGCAAGAAATAGAGGAAGGGAAGGTAAAAGAGAGAAAGAAAAAGAGCAAGAAAGAAAGCAAGAGAGAAAGAAAGAAAATGAAAGAGAAATAAAAATAGAGAGGGAGAATGAAAGAAATGGAAGGAGGGAAGGAAGGAGAGAAAGCAAGAGAAAGAAAGAAAGCAAGAGAAAGAAAGAAAGCAAGAAAGAAAGAGAAAGAAAGAAAGAAAGAGAAAGAAAAAAGAATGAGAGAGCAAGAGAGCAAGAGAGAAAAGAGAGAGAGAGAAAGAAAGAAAGAAAGAAAGAAAGGCAACTTCAAAGAAAGGCTCACTGAGCATCTCTCACTCTCTCTCTCTATCCCTCTCTTTCTCTCCCCCCTCTCCCCCCCTTTCCCTCTCTCTTTCTCTCTCTCCCTCTCTCTTTCTCTCCCCCCTCTCCCCCCTTTCCCTCTCCCCCCCCAGGCCGGCAGCGATGTTTTAAAACAGCCGCGCCGTTTGCGAGCTAACTCCTGAGGTGCGGAAGTTCGCCTTTGGCGTTTGGGCCACTCGAAATGTGAAATTCAAAACAGCGTTCGGATCCCCCCACCCCCAGCAGAAGCCAAGGACCCCCAGAGTGGGGCGGCAGGGGAGGCGACCGCCTCTCCACTCACCAAGTGCCGGGATACGAGCCGAGAAGAGCCGGGCTGGCTTACTTTCCTTCCTTCCCGCGCTGATGCAGAGCCACTCGAACAAAGCGTCACGCCCCCCTGACGCTTTTGGCAGCAAAAGAGCCCAGCGTCGCTTCGGAAGCCGCCGAAAGCATCAGAGGGGCGCGACGCTTTGTTCGAGTGGCTCTGCATCAGCGCGGGAAGGAAGGAAAGTAAGCCAGCCCGGCTCTTCTCGGCTCGTATCGCGGAGAGGGGCGGCATACAAATCCAAGTAATAAATAAAATAAAATAAAAAAATGTCTCTCCTCTCCCAGCTCTTATCTCGAGTAGCTCTTAAGTCGAGCAGCTCTTATGTCGGGGTTCCACTGTATATGATAGGAAAAAAATTGCCTTTTCTGATGAAATAAAAATGAAGGTGTTTGAGATTGAAGGTGATGAAACAGCTCTCTGTTTTCTCACCTTCAATCATCGTCATTTTTATTTCATTACAAAGAGCATGGGTTTTTTTCTATCATGTGTTGTTTTTCAGATGGTTTCTTTTCAAATAAGGCTGCAAAAATCAGTCACTGGACACCTGGTCCACTTGACAAGGAATGATCCGAAAGCTAAATAGTATTTAGTGCAATGAGTGCATTGCACTAAATACTATTTATTTATTAATTATTTATTTAAGGGTGGTACAGTGGTTAGAGTGCAGTACTGCAGGCTACTTCAGCTAACTGCTAGCTGTAGTTCAGCAGTTCAAATCCCACCACTTGCTCAAGGTTGACTCAGCCTTCCATCCTTCCGAGGTGGGTAAAGTGAGGACCCAGATTGTTGGGGGCAATATGCTGACTCTGTAAACTGCTTAGAGAGGGCTGTAAAAAGCACTATGAAGCGGTATATACAGTATTTGCTATTACTATAGCTAATATAAAAAATGCAAATAATTTTTCTGCGAACCACTAAAATTTTCGTACAGACCCCTGGATGGTGACCATGCACTAAAGGACAGCAAAGAGATGCCAAAAGCTTTTATTGTTTGGTGTCGCTTGATGGGCTTTGCATTTTTGTAGCTCTATTTGGCAGCCCTAATCATATTTCTGAATACTGTATGTTAATAGATGACTCTGTTATTTTGTTTGGTTTTGGTTTTGTTTAGAGAAAGAGGGACAGAAAGGATCTCTTCTTTTTGATGATCTTCCTCCAATCAGCAGCAGTGATTTGGGTACGATTGTTTTCTGTGACTTGTGTTGCTTTGAATTCTCTTGCTTTCGCTTGTTTTCACAAGCTAGTTGAATCCTTGTGCAAAGTTCACCTTAGAGGCTGTGGGAATTTATTAGGTTCACTTGCTTTGTTCTCGATGGACTTCTTGTTTGCATCATATTGGTGCAAAGAAGCATTTGACCCAGTCCTTTTTACTTTTTACATTTTTAAGAAGCTTAACTTTGCTGTCCTTAAACAAGACTCCATTCTATTGTGCATTTAGATTTAATTAAGTAAAACTAACTAATGGAATTATAAATAATAAAAAGATTGGTAGCAGAAAAGCAAAAGCTGAATCTTAGGTTCTGTGTTCTCCATTCTTTTGTTTAATTCTATCCTGTGCTTTAATTGAATGGCTAACATCATACAGAAATACTAGCCATAATTACTGCATAGTTCTTTATCTCTGAAGCTTTTTATTAAAGGGAATATTTTTACATGGAGATAGACATATAAATAAGTAAATAATTTTTAGAAATATATATTGTTATGGGAAAGCCATTGGTTGCTGGAATAATACATACAGTGGTACCTCATGATACGAACCCCTCGTCATACGAACTTTTCAAGATACGAACCCAGGGTTTGGAATTTTTTTGCCTCTTCTTACGAACTTTTTTCACCTTACGAACCTGCCGCCGGGATGCCCCACCTCCAGACTTGAGTTCCTCCCGTTTTTTCCCACCCTGTCCTGCCCCATTCTCCCCTCTGGATCTCCATGGGTTTCCTCCGTTTTTCTCCACTCTGTCCTGCCCCATTCTCCCCTCTGGATCTCCATGGGTTTCCTCCGTTTTTCTCCACTCTTTCCTGCCCCATTCTCCCCTCTGGATCTCCATGGGTTTCCTCCGTTTTTCTCCACTCTTTCCTGCCCCATTCTCCCCTCTGGATCTCCATGGGTTTCCTCCGTTTTTCTCCACTCTTTCCTGCCCCATTCTCCCCTCTGGATCTCCATGGGTTTCCTCCGTTTTTCTCCACTCTTTCCTGCCCCATTCTCCCCTCTGGATCTCCATGGGTTTCCTCCGTTTTTCTCCACTCTTTCCTTCCCCATTCTCCCCTCTGGATCTCCATGGGTTTCCTCCGTTTTTCTCCACTCTTTCCTGCCCCATTCTCCCCTCTGGATCTCCATGGGTTTCCTCCGTTTTTCTCCACTCTTTCCTGCCCCATTCTCCCCTCTGGATCTCCATGGGTTTCCTCCGTTTTTCTCCACTCTTTCCTGCCCCATTCTCCCCTCTGGATCTCCATGGGTTTCCTCCGTTTTTCTCCACTCTTTCCTGCCCCATTCTCCCCTCTGGATCTCCATGGGTTTCCCTCCCCCCACTCCGTTCGCCTCAGCTTCGTCTGCCGGCAGCTTTTTTTTTTAAAGCCTTAATGTTTTGGATTTTCCTAATCGGCTTGCACGCATTATTGGCTTTTCCATTGATTCCTATGGGAAACATTGTTTCATCTTACGAACTTTTCACCTTACGAACCTCGTCCTGGAACCAATTAAGTTCGTAAGATGAGGTATTACTGTATTTTGCAAAAAAAAAAACCCACCCAGTTTAATTTCCTGTGGTGGCTGTTACAGAGAGCTCCAATTTACATTACACCCTATATATCCAATATTATTACCAATACTGCTTGACATATCAGTTTTTCAATTTTTTATACTGATACTTAATCAATTTTTAATTTGCTTCTTAAGAAATTTTACTATGACTTAAATTAGCAATTTATACTTTTGGTTAATTTTATTGGTCAATACCAAAATAAATTTCTGTCTACTTCTAGTTATGCCTCTTTTTATAGACTATATTTAACATGGATAATGAAAGTAATCTTTTCCATGTCTATTTAAAAGACTTTTTTCATGTCTATTTTTCTAAGGCCTACTTCTAAGTAAGTACAGGATTGCAGTCGTAGTGCTTCCCCCTCCATTTTATGAATTGAATTTAGTGCCATATGTAAAATGGATAAAATGTTAAGTTAAGCTTGGAAGAGTTTTTTGTAGATGAAACTGCTCAAAAGTCTACTTACTGTGAGATCTGACTTAGGTTGTGTATTTCCTTCTTTGGTTGGGGTTTTTTTAGGAGCAGGAGGCTCTTTGTTATTCGATGATCTCCCACCTGCCAGCAGTGGCAATATAGGTAAGCATAACTATTATTTTGCTCTTTATTACACTGCTCTAATATAGTTACACTTGAGTGTTAATGTTTAAGTAACTGTGGTTTATACTAAATGCATACATGCAACGTGTCTAAAATGATACTAGAGGACAGGGTAAAGTGTCTGGGATTTTGCTTTTTATCAAATTAAAGAATATGCTGTTTATGTTTTTTTTATGATACTAATCAAGTACTCGAGTAGGAGAAGATTACTACTCTGCTGCTGCTGAGGCCACAAATATATACACAAATTTATCTGAGATCAATATTTGTGGAAAAATAGCAATCGAGGAATGGGTTCACAATATTCCCTGATGTAATTGATCCAAATTAACATTCTAAAGCAGCTGTTCTTTTATTTTATTGGCCTGCATTTCCATGTAGTGTACAATTAGGCCTTTTTTACTTCAATTTTAAACATCAAAATTTGAGACAACCTTGGTTTTTTTATTTCAAAATATTAAAGCCAATCTAAAGGAAAAACCCAAACATAATTAGGTGACAGAATAATAGTAGGGAACAATGTGGCAGCATATGCCATTTGGGACACATAAAGGTATGCTTACAGAACACTGCTGCTATTTGAGTTGAACTGGCTCACAGCAGGCTTTCCAAGTGGAGTTTAAGATGCTGGCTTCCACCTTGCAAATTTCATAACACAGGGACCAGGTTTTCTACTGGCCCTGTTAGCCTTTGGAAATCTTGAATATGCGTATTTTTCCTTTGGCGTTCAGTTTTTAGTGGAGCCCAGGTAACATATTCTTATTTTATGTGTGCTGTGAATCAGTTTGCAAGACATCTCATTCTTTTTATTATGTATGACTTTGTAGCTTTTACATTATATTTTATGAACTGATTTTATTAGTTGTGCAAAATTCTTTGAGTAAGATGGATGGCAATATAAAGTTTATAAATAAATAAATAGCAAAATTTTGTTTTCAGCTTCTCATCCCACTGAGCAAGTTTCTCTTCCTGTGAGCTATGGGAAGGGAGAGAAGAGGAAGTCCACTGAAGGAGAGAAGAATGGGAGTGAAGAACTTGTGGAAAAGAAAGTTTGTAAAGGTTTTCAGACACTCTGAAGCCAAATATTTTGTTCTATTCTAGTGCTGCTTTAAATAATAAAAAATTGAAATTGCTCTCCTAAGATGGTTTTGCTTATAGCCACTCATAGGAAGGGGAGGAGTGGATGGAAATAGATGAAATCCTTCCTGAATATTTCTACACTAGATGAATTTGTATTTCTCCCTTTTTAAGGGTTTCCAATGCAAATCCTTTT
This sequence comes from Erythrolamprus reginae, assembly GCF_031021105.1. Lineage (NCBI taxonomy): Eukaryota > Metazoa > Chordata > Lepidosauria > Squamata > Dipsadidae > Erythrolamprus > Erythrolamprus reginae. The sequence continues at coordinate 71,559,320 of NC_091954.1, read as the reverse complement.
TCACTTAATAATTACAGTCATGCTGCTGCTGTCATACATTTTGGCTGCATTACTTCACAGAACTCAGGATAGTTAGCATCAAGTATTACCATTTTTCTCATAGCTGCCACTTTTAGAATTCTTACGTTTGAAAAATTAAGCATACAGATTGCCTTTTAACCTGCTTGGATTCTGTTTGCAAAAACAATATAATGCATAATTAAGATTAGGGACCTAATGTAATTAGTACAAATGTGAAGGCTATCCCAAATTGTTCACTGTGCCATATACATTTTTTTGTGTGTGTTGCCAAATGTACATTATTTGGTGCAACATGACTTAGTTGCTCCTGTATTGTATACATCCTATTACCATTTGCCAATGACATTGTGTTATGTCATGGTTTTAATCATGACTTGCTGACTATCTAAATTGCTAACACAGTACATGATTTATAAGCTACAGTGAATGGATCTAAACATCAAACTTAAACCAAAATATTAGATATGGTTTATGTAGTGTGAGAAATCTGTCCATATTTATGCTCTTAATAATGCAGGGAGCATCATAGCTACGCTTGCCCCAGATTAGATATAGAAACACAAACATGGTCTCTGAATCTTTCACCTGAATTATAATGTGATGGCAGGTGTATAAGCTTTTCTTATCATCATCTGCACGTTCACATTTTCAGTCAGAGGTACCATACAGGAACTATTTACAATTTCTGTGTGGATTATAATGAAGAGGTTGTTAGAATTCTGGTTAATTTTCCTAACTGACTGTAGTGCTTTTACACATGAAACATACTGAGGGATTAAATATGGGTGCATCTTTGCTCTGTTTTTCTTTAGATTCTGCAGGTATTCTTGGTTTGAAGGGTTATGTAGCAGAGAGGAAAGGTGAGCGAGAAGAGATGCAAGATGCCCATGTTATTTTGAATGATATCACAGAAGAGTGCAGTCCTTTGTCCTCTCAAATGTGAGTTACATAGTTACTTTTTGATTGGATCTTTGTGGTTTCCTCATGCTGAGCCCAGGATGTGTTTCGTTGCTTGTCTGGATGGTAACTTCAGCTGGTCAATTTTGTTTTAATCTTCTATAATTATAATTATCATTTATTAGATTTGTATGCCACCCTTTTCTGAAATGCTATAATGATGCAAAAAGTATTCTCTCTTTTAAATGTCACTGATTTTAGGAAACCTGACTAAAAAGAGAATCCAAGAAATCTAAAAAAGATATCATTCACTCTATAATGTTCTCATTTTTAAATTTAAATTTTTGCAGTTTAAAATGACAAAAATTCTTTCCCCCCAAAAAATGATTGGGATGAAAATAATCCTCCAAAAACTGAATTAAAAATATTGATAAGTAATTATGTATATACAATATATGTATATGTTGTTTTTAATAGGCCTATTTTATATTTTGAATTTCAAGCTTATTGCAGACTGTTTAATTATTTACATCGTCAGCGTGATCATCTTTTATTTTTTACATTAACCAGGAAAGAAAAGATTCTTCCCACATGTTAAACCTGTGTATAAAGTAATTTGACATCATGGTCTTTATACAAGGCATCAATAATAGTAATGAAATATCATTTAATATGCACTTTTATCTAAATATAGCATAGATAAAATAAATATAAGACAACATAAACTAATATTAGCAAGAAAACAATAATCAATAATAAATACCTAATTAACAGCATACCATCTTCATGTTTAGAATTTAGAATTTACTGGCCAAGTGTGATTGGACATACACAGAATTTCTCTTGGACACATAAGCTTACCATGTGTATATAAACAGCAAGGAATAGGTTATAGAGTAATGGCACGGGAAATCTGATTATTTTGACATGCAATGCTCTAAAGTGGAATCTGAGAAGAGAAATCGAAATAGTGTCCAGGATGTGAGCCGTCTGTAGATATTTCTCAGCCCTCTTTTTGGTTCGTGCAGCATACAGATCCTCAATGGAAGGCAGGCTGTTTGCTATTGTTTTTACTGCAGTCCTAACTATTGAAGCAAAGAAACCTTCATACATAAAGAGTCTAAAAAAACAAATATTTAAGAGGTTTTTTTCAAACTTCAAAAGATCAGACTCGAACTTGGTCAAAAGGAGCATCTGTATATTTGCATTAAGGACAAGGAAAAAGAATTCTGTAGAAGTGAAAGTATAGAATTTTCTTGTACATGTACTGGAATAGTTTAGTAGCTGAACTGTTAAGGGAAATTTTGGGATTGGAAATTGTAAAACAGATCACTTTTGCGTTTCTGAGGCTACGAAACATTCCCATGTGTAGGTTGCAGGAAATATTACTTTTTTTCTGGATCTCATGTTACAATTTTTATGTCTCTGTTGATGAATACAAATTCAGTATCATGGCCAAATTCAGAGTGAGAACAGTCTGTATCTGTATTTTCTTTATAGAACTCGTGTCTCATATTTTGCTGTTTTTGATGGCCATGGAGGAGCTAGAGCTTCAACATACTCTGCACAGAATCTGCATCAAAACCTAATCCGAAAATTTCCTAAAGGTCAGAAAATATGGTGGTATTCTTTAAGTTCTATTTCTATTGAGAGCCACATACTGACGGATCTGTTAATTATATTCTTATATACTATCCTTGGGAAGATATATCTGAATATATATAATGAATCTACTGTAAATGATTAATTTGATTTGTAGACTTTTTTAATCCCATAGTCATGCAGGATTAAGCAAAATAATTTTCCTTTCATTATGAATGCTAAATTTTCTGTTTTCTCTGAGAGCTGCAAAAAATGACTGGTGTGTCAGTTCTGGAATCAGTGGTGCCAATTCTTGCTAATATTTTCACCATTAAGCTCTAGATTAGGTGTCTAATTGTTCCTTTTGAATCTGTAAAACAGGTGAGGTACCCAGTGTGGAGAAAGCAATAAGGAGATGCATTTTGGATTCTTTCAAACATACAGATGAGGAATTTCTCAAACAGGCTTCCAGCCAGTAAGTATATACTTATTAGGGATATACAGTAATACCTCGTCTTACGAACCTAATTGGTTCCCGGGGGAGGTTCGTAAGGCGAAAAGTTCGTAAGACGAAACATTGTTTCCCATAGGAAACAATGTAAAATGAATTAATCCGTGCAAGGGGGGAAAAAAATGCCGCCGCCCGGCTGTCACCTTTTGAAACAGCCGGGCGCTTCTCAGCGTTCTCCCAATGCCGAACCCAGAAGTTCGGCAAAAGTTCGGGTTCGGGTGGTCGCCTAGAAGCCCTGCCGCCCGGCTGTCACCTTTTGAAACAGCCTGGGGGCTTCTCAGTGGCCTCCCGAACACCGAACCCGAAAGTTCGGGTTCGGCGTTCGGGTTCAGGAGGACGCTGAGAAGCCCCCCAGCTGTTTCAAAAAGCGACAGCCAGGCGGCGGCGGGTTCATAAGACGGAAAACGTTCGTAAGAAGAGGCAAAAAATTTCTGAACCTCGGGTTGTTCGTATAGCGAGGGGTTCGTATCATGAGGTACCATTGTACCGTATTTTTCGAAGTAAAAGATGCATGGGAGTAAAACGCACTTTAGTTTTGGGGAGGAAAATGGGGAGGAGGGAATTCTGCCTACCAGATAGTCATTTGGCTAGACCTTAGCCTGGTCAGCTTCAGCACATTTGTTTGCTTGCTGCTTTTGAGGTTGGGGATGGTTGGGCCTATGCTTCTAAAGCACAGCTGATTGTCGGAGGGAGCAGCAATTAGAAAAGCAGGTAAAGCACCGAAAATCGCTTCACTCATGTTTGGGCTTCAAAAGCATATTTGATCTTCTAAAGGAAATCCAGTGACTAAAGCAGGCAAAGCGGGGAAGGGATAAGAGAAAGCAGCAGCTGTTCTGGGTAGCCGTTTTGGGCACCAAACGAGCATTTGGAGGCTGAAAATGCAACATGTGGAGCCCCAAAACAAGGCTGTATTATACATGTGGGGTTCCATAGGGCCTAACATTTCCATCATTGTAATGGGGAAAATGGTATTTTATAAGAATCACTTTGAGTAGTTGGACTCATCTTTGTTTTGTCCCCAATTTTTAAAACCTGCAGGAAACCTGCTTGGAAAGATGGTTCCACGGCAACCTGTGTACTGGTGATTGATAATACTCTGTACATTGCCAACCTTGGCGACAGTAGAGTAAGTCACACTGAAAATTGTGTGTCCAGACTATATGTGTTTTATAGTATTAAACAAGGGTAATTGTTTTGTTGCAGTGATAAGATGTTATAGCAACTATCCTTTAGTTCAGTTACTGTTTTGCAGTTTCTTTACCAAAGGACCAGGAGATTGACACAGGCTCCTCTTATATCAGTAGTAAGCACCTTGTAGTAGCTGGGTGATTATGGAGAGGGGCATTCTTAGTGACCAATTGGTTGATGATGTCTTTAAAAAAACCACCTTTTTCTTGAAGATAGGTATAGGTAAGCACTGGTGTGTTTTGCTACCTAGTTAGAATGCTTGGTATTTCAATACAGTAGGGGTTGGCAACCTTTCAGCGTCCAGCACCATTACATGAAGTCAAGGGATTTCCCGGGTATCTCAAAACAATCCTCAGAATGTTGGCAATCTTACCCTGATCTCAGTCTTATGGTTTGGTTGGGTTTTCTGTTTCTTTCTTTGTTTTTGCTTATTTTTCTAAAAAAAATTGTTGCAGCTTCATTTGAGGGGGTTGGCAGTGCTGCTTTGAGAATAATGGGGCTTTTGTTCCCCAGATGTCATTTGTTAAGGACTACAGTACAGTGTGCTGCTTAGATCTTGCTAGCAGAGATTTTATGCTTATAGCCCTTACACTTGCTTACAAGAGTTATTTTATCAATACAGGCAATTCTTTGCCGTTACAATGAAGAGACTCAGAAGCACACAGCTTTGGGCCTTAGTAAAGAACATAACCCAACTCAGTACGATGAGCGGATGAGGATCCAAAAGGCTGGAGGCAATGTCAGGTAACAAAGAGGAAGCGACAAAGGGAAATAATGCAAAGGAATTTCAGAGTTGCCAAAAATTTCAGCAACTTCTTGGGGAATTTATGTGGTACAGAGCTTAAAATGATGTTGCAAATTTGGTATTGCAAATTGAGGTTGAAAGTCCTATGAATCTCACTGGCTGATTTAGGGACACTCTCTCTCAACTCATTTTTCCTTTTGTTATGGGAATAAAGTTAAGAAGAGCATCAATATCAAGTTGAAAGGTTGAAAATGGTTGTAAATGTAATAAATGTTGGGTGCTTACTGGGTATTACACACATGCACAAACTCCATATAAACTGTGACGTGGCAAATATATTTTAATTAGCATGTAACATAATATTGAGGTTCTAACAAACGTTTAATTAACAAAAAGGTAAAACATGTATTTCCAGCTTGAACCCTCAGATGTATTGGATTGCCAATCCTAGCTATTTTAGGTGATGCTGTTATTGATTTAATTATATGATAACAGTAACAATGCCAATAACAATACAGAGGACTTCCAGATAATTGTTTAGAGAAAAACAATTACTTGAATATTGATTTCTGTTTTTAAATGTAAAGAAAATACTTGTATGTTGCTTTTAGTCACATTCTAAAATTAGAGATTGAAGCTGCAAAAGGAATTGTATCAGCTACTTGTGAACTCTGTAGGCAAATTGAAAGATTCTAGATTTTTCTTTGTTTGACCTCCTGAGTCTCTAGATTGTCTTGACCTATAACTGCCATCACTCTGGATTAGTGACTATGTTTGGTAGAGATTATGAATGTTATAAACCAGAATTTTGTGGAACTGCAGTTCAGAATTACAATTGTTATGTCAGGATTCCAAGTAACAAACCCCATAGCAAACTGACTGAGGCCAATTTGAGACTTCAGCGCTGACACCATATTTTAAGGACTTAATTTAGAATTTAGTGACATAATGATAAACCCAGCATCATCCTTTCCCCTTTAGGGAAGGACGTGTTTTGGGTGTCCTGGAGGTTTCCCGCTCTATTGGGGATGGACAATATAAGCGATTTGGGGTTATCTCTGTGCCAGATGTCAAACGATGTCAACTTACACACAATGACAGGTAAAACTGAAACAATACCCAGGTAAGGAAATATATACTGACTCTTCCTAAGTGGCTTCAAAAGTATAAGTACATGTTTTTTATGATTTTGGGTACATCTTACTGTCAGTTACTTTTGCAGATTTATCCTATTGGCCTGTGATGGTCTCTTTAAAGTCTTTTCACCAGAAGAAGCTGTGAACTTCATCATGTGTTGTTTGGAGGTGAGAAGAGGAGGGTTGTGTTGAGAAATCAAGAAGATGACAGTGAAAAAGAAATTACAATGTCATTTATTTCAATTGGGCTTGTTCCTTTTTCCATTTACTTATTATGTCATTTCATTGCTGAACTTTTAATTTCTTTTTTTAAATTATTTATATTATTGTTGTTGCAAACAATGTTTGAGAGGCAGCTGAGCTCATTTGTTCTTGTATGTTTTCTACTCTGAGCGCTGTATCCTTGCTTTCAACTTCAGAACAAACTTTGATTATTCCATCAAGTGACAAGATTATTGCCCAAGTCTCTCTCAGATTAGAAATCCAAGATACCTGTATCTTGGCCCTGTATTAAACAGGGCAACAATACTGAGACTGCAGAGTGGGTGATTTTGCTTCATGTTTAAATGCAGAAAGGGTATACGGGAGCATGGCCATTATGTGAACTTATTTTTGTAGGAAAATAAAGTGGCCTTAAAACTAAAACATGTAATATTTTATGGATCAATCCATTCTGATGTATTGTAATGTTAGAGTCAAGGCAAGATACTGTTTTGTTATTTTGGGGGAATTTATTTCATCAAAAGAGGTTGTCTCTCTTTTTAAAAAGGACTGTTCTGTTGAGAATATGTAAATAACTATGTTCAAGCCTAAGTTATTACCTCTAGACTGGGAGGTATGACGAAGATTCATGATGTCGGATAAGACATGACTATATAAAATTAGCTCATTGGAGTGAAAGGAAATTATCCTAACATGTGATCTACTTCTCAACAGGACAAAACTATTGTCACGCGAGATGCCAAATCTTCCACTGATGCAAAGTATGAAGCAGCCGGCAACAGGCTGGCCAACAAAGCAGTGCAGCGAGGATCAGCAGATAATGTCACTGTGATGATAGTCCGGATTGAACAATGATGGGACAAATACATGCAAGATCCATAACAGCATGCAGCAAATTTAATAGAACACAACAATGTGTTTGTGAAATGTGCGCGTGTGTAGAATCGTATGGATTTCCCCCCATATGCTTATTTGTAAATAAAAGGGTTTTTTATAAGCATTCAGGTCAGTTCATTGTTTCATAAATTGTAAGTAATTGGGTCTTTTGTTTTTCTCCTAGAATGGGTTGCAGGCAGTAACGGGTGAAATGCTCCCAGTCCGCTTGTGTCTATCGGATGTTGGAGAGCCGGATGTGAAGGGAGCGTGAGGCTCCGCCCACCCACACGGACGCTGCCATTTGGGTTCTTTTACCCCCTGCACGTGCACAAAGTGTTCTGTGCATGCGCAGAGGGTAAAAGAACCCACATGCTCCCTTCACGACCAGCTCTCCAACCACCAATAGGCACGAGTGAACCAGGATAATTTCACCTCTGGGCAGTAATCTTCCTGCAGATAGTTGCATTGCTATCTTACAAGATGCTCTAGCTTCCAGTATCCCAGTTTAAAAAGACATGCACAAAGTGATACAGACTGCATGGATACTACCTCAAATAGTATTTCTGTAGTTATATGCAAAATAGACTAAATTTCCAGTGAACCTGAGCCAGTAAGTGAGGTTAGATTAGATTTTAAATGCATGGAATATGGCGCTCTTAGATTCTTTAGGCTGAAGTCTTGGAATAAAGTATATCAGAATACGTCTGTCTTAATGAATAGGTTTGGGCTGTCATTGAGATAATCATATTTATAGTGACTGAAATTAGTGGGGGTTTTCTGTCTGAATTTAAATAGAGTTGTAAATTTGTGGCTTGGGTCAGCATTGACACGCCAGTGTAGCTTGAGAGAACTAGCTAACATTGAATTATAGTTTATTTTCAGTTATACAAATTGTGGTTTGTTTACACATAAACATTCAGAGAAAAATTTCAAGGTATGAATTCATATATGAGGAAAACCTTTGTAAGAACACTGTTCTCGTTTTTGTGAAATAACTTTCTCCTCTCTTATAGATGCATAAAAGATATCCATTTTTAACATGTCAGCTTAGATGTACTTTCTAAGGTGATTCAATGGTGACAAGTCTAAGTTAAAGGTAAAAGTAAAAGGGGTGGTGGTGGAGATTGGGACAATAGGAATAAAATGCACCATCAACTCAATGTGAGCAAATGTGGGGGAAAGGACAGGTTAATTTTGGACTGCATTAACTCATGGAAAGTAATAATTGCAGGTATTCTATTCTGCATTTGACATCCTATGCCCATTCTGGACATACTGCTTAAATAGTACTTGAAGAAGCCAGAGTGGATTTAGGGGAAAGCTATTAAGATGAAGTACACTGAGCCCCATGAAGAACAACTAAATATTTAGTTTATTTAGCTAAGGGAAATACAATAGCGGGCTATATTGTATGCAGCTAAAAAGTGCTCCATACAAAAGGGGATGGATCTTTCTCAGTTGACATTGAAAGGACAAGGATCAGTGAGCCGAATTAAATGAAGGATTCAAACTTCAAGTAAGGACTAGTTAAGCTGGGTATTGAGAAAAGCTTAATGGATTCTTTTATTGAGCAAGAAATGTTAGATCTCTATGGTCCTTCCAACTCAGAAGTTCTATGTTTTAAGTGAGACATTGCAGTTCAGCCAACAATAGTTTGGCTCGTGTGGATGTCAGCAAGTATTGCCATGCTGTTTACTATTTGTTAGAAGCTGTGCAACAAATGGAATTCAAGCCAGGAAGGAATATTTTCCAATTTAAAAATACATCTTCAGTCAAACATTTTCAATATAGCAGTGTTTTCTGAGCATTTGACTGGACAAGTAGAATTTCAAAAGTACCCGTAAACAATTAGATATAAAATTATACCTATAAATTGGTGCTCTCTGTTGAAATTGTTGAGATATTAGGACTAGCTCCATGGTTCTTTTATATGATAAATCTACTAGAGAGTTATTTTTCTCTGTGTGTCAGCTTCATTGTTCGGCCTATTTCTTTTGTAACTAAATAAAACACATTTAAAAGTGGGTGCATGGGTTCATTTTTTTAAATATAGTAAACTAGGGTTGCTATAAAGATATATTGTATAGTATACGTACGCATGCATGCCCCCCACACCACATGTAAGTAAATAAATAAGCATATAAAAGAGCTTCAATTTGCAGATGATTGATTGTGCTGCAGGGCAGGGCAGTGCCTAGGCCTTATCAAGCCAGTAGCATTTCCAGAATGAGAAGGGTGGATGCACAACTTACTGAGAATATGTTTTCCCTAAAATAGAACTTTTTTTTAATGCTCAGCTTAATCAGTCTGATGCCTAGAATACTAAATGTGCTGCAGATGCTTCTGCCCTCTAGTGGTCTTTAAAGGTGAAATTGAATTTTGACTTTCCAGTTTCTTACATAATTTTCAAATTCCGAGCAGACAAGTAGCTTACTAGAAATTTATTTGTATGGAAAAGAAAGAAAAACCCCTTTGAATGTAAAAAACTAGGTATCAAAAAATACTCCTTTTTCTGGGTGCTTTTATTTTTTAAAAAAACATTTTTAGGAAAGGAAGATTCTAAAATGCCATTATTCTTGAACTTCCTGAATATTTGAGTGGGCTTAGTGTAGTGTGGTTTCTGTGGGACTGTAAACTTGTGTTTGAACTGAGCTGGTGTCTGTCTGTTGCTATAATCCCAACCAGTTTTGCTGAAATATATTATGTGATTATGAGAAGGAGGAGCAGTTTAAAAAGTGGCTTTCAGGTTGAAATAGATAAGGGTGTGTCTTCTGCATTTCTCTGATACACAAATTAGAGAAATGACTTAAAATTTTGCCTACGTGCCAGTGGTGCTGTAGGACTAGTGGGTGGTGCTGTGTAGGTTTTGTTGGATATCACACTACAGTTCTGATACCTACAGGGAAAATAAAGACTATTACTCGGAAAGAAATGTTCCCTTACTGTAATCGGTAGATGACCGAGCTTGTCACTTCATAAAACAATTAGAAATTAAATTAAAAATGCACTTGCCCTTCCTCCATGCATTGGATTTAGTGCACCGAAACAATGTAATCTCATAAGTGTAAGGCAGCAGTTTAATATGGTTAGCAGTGTTTATAAGCAACCCAATATTACTGTAATTATCTGTGTCAATATGGTTGATAATAATGTCAACATATAGTGTCAGCAGTTAAGAGCCATAGAGTACAATACAAAAGAACATGTCACGTTGGTTAATCTGGGGCAGTGGTTTAGATATGGGACCAGGAAGATTTGACCAAAGTTCATTGTCTACTATGAGAATACATGTGACTTTAGGCCTGGCATGATCTTTTCAGTCCAAGAAAAGTTATTGGTGGGGATAATTATTAGAGGACAGGGTTTACCATCATGAGCTCTTGTAAGAAAGATAAAATACAAATGCAGAAAAGTTAAAACACTGGAGGATTTCTGTAAGTACATACATGCAGAGTGGTAGAAATGTTTGATACCCATAATGAAAGACTGAGCTGATAAGACTATCTTTGGGAATGTTTTACAAATGTTTTACAAAGAAATTCTGTTGTGGGAGGAACAGAAAGTACTGTATATCCTTGGAATTAAGTAGGGTTGAGAGCCACATCCAAAGGGTCAACTTTCAAACTTTTAGTGCTAAAGGAAAATATAAATTTGTCTTCAGTCAAATGTAACTTGTGGTCTTGCTTCTTTTGGATGTTCTGCCACATGCTGAACTCTTTATACAATCACATTTTTCACCTTTGGTGATTCCTTCTAGTGATTCCAATTCCACTTGACCAAAAGACAGAAGCTTAGCTTAGAACTGATTAAAGGCAGGATTTCAGTTTAAAAATGGGCAGATCTGGGTCACTGTCTTAGATACCTAAGAGAACACCCCTGAAATCTGACCCACTTCGTACAATGAAGGAGGATCCTGTTGCATTATCTATGAAAACTGAAGCATACTGGCCAGCCTATAATAGAGAAGGTCAGAGTTAGTAACTAGGCTCACACCTATGCTAAATCATGGTGTTTTAATTATGGTGTGTTAAAGAACTAAATTGACTAGCTTCACATAACATATTAAGCCAAGTATAAGCAACCCACATTGTGGTGGATATGATGTGTAATAACCGCAGACATTGAACTAAACACAAACCTTGGGTTTAGTTGGCTTTATCTAGTACCTAGCACATTCTGAAGATGAAATAAATAGGTAATTATTGTTAACAGTTTGGCCTCTACTGTCCTCATGTCATGAAATGTATTCTTTAAAATAAAATCAACTTAAAGTTGGATATTTCTGAAATCATACAGCTTTTTAGTATGAATGCTTGCTCTCTAAAAACTCACCTGCAGAAAAAGAATTCCACTGACGGAAATAGTGAAATATCCATTGATTTTGTCCAAACTGCTGACTGTTTCCAGAGAACTGAAAACAAGATAACAGGATCTTTAGTAATGGATGCCAGCCCACAAAGTGACCCCTTTTTAATTGACCAATTTGCTCTAAAATCACATCCAATCTTGCTTCTCACCTTAACCTGTTTAGCTGTAGATAAGAGATTAGGTGAATTAACAACATAGGTCATTAATGATTACCTATACTGGGATGCAGAGGCAGGACTGGATGCAGTAAGACTGAAAAACATGCTTTCCAAACAAATATTTCTATCCCAATCAATCACCTTTTCTGGCGGCAGAGTGATTCGACACAGATCAGCAAGCGCAGGCGATCTTGGGTCCGTGACTGGGACCTTGTGGGATGGATCTGAGGAACTGCAAGAGGTAAGAAAGAATCAGGTTGGGCTGCAAAAAGTGCCAGCATCTAGGAAATAACCCCAGATGCTTGATGTTACTAAGGGCATTTGCTTTAATATGCTTAGTACTCCAGTGACCATCACTATCTCAGAGATGAGTCACATAGCATGATCCACAAGTTTTTGTAGCTTCTGCCTTCTTTTGTTGCCTGAAAGCACATGAAGATATTTAAAGAATCTAAGCAACCCAAATCAGCCCATTCCATCCCTGGTTTAGCAAAGATGTACATGACTTTGCTAGTAATCTTTATATCATCCATTACTGCCAAATTTCCCCCTGACACTAAATTTTGGGGTTTTATATTATCATTTTTTAAAAATTCAGCTGAGCGTCAGATTTCACTCTCCTGTGGGCAGAATTAGTTTTTCTTTTATAGAAACATTCTTTGATCAAATAGAAATATCTTACCAATTCTTGATGTAGAGTTTGTACAACGAATTAACCATGTACAGTATTATTTATTTCAAGTTAAGCACTTACCAACATACAATCTGGCACTGAAAATGTAGTATCCACTGACAGGGGCCACATATTGACCATTGTTGAGGTTAAGACCTAGGCCACGATGGAATAGTTCCTCTTTCTTAGGCTAGTACCAAGCAAACAAGAAAGGGTCATTCAGTTAAATATATTTGCTAAGATCAAAATATTTAACCTATTTAAAAATAGTCAACTAAAACACATAGTAAGTGGGATGGAAAAATCAAAGATGGAAATAAATCAGGCAGTTGGCATGTCCAATGTTGAGTCCGTTGCCATCTGATGGGAATCAAAATCAAACAAAATTTGACAACCTTGCCCTAAAATTAAGCCAACCCAAAAGAGAAGAAAACTGCATATTTCTACCATACTTGGTAGAAAATAGAGTTGCATGCCATAAATGGTCTTAATTCATGTTTTTCAAACCTGATAACTTTAAAATGTGTGGGCTTCAACTCCCAGAATTCCCTACCAGCTGGCAGGCAAATTCTGGGACTTGAAGCCCAGACACCTCGAAGTTGCAAAGTTTGAAAAACACTGGTCTTAATTGTCCCATCTGGTTGTACTACATTATTTGATCTTCCCTCTAGAGTGATCAATGACAATACATTGAAGCTAGCTAATGAAAATTCTAGTCTATGTGTCCAGGACAGAGAAGATATTATAATGATAATTAGATGAGGAGAATCTTATTACAAAGACCACTAGAGTCATAAGGGGGGGAAAACCCTCTTTTATGTTTTTTTGTTCCATATGGGGATATTTAAATAATAAAGAGTGTTGCAAAGAACAAAGATCAAGTATTACTTATTTGTGAATGCTTATTTGTTACTATAACTATGGTTGTGAATAGCAAGTTAAACCCAGATTTATTTTGAGCACATTCTCAGGAATTAATGGGACTTTAAATCAGTAATGATTAACATAAATGCAAATAAAGTACCAAAGTAGGTCAAATGACAAGTAATAAAAAAAATATCTCTTCATCAGCAAAGTGGCTTTTTCGGGGTGGGTGGGGGAAGTGTTCCAATCAGGGATTTTTTTTAGTTTCAGCTTTAGCAAGGCAATCTTTACTTGTTGGCTCTTTTCAATAGAGAGATTTAATTCATTCAGCATGAAGAATTAAAAAAACCCAATCTTGCTGCTAAATTTATAAGGTCAATCTTATGGTGCTAATGGGCTACCAAAGGAGGGGGACATGCATTGCAGCCCATGGGTTTCCTGTCTTAATTTAGAAAACACCTAGGTTAAAAACTAACCATGAAATCATATTTTTTGCTAGCTGAACTGCATGTGCTTGCTCTAATCTGATAGAGATTAGCTGGGAAGTATGCTAAGTGTAAAATAAACTAGAGGTTACCCACAGTAATTTTCCGACAAGCATATTGGTGATATGGCAGCTATGTACATTTGAGAATAAATAAATAAGCTAGAGCCAACCCACCGTCATTTAATATTGGACATCATGGACAGGCTAATCCAGCAGCCTGGCCCAAAATGTCAGGGTTGTGTGAAAAGCCAATAGTATGTTTAATGTTTAAAGAGATTTGTATGCCACCCAACTCCAGTGGACTCTGGGTGGCTAACAACATATAAAAGTAATATAAAAGGTGCAATGGGATAACAATGTTTTAAGGAAGGAGCCTGCTGCTAAATATTATGGGAGGACATAGTGATAATTGAAAAGAAGTGGTCTCACAAGTAATCCAGGCCTATGTTATGAAAGGCTTTGTAGATGTACTTGAATTACATCTGGTGGCTCCCCGGGACCCAGTCCAGGTCACAGCAACAGTACTACATAGGCATACCTTGATGGGATGGGCAGCCAGGAAATAAATAAAAGTGAACAGGGTTTTTGAAACCAGGAATGAATACAAATACAACATAGATTTGTACAAAGTCCCTCTTCATTATACCGCTACTTGCTCTTCAATCAGATTATCTCCGAGACCGCCTTCTGCCGCACGAATCCCAGCGTCCAGTGAGGTCCCACAGAGTGGGTCCTCTCAGGGTCCTGTCAGCCGGACAATACTGGCTGGGGGGGGGGGCTAGGGGAAGAGCCTTCTCTGTGGGGGGCCTAGCCCTCTGGAACCAGCTCCTCCCAGAGATTCGCGCTGGCCCCACCCTCCTTGCTTTCAGAAAAAGCTTGAAAACTCATATTTGCCGCCAAGCCTGGGGCCACTAGATCTCTCCCCCCTGACCATCAAGTGACCTATGGAGTGAACGAAAAATTGAAAGTTTTTAAATTGTTAGGATCTTTTTAATTTTTTTAATGGTAATTAATTGGATCAAATTGTTTTACTATGCATTCTATGTTCGTTGTGAGCTGCCCCGAGTCCACGGAGAGGGGCGGCATACAAATCCAATAAATAAATAAATAGGTGGGTTGCTCCTGGTTCGGCCTGGTTCTAAGAACCAGTGGTACTAGTGGTGGGAGGCTCCATCCACCCATCTAGGATGCATTTGTATGCTACCCCGAGTCTGTGGAGAGGGCGGCATACAAATCTAATTAATAATAATAATAATAATAATAATAATAATAATAATAATAATAATAATAATAATAATGCTTCTACGCATGCACAGAAACATTGTGCGTATGCGTGAGTGCGCACACAAACCGGTAACAAAGGGTTTTAGAACCCACTACTGATCAAGAGGTATAAAAGAATAAAAATAACTTTTTTGTACTGATAATTCTTAGCTGCATATATTTGGATGACCTATTCAGCAGATTTATATAGATATTTAAAAGGAGTATAGAGTGAAAAACCCTGAGTAACCCTACAAAGTAGGAATGTAGAAATAGATATTTTCTGTCCTAACAATACCAACTGGATCTGCTCTGGAGAAATTCACACACACACACACACAATTCTCAGGGCTAGTCCAACAGTGATCACAACATGATAGATGCTCAACATGCACCCTTGCAAAAATTATCATAATGATGGTACCCACAGTTAATTTTTTTTTAAAAGCCAATTACGGTATATTCTCATAAACACTGACCTCTCATCTCTTGATTGGCAAGCCCTATACCCTGTAATACTGCCGAAGACTATTACAGTATAACATTTTCTTACTTGAAATCAAAAGAATCATTAAGTTATATGCACCACTAATAACTTCCCAAAACAAGGAAAAAAAACCTACCATAATAATAAGGAAGCTCCAATTAAAAAATAATAACCTTTGATGCAAAAACAAAATTGTCCACATAGTTGTGGCTTCAAAAGCCGCTACAACAACGTATCAGCCACAACTCTCTATACTAAACATAAATGACCTTTGTGATAATATAAAAAGCAACTGTGTCTTCTTCGCAGATTATGTAAAACTATTTAACATCTTCAGCAATGCTACTACCCTTCAAAAAGACCTTGACTATGTATCAGAATGGTCAAACAAGTGACAACTTCAAATCTCAATCAACAAATGCTCAGTCTTACACATTGGCAAAAATAATCAAAACACAAAATACAGACTAGATGATCAATGTTGTTGATCCTCATTCAGTTAAGGACCTTGGAGTACTCATTTCTGATGATCTAAGTGCCAGGGCCCATTGCAACAGCATTGTTAAGAAGACATTAAGAGTGTTTAACCTAATCTTGTATAGCTTCTTTTCTGGCAATATTGTACTTTTAGCCAGAGCGACCAATACAGCTCATCTCTCTGGAGCCCACACTACATACTGTATTAGACATTAATACAATTGAGAATGTCCATAGATATTTCACAAGAAGAGAACTACACCACCTTCGATCTGACCTAAGTGTTGCACACAAAATTATCTGCTACAATGTCCTACCTGTCAGTGACTACTTCAGTTTCAACCGCAACTATACGCGAGCACACAATAGATACAAACTTAATGTAAACTGCTCCAAACTTGATTTCAAAAAAATTGACTTCAGCAATAGAGTGGTCAATGCCTGGAATACATTACCTGACTCTAGTTTCTTCCGCAAACTATCAAAACTTTAACCTTAGACTGTCTACCATTGACCTCACTCGATTCCTAAGAGGTCTGTAAGGGGTGTGCATAAACGCACCAGTGTGCCTACCATCCCTGTCCTAATGTCCCCATGTTTTTGTAACATATCATGTACACATAACCATGCTTGTACATCTTATATATTCACAATCATATTTATACTTTGTGATTGTATACATGCTTGACAATATAATATAATATAATAGTATATTATAATATAATATAATATAATATAATATAATATAATAAGTAATATAATATATATAATTAATATAATATAATATATAAAAATAAAGACACCATGATCAATTGAATTCAAAACTTCTAAGAGACCAAGGAAGAATAGGGAGATATGCCACCCTTATCCCACTAGATATCATCCACAAATGCAATTAATGCCTTCTCATTACTATACCCTGGTCTAAAACCAATTGAAAAGGATCCAGACAATTAATTCCAGAATCCTCTGAAGCCAACCACTTTCTCAATAATAGAAGATAGGACAAAAATGAGTTGATTCTTGAGGAGGGGGTGATCCACTGCCGCAAAGAATTGGCAAAGCCACCTTCTCTTGTAATGTTACCGTTGCCTGGATCCAATGACCCACCATCTCCTATGAGGCTTTAACTAGTTATGGATCTAATACATAGATGGGTTCACTTAGAGCCCCCATCATTGTCTCTAATTCAGAATTGCAAGTTTTCCAGAGAATTAAGCCAGACTCCAGAATCTACATTCTGAGAGAATCCCCATAGATTGCAATCTGATCTAAGACTGTCCCCATCCTCTCATTACAGACAACAAGCAAGGCCCTTATTTGAACAGTGCATTCAACTTCTTTCTTTTTGCTACTCACTATATAATAAAGTTGAAGTTCTTGAAGGGACCGCCGATCCACTGAAATGTTCTTCCGGGTCTGGCAGTGGAATGCTGCTTCTATTCGTCCTTGTCCCCTGCTTTTTATCAACGGGACCCTATTTTGAGGGAAGAAATTTTCTTCTTTTCCATTTTCATCTTCTCCATGCTGGCACGTTTTGCTGGTGGTTTTCATATTGATCCTTTCTTGCTTCCTAATTATTCCTGAGCAGTCAAAAATACGGAGATTTATAACAGAAAGGCCTCATTATATCCCATTCTCACAATATGGTTGACCTGATTTTCATTTTCGTTTTTTCTTTTTATTGCCAGAGTACATCTTACTTGGTTGTAAGCACAAGTTAATGGAAATCCTCTCCAGGCAATAGCTTTCCATACATCATACAAGGAGAGACATATAGCCATTCCTTTCCAGTTGGTTACCCCACTGAAAAGCCAGTATCTACAGTGTGACCATCTCCAGGCATTCCTTTCTCCAGGACCAGTCTGAATAATGTATAATGTATTTCAAGAATCCCATGCAATCCAATTCAACCTGTGCTCTCTGGATTCCAGCTTAAGATGGATGGATGGATGGATGGAGATTATGTATGTATGTATGTACATACGTACCTACGTACATATGTTTACATATTTTTGCTGAAAAGGAAGGGAGCCTAGTATAGATTTATTTCGAGCTTGTTATGCTCTCGTCAGCTTGACATACCCTTACTGGGATTTGAATCTGTAGGCTTCTGTGTGCAAAGCAGGATATTAACCTCTAAGCTACAGGCTCACCTTCGAATCAGCATCAGCTTTTACCAGGGAAGAGGAAAGCAAGTTGCTTCCTCCTATATTTGGGAATACCAGGGCCATTCGACAGAAAACAAACGTATGTATGTATATACAGTGATACCTTGTCTTACGAACTTCATTGGTTCCAGGACGAGGTTCATAAGTTGAAAAGTTCGTAAGACAAAACAATGTTTCCCATAGGAATAAATGGAAAAGCAATTAATGCGTGCAAGCCCCAAATCCACCCCTTTTGCCAGCCGAGGCACCAGTTTTTGTGCTGGTGGGAATACCCTGAGGCTCCCCTCCATGGGAAACCCCACCTCCAGATTTTGCGATGCTGCAGGGAAATCCCAGCAGGGAAATCCCAGCAGGGGAATCCCAGCATCGCAAAAACGGGTGCTTCGCTGGCAATAGAAGTCCGGAAGTGGAGTTTCCCAGCGAGGGAAGCCTCAGCGAAATCGCAGCATCGCAAATGCTGCAATTTCGCTGAGGCTTCCCTCGCTGGGTAACCCCACCTCCAGACTTCCATTGCCAGCTGAAGCGCCTGTTTTCACACTTGTGGGATTCCCCTGCAGCATCGCAAAATTCGGAGGTGGGGTTTCCCATGGAGGGGAGCCTCAGGGGAATCCTACCAGCGTGAAAACGGGCGCTTTGGCTGGTAACGGAAGTCCGGAGGCAGGGCATCTCCGGCGGCAGTGGCGGGTTCGTAAGGTGAAAATAGTTCGGAAGCAGAGGCAAAAAAATCTCAAACCCCAGGTTCGTATCTCGAAAAGTTTGTATGATGAGGGGTTCGTAAGATGAGGTATCACTGTATATACTTTGTGTATGTGTGGATTCACGCAAAGGTATCTCTTATCCAAAATCAGACAATTTTACTGTATTCAGGGAAATTGACTGTTTAGTGATGTCACCATTACATGTTGGAAGGAGGAAGGGCTGCTCTGTACTCCCTGTTGAATTCTACATAGGAAGATATTGTTGTGAGCCATTCTGAGTCCTCGGAGAGGGGTGGCATACATCTAATAAATTATTATTATTATTATTATTATTATTATTATTATTATTATTATTATTACCTAAATAGGGTTTTGGCTCTCTGATACCTTGTAGGCTACAATATCCTTCAGAGATATAGCTACTTCATTACTTATGCTGTTATAGTCTTCATCAATCTGGTTACTTTTTGACATGCTGGAAATACATTAGCCAGATTTCCTAATTATAGAATTGCATTTTCACACCATTTAGTGAGATCAGATTAAAAATAAAACATCACTCCCAGAATAGTAACCACGGCCTATTAAAAATTATTGGACAAAGTCACAGGATTCCCTTTAGGCAAATAAGCAGAGTCTGAGGATGAAAGAATGGAGGGCTAACTAAGCAATCTCCTAATGGGGGGGGGACACTGCACCCCACCCCAGTATCTAGAATTGGTCACCAGCCAGTTTCTGGGGAGCTTATTTATATATTGTAAACTTATTCAGAATGCAGTGTTCTAAGATTCCCCAGAGTGTTTCACCTGCTTGGCAGTGGTAGAGAAAGGAAAAATCTGAACAGTACATTTTAAAGACCAGGCAGTAAGTTAGCAAATGCTAAGTATCCCTAATAATGCAGCAATTTGAAGCAGATATTAAATATACCCTTTTAAAATCCATTAATTTTACTTTACTAACTCCATTTGGGCTGGAAGTAAAAGAGAATAAGCCAATGACAATTTTATTTCTATGTTTGATACTACATGTACCACATGTATGTAATTTATATAAATAGCATAAGTCACAGACTTTAAGCATGCCATATAGGAGGGTCAATCAAACCTACACCTTAAAGGCCTTCTTTGTGTGATCTACTCAGAAATGTGTCCTGATCAAATAATTTAAGATCCTCATAATTTAAGAATACATGTAGCAGTGTCTTTTTTGTGTGTACTAAAATCCCTAGGAATTCATAACATAATCCCCTTATAACTGACTAACCATACTACTCTTTATTAATTGTGAATGGGCCTCCAAATGCCTGAGTGATATCCTACCTTCCTTACTCCATCTGCTATATACTCTAATCTAGTCATTACATTATATCATTTGTCCTTGTAAAAGGAATTTTAAAAGGTTTACCCACCGAATGTCAATGTAATGTGACAACCATACTATCAATGCACAAAGTCAGCTTATTTACTTTTATTATATCTTAATTTAATTTCATCATAATGTATTTGCTTGCAGTGTAGTAATTTTTGTTCCTTACCTTTGAGCAGCAGCTGGAATTCCCTCAGCAATTTCTCCTGAGTAATGGCATTTGGACGAGGTTGGGCTGACTCTGCAGCCTCCAACAGGCCTGGGATGCCAAACTGGAACCCAAATTCACCACAATAATTAGGTTCCACTCCTTCAGGTCCAAACATAAATTCTTTTAGCTCCTTATTGTCCATATCTATGGCACCTCTTTTATTAATTTGTGTTTGTCCCTCTGTTAATTAATCAGTTCTGAAACATTTTGTAATCCCTCTGATACAGGAACAGTGTTTCATCACAATATCACTTGTAACTATTTTTTTTATTCTTCTTGAATCTCTATTCATCTTGAATAGAATTTATTCTTCTTGAACCTCTCACCCTTTTACAAATTAACTAGTGTTAATCCTAAATATTTTACAGGCTGTTCTGGTAAAATCCAGTGAGAGGAAACCATAAAAAAGCAGATATGCTTAATTATGGTCCAGAGTATATAGTATAGAAACATAGAAGACTGACGGCAGAAAAAGACCTCATGATCCATCTAGTCTGCCCTTATACTATTTTCTGTATTTTATCTTAGGATGGATATATGTTTATCCCAGGCATGTTTAAATTCAGTTACTGTGGATTTATTTACCACGTCTGCTGGAAGTTTGTTCCAAGGATCTACTACTCTTTCAGTAAAATAATATTTTCTCATGTTGCTTTTGATCTTTCCCCCAACTAACTTCAGATTGTGTCCCCTTGTTCTTGTGTTCACTTTCCTATTAAAAACACTTCCCTCCTGGACCTTATTTAACCCTTTAACATATATAAAGATAGTCACAGTCCACATGTGATGGAACTTTGATACAAAGCTAACAAGGTTGGGTTGTTTGCTGTCATCTCTCTAGGGTTCCCTGACTGGCAGACGGGACCCAAGGTCATTCTAGGGTTATGCCATATATTTCAGTATTCCTATGTATTGCTTGTTTGCTGTCTCATTATATGTGGTTATGTTATTTCTTTATACCTCTTTGGAATAAATCCTTAAGTATCTACACTCTTGTAGTTAAACCTATTGTGCTGGAAACAGCAATGCAGTCAGACATACAGTTAACTAACTTTCCTTGGATTTGTTGTGGGAATACCTAAAAGCTGTCAATTGTCTCATTTATCACAGTCAACTACCCTAGAAAAAAGATGAAGAAAAGGTGAAAAAAATTGAACTGGAATTAATTGCCAAACTTGGCCAGCAGCAAACACATGCTCCAGTGATGGACTCCCATGGGTATGGTCAGGTACGCAGTACCGGTAGCAAAATTTTGGTCAGGAACACAGTATCGGTAGCAAAATTTTGATTTTTTTAAAAAAAAAATCCATTCTGGGCTCTGGGTATGTTTTTCCTACCGCAGTAAATGAGTTTGAATGTGTATAATTTTAGAAGAGCTGTGTGTGCGTGTGTTTTCATACACTTTACATAGTAGATAATCAGGGGTGGGCTATTGCCCGGAAGTGGGAGAACGCAGTGAGGTAGCGAAAATGGCGCTCCACCCTGTTGTGGTTAGCTCTGGCCCAGCTCCTGCCCCAAGGACTGTGGATGTGGGGGAGACATCCACATGCTGCAGGCCTGTTTTGCTCCCGGTGGAATCTGCTGATGAAGGTTCCTCTGACCAAGAAGACATGAGTGACAGGGAGGAGGAGAGTGTGGCAGACAGCTCAGAAGGAGATCAATTATCTAGCTCTTCCTTGGATTCGGAACAAGAGTTAATGATACAGCCACGCATGCGGAGAGCGATGCATAGGCAGCAACAACTGAGAGATTATTATCAAAGAAAATGAGGCCACCTGTGGTTGGGTGGGGCTGTGGTAATTAGTATGTGGGTTTGGCCATTGTGGAGGATTATCTGATCGTTGTGTTTCGTGCCTGCTTTGCTGACTTTGACCTTTGTGTGCTGATTTTTCCCTGCTTTGAAACTAAACCAGAGCAAAGTGTGTTTCTCTTTGTGAAAGAAGAAGGACTGTGAATTGCCTCACAGCTGCAAGCTAAGTATCACAGAACAGATAAGGGACTTGTACAAATTACCAGTTTGTTTGGAGATGAGTGCTCTTTGCTATACAAAAAGAGTGCTTTGTTTATTTGCATTTTCAATATAAAGAACATTGTTTTGAATTTTCAAACGTGTGTGTGTCTTAAATTGTATCTGTGCATTTTCGGGAGGATTCTACCAGAGAGCTCGACAGAACACACCCCAGAGCATCAAATGCATAAGCCACGCCCACAGTGTAGTAGTAAAAAATTTGATAGCCCATCACTGACATGTTCTAAACATGGATTAGCTGCAATTACCAAGCCACACCTATTTCTGTGTGTCTGGCTAATGGAGAAGGGATCAGTGTAACCTTTTACTAATCTTGTAGTTCATACACTTATGCAATTTTAGGAAAAATGACCAGTACTCTATATTTTTAAAATGATGACGTTTGACTGTTTGTTACCAGAACAAGTTAGGAGATTCGACTAAATCAGTGACTGAGGTTGTGGGAGCAGGACTTCAAAATCTTCAAACATAGGGAATATCAAAACATAGGCAGCCTGGTTAAAATTGATTACAGTACCTTATTCCTTCTGGACTTGTTTTTATTCATTTTTTTGCTCCTCACTTCGTTGTTCATGAGGAGCATCCAAGCATTCCGGGAATCAGAGCTACGAATCTTTTGTGGAGTATTTTCCTTTGAATAAGAAGAAAAAAGTTAAAATAAGAAAAAAATTAAAACAACTATACAGGTTGATACCAAAATGTACACAACCTGGGGAAACAACAATATCTCAAAAAGCACTAAGAATTATCAATAGCTTTACAACCTGCTGTTCCAGGTATGAATCAGAAAATTATTTGCCATCTGGGCTAGTTTTCCTAAAGTACTACTACTCATGTTTGTTGGAATATAATTCTTCAACATTTTTAACCAGCTGGTCATGGTGGCTGAAAATTGTGGAAACTGTAATTTAGAAAAGCTAATAGTCACTCAATTGGGAAAGACTGATATGAATTATCTGTTTATACTGCAGCTTCCTATTATTCCAAAAATAATTTGCAAGCTCTTTTCATAAGGATGGTTGATCAGATTGGGGTTTGCGCTGTTTTGTCTCTCAAAACATACATACTACTGTCATCTTTGAGGATATTTTTTGTTGTGGTTAGCTCTGGCCCAGCTCCTGCCCCAAGGACTGTGGATGTGGGGGAGACATCCACATGCCGCAGGCCTGTTTTGCTCCCGGTGGAATCTGCTGATGAAGGCTCCTCTGACCAAGGAGACATGAGTGACAGGGAGGAGGAGAGTGTGGCAGACAGCTCAGAAGGAGATCAATTATCTAGCTCCTCCTTGGATTCGGAACAAGAGAATGATACAGCCACGCATGCGGAGAGCGATGCATAGGCAGCAACAACTGAGAGATTATTATCAAAGAAAATGAGGCCACCTGTGGTTGGGTGGGGCTGTGGTAATTAGTGAGGCTGCTATAAATAGCAGCCTGTGGGTTTGGCCATTGTGGAGGATTATCTGATTGTTATGTTTCGTGCCTGCTTTGCTGACTTTGACCTTTGTGTGCTGATTTTCCCCCGCTTTGAAACTAAACCAGAGCAAAGTGTGTTTCACTTTGTGAAAGAAGAAGGACTGTGAATTGCCTCACAGCTGCAAGCTAAGTATCACAGAACTGATAAGGGACTTGTACAAATTACCGGTTTGTTTGGAGACAAGTGCTCTTTGCTATACAAAAAGAGTGCTTCGTTTATTTGCATTTTCAGTATAAAGAACATTGTTTTGAATTTTCAAACGTGTGTGTGCCTGAAATTGTATCTGTGCATTTTCGGGAGGATTCTACCAGAGAGCTCGACAGAACATTCTCCATCTACATTTTAACTGATTTTTTTCTATTTTCTTGTCTAAACTATTTGTCTAAACTATTCCTAACGAATGCATCAGATAAATATAGATTCAGTGAGGTTCTTTAAACTGTCTTATCTTTTATAATTCTCAGAATGACTTGCTATTGATATAAAATGTTCCCTCTTTATTTCATTTTTTCCTCAAATATGCTCACATTTCCTGATCCATAAACTCTTAAGTGTTGTAATCAGGAATGAATCACATTTCAGAATGACTCCAATTTTCTCAAGCCAGAAAAAATTACATCAAGTATTTTCTAAATTTGTGTTGAGTTTGAAGTCTGGGATTTCAGGTTATTGCCACATAGCTTACCTGGTTACAACAAGAGCTGTTCCTCTGTAACTTCTTGTTGTTAGCTGCGAAATCATGTCTGACCCTTTCCGATCCCATGGAAAAAATTCCTCCAGGCCTTCCTGCCCTCTGCCATTCCCCAGAGTCAGGGGTGGGTTCTGCCTTACCTCACTGCCAGTTCGCTTCCTCGTGTGCCACGCAGGCACACACATGTGCAGTACTAAAAACCCAGCTTCTACACATGCGCAGAAACAAAAAACAGCTTCTGTGCATGCGCAGAAGTGAAAAAAAGATGGCAGCGCCCAGAGATGGGTTCTAACTTACCTTGCAGCCAGTTCGCTTCCTCCTACATGCGCAGCACCAAAAACCCCGAAATAAATAAGTAAGTAGAAACATAGAAACATAGAAACATAGAAGACTGACGGCAGAAAAAGACCTCATGGTCCATCTAGTCTGCCCTTATACTATTTCCTGTATTTTATCTTACAATGGATATATGTTTATCCCAGGCATGTTTAAATTCAGTTACTGTGGATTTACCAACCACGTCTGCTGGAAGTTTGTTCCAAGGATCTACTACTCTTTCAGTGAAATAATATTTTCTCACGTTGCTTTTGATCTTTCCCCCAACTAACTTCAGATTGTGTCCCCTTGTTCTTGTGTTCACTTTCCTATTAAAAACACTTCCCTCCTGAACCTTATTGAACCCTATTTAATTTAAATGTTTCGATCATGTCCCCCCTTTTCCTTCTGTCCTCCAGACTATACAGATTGAGTTCATTAAGTCTTTCCTGATACGTTTTATGCTTAAGACCTTCCACCATTCTTGTAGTAAGTAAGTAAATAAATAATAAAGCCAAAAACAAGATGGCAACTGCATGCACAGTGCTGGAAACTCGGCTTTTTCACATACTCACAAGAAAAAAAAATTTAAAGCAGAAAGCAAGATGGTGATTGCATGCACAATGCTGGAAACTTGGCTTCTGAACATGGTCAGAAGAAAAAGAATCAAAAACATTCAAAAATT